>NC_086068.1:21779947-23005731 GCF_947568885.1 Cydia strobilella
TAGCACCTGACGTGGACATTTACAAGTGGGAAGCGGCCCGGAGCGATCTCAAGAAGCTGATCAAAGAACTCCTGGAGCAGAGGTCCATCCTCCAGTTACACTCGGGATACCATTCGGAGGGGCTTCTGCTGGAGGTGCTAAGAAAACACAACATTAGATCATTCCTCTCAGTGCCTCTTAAACAGAAAACTTTAATGTGGAAAGACGCGGGGGTGTGGTTCGTGGAGGTGATTAAACCGAAAATCATAAAAAGAACGTATGTGTTTATTGACTGCGAATAAGTGTATGTCTGTGTACCGAAATAAAAATGTTTTAAAGGTGAATGACTATTTATTTATTTACCAATCATTTAGGTATTTTATAATATCCCCATGCAAGTATGGGGAGCGGGTTTGATATCGATTTGTTAACTGCATAAAAACGTAAAATTCGTTGTTAAGGGGCTCCCTGGCGCCAAATACCTTTGATTAGTTTTCTAATGCTTTTGGATCTAATAATATTAACAGCAACGGCTTTAAGCAATAAAGTATGCCATATTTACTTCAAAGTTCATTGTCGATGAGATATTTGGCATCAAAGTTGAAACATTTTAGGCCAAAAGACAAGAACTGAGTTGTTCATGACTTGTCTTGTGCTCTCACCCTCCAATATTCGTGTTAGTTACCTATCGATCCACTTAATTTTATGCAAATCAATGACATCATTAAAAAAATGCTATGCCATTATTAGTAAACTCAAATTTATCAATTCAACTGAGATACCATCAATTCAACGAGTAAATACCCGCTAAATTCGTTATACCTAATTATATCGACAACGGCGACGCTAGCTCTGATATGCCTTGCAAAACCAAACTTACTCTTTAAAAAGCTGTCGCAGTAAAGTTTACCAGAATCATTGTAAGTATAATTATAGGAGGGTTTCGGCCGCAATTTACGTGTCTCACGTATCGCATCAAGGTCAATGAGACGAGCGTCTTCAAAATTTTAACACGAGAACGCCATTCTTACCGCAGAGAAGCATATAGGTATTATACATTTGTTGGAAGATTGAGGCCTGTCTGCCCATAGGCATGAGGGGGGGGAGGGACCGTCTAGACAGCAGCCCACGCATTCCACAGTGCGTTGCAGGCTTATATTGCCGTCTTTTGGTTGGTTTTGTTACACCAGACCAGACTGTGGAGGCGTAGGTGATAATGGGCTTCGATTTTGGGTCTTATGCCCCATCTTGCTCCTGCCATTCGATTATATAATATATACCCAAAATCGAAGCCCATTATCACCTACGCCTCCACAGTCTGGTCTGGTGTAACAAAACCAACCAAAAGACGGCAATATAAGCCTGCAACGCACTGCTCGTTTAACAGGAACCCCTGGGCCTTCTCCTCGGCACGCCCATTACAATAATTTAAACTTTACAGTAGAGGAAATTATGTCGAAATTGCATCTACGATTTTTATTTTTGAAGATAGTCACATCTAGCGTTGCATAATGAAATAAGCTATGTAAGCTATGATATGAAATCCCTCCATGTGTGATATTTCTTGTCCGGCTGGAGTTTTTGCACTCCAAAACAGAACAATGCGGCATATTTGTAATTTTAAGCGTGATATTATCGACTCTGAAATCAAGTGTTATGCCGCCGATATTTTGTGTAATACCTATATTTTTCATTGGATAAGTTTGATGAAAATAAACCAATTTGTTGTTTTAACATAAACCCTTATCTCTATTCCCCATCGCCACCACCTCCAAAGTATACTTAAAAATATGCAGTCTTGTCTTTGATTGATGATGCAATAATCACAATTAAAAATAATAATCATAATAGTCGACTTGAACACCTGCGCATGACGTCATGCTTGTGGAATGCGTAGGCTGCTGTCTAGACGGTGAGACTCCCCCCCCCTCATACCTATGGGGAGACAGGCCTCAATCTTCCAAAAAATGTATAATATATGCTTCTCTGCGGTAAGAATGGCGTTCTCGTGTTAAAATTTTGAAGACGCTCGTCTCATTGACCTTGATGCGATACGTGAGACACGTAAATTGCGGCCGAAACCTTTTTAAAGACAGCTTTTTAAAGAGTAAGTTTGGTTTTGCAAGGCATATCAGAGCTAGCGTCGCCGTTGTCGATATAATTAGGTATAACGAATTTAGCGGGTATTTACTCGTTTCCTATCTCAGTTGAATTGATAAATTTGAGTTTACTAATCATGGCATAGCATTTTTTTAATGATGTCATTGATTTGCATAAAATTAAGTGGATCGATAGGTAACTAACACGAATATTGGAGGGTGAGAGCACAAGTCATGATCAACTCAGTTCTTGTCTTTTGGCCTAAAATTTTTCAACTTTGATGCCAAATATCTCATCGACAATGAACTTTGAAGTAAATATGGCATACTTTATTGCTTAAAGCCGTTGCTGTTAATATGATTAGATCCAAAAGCATTTGAAAACTAATCAAAGGTATTTGGCGCCAGGGAGCCCCTTAACAACGAGTTTTACGTTTTTATGCAGTTAACAAATCGATATCAAACCCGCTCCCCATACTTGCATGGGGATATTATAAAATACCTAAATGATTGGTAAATAAATAAATAGTCATTCGCATTTAAAACATTTTTATTTCGGTACACAGACATACACTTATTCGCAGTCAAAAAACACATACGTTCTTTTTATGATTTTCGGGTTAATCACCTCCACGAACCACACCCCCGCGTCTTTCCACTTCACACTCATTTATGATAGCCTAATTGGAACATGTATGGTTGTGTTACGTAGTCATGAGCGGTGGGGGGAAATGACCAAACGGGATAGTCTTATGTATCTTTCAGTAGGAGTAGCAGAGAAAGCGTTATTATTGTTTGTCCTTGTCACATTTTTTTATTCACCACAATTAATTTAGTATGGTTTATGGTGGTAACAAAGAACCCGACCAAATCACGTAAGGTTATGCTTGGTATGTTGTCATGAATCTTAAAACGTGTTTTTAATTTCGCCACATTGCATGACCACGGGTGCACGCGAATGGCACGTCTATCTATATTAAATAGGTACTAGGTTCAATATTAAAAACCGGCCAAGTGCGAGTCGGACACGTGCACGAAGGGTCCCGTACCATTAAGCAAAAAACGGCAAAAAGATCACGTTTGTTGTATGGGAGCCTAACTTAAATACTTTTTATTCTGTTTTCAGTATTTGTTTTTATAGTGGCAACAGAAATTCAAAAATTCAAAATTATTTATTTGTATAACATGCAGTGGGTTACAGGTGTGTCGAATCCTACGTTTAAGTTGATATAACTTGTATTAGGACAGACAGACAGACAGTCAGACAGCGGAGTCTTAGTAATAGCGCCCCCGTTTTTACCCTTTGCTTGGGTGCGGAACCCTAAAAATTGAAGAGTAGGTCAACTCCGATATACGCGAATTAATGAGCTAACAACTCCACTAGCATCGCATGGGTTTCGTGACCAATAGACACAATCAAACTTTTAAACGTTCTCCCAATCTCGCTATCAGACAAGCGCAGGCCAAATTCACTTTCAAGCACATGGCGCAGTAAGCGTTTTTTAATACAGTTGCGAAAAAATAAGAAAAGCAACAAGTAAGGAATGGAATTCGAAACTTTTATATTATTAATTCTGTGACACTGACATCATTGACATTGACATTATGAAGAGGTGTTTTTCTAGCTTTTATCCGACTAGAATAGAATTTGTTATTATTATTGAACCCACTTCAATGAAAGTTTTTTTTTCTATAAGACAGAAGCAATTGTAAATATTAAAACATTGTACTATTATTACCTAAATATCGTTATTTACGATTATTTGTGTATCGTATATTTATAAAAACACTATCGAATGTTGCCTTTGGAAACTTAAAACATTCTTGCAGTAAGAAAATACGCCTCTTCTTTGACAGGCGTTCCGTTCTATTCAGACAACTTATTAAGAACGGTTTTTCAACATTAAAAAATAAACGTGTTATAATACTTATAATGATGAAGAGGTAAGTAATAAAATATGATATATGCATATTTTTCATATTCTTACATTAATAGTAGGTTTTTATGTTGATTACGACGTTTAAAGGAAACTAATATTAACACTCATCAATAAGTAGTCATGAATTGGAACAAGTAAAAATTAAAAAAAATTGGAAAGAAGGCCGAAGGCCCGAAGCGTCCCTTACGATTTCCCAAGCACGCGAGGCCGAAGGCCGAGCTGCGGGTATGAAGTGCTCGCATGCGGATCTTTTCTTTCTACCAAAAGTACAACTTTATTACTTTTTCCATTGGAAAACAAAACTACTGCACCAACAACAGCAACAACAACAACTACACATCAACAACAGCACCAACAACAACAACACATCAACAACAGCACAAACAACAGCACAAACAACGGCACCAACAACAACAACTACAGCACCAAAAACAACAATACCAACAACAAAACAATAACAACAACAACAAAACAACAACAACAACAACAACAACAACAACAACAACAACAACAACAACAACACGATGACCGCGGGGCCCTCGGGCCCCGCGCACCGCGCAAAAAACTAGTTAATAATATATATAGCTACATCCCGACTGATTTCTCATATACGCCTTTTATTTGGAAACTAAAAGGGTTACACCGAAAAAAAAAAAAGTATTGTATAGGGCTCGAAAAATGTAGGTCCAGAAAAATATGGATTTTTGGCTCCGGCTCCTGGGTCAAAAAATGTCGGACGGCCCGGCCAAACGGTGAGAGCTAGGTGGGGGGTGCTCGACCAAATGTCATAGAGGACCCTGGGCAGTTTTTGAAGCCACCATTTTTTTTTCAAAATGGCGGATTCAAAATGGCGGCCAATTTTCAAAATGGTCCTAGCGCGCTGAAATTTCGGTCACGGAATCTCGGGGTCCCCTAGATTGGTATGGAAAAAAAAAATTTGGAAAAAATTCAAAATGGCGGAAAAAATGGCCACTTTTTTTTTGTATGGGAACTTTTAAACGGTGCTAGATAGGTGGGGGGTGCTCGACCAAATGTCATAGAGGGCCCCGAGAGAAGTACGACTGCATTTAAAAATTTTCAAAATGGCCGACTTTTTTTTTTTTTTTTTTTCAAGTTGGTCCGAGCGCGCTGAGATTTGGCATGCGGCGAGCCTCGGGGCCCGAGATTATTATGTCGAAAAAATTTTTTGGAAAAATCCAAAATGGCGGCGGACAGAGGCAAAGTCAAATTTTCGAGTAGGTTAAGCGAGCCCGAAGGGCGAGCTTCAGGCCGGGAGGCCGAAGGCCGACCCCGCGACGGGCCGTCAGGCCCGGAGCTTCACCCCGAATGGCCAGGCACCCCCAACCCCCAGTAATTTTGGGCGAGGCCGAAGGCCGAGCTGCGTTAAGGCCGAACAAAGCAAAATCCTATACAAAAAGTGTCTTAAGCGAGCCCGAAGGGCGAGCTTTAGGCCGAGAGGCCGAAGGCCGACCCCGGCGGAGGGCCGAAGGCCCGGAGCCTTCACCCCGACTCCCAAGTGTGCCAACCCCAAGTAATTTAAAGCGAGGCCGAAGGCCGAGCTGCGTGAATGCAGTGCTCCCAAGCGTTCTACCAAGTCAACTGTCTTGATAAGCGAAGCCGGCGGGCCGAAGGCCCGACGGCAAAGCGTCAAGGTTTGCGAAGGCCGAAGGCCGAGCTCCGCGTAGGGCCGAAGGCCCGAAGCGTCACACGAGAGGGGGAAGTTGGAGCTTAAACACGACCCAATAGTGAAAATGTCTTAGACGAGCGAAACGGCGGGCCGAAGGCCGAAGGCCGTAGGCCCGACGTGAGCTTGTCAAGACATTTTTACTATTGGGTCGTGTTTAAGCTCCAACTTCCCGCTTACCGCCCAAAGCAGAACCAACCCTCCCCAAGTGTCTTAATAAGCGAAGCCGGCGGGCCGAAGGCCCGACGGCGGAGCGTCAAGGCTTGCGAAGGCCGAAGGCCGAGCTCCGCGTAGGGCCGAAGGCCCGAAGCGTCACACGAGAGGGGGAAGTTGGAGCTTAAACACGACCCAATAGTAAAAATGTCTTAGACGAGCGAAACGGCGGGCCGAAGGCCGAAGGCCGTAGGCCCGACGTGAGCTTGTCAAGACATTTTTACTATTGGGTCGTGTTTAAGCTCCAACTTCCCGCTTACCGCCCGAAGCAAAACCAACCCTCCCCAAGTGTTTTAATAAGCGAAGCGGCGGGCCGAAGGCCCGACGCTGAGCTTCGAAACCCAGCGAAGGCCGAAGGCCGAGCTCCGCGTAGGGCCGAAGGCCCGAAGCGTCCCCTACGAATTCCCAAGCACGCGAGGCCGAAGGCCGAGCTGCGGGTATGAAGTGCTCGCATGCGGATCTTTTCTTTCTACCAAAAGTACAACTTTATTACTTTTTCCATTGGAAAACAAAACTACTGCACCAACAACAGCAGCAACAACAACAACACATCAACAACAGCACCAACAACAACAACACATCAACAACAGCACCAAAAACAACTGCACCAACAACTACAACACCAAAAACAACTGCACCAACATCAACAACAGCACCAAAAACAACAAGACCAACAACAAAACAACAGCACCAAAAACAACAGCACAAACAACAAAACAACAACAACAACAACACGATGACCGCGGGGCCCTCGGGCCCCGCGCACCGCGCAAAAAACTAGTTAATAATATATATAGCTACATCCCCACTCATTTCTAACCTCTCCCTATTTCTCGGAAACGGCTCAGCAGATCGGGACGAGTTTGACGGTTTCGTATAGAGGGCCGCGGGAGACGTATGGGAAAAATATGGATTTTTGGCTCCGACTCTTGGGTAAAAAAATGTCGGACGGCCCGGCCAAACGGTAAGACTTAGTGGGGGGGTGCTCGACCAAATGTCATAGAGGACCCTGGGCAGTTTTTGAAGCCGCCATTTTTTTTTCAAAATGGCGGATTCAAAATGGCGGCCAATTTTCAAAATGGTCCTAGCGCGCTGAAATTTTGGTCACGGAATCTCGGGGTCTCCTAGATTGGTATGGAAAAAAAAAATTTGGAAAAAATTCAAAATGGCGGAAAAAATGGCCACTTTTTTTTTGTATGGTAACTTTTAAACGGTGGTAGATAGGTGGGGGGTGCTCGACCAAATGTCATAGAGGGCCCCGAGAGAAGTACGATTGCATTTAAAATTTTACAAAATGGCCGACTTTTTTTTTTTTTTTTCAATTTTACCCCCTTCTCCCCTTTTGTACCATATGTGCAGAAATGCACCGAAGACTTCCGTCCCCTTATAGAGATACAAAGAGAAGCATTCAGAGTAACTATTTTACCAAGATATTAAATCACGTGAGTATATGTCCGTCAGGATTTTGTTCCAACAGAAGTGGAAGCAATTTCCCCGTACACTGTCCATAGAGAGAGAGAACAGTGTACAACAAGCAGAACGTACCTACACAGAGATTCAAATCCTAATTAAAATTCAGTCATACGAGAAAGTCAGTTTTAAAAAGAGATGGGCACTAATTACCCCAGTCTCCCCTTTTCCAGTGTCAATGTGTGTAAGAACACACTATGAAATAAATTTCCACAATAAAGATAAGATATATTTATTTGCAAAAATGTAGTGGTAAACATAGTTGGACAGTGGGTAATCACTAAAAAGCACTAATTCGCGAAAACCAACTTTCCGCACGCTAAACAGCCACGAAAAGTAGCACTTTTTAAGCCACTGTATTAAAAAAGTAATTTAAGCGTTTTTAAATATTCGTCCCCTAAAAGGGTTAAAAAGGGGTTGAAAATTTGAAACCATTGCAAATGCTTTGAAACTTCTTAGAAAGGCATTGTATAATATTACAAAAAAAGTTATTTCAACGTTCTTAATAATTCAACCCCTAAGGGTGTTAAAAAGAGGATATAAGTTTATATGTACTACAAGTTTTCGTTTAAGCTAGAAACATGAAACTTGATAAAAGGGCATTATATTTATTAAATTAGACGAAAACTAATTGTAACCGTGTTTGAAAAGTTTGTATTAATAAAGTTAGCATCAGGGGCGAACATTTTTTTAAATAGTGGACTTGAAAATCAAAGAGTTTAGAGAGATTATATCGAGAACAATTTTTTTCAGTTAGGGGCTTGAAACTTCGTGCTTTGTGAAAGACAAATTTCATGCGTTGTATAATTATTAACAAATGATTAACCGTCCCTACTGATATCTTTTGCTGCATAATGTTCTATGCTCATGTAATAGCAACAGCTAGTAATATAATAACCCCCCCCCTAGTTACGCCACTGCCTTCCCCCATTTCATCTCTACATTATTATACCTCTATGGTTCATGTCATAGAGTCTCCTATATATTACAATACTCTTTGGTCCCAGACACTACCTAGCGCCACCGGAGAGATTAAGAATTATTATTTCCAGCTGAAAGCTGGTCACTTTTGCAACAGTTCTACCATAAGAGATTGTCGTCCTTTCTATACCGTCCATAACCCTTACCATGAGTCACTGACAATGTCAAAACTGACATATACGCTAACGTCTACGCATCGTCGTATTAAAATTATAACTATTTACAAATTACGTAAAAGATATCAGAACCGCACTCTGAATATAGCACTTAAATAATATAAAAAGGTATTTAATTTTAGTAGTTATTGATATAAATACTACCAAAATGGTATTTTTTTAACATTGGCAACATGTGCGAGTGGGACACCGCGACCCACTTTTGCTATCTCATGTGGACCGTTTTCTCTAGTCTGGTACGAACACCTTTCTGGCTCGGTGATAAGGTTCAATTTAGTATGGCAAAAAAAGTGACAGCTCGCTCCTGTTTAGGGTATAACTTCATGCGTTTATGTCAGTGTCATACTGGTGGTAGCAAGCTCAGAATAATGACTAAAGCAAAGAAGCCGGGCAAAAATAAAAGCTTGGTAAAAGATATCGTATTCACAACACGTTATTACTTTTTGTCTATGAGTGAGTGAGACAACAATCCGCAAGTTCTTTCGTTTTTTTCAGTATTGTCATAAGATAAACTGAGGGAAATGTCAAATGGTCCTATGTGGTTCTATAATATAATCCAGCCAAATAAAATATATGTTCGTTATTTCACAGGTAGGTGACAACTGTAACAACTTGACATAGTCGTATTATTTTAGTTGAAATATTCCGGGATGTTTCAGCGGTCATCTTGGTTTATTTTAATTATATTGTTGCTACTCCTGAAAGATTGTTGGAAAACGTGCTGAGTTTTTATTTGTAATGGTTTGAAGTTCCCTTTGTGATAATGTCTTGTGTGATCGAGGGCTGTAAATCGCAAACAGGAAGAAAAGAAAATACGCACTAACCGATAACCTTTAATCGGTGAGTTTTGTTCAATTTTGAAGAAATTAATTTATAGGACCTGACCCTAAACATAGAAATCGATATGTTGTTTGTGTAATTATTACTTGCATTCAAGTCTATATAGATTTTTGCATATATTTTCGAACTTTTCTGCTAAGTATGAAAGGTTATATTTTTGGCATAGTGATGTATCGACCTCAGATCAATAACCTATCGACGTTTACAGCTTTCTTATAGTTTGGCCCAGGACTGTCTCATTTTAATTGATGAGTACAGTCAAGGGCATAAATATATATACATTCCCAAAGTCCCAAAAATATATGTACGCTCAGACAATAAAATCGTGTTCACCTATTTTTAAGCCATTTGTCTGGATCGATATTTTTGCCTTCGACTGTACCTATAGTTTTCTTTGTTCTTACTTACTGACAGATTGTGTTTGCCAGACTATAGTATATACTAAAAACCGGTCAAGTGCGGGTCGGATGCGCGCACCAAGGGGACCGTACTTTTTAGTATTTGTTGTTATAGCGGCAACAGAAATACATCATCTGTGAAAATTTCAACTGTCTAGCTATCACGGTTCATGAGATACAGCCTGGTGACAGACAGACGGACAGCGAAGTATTACCCCAGTAGCATTTATACGTCATTATGACGTCAGTGACGTCTTTATGATGTAATAATGCCGTCATTATGACGTCGCTGACGTCATTTTGCTACCTGGGTAGTAATAGGGTCCCGTTTTTACCCTTTGGGTACGGAACCCTAATAAAAAAGACATTAATGATCATTTATGAATGTTCCTTTTATTAATATTGTTGGTCACAAAACTCAACTTTTTATTTCAGATTTCCAAAGGACGAGGAATAGGGGATATTACTGCAATGTTCTGCCACCAGAGTGCAGCACTAGCTTTTTTAGTGCACCGTAGAGTAACTTATTCATACTGTACCTTTAACAGGTTTTTGACAAGTTTTCAGGGGACCTACCGGAAAACTCGAATCCGAAATTTCGTTATCTAGCTGCCTCTTTATCGCTCGAATACGCAAGAATTACAGAGATGTTAGATAACGAAAGTTCGATTTTCTTGTTTCGCGATAGACCCTCAGATTGTGATAGTGGCGCCACCTACGCCGAGTTTCGCGTAATGTTCCCTATTATTAAATTAAAAAAAAATATTACACGAACGTTTTTTTTTTTTTCATTTCCTATTTGGTACATGACTAGAAACTATACTTAGTCTTTTAGCATTAGAAAAAACGGTAAACCATTTCCACGTGTCTTTTTATTGACAAGTTTTATTATTAATATATTTTACTTATGAAAGCAAAATTATGTAAATGATCGTATATTATATTTGTTGTGACTTATTTTCAAAGTGTTTTTTGATAAAACGACACGTTAAGATCGCTCGCCTTCTTTCTAATGATAAAAAAACGAGAGATATAGTTAGACGATTCTGAGTGGTAGACTGCAAATGAGATAAAAGCTATATTAGGTACATGCATTAATCCTCATATCAGGCAGCTCTTTGATTCCAAGGATTGCATAATTTTTATACTTTTTAATGATTTTTAGAATATGAAAATTATAAAAAGTATAAAAGTTATGCAATCCTTGTATTCAACGAGCCGCCTGCTACAGATTTCTTGAAATTGCCGCGTTTTTTCAGGTTCAACTTTCATTAGCCAGACTATTATCAATTTGCCAATTTCGTGATTATTCTTTTACACGGCACATAAACTTATGCATATTTTATCGATATAAAAAGTCGACACAGTTACATCCCTAGCAAATTATCAAACTTATGACACCGTACGTAAATGAGAAATAACAAGCATATATGCATCTCTTTTCGGCACATTATCTAATTCGTAAGGAAGTAAAGTACGGATATACATATTTGCGAAGCATTTTTGCCCGACTTCTATGCTTTAGTCATTATTCTGAGGTAGCAAGGGCCTGACACTCTTTGATAGAGAAAGATAGTCTTATTGCGATTCCTATAAGAGGAAAGAGAAAATAGTGCCATGCTTTGTCCTTATCACCGACCGGGTGGCATCATAGGTAGAGTTAGACCAAGAAAACCCTGCAGAGATTTTAATAGCACACGCAATGCCAATGTTATTTATACGTAATAATTTCATAGAAGTTTGACGTTTAAAATATAGTTTGTCAAGGGACTGTCTTATTTCGGGCGTAGACGCAAGAGAGTCATACTGTCTTTGTCTTGCACTGGTGCTGGCGCCCAGAAGAAGGGCGGATGAGTGTAGTTTTTCTGTTCTTATTTACTGACAAGATTTGCTTGACCAACTATAACACCTGCACTGCGTGTGCTGTCAAATTCTCTGCAGACTTTTCTTGGTTTGACTCTAGGTGATGGCGAAATACCGAAATTTATAAGATTGAAAGAGAAAAAATCCTATGCTGCCCAAATTTTATATGAATATTGTTTCTCTTACTGGGGGTCACTCGGTGGCGCGTCTACAACTACATACTTGTATAATATACAAGTAGTAGTAGTATATTATACTATGTCTATGGGTGGTAGCCACACTGTGCTACATTCTACCGAGCCACAGGAACACATTCAACGTGTCAAAGGTAAGTAATATAAAACTATCTCACATAGATCAAAGGATTAGTTTATTAGAAAACACAATTCCACTAATGAGGGCGCCACTGGACGAACGATGCAGTCTTAAAGGCTTATTTTCAGCCACCGCTATCTTAATTTAGGTTAATTAAATATTATAGTTTCAGATTGGTTTCAATTTGATTTAAAGCCTGACCAGAAATATATAATCATAGCTAATAAATAAAAAACATAAGTCCCCGTATCAATTTTTCACAGATACACACACGCAGTTAGCATAAAGATGGAATGAGGGCTACCGCGTTTAATTTCACCGCTAGGGGCGGTAGTGTGGATGGAGGTCTTTCAAAATGTCAAACGCATTGAAGTTTTGGGGGTTTCAAGCATTTTTATCGGGAATTTTCACTCCTTGTTCTTTTTTTTTTACTAGCCTATTATGGTGTCCCACTGCTGGGCAAAGGCCTCTCCCCTTGTCTTCCACGACTCCCGATATGGTGCCTCCTCCGGCTAGTCGTTGAGAAAGGTGTCTAGGTCGTCCCGCCTTCATCTTCGTCTGGGCCTGCCGCGTCCGCGCCCCTCTTCTGGCATTCACTTGGTAGCTACGCTAGCCCTTATTCATAACTGTGGTAAATCTTTGTCCATCTTTGATTAATAAACAATAGATACTCGTATAGCTCAATAAATGTTAGTGGTTAAAAAAAGGGCAAACTAATATATATGCAAAAATTAAACAGGTTGAAAAAAAAATGACACATTTAGACGTTAAAATACCTTTGTGTATATTAGAACGTATTTATTTTATAAAAATAAGCATAGAAGAATTTTGAGATCTGTTTTTCTGGACCTACATCTACAGTGGCGCCAACTGGTGAACATAAAAACGGTAGCCCTCATTGAACAAAAAATCATAACAAAGAGCATTATTGATGAGGTAGGGTTGTACTGTACGAGTGTACGGTAGGTAATCCTTATTTGGTGTTTTTCGTTGCGGATCTATTAAGTCCTGCTCGCGTAGCAACCACACCGCCGACCACTAGCAGCACGCAGCTTACACTCACTAGGATCGGAACTAAAATATCCACCAGTCGAAGTGGGAGCAGCAACTTTTCTTTTACCTCATCCACGAATTCTTCTGGCAATTCTATACCCTAAAATAATACATAGCATTAGATCGGGGTACAGTTATACTGTAGGTACTACGAGTAGGTATTCTAGTGTACTGAAGATACAGTTACTCTAACTGAAGTGTATTTACGATAAAATGTTAATATGTTTATGATCGCAATGAGGATGGGATTTGAAATTACCGTTAGCAAGTACATTAGGGGTCATCGATAAATTACATAACACGAATTTCATGATTTTTTTACCCCTGCCCCCCTCCTTTTGTCACTCCTGGTCACATTTGGCAACCCCCCTCCCCCCTGGTGTGACGTGACATATTGGCTATTTTGTTTTTAACGAAATGAGCACCTCGCATGAAGTATTATTATTTGAATAAAAAATATTTTTATTATTAGAAATTTTCTGACACGAAACAGATTAGGAACCATTTAGGAACAAAATATCATGACTAAAAACGATATATCGTTGCAACAATTAGCCTATTTAGTTGTACCGCGAATACAAAAAAATCTAAACAATTTTCGGCTACAAGTGAATTTAAAGTGACGTCTCAATGTTTGTGACTGCCCCCTCCCCCATGTCACAAAATGTCACATTTTCTGGACCCCCTTCCTTCCCCTAAACGTGTGACATAATTAATGGATGATCCCTTAGGTAATTAGTAAGTCAATGATATCTTGAGAAATGTCAATGTAGGTTCTTCTCAAATTAAAATCATTCATTCAATCATCAGGCGAATAATCATTTGTGAAGATGCAGACTATACTATATACACGAGCTTCTGTTTTTAAGAAATTCAGAGGGTGAGAGTGAGTGATATACCATCACGCTCCGCGATTGTTATGCCATTTAGAGTCCTAGCTAATTTGGCTGTTCAATACTTGCGCTATGGAATGCTATAATACCTATATAACCCTAGGGCTAGCCCCTGCTATAGCTATAGCTAGAGCTAGAACCCTAACCTAAATGGCTTAACAATCACGGAGCGTGACTGTACTTTAATATTGTATATCCTTGTATGTAATCATATTAATAAAAAAACGATAATTTACCTGCTCCAGCCAAAAGAGTGGTAGTAAAACATTTGGCAAGTTGTTAGTTGCGCTTATCTGTGGTATAGGCCGCAAGAACATATTAAATTGTACTCTCGCTGCTCCTCTAATTACAACACCAGTGTTCTGAAATAAATAAATAAGTATGTTACCGTAATAACGGGTTATAAGTGAAAACTAGAATTTCGAAGCGCTCAGTGCCAGGGAGAAAACTAGTTTTAACTAATTATTCAACATAAATTATAGTTAAAACTAGCTGTGACTAGAAAATACGCGTTTACTTATTTTGCTTATTGTATTGTATTGTATTTATTTATTCATGAACAATATAATTGTATTTGAATATAACTACATGCTAAGTTCCTTAAATCTAGGTCCTTAAATCTAAGAATTATACAATCTAACATGCAGAACAATATCAGACGTATTTACCTAAATTTATCTAAATTAATTACTACCAACATTACGTAGACAAATCACTAAAGTAGGTCGTGAACTCCTCTATAGAATAGAAGCACTCTTTCAGCAGCAGTGTTTTTAATTTGTTTTTAAAGATGACAAGGCTATCGATGTTCCTCCACTCACTGGGAAGCTTGTTGTAGAGCTGCACACTGAAATTCTGCGCAATGAGTGACTATATTAAGTTTAGGTTGCAGTTTACAGTGTAGGTATTTCCTTCTAGTACTTACACGTATCTCCCTCTCTTCATTAGTCTCGTACTCCTTTAGACTTTTGACCAGGTCAGTGAGGAGTAGAAGGATGTACAGACACGGGACAGTTAGTAATTTAAGGTTTATGAAGTATTCCTTGCAGGACTCAGTTTGTGGAATACGCACTATAGTCCTCATGGCTCGCTTTTGGATAACAAAGGCTTTATTCATATTATACTCATAGCTGTTCCCCCAGCACTTGACACTATAACGAAGTTTTGATTCCACCAGTGCATGATATATCATCTTGAGGTATCTTTGCTCCACTATGTTCCGTAAACTTCGCAAGATATAGCAAGCCGAGCTAATGGAGTTGACTATGCTTACCAGTTCGTTTTTCCACGTGAGTAAATCGTCTATGTAAGTACCGAGAAACTTTACACTGCTTACGTTTTCTATCTTATCGCCACAGAACGACAAATTCAAATGGTCCCTTTGCCTGACTGTAGACCTCAAGAGCATTGCGCAAGTTTTACTGGGGTTCACCTTTAGGTAGTTACAGCTGAACCACCAGTCAAATAGTTCCAACACTCGATTGGCCTTTCTGTTCAGTCTCAAGTGAACTAGCACTTACAATTGCATTAGTATCATCTGCAAAAACTATTGAGCTGATATCCGGAATTTCTTTGTGACTTATCTTATTATATAATTTATCATCTAAAATCATGATGATCCAGAAATGAAAAACTGTCTGTGTGAGTCATCAATTGGTAAGTAGGGGAGAAGGGGGGCAGCTTTCACTGGAGGCAGCTTAGAACAAATGCATTTAAAAATGTATTTTTGATACGATAATGATCCAAATCCATATTTTGGGCTTGCAACATCGACCCAGACAACTGTCACCTGACAGATTTGATGTATGAATGAACCAGTAGCTTAGTTTGTTTCCGATGCTACCCTTCAGCGGTATTTGTGCAGATTTGTAAGGTTTCTCAGGCTGTATTTGAAGAAAGTTGTAAGTGAAACTGTAGTACAAGATAATTATTCAGTAACTTCCGACTTTATAACATTATGACATCTACACCAAACATACCAGAAAAATATTAAAACCCCAGATATTACTTTAGAAATTACATAAACGCGCAATAAGAGAGGTATGGGTACTGTGAATGTCATCTCCCTTTGTGTGGTAGGGCACAGCACAGCGGATGTCATTCTAGATCTAGAGCAGGGCCCAACTGGGGAAGTAAGCAGAAAACCTTAATCCACCTTACAGAAAACCGCAGCCAAATAACACTAGATCCTATTCAGTGTTGTGTTCCTGCTCGTGAGTAAGGATGCCAGAGCTCAACGAGAGTGCGGAGAGTTAGGGTCTGCAACGCGCACGTAACACCTCTGGAGTTGCAGGCGTCCATAGGCTACAGAGACTGCTTACCATCAGGCGGGCCGTATGCGTGTTTGCCACCGACATAGTATAAAAAGAATCTGCTTCGGTTTAAAATTCTTGATTTGTACGAGTACATACCTACTTCATTTAGTACATGTATTCGTCACACAAAACTACATGATAAAAAACCGGCCAAGTGCGAGTCGGACTCGCGCACGAAGGGTTTCGTAGCATTACGCAGAAAACGGCAAAAAATCAAGTTTGTCGTATGGGAGCCCAACTTAAATACTTATTTTATTCTGTTGTTAGTATTTGTTGTTATAGCGGCAATAGAAATACATCATCTGTGAAAATTTGGTCGTCTGGTGACAGACGGACAGAAAGACAGAAAGATAGACAGACAGACAGCGGAGTCTTAGTAATAGGGTCCCATTTTTACCCTTTGGGTACGGAACCCTAAAAAAACACAGGACTTACGAGGATATTGGAAATTTCATAGTTCACTGCTGATTGCCGTTGATCAGTCCATCAATTTTATTGTACATAGTTTGGTGCATGTGGCCCTTAGTTAGTTATTGTATTAGAGTACTACTTACAGGCTCTAAGTCCATCCATATTCTATGTATTTCTTCGTCGGGTGTAATGCCAATTACACCGTTTCGATATATCGGATCAGCAAATAAGAAGTGCGGATTGGTTAATACCAAGAACCCACCTGAAATATAATGATTTTTGTCAATCAGCAATACTCTAAAAGAACAGTCCCTCTAGGGTATCTATCTAAAGTGGCAATGGTCCACATCATAGAAATATAATATATACACGCACGCATAATATATTCCCGCATAAAGTTTAAACGCTTATTATCTAGTTAAATCTAGTTTTACTAAATGCTTTGGTTTCCGAATTTTTAAGTATTTAGTTAGGACTATTTGGAGCAGTAAAAAATTTGTATGGAATTTGTTTTTCGCTCCAAACTCATATAATAACCAAAAATCGAAAAAAGTTAAAGTAAGAAACATAAGTAACACATGGTTAATGTTCATCAAATTGTGTAAATATACTAATAGACAGAGGAAAATGAGGACTACCCTCATATGGAGAAGCAGTCGTCCCCTATCCTCTTAAATGAATTAAGCAAAATTTTCAAACCTGTCGGATTTCATTGTTCAAATTACAAAATGGTTTCGGTACTCCATTCTTAACTCTAATGGGGCCCACAGACTATCAGTCCGCCGGACGATATCGGCCTGTCAGTTGTTCGGAACTGTAAAATTTTTGTTCTAACTGACAGGTCGGTATCGTCCGGCAGACTGATAGTCAGTGGGCCCCTTAAAAAAAAGCACTGTCTTTATTTGCTAATTTGACTTTTTAAAATAATACTATGCAGAATATGACTTTTCACATCACCAATTCGAAAAAGGGGTTTTTCTTCCCTGCTAGGAGGGATCAAAGTGGCACTTTTCTTCCCTGCTAGGTGGGATCAAAGTGACACTTTTCTGTTCTAGGACATAATTTTAACATTTTTTTGCACATTATTTTTTTAGTTTAAATAATATTTTCAAACATCATAATTACCTCATAGGTGATGTGAAAAGTTGTATGTGTCACATGGTAGCAAAATTATTTCCATCTTGGGCGTAACACACTTGAATCCCTCACTACGCTTAGGATTCTACTTTAGAATCCCTCGTTACTCTCGGAATTCTATTATAGAATCCTTCGCTTCGTTTAGGATTCAATGTACGCCCTCGCCGTAAATATGTCATTTTGCTCCCTTGTAACACAATCTACTATTTCACATCACCTATTCGAAAAGGGAACTTTTCTTCCCTGCTAGGAGGGATCAAAGTGGCACTTTTCTGTTCAAGGACATTTTGTTGCCAGTATGAAATATTGACACAAAGACATATGAAATTAGTATGCAGATAATCGATTACAATTTCTTTATAATCGATTACGTGCGTACAATTTTTCTAACTTAAATAATACATATATTGTTGTAATTGTAAACAAAAAATGTAATTATGTAATTAACGTATTTTAAATTAATTAATATCATATTTAAATTAGGTAAATTAATTAATTAGCGTAATATTTACAAAGAAACGTAAAAAAACTTTAGTTTAATAATTTAATTTTCATTTTGACATTTTAGGTCTCCTTAAACGCAGCCATACTTGTCTATGCAATTTAAAAAGTTTATATTTAAAAAAAATTGTACAAATATTTCACAAAGCATTATGCGGTTCTGTATTCTGTATAAATTTGTAAATACTTAGTTTAAATCAATAATAATAGGCCTTTTCATCTGTGTCAGATGTTTTAAGCAGCATCCCGGTAACGACACTAATAATAATAAATATAAGTGATATCAGTCTTCATAGTGTTCTTCCGAAGATTTGGTTCAAAGGGGTAAGAGCTAATTTGTTATCAGAAAAATCTACAAAAATAATGTACTTGATTTTCATTGTATCATTTTAGTTGTTTGCTGCTGTTTTTGAAAAGATATTAGGTACATAATTATGAGCTGTAGGTACTTTTAATTTGTCACTACAGTCACGTCTGAAAATATCGATACGGACAAAGTGCCAGAAGTATGTACCTATACTAAGGTCGTGTACACATATTTTTGGCACTTTGTCCGTATCGATCTTTGCTTAAAATAATAATGTTTTGAAACCTAATGTTAGTATGTAATTTCCTCTTAGGTGATGTGAAAAGCAGTATGTGTCACATGGTAGCAAAAATATTTTCACCTTGGGCGTTAACACTTGAATCCCTCACTACGCTCAGGATTCTATGTTAGAATCCCTCGCTACGCTCAGGATTCTATTATAGAATCCTTCGCTTCGTTTAGGATTCAATTGTACGCCCTCGCCGTAAATATGTCATTTTGCTCCCTTGTGACACGATCTACTATTTTAGGTGTAAACGCAGTCGTAAGTTGCTTACATAAATTTTACGTTAGAAACTTACAAGTCCTAATCCGGCCTGAGTAGGGTAGGACAACCTACTATAATGCACAGTTGCCATCAGATATATCTAAGCGGCCGAGGTACTAACAAATATCTGAACACGCACTCATAGAGCCCTGACAATAGAGGCCTTTTCTGATATTTGTGATCTCCTTGGCCGCTCCGATATATCTGATGGCGATTGTACCTACCTAGTACAGTTGCCATCAGATATATAGGAGCGGCCGGGGTGCTCAAAAATATCTGAACAAGCACTCGTCTAGCGCCTTGACAATAGCGGCGTGTTCAGATATTTGTGAGCACCCCGGCCGCTCCGATATTGTAAAGTATTGGTATTTGTAGATATTTATATAAGGGCCTAATCAAAAGTAGTTTAAGGTTACGTAGCCAAATCATGTCAATGTCTTTTTCAAACGCACGTACTTGTTCGTAAACGTTGTCCTCATAGCGCGCTATCGTAATATTTATAAAACTCGATGGGTAGGGTGACAGATGTCATCTCCATAGAATTTTTAACCTAGAAACGCCATCGCAAAATAGTAATTATTGAGATGACATCTGTCAGCGTACCCATCGAGTTTGAAAAATACTTAAAATAGGCTAGAATAATAAAAATAATAATAAGTACTTAATAAAGTATAAGCCACAAGTCAATGACCTGTATTAGGTTTTAATTCCTTAAGACACCTTCCCTATATTTAGGTTCAACAGTTTCAAATTAACAAAGTTTTATGTATATTGCCTTAAATAATGCTAAAAACCTAAATAGGTAACTAAAGCGAGTATGCATTACGTCTGAAAACCTATTTGTAAAACCAAATTAAAATGCCTAACACGGTTTCAATATACCTAATGTAACTTTTGTAGACACAATTTCAATGATTAATTACATTCCTTCATTAATTATTTGAGATTTTAGTCATAGATATTTAACATGCTGTCAAAAACAAATGGTATCACATCTAAATATAGTACCTACAAAAGTACCGTTCGATCACGTTTATCGCCTACTGCTGCTGCTATGAGAATAGACTTAATCTTGATTGATTATAGGGTTGGCCGAAATCATTTACAATAGCTACAAGTAAGCTTGTACTATACAAGTGTGAGATTACAGTTAGAGGTAAACCGGTAGGTATGTGTCCACTATTTTAACTTTCTGATGGTCCGGACTACTTATACATGTTAGCGGCGTTCAATAAGGTTAAACGTTCAAGAACACCATGTAAACAAGTGAAAAGAGTGGTTTAGTTTTAAATAAAGTAATGTAGTGAAGATGGTGTCGTGTAGTGTGCCGGATTGTAGTATCTCAGGGTGAAATAACCCAGGCAAACATTCATTTCACAGGTAATTATGATATTCCGAGCGAAGTTTTCTTAACGATATTTTGTCAAATGAACAGCTTAAAAAGTGTAAAAAGCCGGTTTATACAATTAATTATAAGTTTTTCTTCAGTTGTGTGCTAATATTTCATCATATTAGTCAATAATTTGGAATATTTTGTGTAAAAATTTAAACTGTTACTATACGCTAGGGCTTGACAAAATGTTCATATGACTGTATTGATAACTTGTCGGTAAATAGGTACAATATATATTTAACTATTTTTTCACATCATTAAGATATTAGCCTTTATGTTCTGTGTGTTTATGTAATGTACATTCTCGTGTTTTGTTTTTTTTTTGTTTTTTTTTTAATCGTTACATAATGTAACTCAATGGATGACTGTTATTGGCCTTGTTTTATGTAAACATAATTATGTCTTAGTTATATTTACGGCTGTTGTTATCCTTAATACCAATTGTAGTGTATTGACGCTTCGAACGCTTACGTCATGGTGACGTCACTGACAGTTAGGGTCAGTCGATATTATGCCGTGAGCAGAGCCGGACGTACCGCGTGATGTTTGTGTTGGCGAATCGTTGGAAATACATTACATCGTATGATATACTGAGGTAAATACAGTACATTACATGTGGCGACGAGGAAAACAAGAAAAGAGGAAAGGGAAGACAGGTCAGTCGATCTCGATTAATTATCAAGTTTTGTCAGTGTGCAATAAATTGGTTTAAAATCGAATCCACTGTCTCAAACAAGTGATAAGTGAGAGTACGCACTGGTGGTACACCTTTCACACTCACTTCTAAAAAACAAAGAAAACAATATTTCCATTCGGTAACGCCATCTAGCAATATGATCTTTGAAGCGTTGAACGTTACAATTATAATTGTAGGCTTTAAAGTTGGATGTGCGGCTAACAACAATTAGATCTACCTACAAATAAAAAAATCATCTCGGAGGCAGCCAGTGTTAATAGCACTGTTTAAGAGCCCGGTTACGATTTTAGTCGCAAAAATGTAAAGTTGATAGATTTCTTCAGTGAAATTGTACACCTTTTGTTACCTAATTGAAATAACAAGTACTGGTTTCTATTAGCACGACTTCTTATCTCTAGGTTTATCAGATCATTTTTTTGAAAAAAGGCTTACTAAATTAGTAATGAATTTTTTTCTGATGGACGTTTAGGTAAACGCGTGTAAAGTACTGACTTTGATGCTCTTATTTGTAAATTTCGTAAAGTTTGGACTGTTAAAAATGGTAAATTTGTATTACACATATTCTGTACTCTAGGTTTATCAGATTACATTGTTGTTATATGACTTAAAGTTCGAGGAAATGAAAGTTAAACGAATTCAATTTTCTCCAGAAATGACCTCAAAACAAGTGACAATTTCTCCGAAAATCTACTTATTTTCGACGTAGATTGCATACTCAAATAATCTGCAATGTTTACTTAAACTGTTGCTGTACTTCATTTTATTTAAATTGCAACTTTTATTTTCTGACGATTTTTTAAAAACTTCCCCTTTTACTGGTATAACATCGGTGACACGCGCCCGCGGCCTCAGTCCCGCGCGGGAGCTGGTAGAGGCAGGACGTTTGTTAATCGGCTCCGCACGTTGCATCGACGACGACGAAGTTATTTATCATTGTGTGCGTCGCTCGCCGTGTAAAAAGTTATATTTGTTTGCGTGTTTGGCTGTACTGTGTGCGTGTAAACTGCGACCAGAAACTTTAATCCTTGGGTTGTAAGTACTTGTTTATTAACCGCCTTCGAAAAAAAAGGAGGTTCTCAGTTTGACCCGTATGTTTGTATGTATATGTATGTATGTATGTTTGTTCGCGATTATCTCGCATTTGGCTGAACCGATTTTGATGCGGTTTTTAGAAAAGTGTTTGTTACATTCTGGAGAAGGTTTTAGTATACATAGAGCTGGGCTGATGCTGAACCCTGGCTGTACCTAGTGGAACGCAGGTTTAGTGCAACATAGGCACACGCTGTTTTGGTCTGTCTTGATGAGCAATTAGGAGAGCATTACCCAAGATGGAGCTGATGCTGAACCCTGGCTGTACCTAGTGGAAATCAGGTTTCGTGCAACATAGGCACACGCTGTTTTGGTCTTCCGACACGTCTTGATGAGCACTTGGGAGAGCAGTACCCAAGATAGAGCTGATGCTGAACCCTGGCTGTACCTAATGGAACGCAGGTTTGGTGCAACATAGGCACACGCTGTTTTGGTCTTCCGACACGTCTTGATGAGCAATTAGGAGAGCAGTACCCAAGATGGAGCTGATGCTGAACCCTGGCTGTACCTAGTGGAACGCAGGTTTGGTGCAACATAGGCACACGCTGTTTTGGTCTTCCGACACGTCTTGACGAGCAATTAGGAGAGCAGTACCCAAGATGGAGCTGATGCTGAAACCTGGCTGTACCTAGTGGAAATCAGGTTTCGTGCAACATAGGCACACGCTGTTTTGGTTATTCGACACGTCTTGATGAGCAATTAGGAGAGCAGTACCCAAGATGGAGCTGATGCTGAACCCTGGCTGTACCTAGTGGCTAGTGGAACTCAGGTTTCGTGCAACATAGGCACACGCTGTTTTGGTCTTCCGACACGTCTTGATGAGCAATTAGGAGAGCATTACCCAAGATGGAGCTGATGCTGAACCCTGGCTGTACCTAGTGGAAATCAGGTTTCGTGCAACATAGGCACACGCTGTTTTGGTCTTCCGACACGTCTTAATGAGCACTTGGGAGAGCAGTACCCAAGATAGAGCTGATGCTGAACCCTGGCTGTACCTAGTGGAACTCAGGTTTGGTGCAATATAGGCACACGCTGTTTTGGTCTTCTGACACGTCTTGATGAGCAAATGGGAGAGCAGTACCCAAGATAGAGCTGATGATGAACCCTGGCTGTACTTAGTGGAACTCAGGTTCATTTATTGTTATCAGAACTTCCACCCCCTTTTAACCCCCAGTACCTACTGCATGTTAAACGTGTGGTAGCTCTGGTCAGGTGCCTGCTTCATCTGGCAGCCCTCCAGGTGTTCCAGGTCTTAAAGAACTTAACCTGCCTACAGCATACTCTACCAACTTCAGATTAAAAGAGTTTTACCCCTGATCCGATGCGTCCAGCAGCACTCCAGGTGTTAATTTCCAGGTGGTAATAATTCCAGGTTTTGAGCTGTCTCCGTCATACACTACCCACAACACGTTGAGCGAGTGTTACCCACCCTTTGCCCTTGACCCTTTGCACTCAGCAGCACTCCAGGTGTTTCAGATCTGGAGCTTTCCCCATCATACACTACCAGCGGCACGTTGAGCGAGTGTTACCCGTTACCCCTGACCCTTTGTACCCAGCAGCACTCCAGGTGTTCCAGGTCTGGAGCTTTCCCTATCATACACTACCAGCAGCACGTTGAGCGAGTGTTACCCCTGACTCTTTGCACCCAGAAGCATTCCAGGTGTTCCAGGTCTTGAGCTGTATCCATCGTACACTACACACTACCAGCGGCATGTTGAGCGAGTGTTACCCCTAACCCTTTGCACCCAGCAGCACTTCAGGTGTTCCAGGTCTTGAGTTATCCCCATCAAACTCTACCAGCGGCACGTTGAGCGAGTGTTACCCCTGACCCTTTGCACCTAGAAGCACTCCAGGTGTTCCAGGTCTTGAGCAGTATTCATCGTACAACCAACAACACGTTGAGCGAGTGTTAGAAGAGTGGAGAAGAGAAGAGGATGACTGGAATAAAAATTATCATACACCCTTCCCAACGATTAAGACTATCTCCATAATATCAAATTCCATCCAAATCGGTTTTATTGGATCCCATACAAATTTCCATTACCCCCCCCCCCCCCCCCGTTTCTGGGGTAAAACCTATCCTATGTCCTTCCCCAGGACTCAAACTATGTCCATACCTCATTTCATCTTAATCGGTTCAGCGTTTATTGATTCCCCATACAAATTTCCACCCCCTTAAAGGGTAAGTTCTTGAATAAAAAGTATTCTATGTCCTTCCCCGGGATTCAAACTATCTGTATACCAAATTTCAACAGAAGGCTAGTTTCCCCTCTGGGTTGGAACGTTGGAAAGTCAGATGGCAGTCGCTTTCGTAAAAACTAGTGCCTACGCCAATTCTTGGGATTAGTTGCCAAGCGGACCCCAGCAGACTTCCATGAGCCGTGGCAAAAAGGCTGGGATAACGCGAGTAAGATGATTATATATATATAAGATATTGCCTTAGTGCAAATCATTATCATCATGCTATATAATTTGTATGTATTATATGAATACATAGGAAAATTGTTAAGAGTAATAAACGATTATATCAAATTTACCGAAAGTTTTATTTTAACCTAATTAAAGTTATAAAGTGACGCATAATGTTGCGAAAGTATCAATATTGTTTAGGCGGTCGCGTTATTTCAAGCAGCGGCCGGCGTTCGGTTACTGTGTAAAAGTCGTATCTTCGCGCGTTTTCAAACCGACTACGGGCTCTTAAAGCTTATAGCCTGCCAGGCATCAACACTGCAAATAATTGCATGTTGACTTCCACTTTTAAACGTAGGTAGGTACAATGACACTACATTCATGGTTGACATGTTCACACCGGAGCTTTATTATTGCAACTTAGTTCCATCAGAACGCAATAGTGTGATGCAAATGTAATACATAGTTGGTTTATTTAAATATTATTGTAGTGAGAGGAAGAAAATATTTACTTTGCTACGAGTAATGTGAATATGTAAGGTGATTCCCAATCAGGAGCCCAAGTGACTTGATTATTTAGAAACAGCAGATTACAGAATCTGGACATTAAATTGTCACACGTAACATTATGGATGATGTCATAATGAAACCGATTTATGAAAACATAGCAGATAGATTTATCTGGTCATTAAGCTTCTAAGCGTTTTATTGTAAGGTAAAACGCTGCTATTAGATTGACATGTAACAGCTGTAGCTAGCAGATTACCGAATCTGGACATTAAATTGTCATGATTTATGAAATCATAGCAGATAAATTTATCTGGTACCAGATAGACATAAAACAGCTGCAGCTATCAGATTACCGAATCTGGACATTAAATTGTCACGCAAATAACAGTTACGATAAAATCTGTTACGACAGATAATTTGATCTGGTCATGAAATTTACATGGCGGGTTACCGAACCTGGACATTAAATAACCAATCTGATTACAAAATCAGTCACGACAGATAATTTGATCTGGTCATGAAATTAACATAGCGGGTTACCAGACCTGACATTAAATTGTCACGTGAACAACAAATCTGATAACAAAATCAGTTAAGACAGATAGATTAATCTGGCCATTAAATTAAGATAGCGGGTTACCGTATCTGGACATTATATTGTCACGTAAATAACAAATCTGACAACAAAATCAGTTAGAACAGATAAACTGATCTGACCATTAAATGGAGATAGCAGGTTCCCGTACCTGTGCATTAAATTGTCACGGAAATAACAAATCTGATTACAAAATCGGTTAATACAGATGAATTGATTTGTTCATTAAATTGACATAGAGGTGCTTAGTACCCTAGCAGGTTCCCGATCCTAGATATTAAATTGTCACGTGTATATTAAAATCTGATTACTAAATCGGTCAATGCAAATAGGCATATCTTTTGTCTGCTCATTAAATAATATAAATATAGACTGAAAACACCAGGTTTTAAAGCCAGGACTAAATAGTCATGCTGTGTATAGCAAAATTGATGTCAATCGACAGGTTCATTAAATCGGCATCGTACTATAGTACGGCCTATTGTTTAATACATTGATGTTGTATTATATCGTCATACAATTGACAGCAAGGTCACACGTTGTATTAAAATAAATGGGTATACCCTGTAATAGGTCATCCAATAAAGCGTTTTGTAATATGACGCAAGAAATCGCTTGAAGACCTCAAGAGCTGGGTTATCCAAACGAAATTATATATATATATATTAAAAAAAAAAACAATAATAAGTGAACTGTGCAGATATAATAAATTATCAGCGAACGCAAATAAAGTAAAATGTATCTGGCTTATTTATAGATTTGATTTTGAGGTACTGGCATGACCATCCATCCAGTTATACTGATAAAAAAAAACTGGATAGTCTACAATCTAGTCAGTATACTTTTGATTAAATTTTTAAATAAATGAGGTGAGGTAAAATTTATTTGTCTACCCCGAACATTTATATAAACTAATGGGTAGTTTAGTGTTGTTTATTAATATCTCAAATCTCAATTGACATTTGCTGGGACGTCAGTCTTCCGTGACCACAGCTAGTGCAACCTAATTGAAACGTCGGAAAAAAGGTAAAATAATGACATTTAATCGCGTTAGACCTGGTATAGACATTAATTATGTGTACAAAACGCGAGAGTTTAAAGTGTTAAATGAGGTTAGCTAATCAAACAGCTACCTAATACAGTATGTAATATGTAATAAAAAAAGAAGTATGTAATATGTAATAAAAAAAGAAGTATTGCCGATATAAAGATATAAATTAATTAAACAATGAGTTAAGTAAGCTTATTCCATAATCTAGTGGATATCAATTGCAAATACTTTGACTTGGCTGCTAGTCAGCGACATCCAATAATTATATTAAAAAAACGGTTGCAGAAAAACACTTACTGGTCATTCGTGACGTTTATATTACATAGCTAATAAGCTTCGAAGATTTAAACGAAATTCGCAGAACTTTACATGGACACTGCATTCATTTGAAAAGGAAGGGATGAAGGTGTCTGCTTGAAGTCGTGATTATTTAGCAAATTCATAATAATCACTATAATTAGTTACTAGTGGCTATGTGTGAAACACTTGGTTCATTGAGTCATTGTCATTATCATAGTGAACTCACAAGGGTCTTAAGCGCCATGGACGCTATTGGCACTAGTTATTTAATGCCAATCTACGCAGTTTGAAAAATTACCAAAACCTGGATCGGAAAAAATATATTTAATCTGGTCACTAAATTTCATGATAATCGGTGGAAAATTGTGACCTGTAGAGGAGAAACGAAAGCATTTGGCTCAAGTTAAAACGGAGACCTTCGCTAACGCTTCCGTCAACTTTTGAATACAGTGTATAGCAAAAAACTAAATTGTGAACGTTTCATTACACAACTACGGTACATAAATGGATACTTGTAAATAAGTACCAGTGATATTAAAATAACATTGTGACTTCAGACCAAACGTCACATGTCACACGGCTACTATAAAAAAAAAAGAAATTATGAAATAATAAACATTGAATGTTTTATTAGTAAACCTACGTCCGATATCTTCCATAGGCATATTGTTAGCTATCGACGAGTTGGTATGTCAAAGGTTGAAAATGTGAATATATGTTTAAATTTAAGTACATAGCCATAAAAATAAATCCAACTAATATATAAAATAAAAAAACTAAATAATTAAGCTATGCAGCTAGCTTATGTATGTATGTAGTTCGTAGTTTTAACCGTCTGCACGCGCATACTAGACTACATGCGGGAAAATAAAGAATTCTAGAGAAAACATGAAGTCCATTTTAGTGGTTAACGATACCACACGATACCATGTACAATATATTTATATGTATGTACAAAGAACATAGCGAACAGTGCAGTCATTATCATATATAGGTATGTAATATGGGTAATGAATAAGCAACTGCCTGGTTTCACATTACCACAAGTATCTAACGAATTTGCTCTCGATTGATGGACGTTGCGTTGTATTGTAGATATATATATATACACATAAACACATTTGCAGGTCTATAGATACTATGTATAACTCGTAGTTAATGGACGGGACTCATACATTTGAAAACCGATTTATAAAGCATCTTGTGTATAAAATATAAGATGACAAAAAATAAATATTATAAAATAAGTTTTTATTGGTCTAAAATGTAGGTATACATGTTATTTGAACATACACAGAAAATTGCACAAGCTAGCAATTATCATTGACCTTCTGAAAGTGATAATAAAAATAAAACTAATGTTGGTTCAATATTTAATGTATAACATGCTGTATCACTGACTTAGCACAAATTGCATAGGAAGCTTATCTTCGTGAATTTGTATAAATGTTGCACATAATAAAGTAAACAGAAAATGTACGTGCACAAAGCGTATGTAACTAAACAATCACGTTTCAAAATAAAAAAGGTAAACATGAATTTCACCAGAATCAATGTGAGATTGATGTAAGTGATACTGATGGTTGTCAATTAATTATTAATTCTATGTATAAAAAAAAAAAAAAAAAGAGATGTGCTACAAACAATCACATATGGGTTCTTGATTTTCTGAGAGACAAGGAATTTGGAATTTAAATAGCTAATCCGTAGCACTGAAAGAAAAGATACAGCTGCGTAGCTCCGTTCTGTATTCACTATAAAGATGAAAGTAGCAAGGTAATTACACTGCACTGTGGGTACTGTGTATCTTGTAATGTGGTTATAATATCTCATATTATTAGTGTAAGCATAATTAGATCTTTTATTCGGATGATTTGTCATTCGCTTCTGTTAGACTGTTAATTGTGTCAGAAGTTCAAACATGCAGTTAGAAAAAGGAGAATAAAAACTAGAAGTGGCTAGCGTAAATGGAGTCCTGTAAGGCCTCTTTTACTCACACAGAAGTATAAGAGTGACCTTGCCTGCTTGCCTTTCTTATAAAAAACTTCCAAGTCTTGAGGCCCACTTGAAAAAATGAACTTTTGAATTTTGTAATTATACTGTTTAGTCCACAACCCTACCTTGTCAAATCAAAGTTGGTTGGAGTTCTGTATATTGTATTAATAATAATGCATTGTATATAAGAACAACTTGGTTTAGGTTGGCAGTGTAGCTTATAGCTTAAGTGGCATTGTAACCTGTAAGTACACTTGTACAGTATTGAAAGTTGAAAATAAGCAAAAGAATGAGATAAGATAGTGAGCCATTATCGAGTACTCAAATAGGATTCGTTAAATCATTTTCGGGTCGTAGAAAGCTACACAAGGTGTAGAAAAATTAAATTTAACAATAGGAAATGTAAATAAATAACAAACGGACCAGAGATAAACCAAAACATGATCATCATGTCAGCATTCAATCGTCATGGGTTATAGAAAAAAAAAATGAACCGTCATTGTCACCAAAATTGAAGAATGTCATTAATACTGTAATGATTGTTCAGCTCTTATTGTCTAGCTAATCAAATATAAAGAATTGGGGCCACAGTTTTATTTGGTAGAACTTTCTTGGACAACTAGGCGAAGAAAAATTAAAGGCCTTGCATCATAGTATTTCCACACAGACCACTCCCAAATGATAAGCTCATTAGCTCATGCAGTGACTTAGATGAGAGGTTTCTAGAGGGAAACTACTAACTCTTGGAGCAGTTGGAGCTTCATGAAATCATTTCATAATTAATACAGATAATAAACTCAGTACCTAAATAAGTTAATTATCACAGACTGAGTTGGCTACGGATTGTTTTGTTAGGCATTACCCGATGATGTAGTCCACTATCCATATCACGAACATTTTAGGAACGGTTTTGACGATTATAAAAACAAGGGGATTAAGTATAAGCACAGACTTTACAGAAAAAGGGGGAAAGGAAAAGGGATTCAGGTATCAGACTTACAGGAGCTATCGACAATACAGTAGAGAAATTGAAGATTACAAAAGTCCCAAGTGGGGTAAGTCATAGATCTCGGAGTCTTGGAGATGTCCACCCAAGGCAATGGTACCAGCGCATTCATAGAACGTTGGGTATGTAATTATGTATTGTTATGATTAACTTAGTTCTCGAAAAATAAACAAAGGAAGGGATGTAGTGTATTGACGCTTCGAACGCTTACGTCATGGTGACGTCACTGACAGTTAGGGTCAGTCGATATTATGCCGTGAGCAGAGCCGGACGTGCCGCGTGATGTTTGTGTTGGCGAATCGTTGGAAATACATTACATCGTATGATATACTGAGGTAAATACAGTACATTACACCAATAAAATAAAAATATTTTTTTTATTTTTTATAACCGAGTTAAAATAATAACGATTGTTATAATACCTTTTTTGAAGGTGCACATGTTTAGCGGTAAATTTAAACTTCACTTTCCAACACAGTAGGTACTTACTTACATTTTAGCCACTTTTCCACGACTTTGCCGCCAACACAAGGAAACACAAGACAGCGTATACTTGCACACAGCGTATACACACCCAGTCCAACTAGTTAGTAGAAAAAGGCGCGAAATCAGGGGTGCGAAACTCCTAGCTTCGGGAAAACTCGGCTCTGTTCGGCTCAGCATTGCTCCCGTCCCTTTGCGTGCACGGTCGTGCACACAGTGGGCACAGATAAGATAATGATCTGAATTTTGACAACCCTAAATAGCCGAAAGGGATAGTGCCATATATTAGAAAGGGACATCGTGATTCGACCCTGAACCGCTGTCAAACTTCGGTTTTGTAGGAAGTTTCCTTTCTGTACGGTAGTACTATTATTTATTCTGTGGCGAAATTAATATATTCTGTGGTAAGTCAACTCTTTGCGTCTACTGTTAGCATGTGTTTGTGTTAACGACGTTGCACCACACACACGCATACGACGAGAAACCTGCTTTAAAGCTGTAACGGTGCGGTGCGGTAGTATGTTACGGATATTATCAACGCTTGCTTGCTTTTTTTTTCATTACACTTTACTTATCTTATACGGAGTTACATAATATCTTTTCACATCACCAATTCGAAATAGTAGATTGTGTCACAAGGGAGCCAAATGACATATTCACGACGAGGGCGTAAATTGAATCCTGAACGAAGCGAAGGATTCTATAATAGAATCCCAAGAGTAACGAGGTATTCTAAAGTAGAATCCTGAGCATAGTGAGGCATTCAAGTGTGTTACGTCCAAGATGAAAATAATTTTGCTACCATGTGACACATACTGCTTTTCACATCACCTATGAGGTAATTATGATTTTTAAAAATATTATTTAAGCTATAAAAAAATGTACAAAAAATGTAAAAATTGTGTCCTAGAACAGAAAAGTGTTACTTTGATCCCTGCTAGGAAGCAGGGAAGAAAAGTGCCACTTTGATCCCTCCTAGCAGGGAAGAAAAACCCCTTTTTCGAATTGGTGATGTGAAAAAGGGGTTTTCATCAAAGTAACACTTTTTTGTTCTAGGACACTATTTAAAAAAAAATTGCACATTATTATTTTAGCTTAAATAATATTTTTAAACGTCATAATTACCTTATTTTCAAAGTGATGTGAAAAGCAGTATGTGTCACATGGTAGCAAAATTATATCCATCTTGAGCGTAACACACTTGAATCCCTCACTACGCTCAGGATTCTACTTTAGAATCCCTCGTTACTCTCGGGATTATATTACAGAATTCTTCGCTTCGTTTAGGATTCAATTCATTCATTTTATTTTAATAAAAAAGAAATATTGAAAGAGTAGTCGATAAAGCAGTCAAACACCGATAGATTACTAATATGTTGTAACTTGACATCACTAGTTTTGATCTCACATAGACAATGTCGCACCTTTAAAGCCTGACAGTTGTTCTTTGTCATCCTAGTTCTATGGTCCATGCCAAGTTTCATGTCATTTCAGCAAGTCGTAAAATGAAGAGCGTAATTTCGTTTGTATGGCAGTATGGCGCATCATGATCAGCTAGGTCCGTGTGACTCTTAATATGGAAGTCACTTTTTCAACGGCTATTCGTTGTTTATTTATTACGAGTACATGCACAATAATATTTAACCCGACCTATTACAACATGTAAAAATACTAATGTAATGTAATGTAGGTTACTTATCCTTAACAAGCCCTAGGTAACAGAGAAATAGCGTATTTAATAATTATGATTATGACATTTCCAGCAACATAATTATATCAAAGAGTAATTAATACTAGAAGAGGTAAAAAGTCTCAGAAAAAATCGTGCCTGGAATGAGTCAGTTGAAGTAGATACTGCTGCATGATCCTTAACATGATAATATATATCTTACAAGGTAACTGCTTGTTAGTAGGGAGGCGGAACAAGTTTTCGGTTACTTTTCGTCAAAGAGGATTAATAAGATAGAGCGGTACTGTCATAGTAAATTTTGTACCCGATGTAAATTCACTACCATCTATCGACATACTTTTAAACTAAAAATGAAGATTTATAAAAATACGTTAAAATGTATTTAAACATGGATGAATGATTTTTTTATTTGCATTAATTATTTTTATACGATTTTGACCCATGTTCTTTCACTGATATGCGTGAAAATTATAAATAACACACGAAACCGTCAACGCCCTCTATACGAAAGTAGGCCAAAACTAGTGGCGCCCTCTGATCGAGAATCAAATTTTCGTGATTTTCGAGGCACGTTTTTTCCTTAGACTGTATCCACTATTACGGAGTTATATCTATCTTTGCTTTTCGTTCATGTCACCTCGGATATGGGTAAATATGGTATTAATGCATTCTGTATAATGTTCTGAACACAAATATATGAGATGACAACCGCGAAAATGGTGGGGGTAGTTCCTGTAACGTCATAAATTCGGCGGTACAAACTTTTTTTTCTTTTAAGTATACCATGTGAGATACCAAAAAAGGGCTTTATAAGTAGATCACACATAAACACACTATAACATTTTCACTACTTGGTCTAACAAATTATTAGAAAACGTTCAAAAATGTTACAATCCAGAGTTAACTTCAAACTGCTCTAAATTGAAAATTACTAAATGGATTATTCTAAATTTTATACCAAATGTCTGTGAATGTCCTCTATATAATGTCTGAAAATAATTAACCAGATATATCAAAAAATAAGAAAAGTACATCAAGTTGAAAAGCAGTATAAGTTTCTGTTACATTAAACTGTAACTATTATTCAAAGAAGAAAAAAACCCGACTGTTTGCATATGTTTTTGATATGGTCTTTTATTAGCTTCGATTTGGTACCCATATTGCCATAGCAAGAAAAAACAACCCCCCCCTCCCCCCCTTTTTCATTTGCATAAGTTGTTTTTTTCTTACTATAGCAATACCCATATTGCAAATGAAAGCTAGTGAAAAGACCATTTTAAAAATATATGTAAACAGTCGGGTTTTTTGTTTGTTTAAATAATAGTTGCAGTTTAATGTAACTGAAAATTATAACTGTTCTTCAACTTGATGTACTTTTCCTATTTTTAGTGTTCCGTGCAAAACTTTGGTGTAACAAACGGAACACTTATGGGATCACTTCGGTCTTGCAAATCAGTTAAATGCGTTTTTTTCAGAGACCGTTTGACATAGATCTATACCTAAAATTTGAAACAGTTATCGCAATTACCACCACTAATATTGTAAATAAGTCAAAACCGCTTATTTCTTATTTTAGGGGGTAATTTAGGGGGTTGAGAGGGGTAACCTGTTTTTTTTATTTTATTTGTAAGAATCGAGTGGGGTATACCATTAGAAAGCTTGCAAAAAATTGAGTCGATGGACTGATTTTGGCTTCATTTTAGACTGCAGTTTCGATAAAAAATGCATTTAAAGTTGCAAGTTTTCATACAAAAAGATTCTCTTCTGTCCTGGGGATTTTCGCAAAACTAAATCGAGTATGGAGACGGCGGCGGCGGGAAAATTATCAGGTTAACCTTATCTTTATTAGTTTTTTAACTGTAGCCTGATCTTTGATTAAGGTTAAGTTACTAGCTTGGATAAGCTTCTCACTGGTAATTTCATATTAGGAAGTCGTTTTAGCGAGAAAGATCTTTACTTAAAACTTTGGCATTGAAATTAATGACTTATGTGTGTGACACAAAGTTTAATTCAACTTGCTTATTTTTGTGGGTTATTTCATTTCTTTGTAATAGTCTACTAAACGTATGAGAGAAAAAAAGATCTAAAAAATACAACCTTGTTATAATGCAAATAAGCTTTTATTTCGAACGGGCTTTCCAACCAATTTTTAAATTAAGAATTCCGTTCTTCACTGTCGTTTTGTTTTTTTACACAATAAAGCACATAGAGTTAGTAAGACGTATAGAGATAACAATGTCATTTAATATTCATTAGAGAGTATCTAATTCGTGGAAACAATATACACAATATCCCTTTGCATTAAGTACGATGACAGTTCACTATCTGATTAGGCAAATTACTGTCAAGTAAACCTGGATATAGGTTATGTGATGGGCAGATAGGAACCTTATACATATTACAAATGAATGGTCATTTATAGGTACAATATGGTACAACACAGTTTCATGGCAATAATGTATGTGCTACTATAAAAGGCGTTTTACCTAATTAAAACGAATTTTATGTAACACCCCAGTGAAAACCCATTTTCACGAGTAAAACTAGTTTTCCAAACCGCATTTTCACTAGTTGTAACTCGGATTTTTCAAAACTAGTTGTCGTAAAAGTACATGGTGAAACCTAGTTTTGACTTTTCGGGAATACGCATTTTCACTAGGTGAAACTAGTTTTCACGGTAGGTATTCTGCCAGAGATCTGAGCGTCACATTACGTTCGCGGCTACAGGCAAACTCAAATCATATACGCACCTAAATGTCTCAAGTCTTCTTCGTCTTCTAGATAAATAGTACATTACTACAGAGGCCGGGAAGTAAGGGGTTGCCGGCCGAATGCATATATACGGCCGAACGTAGTGAGGCCGGATAGTTATGAGGCCGACAACCCCTTTTCACGCCGATGTATGTATAGTGCTTTTCTCAAACATGCAATGAAATAAATAAAGAAATCTCTACGAAATCAGTTTTAATTCTAAAGAAACTAAAAGTAAACTAGGCACAAAATATAACTACCACCTGTACCTATCTTTATCACACGTGTCGTATATTTTACACATGTAGTTAATCAATTTATTACACAAATGTTCAAAGGTATATTTATGTATCTTTGATTTTTCGCCTTGCATCCTTCTGACTGTAGTTTTAGCCACATAACTAAGATTACATAAATTTTTTTATGTTGATATTATGCTTCACATACATCGTTGCCTTAAACATGGAGTATAATTAACAGGTATTCATTTAATATTTTCGTCGGAACTCATATTAAATAACACAATAAACAACGCACAATAAATCCAATAAAATAGAATTACAGATACACGATGAAAAATTTTCAACTTTACCTCCAAAACGAATAAAAAAACACCAACGCGTGTGTGAGTAGACATTTTTACCGCTAATATTTAAATGAAATATAGTTTGTCAAAGGACTGTCTCATTTCAAACATAGACAGAGATAATCATACTATCTTTGTCTTACACTGGTACTAGCACTGCACCCAAAAGAAAAGGATGAGTATAGTTTTTTTGTTCTTATTTACTGTCAAACTGGTTTGACCAACTATATTTTAAATCTGTATTTGTAGGTAAATTTGCAATTCAATATTATTGGAATTAGTTAATAATGTTTTATTTATATATTTTTTGTAAATTCGATACAAATAAAACTGCAAAATATATTAATTATCGTTAATTGTTTTTTTAAAGGGGTATTGGCAGAATGTCATTCCGAACCATAAGCAAATATTGCTTATAGTTTTTTTTGGCTGAATGCCATGATGCTGTGTCACAAATATATGTGAAATGGAAATTAAAAAAGAGCCACTTCCCGGCCTAGGCCTGCAACTTTGTATGAAATTTCGTTACAGGCCCCTCGTCTAGCCGCGCCGGAGTCGTGATACTTCCCAGCCTAATATAAAGAACGTAATATCAATATTACATAGCATGTTTGAGAAAATGTATTTTTTCTTATTGCTACTTTCATATACCTCTTATTAAAAATTTCAGTAAAGGGGTATTTATTTGTAAGAAACGAACCTAAGTGACGAAAACTGACTTTCCATTTTGAGCCGCGTCCACATGGAGACTATATAAAGGAGCCAAATCTCTATGTACGAAAAGTGTCCATCAAAAAACAGTAATTAGGCGGCGCCACCATACACCGAAATACTACCAAAAACAACCTACGTAATTTGGTCGGGTTATTTGTTGCCTTATATGGTTAATGTTATACTCATGTCCCAGAGCCTAACTAGCGCCACCGGAGAGATTAGGAACTATTATTTAAAGCTGAAAGCGGTCACTTTTGCAACAATTCTGCCATAAGAGATCGGCATCCTTTCTATTTCAGGATATTTTAAATATCAAATCATTATTGTTTGACTGCATTTATTTAGAACGTAATTTTCCAACGAATCTTGAGTTAAAAAATCGCATTAACAGTTAAAAATAAGGTATAACTATGAATTGCAACAGAGCAAAACGCGATTCTACTGTCAAAAGATGTCTATGACTCAAAATTCGTCAAAATCAATGTGGGAAGTCGTTAATAAAGAGAGAGGGAAAACTAAACGTCTCGCCGTTGATTTTACAGATGTAGTGGAAATTTCAGAAGGTGTAAAATGTAGTTCAAAACAAGAGGTAGTAGATTCCATGAACGCCAGATTTGTACGCGCTGCATTAGCTTGCGGTGCTCCTCGCGCCGACCTTGACCGCGTGCGCAGTCAGCTGAGCGCAGCGCGTGCACCCGCGGACCGCTCCATGAGACTCGCCCCTTTCACCGTCAAAGAGGTTTACAACATAATCGCGACGCGCATTCCACACAAGTCTACTAAAGATATTTACGACATATCCATGGACTTATTAAATTCTATTGTTCATACCATCACACCCGCGCTAACGCATTTTTACAATACATGCCTTAAAGAAGGATCATACCCCAACTCTTTGAAGGTTAGTAAGATCTCTCCACTCTTTAAGGGCAAAGGGAAAAGAGAGAATATTGATGGGTACAGGCCAGTCTCCATAATACCCTGCGTCGCAAAAGTGCTGGAAAACGGGTTATGCTCTCGGCTAACAGCGTTCCTCGGTGCAACAAACGCATTGTCCGATCGGCAATACGCATACAGATCAGGACGCTGTACGACCGACTTGGCACGCGAGGCTGTGCGCAAAGTCTTCGCCGCGTTGGAGGGGAAACAGCAGGTTGCAATGCTTTGCTGTGACCTCTCCAAAGCGTTTGACGTGGCAGATCACGGCGTTATTGCCGCAAAACTACTGCACTATGGTATATGTGGCAATGCGCACGGCCTCCTCACTGACATTCTCCGAGGCAGATCTCAAGTCGTGGTAGGGGACGGGGGTCAAGTCAGGTCAGAACCGTTGGCTACATCCATGGGCGTGGCCCAGGGCTCGTCAGTGTCTAATATAATTTTTTCATTATTACTGAACGATCTTCCCGAAGCGATAACAGCCGCCGACATTTTAATGTACGCGGATGATGTCGCGGGCATTATATCAGCACCGAATATAGACAGCTTGGAGACACGCCTCAACGATGCTGCGGATCAGTTGTCGAAGTGGTTTAAGTCGAATGGTTTGGCGCTTAACCTCTCCAAAACGCACTTCTTGCACTTTCACGTTGGAGGTCGGACACCGAGGCCACTCCAGATTCAAGCTGACGGCGTCAAAGTGGAGCAGGTTGAGTTCACCACTTTCTTAGGGTTTCAAGTAGACCGTAAGCTGACCTGGATGAACCATATCGACCAGGTGTGTGTGGTAAATTAAGTGGTGCATGCTTTGCCCTTCGCCGCCTAGCAAGCATGGGTCGTACCACGGCATGTCGTACGAAGCTGCTATTTTGCGACAATACATTCGGTGCTGCAGTATGGCGCGGAGATATGGGGGCGCGCCGCCGACTGGCTGCGAGTTTTCCGTCTACAAGAAAGAGCCGTGCGGTGTGTGGCGAAGGTAAGCCAGGATACCTCCGCGAAAGCGTATTTTAAAGAACTGGGTATATGGACTCTGCCGTCAATAGTGATTCAACAAGTCGCTATTTACGTGTATACCAACCTGACTCAATATAAAAAAAACGCGCCGACTCAGCCTGCACGCTACGGAACCCTAACCAACTTCTCCCGGTAAAACGTAGACTAGCAAGGTCCAATAAGCTGACCCACATAATGGGTCCTACTGTATATAATAGGTTGCCGGTGACAGTCACCTCGTCACCGTCGCTGCAATGCTTTAAGGCTAGACTGAGGGCTTGGCTTCTCGAACACACATTCTACAGCTATGACGAATTTTTGAATGTTGAGCTTTAGTATCAATTGTATTATTACATAATTGTTATAGTTTTTTTTTACGAATGTACCTAAATATTATTATTTATTTTAGAATAATTATACAATATAAAAATGACATGTAATATTATAAATATTGTGAATAAATATGATGATATGATATATGATACCATCCATACGCGTCCAGTCTACAAGTTTCAAATACTATGTTAACAATTGTCATAGGTTGTTATCATAACATGAGGTTTTATACCTACTTACTGTTTTTGACGTATTTAGTTTTTCACGTACGAAGTTGTTATTTGTCATGTTTATTGTCGACTTTGACGTTTATTACATTGATTGTCATTTTGGTGTTTGGTAAATAAAGATGTAAAGAGAGAGTTTCGTAAATATATTATCTTTATGCTAATTCATATTGTCATTCACATACGTCATGTTTTGCTAATTAAAACCTACAGACAAGGTTTTATCTATTATTTCAATTTAATTAGCAAATAAAACAAATAATTACGAATGGAAAAATATTTACGCCCTGAGCGGTTTGAAGGAGCCCCATCGCAAGGCACCGCGATCGCAGAATGGGAACATTGGAAGAAGACCTTCGACAACTTCCTCGCGGTGCAAGTTCTCTCTTCCGATCAGGTCAAGCTAAATATTGTAATCAATCACCTATCTCCAAATGTCTATAACTACATAAGCGAGTGTCAAACTTACGAACAAGCAATACGCGTACTAGACGGGATATACGTAAAACCTAAGAACATCCTTTACGCGCGTCATGCTCTCGCTACACGAAAGCAAAACAGTGAAGAGACAATCGACACATATATTCAATCTCTGAAACAATTATCTAAAGACTGTGACTTCACTGCCGTCGATAGCAATACAAACCGGGACGACAATATCCGTGATGCCTTCATATCTCTTCAACAAAAATAAGAGAAAGGCTTCTTGAGAACTTGAGCCTAACATTGGATGAAGCGATACGTTCCCTGCTATGCACAACTACGAACTGCACGCCACATGAGAGGATGTTTCGCCATCCGCGAAATTCACCAAATGGAGTCAATTCCGACATGGCTAACTAGCTCGAACAAGGTTCTTATGCGACGATTTAATCGAACATCGAAGTACCAACCGTTAGTCGAAGAAGTGGAGGTAATAGAAACCAATCCCACTTATTCATACGTACGGACTGAGGATGGACGAGAGACGACTGTGTCCAATCGTCATCTAGCTCCTCTCGGGTGCTGTGAACGAAATATCCCGGGGGATAACGAGTATGTACATGACGACCTCGAAAGAGCATAGTCACCGTCACCTCCATGTTCGCCACCGAGTATGCCGAATTCATCACCGACACACTCGCGCCAAGATTCGCCGTTCGCCACTCTGTCGTCGCAATCGCCATCTGAAATTCTGCAAGAAGTGCCAGAGCCACTGAGCCCTGATGGCAATGAACCCACTGGTGCGGAGCAACCCCGGAGGTCTGACAGAATCCGGAATTCGCCGAAGTATTTATCCGATCATATCTGGCCCGGGTGAATGTGGTGAACCTCTTTACTCTTAGCATTTATTACTTTTCTATCCTACATGCCTAATTCATATTGTCATTCACATACGTCATGTTTTGCTAATTAAAACCTACAGACAAGGTTTTATCTATTATTTCATAAACCAAATGGACCGTTAATAACAAGATTTTTATCAATGTGAGTTGGTGGTGTGAATGAGGGTTAAGAATCACAGGCAAGTGGCAACCAGTCTACAAAGCCCATTAGCAAAGCAACTGGATAACAATCCAAGGTAACTAAGGGACTATAGCGACCCGCCCCGGCTTTGCGCGGGTTACACTAAACCTTAACAAATTATAAACCTAAACCTTCCTCAAGAATCACTCTATTGATAGGTGAAAACCGCATGAAAATCCGTTCAGTAGTGTTTGAGTTTATCGCGAACATAAGTATATACACACAAACAGACAGACGCGGGGGGACTTTGTTTTATAAGGTGTAGTGATTATAGGAGTAAACGGCAGTGGGAAGTCATAATCATAGGTGTCTAAAATAATGCTTTCACTGTTTTGGTATCGCTTGATTAGAAGATTTTTTTGTACCTTAAGGCGGTTCCCTGAGCCAGAAGGCGAAAAATCTCCTTATATGCTGTTTTTATAAGAGGCGTTGTTAATATTTGTACACGTGGAAAAAATATATGTAGTTCTTGACTATATTATCTTTAACAACATAGCTTCTTCTTCTTCTTCTTCTTTTAAAATTATGGCTTCAGCCCAGTGGGACTATTTCGCCAGTATCAAGGTATTAAGAGGTTTAAAAACGACAAAAATTGTACGGTTGTACAAGACAGTGTACGGTGATTTGTTAGCTCTTGTAAATCGATAGCTAGACTTTACAAGAAGCACGTGGACTACCGGCCGTTGACTCCAAGATGGTGGTTAAACGCGCTTCAAAATTAATTCTCCATTCACTGCACACTACCACATTAGTTTACTGTATAGGTATAATAAGCTATCGATATTACACTTTAAACAATATTAATGAGCAAAAAACAAAGTAATTAATCACGATGCTAACTATCAAGATGGCGCTCGAACCGGAAGTCCCAACATAGCTTCCGATACACGAATTATGACACTTCGCTCGATACAATTAATTCCCAAAGTAACTTCTAACTCGGACTTTTAATCCTACTTTACTCGGTTATTTATTATGTGATACTATAAACAAAAAAAGAAGAAAAAACAATCTTAACTTCAGTAGTAATTTCATGGCTTTCGAATTTCGATAGTGTAAGGTAACGTTTTTAAAATAAATAAAAATCGACAAAATTCGATCAAAATTGACACTTGGCGCGTATGATCTTTCCCGTTCTTTCTTGCGAAATGTGACAGTGACAGCGGCAAACCGATGGAACGGCCTTAATAGCTCTATTAAACCCAATACGTCGTAATTACCCAGTCGTCCACTATCGTCTTAAAACCTGTTCGAAATACCATTCAGCAATGATTAAAGCTTTATAGCTAATAAGGCCCTGCATTTCATAGTGTTTGAGATATGCCTTAAATTTAATCCGTCATGTGTACGATATTAGATGGATTACCTACGCACGGGACACTTGCTACCGCAGTTATGACTGCGGGCTTGGCCAATTTTTGATATACATATCTAAAAATAACAGTATCATATCATATCATAGGATATCAGTCATTTGGTATAAAATTTGGAATAATTCATTCAGTAATTTTCGATTTAGAGCAGTTCAAAGTCAAACGATTGTCAAAATTTTTGAACGTTTTCTTATAATTTTTCGAAATGTTACAATATGTTATATATATATATATATATATATATATATATATATATATATATATATATATATATTTGTGATCTACTTACAAAGCCCTTTCGTTTGGTACCCAACATGGTATGATTAAAAGAAAAAAATTGTATCTACTGCCGACTTTATGTCGTCACAGTAACTGATACCAAAGAAAGATATAACTCCGTAATAGATGGATACAGTCTAAGGAAAAAACGTACCTCGAAAATCACGAAAATTTGATTCTCGATCAGATGGCGCCACTAGTTTTGGCCTACTCTCGTGTAGAGGGCGTTGACGGTTTCGTTTGTTATTTATAATTCTAACGCATATCAGTGAAAGAACATGGGTCAAAATCATATAAAAATAATTAATGCAAATAAAAAAATCATTTATCTATATTTAAATACATTTTAACATATTTTTATAAATCTTAATTTTTAGTTTTGAAGTATGTCGATAGATGGCAGTGAATTTACAGTAGTTACAAAATTTACTATGACAGTACCGCTTTATCTTATTATATCCTCTTTGTTTCATAGGTTCTTATTCGCAAACACGAATTCAATTTATGATTACGATTAGTAGCACACTCGGATTAAGTCTAACCTCGAAATCCTTTCAAAGTTATGAAATTTGGTATGTATGTTAATTAAAGGTCTCTTTTTCATGTCCACACTATTTGACATTTGGGGACCTCGAGGAATCGCAGCCATCTTGGAAAATGTGTACCATCCTGGAGAAATTTGCGTTTTACTCTAAACATACGTTCTCTATGAAAATATGGTGTAAGGCAACATTAAAGCTTATTAAATTCTACACAAAACAGTCCTAAATATCTTTGCGGAAAAAATACATCTTGTTATAGAAAATGATAGCTGAATCCAGATTTAGCGTTTTTACCCTTTCAGGGGATATTTTCTTAACATGAAACTTGGAGGAATATGAATTCCACTTTCGTCTATACATTTGTACACGTTCTACCCCAATATCAACATTTTACTCGACTGCGACTTAAACAGAAAGCAGGGTAATGGGTTTAAATACTAAAAATCAGTACACCCTGTAGCTCAGGATACGGGACGGATTTTTAAATGGCATATCGGTAGATTCCTCTTGCCCTTCACAACCTGTTTATACTTGTTTTATTCAAGAAAAATCAATACAGCCGCCTTGAGAGGACGCCGAATATTATATCATATTTTTACTCCTAGCGCCTAAACTATTGAGTGGATTTCAATAAAATAAACATCATTAGATCCATAATTCGTACACGAGTGCTATGCAATACAAATTTACTAAAATAAATGGAGGAAAAATGTTTAGGACTTAAAAATGTAACTACAAAAACAGATTTTAGGTCTTAAATGGGGTTTAAACAATAGTGACAATAATGACATTTGACACCTACAATTTCAGGGATCCCTGTTTGCGTGTCATAAATCAAACGCTATCTTGAAAAGTATAAGTCTTTTTTGGTTTTTCTCGGAATATCTGGGTTTAATGGGAATACTGTGTATGGATATCAAGATATTACGTATCATTTGTGGTATATTGTACAAAAAAAAATCAGTAAGGTATATCGTAGCTAGAGGATACAACCTTGATATTTTGTGTCAATAACTAAACAAATTATACCAACTGATGAAAAGGCGCAGTTAAAGGGTTAAAGAGGTATTTCCCGTTCGATATATGGATATTACGTATCATTTTATGATTAATATGTACCGTATCTGCAGTATAGTTCCATAAGTCTCGTGAAATATGTATTGAAGTAGAACTGTGTCACTGTAAAAAAAAATAATAAAAAAAAAATAATGATATTATTTTCAAAATTGCTTTCTTGGGGTTAGACATGAGGATATCACGTATCATTTGTGGTATATTGTACATAAAAAAAATCAGCCATATCGTGTCTGGAGGAGCCCAAACTTGGTATGTTTCGAAAATTCTTTTTGTTTTAATTAAAAAAAAAATGCCCGAAATGTAATAATGTGATATATTTTTAGAATCGCCTCAAAAAGCCCTTTCGTATGATACCACACTCGATAGGTTTTGGAAAAAAAAATTTTTTAGCCATACAAAAAAAAAATGTTTTACCTCTAGTATGCGTGTCCCAAACGGCTAACCTGTACATCGTTTTGCGGTATTCCTTTGAAATTGGGGTCGAGCGGCTTCCGCTAGTAAATGTCACGTACCTACACGCTACACACTTGCCAGTCCAAAATCCTACAATGTAATATAGGTATTGGTAAATACCTATTAGCAGTGACAACTAAACAAACTGTCGCTCTACTCTTTACTGGTTCTGTTCTGTTCTGTTCTGGTCAGCATCAGCATTATGGTTAGGTATGCTAAGGCTACAGTTAGACTAAGAGAAAAAATAAGAAGCGCATGAAAGGTGTATCTTTAAATTGTTAATTGTTGTTGAGTAGGTACCTACTTAATTTATACATGTAGGTAGTTGTATGCCGGGAGACCCGCAGTTTGCCCGCGGTGAGTCAAAAGAGGGCGCCGGCGCTCTTGGTAGGGGTCCAACAGAGATTTTACACAGATTTTTGATCTGTTACGCGGGTGCATTGGCAAATTAAGTCGATTCTGATGTAAGTAATATTGTAATCATTGCATAGTATAGACATCGACACGATTGAAAAAAAATCTACACTATCTATCAATTACATTACAATGCCATGTATGCCATAATGCGTAGAAATAAGTGCGTCATCATGGGAAAAGGTTAAATAATATAGTTGGTCAAGCAAATCTTGTCAGTAAATAAGAACAAAAAAAAAAACTATACTCATCCACTATTCCATCTCTTTTGGGTGCTAGTACTGGTGTATGACAAAGATAGTAAGATTCTCTCTGTCTATGTTTCAAATGAGACAGTCCTTTGACAAACTATACCTATCTATTTATACATTCTGTCGGACGTGTTCTTCATTTTCTCACGAACGGAACGACGCGATCCATTTAAAAACACTGATCTGTCTGTATGTAGGTATGTAAACACGACACATTGTACTTAAATAAAAAGTTCTTTAATAATTTCGTAAGGCAGTAATTATTGTTTTGGTTCAATTATACAAAACGAAGAAAGTCATGTTAAGTCATGTATTGTAATAATTTCATTTGTCTATTCATCAGCGAGAGCACGCGGCACTAATATAACTTTATCCTGAATTCCTGAGCGCCGTTGCGCTTCCAGGGCGTCGCTGTGGACGTGGTGCCGTCCGCAAAAATACGTCTTCTGTAAACACTGTCGCTTTGAGTGGCAAACCTAAACGTTATTAATTTCGGTTGTTTTGGCTTCAAGTATAAATCAAATATAGCATTTCGTTGCGAATTTTGCTTGTCTCCGCTAGAGTCTGCAGAACTTTCAGAAGTTAAGGGTCTCCAATGCCTGAAACTACTGCTGGTTGTTGTATTTAGATTAGTGACACTTCTCGGAGTAGTGATGGGAGTAATTGGCATTTTAAAACTGCTTGTTGTGAAACTGTTCCGAGACGTGGCTGTGTTCCGTGGTTTAGTCGTATATGCGGTTGCGATTCTACTACGACCTGTGAAGGTATTTGGAGTTGTGGTTGTAATCAAATTTGTGATACTATCACGGGCTGACCGGTTTTTACTTGGCATGACAGTAGTTGTAGATATTAAGGACCTTGCAGAATAAGTCCTGCTGGTTGCAAATGTTTTAAAACTGCCTTTAGTAATTGAAGTCGTTGGTGGTTCTGGTGTCGTAGTTAATCTGAAACCTGAAATAGGATTCTCCGTGGTTGGTATTCTACATCCATGACAGCGGAATCGCTTTTTAGAGGCGTTGTTATCGGATAGGGCCGGCATTCCATTTAACAACTCTACAGATTTAGAATTTCTTATTAATGTAGTATGATACAAATTAGTCGTCCTATCACGAGGTCTTCTTGTGATGGTAGTTTTAACAGTGCTTGGCAGTAACGCCTGCTTTGGTTTCGCGGTGGTGGAGCTTGGCGATGGTCGAGTGTACCAACTGCTGCTTGAAGAAGTCAATGTTTTACTGGTACCCGAACCAAGTTTATTTAAATTAATTACTGTTGTTCTTGCAGGTTTATCAGTCATAAATTTATTTCTTAGTTCATTTTTGTCTATTCTTTTTGACTGGTCTAACTCATGTAAGGCGAAAGTTGAAGTGGGTGGTGACTCTGTCTTTTGATGTGTCCATAGCCCGAAAACTGGGGGTGATAGATCATCGATGTTGCTAAAATGCGTTACTTGCCATTTACTTTCGTAATTTTTGTCTTGAAAGTCTATTTCATTTCTACTATGCCCAGAGTTTGAAGTCATGGAGATGTACGGTGGCATTAATTCGTCAATGCTTTGATTTAATCGCATTGTTAAGTTTGTTCTTCTGGGAACGTCTAAGGCACGTGACTTTTCCATTGATTTAGTACTTGCGTTTTTTAAAGTATCGTCGCAGTCAGCAAGATATTTTTTGGTGTTATGCTTGCAGTGGTGAGGGTAGACAACCCACGCCAAGAAGCCGTCACCCTGCAGCCTGGTGTGCTCCTCGTACACGTGCAGCGCACATGCAACGTCATCGGCGATGTCGTCGTCGCGCAGGGCCTCGCACGAAAGCCCGCAAGCCTTGCCGTCGTCGCACCAGTACACCTGGCTGATCTGCAGCAAGCCGTGGTCTCCGCTGTGAGGATTGCGGGCGGCGGTATCGAAGCGAGACTCGTGGAACGCGATGCAGACCCAGGTGGCGACGTGGTCAGCGCGCACACCGAGGCCGCGCAGGTCGCGCGCTAGCTCGCAGCGCTCGTATACGCGTGCGCCGGCGCCGGCGATCCACAGCGAGAGCATCGCGCACGTCCACCACGCGGCTCTGAGCATCGCGACGCGATTGCGCTCGAAGCGTGCGAGCGCTCTTTTTTATTTTTACAGCCACCTGCGGCGACCCGCATTCGGTATATATCGAAGGCACTATATATTATTAACCGTAATGTTAATCGCTCTTTGGATTAGGGTCTCGACTTTGAGGAAAAAAAATTATTTCAATATTTCAATTTGTTATCTCTCTTACAGAGCGATGGCAGGACGTTAAAAGGACAACATGGCTGGTCACAGCGGTTCACCTTGAAGGAGCGCGTCATCGAAGGCGCAGTGGTACTCATCCGATATCAATAACATGTTTGGCCGAATCGCCTAAAAATACGTAATGTCTAATCCCACCGCTTAAGTAGGTAAATAATAAGCTTCTTTAAATCTTTACTGATAGCAATAGTTCTCTAATTTTAGGCATTGATGCGAAATAAACGGATATCAATACCTATCATCGTTCTGCGTTTTAAATTTATACTGCCGAGTTAGACCACATATTCTAAAATAATTTTCAAACTAAAGACTGTAAACTATACAGGAAGTATTAAATGTCACAAAAAAGTGGATGTTTATGTACATACTCGTACCTACTCGTACTAATACCTGTCCTATGCGTAGAGTAAACATTCGGGTCATGCGGTGACCCGTTGGCCTCAGGTGCTTTATAGTAATATTACGCTCAGAAGTCTTGGCACGATCATAAACACGTCATGTACGAGTAAACCAATACGTCTGACAGAAGAACATAACGCATAAAAAGTCATCGTCATCAATCGTTTAAGTTCTTACGCGCTTTTAGCACCATTTTGTTAACACGATTATGCACTGGGATTTTATTTAGGTACTGTTAATTATAGCCTTATACATGTAATTATAGCCAGTGTATAGATTGTGGGTTCATGCCTATTTAAAAATTATTGCATATATAGCTAACAATCATAATCATAACATCTACATAAGGAAATAATTAAGATTGTTTCGTTGCCTCGAACAGGTAATCGACATGCAATATGGTCTGTGCTGTGCCGTGCATGGTAAATAAGAGAGCCATGTAAACACTTCCTGTCATCAACTTATGTGATTTCTAACTCCATACCGTGAATTAACCAGTTATAGTTTTCAGTTTTGTATTATTTAATTTGACGTTTCGAGCGTGATATTACGTTCTTGGTTTCTGCTGGTAAAATCGATCTCCATTCCGAGCAGTAGAAGTAACATTTAAGAGGCCGGTGTCGATTTTGGAGCAAAAATTTAAAATTGATAGATTTAGTCGTTGAAATTATATACGTTTTGTTACGTAATATCTAAATAACAAGTATTGGTTTCTATTAGCACGTCTTCTCATCTTGCCTTTTAATAATGAGGTCGCGAGCGTGCGTCACCGGTAATATATGACGAGAAGGGGGTTTATAAAAATTCATCAAAAAATTATGGTGGTAAATTATACAAATTGATGTATATGAATAGTTTCAGCAAATGTTGTAAATTGTTTAAGTATCAAAATTACGTTGAATTTAAGTCGATTTTCAGAAAAATTGTCACTTGTTTAGAAGTAATTTCTGGAGAAAATTTAATTAGTTTAACTTTCATTTCCTCAAACTCTAAGTCATATAACAAAAATGTAATCTGATCAGTGTTGGCCGAACGTTAATTGCAATTAACCATTAACCAGTACAAATTGAACCGTAAGCCGTAACGGACGGTTTACAGTTTACGGTTCAATTTGTACTGGTTAATGGTTAATTGCATTAACGTTTCGGCCAACACTGAATCTGATAAAGTTCAAGTACAGAATATGTGTAATACAAATTTACCATTTTTAGCAATCCAAACTTCACGAAATTTACAAATAAGAGCGACAAAATCAGTGCTTTACGCACGTTTACCTAAACGTCCATCAGAAAAAAAATCATCACTAATTTAGTGAGTTTGTTTTCAAAAAATTGATCTGATAAAAGGCAAGATCAGAAGACGCGCTAATAGAGATCAGTAGTTGTTATTTCAATTAGGTAACAAAAGGTGTACAATTTCACCGACTAAATCTATCAATTTTACATTTTTGCGCCTAAAATCGACACCGGCCTCTTAAGGGTCCCACGCCAAGCTCGGTTCTCCATACAAACGTAGTTCCGCTCTCATTTTAAAACGACTAGCTAGTTTGCTCTGAAACTTTGTACTTACTATAGGATAAGGTATATCTATGCCTGTAATTAGTTTATGTAGCTTCAGATACCAAAGTAAAAAAATACTTCGGGCGAGCTTGCCGGGGACTCTTAAGTTTTAATCAGTATTATTCCAAAAATGTTATATTGTTAGTAGGTAAACATTACGGGAACTTCCACTTTACGTAACAAGCTAATTCGAAAAAGGGTAAATTTCTGTGGTGTGTGGTTTGACCATATTTTACTTTGCAGCAATCCGAGAAGCTCGCATGTGCAACTGTGCCGAAATGTCGGGAACTCGTAATATTACCTACATTACTACAGAGGCCGTAAAGTATGGGGTTGCCGGCCGAATAGGATAGTTATGAGGCCGGCAACCCCCTTTCACGCCGAGGTATGAATAGTGCTTTTCTCAAACATGAAATGAAATAAATAAATAAAACTACACGAAATCAAAGTTTTATTTATAGAAAAACTAAAGTAAACAGTAAAATACACACGAAATTTTATTAACACCAAACTAACACGTACCTATATCCTTATCACACGTATATTTTACACGTGTCATGTATTTTTATTACCCGTATATTTTAATGTAGGTAGACATATGAGGTGTGGTTGAATTCGTTAAAATTGTGGTAGTAGTAGTAGTAGTAGTAAACTCTTTATTGTACAAATATACACATTAAAAATTACATGGTACAAATAATAAGATGTACAAAGGCGAACTTATCCCTATGAGGGATCTCTTCCAGTTAACCTTTGAGTAGATGAGAGGAGAAAGTGAAAAGAGGGTGACAAATGTAGCAAAATGTACAACAAGGTACCAGAAAGATAAAGGATATAAATACATACAAAATTAATAGGATAAACATATAATATATTACACAAAAAGGAATGGGGAAAATACACTAAAAATTGGAAAAAAGTAGAAAAATATAAAGCAACATACAATACAAATATAGGCACATTAGTCAATCAGATAACCACAGCTTCTTTAACCTCTCCTTGAACGACGCAAGCGATTGCGCCTGTCTGAGCGAAACTGGCAGCTCATTCCACAGCTTCACTGAACGCACTGCGAAGGACTTGTTGTATCCACGAGATTTGTGAGAGGGGATGGCAAGTGATAAATTCGCGCTAGAACGGAGACGGTGGCCACTGCCTTCAGCCAGAAATTGAAATTTTTGAGAGAGGTATACAGGAGAAGAAGGTGTAAAAAGAACATTGAAGAGAAGAGAAAGAGTGTGAAGATCTCTGCGGCGGCGGATTGGAAGCCAATTGAGTTTATGACGGTAGTAAGATACATGATCGAACTTCCGTAGGCCGAAAATGAATCTTATACAGACATTCTGTAAGCGCTCTAACTTGTCCAAGAGCTCTTCTGTCATGTCAAGATTCACAGCGACGCCGTAGTCGAGTAAAGGCAGTAACAGAGAGCGAGCGAGCATGGCTTTGGTGTCAAGTGGAAGAAAGTTCTGCAGGCGCCTTAAAGAATGGAGCGATCCAAACAGCTTTTTGCTCAATTCAGTGACATGAGGCGCCCAGGAAAGTGTCTGATCCATGGTGACCCCTAGATTTCTGACAGTGGGTGAGAAAGGAATTGGTATACCATCAAAGAAAATTCTAGGTGCCACCTGCTCAGACAATTTGGAGATGTAATAAGGACTTCCAAAAACGATCGCTTGCGACTTCATGGCGTTGACTTTCAACCCGAAAGATGATGTGGTAGTGACATAGGCTATATAAATTTTGAAAATAACGCCCGCTAATGAAAAGAGGGACGTGGGGATTGTTTTTTTTCTTAAGCAATATGGGTACCGAATAAAAGCTAGTAAAAATACTATTTCAACAATATATATGTAAATAGTCAGGTTTTTTATTTGTTTTAATAATAGTTGCAGTATTATACTGTTATTCAACTTGGTATACTTTTTTCTTTTTTGGATATATCCGGTTAATTATTTTTTAACATTATATAGAGGATATTCACAGTTACTTGGTATGTACTTTGGAATAATCTATTCAGTCATTTTCAATTTAGAGCAGTTCAAAGTCAACTGTGCATTGTGAAATTTTTGAACATTTTCTAATAATTTGTTAGACCAAGTAGTGAAAATGTTACAGTATGTTATATATTTGTGATCTACTCACAAAGCCCTTTCATTTGGTTTGGTTCGGTTTGGTTTGGTTTGGTGGCATTTTATGATTCCACTCCAAAATGACGTTTTCATGTATTTTATGTAATGTTCTTTCATTTAATACCCGATAATTAGGACTATTTCTTTGCAGAGCCAACAGGTGAGCCCGTTTTCAATTTTGAGATTTCATGTTGACTATCGCCGTCGCGCTGACGGGGGCGGTACCGCGTAGCGAGGAACTATCCCAGTGTGTGTGGTGCACTCACACAGACGCGCACGCATTTTGCGCTCCCCGCCGGCCTCCGCTCGCCACATACCACGCTATACTTACCCAGTTCTTTTCTTACAAATTTATCCTTCGATTATAACTCGTTCGCTCGCCACCACCACTAAGCGTTTGCTTATTCCCTGTTGTTGTGATTAACTCCTTGATTTTAAGTAACTGAATTCAATATCCTTCTACAACCTGCAATCTAATTAGGTAACATTTCGAGGTACAGAAGAGTAAAAAAACATAACATAACATGGACATACAAGAAAACATTGTTGTATAAAAACATACAAGATAACGGCTGTTAAATTAATCCAATTAAATATTTTTAAATATAAACAAAAATATTAAATTAATATAGTCGTGAGTATTTTAAAAGTAAATATTTAAGATTCAAAGATTCATTTATTTCGTCATCATGGGTTACATAAGGTGTCATTTCAGTAATATATTAGGTCGATGAGCCATGGTGTGCCTTTCGGCGTACGATATAAAAATATAACTATACTAAAATACCTAAGAGTACAAGCTAAAATATTCTAGTAAAAATTTAAAAGTAAAACCTTGACTTTAAACAAACTATTTTACTTATAACTTACTTGGTTCGTATGTATTAGTGTCAAACCTAATTAAAAAAAGAAAGCTATAATTCCCGCGGGAACAATATAGGCCTTTTCCCTTCAGTACACCTGCATAAAATAAGATCTTTTCGAGCAAGTGTGATGAAAAACAAATTTGCCGCTCTCCGGCTACGTTGAATAGAAAAAAAAAGCCTCAGGTTAGACAAAATATCATAACAAAGAAACATGTGACATGTGATATTTCTTACTTTGATATTAATTATACAGTTTTATTAATTGTCCGTTTTTTATTTATGAGTCAGATTTTGATAAAAATAGGTATGTTTGAAGAGCTAATTCTGGTCGGAATAAATATAAAACCCCAATTTGGGACAATAGTCTAGTCTACAAAACGTTCAAGGTGGTGAAAAATATAGTGTAAGCTGTTCGCATAAAAAACCCGCAAATCGATGTACAGGTTACCCGTTTGGTACACGTATACTAGAGGTCAAAACAATTCCTAAAAAAATTCCCTTAGGAGGGGAGTGCTGAAACCTTTTTTTTGCATAATTATTTTTTTTAAATCTATCGGATTCTTCTCTTATCTATCATACGAAAGGGCTTTTTGAAGCGATTCTGAAAATATACCACATCATTACATTTTAGCCATTTTTAGGGTTCCGTACCTCAAAAGGAAAAAACGGAACCCTTATAGGATCACTCGTGCGTCTGTCTGTCTGTCTGTCTGTCCGTCTGTCACAGCCTATTTTCTCCGAAACTACTGGACCAGTTAAGTTGAAATTTGGTTTACATATGTAAGTTTGTGACCCAAAGACGGACATTTAACGTAAACAAATGAATTTTAAACATGGGGGCCACTTTTAGGGGGTAAATGAGAAAATTAAAAATAAAGTATTTCAAACTATATCGTGTTATATATTAAATGAAAGAGCTAATTGTGAGAATCTCTAATACATTTTTTTTATAATTTAGGGATAAACAATTTAGAAGTTTTTCAAGAAAATAGGCAAAAAATGACCATTCCCCCCTTTATCTCCGAAACTACTGGGTCTAAAATTTTGAAAAAAATACACAAAATAGATCTATACCTAAAGCGTGAGTCGGACTTAATTACTCAGTTTTTGATCTGACCCCTACGGGTTTTTTAAAGACATTTCACTCACGTTTCACATAAAAAATACATTGTTTAAATTTTGTAATCTTTCTGATTTTTTGGTACAATATACCACAAATGATACGTGATGTCCTCATATCGAACCCCAAAAAAGCAATTTTAAAAATAACTTTATTTAGTTTTTTTTTTCAATACAAAGTGACACAGGACACAGTTCTACTTCAATACCTATTTTACGAGACTTATGAAACTGTACTGCAGATACGGTACATATTAATCATACAATAATACGTAATATCCATATATCCATCGGGAAATACCTCTTTAACCCTTTAACTTGACCCCAAACTTGGTAGGTTTTAAAAATTCTATTAATTTACAAAAAAAAATTGCTATAATGTAATGATGATACTTTTAGAATCGCCTCAAAAAGCCCTTTCGTATGATATGACACACGATAGGTTTTGAACAAAAAAAAAGTTTTTTTCCATACAAAAAAGAAATGTTTCAGCACACCCCTCCTAAGGGATTTTTTTAAGGAACTGCGGGTCAAAAATTTTGTTTTGACCTCTTAAGGAGGCCACTGACTACCAGTCCGCCGGACGATATCGGCCTGTCAGTTGTTCGGAACTGTCAAATTTTTGTTCTAACTGACAGGCCGATATCGTCCGGCGGACTGAGAAGTCAGTGGGCCCCTTTAGTATGCGTGTGCCAAACGGCTAACCTGTACATCGATTTGCGGTTTTTCATTGAAATTGGGCTTGTACGACTGCCACTAATAGAGATACTAATTCCTAAAAATACGTATGATACTTCATTGGATTCGGAATGATGTCTAGAAACATGTATTCGAAGCGTTTATTCCCATATAAAGTTAAAAATCTATTAACAAAAAACGGCCAAGTGCGAGTCGGACTCGCGCACGAAGGGTTTCGTACCATTACGCAAAAAACGGCAAAAAATCACGTTAGTTGTTTGGGAGCGCCATTTAATTTTTTATTTTATTTTAATGTTGCGTTCATATATTCAGATTTGTGTATGAAAATGTGAAACTATTATTTCTAAAATAAATTATTCGTCCCTAATTTACACAAAATTTATACCAAATTTGATCTCATAGCAACAGATAGGTAGAAATAGAGGCAAACTGGACCGCAGAAGCCGACTTTTCCCCTCCCTTTTTGGGGGGTTGCCAGGACTTAATCTTGTAGCTAGTGCGTCAGCTCAGCTTTGTATGAACCAAGGAATAATAAATAGTGTAAAACCATATCCCCTGAGGCCAAAGTGCATACTCACTTTACTTACTTCGCCTACTAAGAGGCAAATCGCGACTTTGTTATGGTTTATCGATCTTATCACATCACTAGATTATCGACATTCAATGTCGACTATTGCCCATCACTTTTCTGTCTGTGTACGTATTTAGAAACTTGACCCCGCCCCTAAAATTAGTGCGATAAGGTCAACTGCAGCTTAGGCGAAAAATCCTGCGTAAAAATCTCAAAAATCGAGGTTTTGTACTCGACTGTTTCCTCCTCCAAAACTTAACTAATCGTAACCAAATTTGGAAATCTAAATGATTATGAAATTGTCTGTGTCGGACTGTTTTGATTTTTTGGCTAATTGATATCAGTTTTGAATACCACGCCTCTCATTGCGGCATAGTCAGTGAGGCCATTTTTGGCCATGTTTGAAGGGCTCTAGCGCCTTAAAAAACAAAAATATCAAAAAAAGCAAAACACCGACACAGATATTGACAATATTAATCTGTGTTGCAAAAATCATTCCTCTAGCTTCAAAAACCACGGAGGAAACAGTGGAGTACCTTTGTATGGAGAAATGACCACTCCTGTTGGCTCTTATAGTCACAGTTTTTATCGGAAATTCAAAATTTAAGCTGTGACGTATAAGTGAATAACTGGTTTCTTTTATATTATACGCAACATTGTTATAACGTTTTAAGTTGAGTTATAAAATATATATAGGTACATGAACTTTTTTCATTAAAAGTGTTCTTTCTTGTTTGTAGCTCTTAAAATATACATTGTTTTTTAAAAATAATGTATTAACGAATCATTATATATTTAATAACCTTTCGTCTGATGTAGCACACGTGTATATATGACTCATGGTATAGTTATAATTTAGATTTTGCAAATTTCGGTAGTGGTCACAGGTATGATGCCATTATTTGTCACTCAGGCACTATAGAGATTGTCTTCCAGCAGTTTTATGATCCTTTTAACATACTAGAAGCTAATGCGGATTGTCCTGAAACTGACCAATTTCGATTTTTTTAACTTTAATGCATTTGTTTACATTTTGATGCATAATTTTCACATTTTTGGTTTGATTTTGATTTTTTTGATATCAGTGTATGGCTTGAGACATCAGTTTTAATGTTGTAGTACATTGCTTTAACATCTGACTTTTGGTTTGGTTGTAAAACCCAAATAATCGTATTTTTTTTTCATCATTTTGATTTCTTTTTAAATTGCTCTTAATCTATTGTATATTTTGGTACATAATGGAGAAATGAAATATAAAATATTTAGTTGGCTTTCGTTTAATACCCCATACGTGTATGTGCAACCCCCATACATGTAGTTTGGGTGCAATATGCAATATTCGCAACGAGGCGGGAGTCATTTTGATGACGTCATTCCACTGAAGTAGATGGCCGGCGCTGCTGTCTCCCGGCAGTTTTGGAGACCCAGTATACCATGCCCAACATCATACTAAAATTTGGAAGCGGTTTCCGGATCTGAACTATCTCTTCGACTGTTTCCCATAAGGCATAGTACTATATTTCAAAAAAGTGATTGTAGCGCGTTTAAAAAACCGGCCAAGTGCGAGTCGGACTCGCGCACGTAGGGTTCCGTACCATTACGCAAAAAACGGTAAAAAAACCACGTTTGTTGTATGGGAACTCAAATATTTATTTTAATCTGTTTTTAGTATTTGTTGTTATAGCGGCATCAGAAAACATCATCTGTGAAAATTTCAACTATCTAGCTATCACGGTTCATGATATACAGCGTGGTGACAGACAGACGGACAGCGGAGTCTTAGTAATAGGGTCCCGTTTTTACCCTTTGGGTACGGAACCCTAAAAATCACCTCTTATAAATGTTAAACTTTCTACGTGGTTTATCACAAATTCGGTTCAGTATATAAACCGTGAAACAGTAACCTACAGTCCTACAGCATCAGTGTTTCGAACGGTAAGATACATGTGCTTATTAGAGCAACTATATGTACATCTAGTAGGTAATAAGATGAAGAACTAACCGACGCAAGAGTAAAGCTCCTGAGCGCCCGTGAGCAAGCAGCCGTCGGGGCCGGTAATGCCGCGCGTCAGGTTTAGGCAGTAGCAGCCCTCGTGGTTGTCCAGAAACCACTCCCTAGTCCCGTATCGCCACACCGGCACGCCGCGGTATGTGAACGAGGACTCGTAGCGAATCTCCACGGACCTAACAATTAAACAATTGCTTTTAATTAATATTTCTTAATACATTATTCAAAATCAAATAATAACATTTACGAGCTATACTTGCCTACAAATGTCAGGGTTGAAGGCATAAACCGGGTGGTCTTTTTCCAAGAAGGGCGGAAATATTCCCGCGTCAGTCCCTTGGAGCGTATTGCATATGTTAGGCTCGTGTTCATCAAGAGAGCCGTCTTCTCCCTCGGGCCACAGCCGGAGACGATAGCTGTTATCGTAACTGATGATGCGGCCCAAGTCACGGGCATCCTCGACCCCGCGATACACTTTGTAGTTTGCTGACGGTAACTTACTTTTCTGAGAACATAAAATTGTCTAGCTTCGTACAATCGAACGGGTATGTTTATGTATATTATCTGAGGAACAAAATCACAAAATGTATAAAAAACTAAAAAAAAACTCAATCCGACTTCAAAAAGGATGAAATAAAATATTATCCTTTTTAGGGTTCCGTATTTAAGTATGTGCGTTACCAACTGATATGTTTGAAGTCGGTGCCAAGCCAAATTTTGTACAATAAAGTTGTATAGAACTTGCAAATAATGTACGAGTAAACAAACCATTTTACCTTCATTACTTCGTAATCTCGCTCTTTAAAAGGACAACCATGACCTTATCAGTCTATATACTTAAATATTTTATTTTTATAAATTTTTAGTTAAATTAAATGTTAATTATTAATATTTCAGGGAAAATTATCTTCGTAAAAATGTTAGGTTATGTGTTAAACGCTAACAAAATCTGTCATATTTGTTTACATTAATGGCATGTTTCAATATCCTCGAACTCATGTAACTCCTTATTTAAATAATAGCGGGTTAATAAATATGCAATCGCGACGTTCGCTGCATTTTGCTTGCATGCTTTTTGGCATTATAAAAACCATGACGCCCCTCTACCTCTATGAAAAGTTAACTTTTTCACAACGCCATATTAGGGGAGCCATTCGTCTTCTTTGCCCTAGGCACAGCACCGCGGCATTTCGCGGTAGTTTTAAATACTCTGCCACGAAGTGCTGGAAGAATATACCTCCGCCTGTGAGGAACTCATCATCAGTTGGTTCATTTAAATGTAATTTTAAAAAACACACAACTTACAAAAAATATAAATATTGGGTATACTCCTGTGCCATCCCTGCTAGAACGAACACCTCCCATATAATTTATAATCTATTTCACCTTTCGATTAATGACTGTTTAGGTACCGTAATCTGTTATTATTGTTTTTAATTTAATAATAATAATTATGCCTTATTAAATTTACTTGAAGCTTTGCACTGATATAAAATAAAATATTATGTAGTTTAGCGTGTAACTACAGCGCTCTCTCGGAAGGGTTTACACGGAAGACCAGCGTCGAGATCCTTAAGTGGTATCTTGACATAAGCTGAGTGAGACCCTTTCAGTGAAGCTTATTAATAATAAATTGTTCTGTTGTCTATGTAATACCTAAATTTAAGCGTAGAAGAAATGTATTCAGAAATACATTTCTTCTATTCTATTCTATTATATTCTATTCTATTTTCTATTGACAACGACTTTAGATTCATAGTGATTTTGGTGCGACTTGATGAGGATGCAGCTATGCCGGCTATATAAGTATGTACCTACGTTGTATTGCCTTACACGACGACAATGAACGAACTTTCTGTAGGTACTTAAGAAAACACATCAGAACACACGGTCGAACCTTCTTGGTACAGTCCGTACTATGTTTGTCGGCACATTAGTGTAAATCCAATGCGTTTATTTGCCGTTGTATGTTTTAAAGAGCATTATTAACTAATTTTTGAATAGTCCATAGCATGCAAGTCAAGGGATTGGGACTGAGTTTATTTCCTGTCCGTTATCCATAGAACCACATTTCAAAATATAAAACAATTCAATTCAAACATGCCAAATTTCAGCTAAAGCGGTTCAGTTGTTTAGCCATGAAAAGGTAACAAACAGGCCGACAGAATTACTTTCACCTAGACCAGAGTGAATGGGATTTATAGACATAAAGCTGATTATTTTTGACTTGTATTGTTACTTCTTGGCACCGACTTCAAACATATCAGTTGGTAACGCATATACTTAAACACGGAACCCTAAAAAGGATAATATGTTATTTCATCCATTTTGAAGTCGGTTTATCTTTTTTTAAATTAAAGTTTTTATTTTTCCATTTTTAGTTTTAATGTTGTTACATAATTAGAGCATGATGCGCGAGGCAAACAATAAATTATGCGGCATTTATAATAGTCTTGAGGCATGGACGCATATTGTTATTGCGGGTCCAGCGGACGGTGGGACGCGCCTAAATATAGTTTTTCCCCTCACTAGCTCGGAAAGCCGTCTTTTATCCTTTAAAACAAGCGGGGAAAAACGCATTTTATCCACTAGTGGGGAAAGTAATTTGACCTTGGATGGAGCGTGTTTAAGTAGCTTTTGACAGATAACAAAACGTAAAACGCTCATAATAATGGTTCGTTCCATATTAATTATCATTAAATAAATGGTTTGAAAATTTAATAAAAAATACCAAATGTAGCTTTATTTAATGATTGTAAGTCATAAACCTTACATTCATAAGAAACATTTGTTTTTTTTAAATGATGTTGATTGTAATTCTGAACGCACAAGTTGAGTCGACTCCGACACGTAAAAATACACAACTTACAGAGTTTTCTATTATAATATCGTATTATCGTAAAAAAATGAGTGATTTCAGTGATGACGATGATCTAACGCCTGTTATGCGCCCATCATCAGATCAGAACCGAATTAATATGGGACCACCTTGGAGTTAACTCCTTTCAAACAAAAAAGAATTACTCAAATCGGCGCACGGGTGTCGGAGTAATCGGTGAACATACATTAAAAAAATAGCAACAACCGAATACAGAACCTCCTCCTATGAAATTGAAGTCGGTTAATAAGTACTGTCGTAAAACATATAGCACATAACACTATTAAGCACATGTATGTACTAATTTTACAGTTTAACTGATAACCCTCATCTATTTCTATGCGTCAACAACCGGGTGTCATTGCTTGGAGATGGAGGTTCGCCGAAAAATATCGTTTAGTGAAAGATACGCGGGTAAAACCGTTAAACGAATATATAGCGATCTCAAATTGAGAGATCAGTATTAAAATATGGCGTAAACTCACGTAGCTGAAGACTGAGAAGGTCACCGAGCCGTCAGGTTGCACGTCCATGTTGCGGTTCTCCCCGGCGAGGTTGCGGATCTGGCTGCAGGCCACGCCTCCCACCAGCCCCGGGTTGGTGCACAGCGATAGCCCGTCCAGGAACAACGACCCGATGCGCATCGACGCCACCGGGGTGTTCAGCTCGCCGAACACGCCATTAAGCGCTACATTCAGCAAGCCCAATAGCTCTGGATACTCCACTTCTACGACGTGTAGTACAGCCTGATTCACACATTGATTACATTTACAACTCATTAAAGTAAAATAATTCGCATAGGGTAGTGTGGGGTAAATCAAAAATCCGTTTAGGATCGAAGTGGCCATTTGTCGGGGGGCAATAGGGATGATGACACATTTTGATATTATAACAAAATCTAGTAAAATAGATAGCAAATGATCAATTTATCACAATAATGTGGATATTAAAATAATAGGTATATATAAATAATACAAAAATACAGGACCTGAAGTTTCAAAATTAAAGTTTTTTTTTTACTTCCAAAAAGGAAAAAAGTAAAGGTACCATTCGATTCCTTACATTTTATCCAAAAAAAAATTGTATCGCAATTATAATATACGAGGAGTGTCTTTTCAAAAGGGTTTATTTCTCTATAAAAACCCGTTTTGAAAAGACACTCCTCATACATAAACGCAATATTTCACCGACAAAAACTTAATTTTCTTTTGTCCATACTTCAAGATGGGCTCTCAGTGACCTTGACGTCACGTTCACTTATCGCGAGTGAGGTACGACTGGTTATTAAATCATATAAACCGGACAAGTGCGAGTCGGACTCGCTCACCGAGGGTTCCGTACTTTTTAGTATTTGTTGTTATAGCAGAAATATGAGAAAATTTCAACTGACAGACAGACAGACGGAGTCTTAGTAATAGGGTCCTGTTTTTACCCTTTGGGTACGGAATCCTAAAAAATAAGGTATACCCGGGTAAGATCGGATGGAGGGTAAGATCGTATGATGACGGTGACCCTAGCTAATTACGAGCGCGAACTTAATTTAGCAAATACAATGTCTGACGCCATTTCATGCCGCCCCTCTTGCCATATAGAAGTAACCGCTCAGTCGTGTTACGGACGTTTGAAAAAAAAAGTGCGGAAAAGATAAAATTGAGTGGAAAGGACCGATTTTTTTTCAACGTATGCAACTTATACTCCTTACTTTAGAGTCCAAATTAATCTTAGTCCAAGAGGGTTTTTCGGTTTGGTGTCTTGAAAAAAAAATTCAACAGTGTAGATTTCTTCCAAAACAATTTTATTAAGGGGCATTATGTGAATTTATAATAAGTTTTTTTTAATCATTTTGCAATAAACATTCGGAGGTAAAATTTTGGAAGAAATAATATTTTTTGTGACCTTCCAACTCGTCGAAAAATAGTCTCTTACCCGAGTATACCTTAGTTGATATAGTTTACATATACGGCATACACGTCAATGCAGCTTATAGTAACATGATTAATTTTATGTATCACTTGACAGCCACCGCTTATGGCAAACGCGAGAACGCGACGCGTCAGCGATTAATGATAGGTACTATAGGTAGGTAGGTAGTACAAGCTGCACTAGGTACAAACAGACGACCTCAGTTGTTGGCTTATTACCAATGAGTTTCTTGTAAGTAAAATAAGTATCATTCGATATCTGTCATTCAGGAGTATATATCTGCGACCCATACAAAATGTATGAAAAGAGTCGTGGCAATTAGACGCAACCGCATACATATTTGTAGAGAATAACCCTGAAAAGGTAACCGTGATGTCTTATTTTACTTATTTGTACTCGCGCTCGCCCCAACTAAGTAGTCAGCTGCAGAGAGGTGACGGGGGGGGGGGGGGGGGCTGCAAACAAATTTATATGCAGGGAGGGTCACCTCTCTTTGCAGCTCCTTGGCTCCTTGTACACAAGTTTTATCGATCGATCAATCAACCACATATCTATGTTACTGATAATACTGATAAGATGAATTAAACAAATATGAATAGGCAGTTAGCATACTTACCTAATTAGGGATTTATCCTGTTAAGTAATCGTATTATTTTATTAAATACTTTATCATCGCACGCGAGCCCAAAATTGGAACTCATCTAACTAAACTCAAAATCAAGTGAAAAAGTTCTCCAAGAAGATCAGTGACGTCCTGCGAATTGTGAACTCAACAAGTTTTTGTTTGTGCCGAAAGACGAACTCAAAATTGGAGTCGGCGGTCATCAAGTGTCGAAGGTTGGTTCCCCTCCTCTCCAAGTGAAGAGCGTTCTTACAAGAAAAGTCGAAATAATGTAAAATTGATGATATTCCCGACAACATTTAAGACTACGCTCATTATTAGAAACAAAGAGTACTTGTTCCAGTAAGAGCGTCTTCTTCTCTTTAGGAATATCGTTGTACATTTTAGAAAAAGGACTAATTAAATTAGTAATGATCTTTTTTCTGATGGTCGTTTACGAAAAACCGCGTGAAGCACTGAATTGTGAGCTCTTATTTGTAAATTTTGAGAAGTTTACTCTGCTAAAGTTGGATATTTTGTATTACTAATATCCTGTACTTTAGGAATATCGAATGATATTCTTCCTACATGCTTTTGAGAAAGAGAAAATCAATGTAAAACGAATGGAATTTTCTCTTCGAAAAAAGTGTAAATTCCTACGAAAATCTACTTAGTATCGAAGTCATTTTTATACAATCTACAACGTTTGCTTATACTGTTGGTATACATTTGTGTTTATCAAATTCTACTTTAATTTTTTGGCAATTTTTTGAAAACTACTCTATATCACCGATGAGGCGCACTCGCGATCTCAGTACCGCGGCAGAGCTTGAAGAGGTCGGACCTGTGTCGGTCGGCGCCGCACGTTTTCGACGGCGACAACGAGGTTTTTTATCGTTATGTGCGGCAGGCGCCGTGTAAAACGCTATACTGTGTGCGTGTAAACTGCGACTGAGAAACTTTGATCCGAGTACTGTATTAGTTAGTATTATAATATAGTATAGTAACATAACAAACTTCCGAACAACATTAAATATATTTGAATTGACCTGACATTTTATAGATAGTAAATAAAAATAAAAAAAAAACAGCCAAGTGCGAGTCGAACTCGCGCACAAAGGGTTCCGTACTATTACGCACAAAACGGTATTTTATACGGCTATTTTATTCTGTTTTTAGGGTTCCGTACCCGAAGGGTAAAAACGGGACCCTATTACTAGGACTCCGCTGTCTGTCTGTCCGTCTGTCACCAGGCTGTCTCATGAACCGTGATAGCTAGACAGTTGAAATTTTCACAGATGATGTATTTCTGTTGCCGATATAACAACAAATACTAAAAACAGAATAAAATGTGGTATTTCCTATAAAAAGGGACCTTATTGTCGATGGCGCTTACGCCATTATAAACGATGCTCCGATATAACTAAGACTGAACTTGTATAAGTTTTGAGTATGTATTACTCATCCTCCTTATGAACCCTGGCAGTACCTAGTGGAACTTAGGTTTGGTGCAACATAGGCGCACACTGTTTTGGTCATCCGACTGGTCTTGATGAGCACTTAGGAGAGCAGTACCCATGATAGAGCTGATGCTGAACCCTGGCAGTACCTAGTGGATCTAAGGTTTGGTGCAACATAGGCACACGCTGTTTTAGTCATCCGACTCGTCTTGATGAGCACTTAGGAGAGCAGTACCCATGATAGAGCTGATGCTGAACCCTGGCAGTACCTAGTGGAACTAAGGTTTGGTCGACATATCAGTCAAATTTGACAGATTGACAGTTTTTGTCATTTTCAGTGAAAATTATCTTTTTGGGATAGAATTTAGCACCAAGTAACATTGTTAAGTGTAGATTTATACTTTCTGTCAAAATTGACATTTTGTGACTTTTTTGACAGTTTTGGATCCCAGATCGAAACGGCTTGTCCAATTTTGATAGGACCTTCAACATTAGTCATGGGATGGAAAATGTAGTTTGACACATCTGTCAAAACTGTCAAAATTGACAGTTTGACAGTTCTTGTCATTTATAGTGAAAATTAACATGTGTTGTTAAAGTTTGGTACTAAGTGACATAGTTTAGTGTTGTTTGACATATCAGTCAAATTTGACAGATTGACAGTTTTTGTCATTTTCAGTGAAAATTATCTTTTTGGGATAGAATTTAGCAACAAGTGACATTGTTAAGTGTAGATTTATACACTCTGTCAATATTGACAGTTTGTGACATTTTGACATTTTTGGATCCGACATCGAAACGGTTTGTACGATTTTGATAGGACCTTCAACATTAGTCATGGGATGGAAAATGTAGTTTGACACATCTGTCAAAACTGTCAAAATTGTCAGTTTGACAGTTCTTGTCATTTATAGTGAAAATTAACATGTGTTGTTAAAGTTTGGTACTAAGTGATATAGTTTAGTGTTGTTTGACATATCAGTCAAATTTGACAGATTGACAGTTTTTGTCATTTTCAGTGAAAATTATCTTTTTGGGATAGAATTTAGCACCAAGTGACATTGTTAAGTGTAGATTTATACACTGTCAAAATTGACATTTTGTGACATTTTGCCATTTTTGGATCCGAAATCGAAACGGTTTGTCCGATTTTGCCTATCAAAACTGTCAAAATTGACAGTTTGACAGTTCTTGTCATTTATAGTGAAAATTAACATGTGTTGTTAAAGTTTGGTACTAAGTGACATAGTTTAGTGTTGTTTGACATATCAGTCAAATTTGACAGATTGACAGTTTTTGTCATTTTCAGTGAAAATTATCTTTTTGGGATAGAATTTAGCAACAAGTGACATTGTTAAGTGTAGATTTATACACTCTGTCAATATTGACAGTTTGTGACATTTTGACATTTTTGGATCCGACATCGAAACGGTTTGTACGATTTTGATAGGACCTTCAACATTAGTCATGGGATGGAAAATGTAGTTTGACACATCTGTCAAAACTGTCAAAATTGACAGTTTGACAGTTCTTGTCATTTATAGTGAAAATTAACATGTGTTGTTAAAGTTTGGTACTAAGTGACATAGTTTAGTGTTGTTTGACATATCAGTCAAATTTGACAGATTGACAGTTTTTGTCATTTTCAGTGAAAATTATCTTTTTGGGATAGAATTTAGCACCCAGTGACATTGTTAAGTGTAGATTTATACTATCTGTCAAAATTGACAGTTTGTGACATTATGACAGTTTTGTATCCCAAATCGAAACGGCTTGTCCGATTTTGATAGGACCTTCAACATTAGTCATGGGATGGAAAATGTCATTTGACACATCTGTCAAAACTGTCTAAATTGACAGTATGACAGTTTTTGTAATTTTTAGTGAAAATTAACATTTTGTTAAAGTTTGGTACTAAGTGACATAGTTTATAATCACGGTCTATATCCCGGTCAATATAAGTCTAGTGAAACTAACCGTGAATCATTCAAAACTCTAATGATCAATGGTTAATTAAAATTAACAATTACGGCCAACACTGGGCGTTAGGCACATCTTTAGCCGAATATTTGCCTGACAGTGACACGTACCAAAGAACAAAAACAAATGTGAAATGTACGTACCTATAGGTGTAGGTGTAGGTACCTACTTATACGAGATGTTTTTTCAGACCTTACGCCCTTAGCCAAATTTTGTGAGGTGAATCTACATAATTCATACTGAGCAACTTCTACTAAGGGACCGACCCCGAAATTGCAAAAATAAAAATATCTGGTTAGCTCCAATTACTTAAAACAAACACAATATTTTACCCAGGGACCAACTGGTCCCATAGTAAAAGCTGCTCAGTATGACTTATGTAAAATGTGGCTAAGGGTTGAATAAACACAATACATTACATATAAATATTCTTCGTAGCACACCAGTAACAAAAAAACAGTACCTACACACAAATTAAATTATGGTAAACAGTAAGTCTTATCGCTAAAGAGCGATCTTTTCTAGGCAAACTTTATATGTACACACAAACACCCTGTAAGTATACATTTGGATTAAACACCCCGAATACTATGGTACATTATGGAGCACGTATTGTGAAAAATTATACATCTCAGGCAAACGTTGGTCAGCGGTCAGCAAGCAATAGAAATAAAATAGTATTTTTTCTACTCGTCGAGTATAATCTGTGTATTACAACTTCACATGCAACACTACAACCTTACTCTTTTCGTCTTTGGCTACGGTTTAGTCAATTATAAAAATTTTGAAAATAGAACTTACATACATTTCGATAAAATATTTCTTGTTTAAGGAGACTCTAATCAATGCAAATTAGCCTACTTAAACACGCTGCTGCGTCGCATCTGCTTTGTGATTGGTTGGCCAACAAAAACATTTATATTTTATGTTGTAGTAGAAACAATTGCTTCATAAGTCAGACACGCGCATGTGACACCCTTCATATAGCAACATCCATACCCTACGAAAACCGCTTAGCGTTGCTTGTTAGTCTATTGTATACAATACTTTTTCTACGAGACAAAAAAATAATATTTTAACTACTTAGTAGAATCATATAGGTAAACAAATCAAAAGTATACAGCTAAGATACGCGAGCTGCCGCAGCCCGCGATACCTTCATACTCGTGCGCGCCCCGGCCGCCGCGCCGGGCCCGGCGCTCCCGGCGGGTTGGTCAACGACACCTCCTCGTAACTCATGAGGCCCTGGTACCTGCTTCTTGCTAAATTAAATTTTAAGACAGTTTTTTTCTCGATTTTGACTACCGTAGCCTATATGGAGACTAACAAGCAACGCTAAGCGGTTTTCGTAGGGTATGGATGTTGCTATATGAAGGGTGTCACATGCGCGTTTCTGACTTATGAAGCAAATATTTCTACTACAACATAAAATAAAATGTTTTTGTTGGCCAACCAATCACAAAGCAGATGCGACGCAGCAGCGTGTTTAAGTAGGCAAATTTGCATTGAATCGAGTCTCCTTAAACAAGAAATATTTTATCGAAATGTATGAAGTTCTATTTTCAAAAATTTTATAATTGACAAAAAAAAAATTAAAATTCATTTATTTCAAGCTATTTGGCACATATACAACATTACAATTAAAAATACAATTAACATTAAAATAATAATAATTAATTAACACATTAATGCCCCCGCGAACATGCCGGAAGCGCTGCTGTAGCGGGGCAGCCCCAACACCGACCTGAATGCGTTATTGTACTGGACGCGGAGCGCGCTGTACGCTCTCTGCGTGTAGCCCGCCCACATACTACACGTGTACAGCGACGTGCAGTACGCTTTGAAAAGCGTTATCTTCACGCCGCCACTACAACGAGCAAACCTGCGAGTCAACATGTTCGCCCTTACGCACAACGCCCTCCGTTCCCGCTCCATATCCACATCATCCTTGAGGTCCGCAGTAACAATGTGCCCTAAGTAATTAAAACTCTGTACTCTATCTAAGAGAGCTCCGTACGACTAAACCGTATCGATAAATTCTTATGCTTGAGTCGGAAGTGCCATCCAACGTTGAAATACACAGATTATACTCGACGAGTAGAAAAATAATAATTAAGTAGGCAGAGTTAAATTAAACTAAGGCTTACATTATATGGTACATTGGCGGTCGTGATGATATCGTCCTCGGTGTGCGGGAATGAGCCCTCGGTGTCAAACTCGAAGCGGTCTCTGAACCTATACGTGAGCGTCTCCTCATCAGAGTCCAGCAGCTCCCGGATTCGATATAGCCTAGAAACATATTATAAGCAGGTTCAGAAATGCATACCTCACCACACTCAACAACCAAATGAGTAGTTACGGAGTACGGTAACTTATATTATATACCTATAATTACTTGTGTATTACTCGAAAAATGTATAATATATTAATCGCAGCATAGTGCGCCAATACTTATCTTTATATCTACATATGAATCGCAGCACATTGCCCAGGGTGTGCCAGGGTTCAATTGGGGACGTTGTACTGAATTTTAAGTACCTAAAAACCGGTACCCACAGCTGTACACCGACACGGAAAAAATGGCATTAATTATGCCTATACATAGACAGTAAGCAATTGAAGTTATTTGAAATGAGTTTGTTTGGTCAGTTTTATCCGTTATAAACAGAACACACGTAGCGCATTTAACAAAACGTGTTGTATTTAAGTGGGCGTCCAGGCGACAATTAAATCGTCAATTTGATCAGAAATTAAATTGGCTTGCTATATTATTAAATTGGTCCACGCGTACAAGCAATACTATTAAGTCAGCAATACTATACTTAGCACCTTTGCATGAAAAATTCTAATATGCAGCGGCGGGAGTACCTTCCTTTTCTCTGCAGTTGACCGTGTGTGCACAATTGAATCATCAATTTTAGATTTAAGTATGGTGACATTCGAGCACTCTCCCGCAAACGCGGGCGTTAGCGTTAGCGTCGAAAATTGCCATTCTTGCGTCCGTACCTCCATTTGATCGGTCACAATCGTGGAATCGGCAAGCTAAAATAATTTTTGTGCCCACTCCACCTGACTAAACTGGCAATTCATTGAGATTGAGCGAAAAATTGTCCCGTCTGGATACTGCTTTATGAAGAACATGATCATTTTCCGTATGGCGTACTCTGTTATAAGAAAAATACTGCTAGCAGTAGAAGTCTGTTAAATTTTACTTTGAATTTTACTACTGCTGTATAAAAAATATGTATGTTTGTTACAAAGATGTCTAAATTCTGCTAAGCTGTCCCGATTCATTCCTTTGATATAATGACATAAAATGACCCTCAAACAAAATTATCTAATATATAAAGAAAATAGGCCATATATGTTAGATTTTAAGAGCCCGCGCCCACAGAGAGCGGTCTGATGTTCTGCGTTCCGCGTTCAGAATTCTGCGTTCTATGCAATGTGGGTAGCTCCTAACCTAACTATAACACACACAGGAAGCGTTCAGACCGCGGCGGTCAACAGAATGCAGTTTTATTCCCGCCGAGACAAAGAACGCCAGACCGCCAGCCTTTCTTTTATTAAAATCGACTTCCTTCAGTTAGTCCCTATTTTGCTTTCCATATTGGACTTAACGATTATACACTTCATTAAAACTATTTATTGACATGCGAGAATAAATATAAAATCATTCTTCATCTCCAAGTAATTCGTTAAAAATATTATGGAATTCAACTTGTTCTTCTCGCGTCGTATAGATAGAATCATATCAACTGAGTTAATGCACTTACCTGTACTAACAATGGCATTGTATTATTACAATACTATTATCTGCTTTTGTTCTCGTAGCCGCCAACTAGTTACTTACAAAATAAGTTAGAAGTGCATTGCATGTATATTTAATTTTTAACCTTATTCGTTATTGAATGGGGTTAAAATGGTCTAAAAACATGTTGTAACAAATGGTTTTCTACAGGATGCTTTCGTTTTGGGTCTCGACGGTTGTAAAATGCAAATAAAGTTATGTTAGCCATTATTTAGTTTGTGTATTTTGTAGCCTATTGTTATGAAATAGAGTCGTTAATCTATACTAACATTTCAAGGCAGTTATAATCTGCTTTTACTACGAGGTAGTTATTCTAATTTGTGGTTTACCACTCAATGGCATTGTATTCTTGAGACTCTTTGAGTAAACAGGTAAGTGCATTAGCTCAATTGATATGATTCCATCTATACCTATGTATTGGATGAACCAAGTGCTTTTTTTTGATGCCTCTAGGCTCCACAAAAGTAAAGCTTCGGCTTCGGAAGATGAACTATAGAAGTATATAGCGACAAGTTGCACATATGATAGGATTAAGACGATTCTCGCTGATTTGGCCTTGAGCGTCTCAGCGTCTCTGTACCCTCACCCCGCTCACTGCGATCGTACGTGAATTTCGTGTCGGTGCGGCGGAACGATGTTCAAAGAATAAGCTACAGCCCAGAGGCGCGCGGCATTTGGCGCTATACCTCGTATTTGTGTATCTTTTGCAGATATTCTGTTGTTTGAGTATGCGTTTAGTGGAGGTCGTAAATTATAATAAAAATATATTCCCTTATGCAGTATACTTTACAAGCCTCAATTAATTTGTGTTTTATCTGTTTCTTACAAATAAATATCTAAGTCAAATCGACAGATTAAGATTTATAGCTAAAGTAGCTAAAGCATGGTATTTACTAAATTGAGGCGTACAGTGCGTTTATTTTATACAGTTTTTTTTATCCGTAATAAATAAATATAAATAATGCCATTAATGGTTAACTTATAAAACTAAAGTACCTACTACCTAGATATACTACTACACTTGTGATTTTTGGAACTTCGAAGTTTTCTCAAACATTACGTGGGAATGGCATCATTATATTACAAGCGCGCCACAACCAAATCAGCGCTTTGCACTCATTTATTTTTTTAGTGGTTAACGGCTATGTATGATGAACCCCTGTGGACGTCAGCTTCCGCTCGGTTGATGGGTTGAGGAATGGCAGACACCGAAACACGCAAAAAAATTGTCATCGCCTCCCGCTTGGTACTGTGTCAGATGATACTTTAGATGCTATTGTGAATAAAAAAATCATCAGCCGGTTGTATCCTGGTGGACCGTCAGCTGGTCACATGAACATGTAAAAAAATCTTTTCAGTCATCGCATCCCATTTTATACTTTGTCAGATGGTAGTTTAGATGATCTTGTTAATAAAACAAATCGTCGGCCGGTTGTATCGCAGTGGAAAGACCGTCTTGTTAGTTTAAAAATAATTTTAATGGATTTAGCCGTTTAGTAAAAATAGCCAGTTAGCCGCAAAATGGCCCGTTTTATTAATTTATTACTGTAAAACTATAAATACCAGGAAAAAAGTTAAATGTTATAATTGTTGAACAATAAATGAAGATTCATATATATTTTTTTCATAATTTTTTGTTTACCCATTTAGAAGACATAATACACCAAGTTGACCCAATGAAATAATTACTGATTTTTAGTAAAAAACTATTTTTTATAAAAAATCTTTAGCGATAACATATGTTTCTTTTGTACTCAATTTTAGGAAGACTTAATAAGCTTTGAAATGATACTAAATAACCTGATATCTTGCTGCTGATGCTTTTATATAAAAATGCTGAGTATAAGTAATTCAATTTCCGATGAGAAACTTTTGAATTACTCAACTTTCCGTGAAACAATACGTTATGTTCATGATTTTTTTGTAGCGAACTTAGACACTGAAGTACTAAAATATAGTCATATAATTAATAGTCTGATACACTTATTATGTTTAAGTAAAATTGAAGAGGAAAAGGATGATACGGCCGTGCCTCTTTGGATTATCGCTCCTCTGTGACGAGCTTAATAGTAAGTTTACCCGTAAATAAAAATACGATAGGCCCTTTTGCTATTTCTTAATAGATTAAAATTAAAAAACTACAAAAACAAAATGTTTTAACAGGTACTGTACATACATACAACGTTATAGGTAATAGGTAGCGTGTGTTAAATCAATTATTGTTTCGAGATGGAATGGAACATTATTGAAAACGTAAAACTTGAATGACATTATAATATCAGTTAGAATTTTTATTTCTTTATTTCGAATTAAGTTTTCTCAAACATACGTATATAATAGTATAATATATACGGATATTATCATTACATTCATTGTAATAGACCGCAAAATACCGTATTGCGCTCGCTAATGCGCGTCGCAACCAAATCAGCGCTCTGCAGTTATTTATTCTTTGGCCACAATAACTCTGATATTATAGCACTTTGCTTGTGCATAAGCGAACATAGTGCAAGGAAGGCACGGAGCGACGAGCGACACAGCCTCCTCGTCTCAAAGCTGGCACACGACTGCCGGCCACGCCATTTTCAGTCTGCATACGCATGAAATGTGGAAAAACGTTCGATTTCTTAAGAAAATATTTTTTGATTAACAAAAGCTATGTTGCATTTGTAGAACCTGTTAAAACATTTTTGTTAGTTTAAAAATAATTTTAATCGATTAAGCCGTTTAGGAGTTATAAGCAAAGTTAGCCGCAAAACGGCCTGTCGTGTTATTTTTTTTTCGGTGAAACTACGAATTTCAGGAAAAAAGTCAAATGTTACGATTGTTGTGCATAGAGTGAAGATGCATATATATTTTTTTCATAATTTTTTGTTGACCCATTTAGAAAATATAAGCTCTAGAAAGTAACAGTTTTTGGCCAAAAACTGCCCGAAGCGCCTTAACAAAAATGGAACGCAAAATTTTGAACGCCACTGTGTGCGTTAGAACGCCTTCGTAAATCAAGCGGTCAGCGGTCAGAACTCGGAACTCCAGACCGTTTTCTGTGTGCGCGGGCTCTTAAAATCATTTGCACATATGTATGTGAAACCATTATAATATATGTAGTATATGTATACTACATATATTATAATGGTTTCTGAGACCTTGATTAATTCGACTGTTGGGAATGTCCTCATCCCACAGTGGCCTACCTAGCTAAAAAAATTATATTTTTAATACAGTTGCTCAAAAAGTGCTACTTTTCGTGGCTGTTTAGCGTGCGGAAAGTTGGTTTTCGCGAACTAGTGCATTTTACTTTTCCAACTTTTAAAATTTTTTACTTGTTCCAATTCATGACTACTTATTGATGAGTGTTAATATTAGTTTCCTTTAAACGTCGTAATCAACATAAAAACCTACTGTTAATGTAAGAATACGAAAAATATGCATATTTCATATTTTATTACTTACCTCTTCATCATTAAGGTCAATGAGGGCATTTCCGTCATACTTTTTCATTAGTTCACTTTGGCCGGTCATAACTATGATGATATTTACTTTTTAATAAACCTGATCACTGTAATAGATTAAGCATTTCTTTAACTATATGAAGGTACTCATATTAAAATGCTAGTAACGTTGGTTATTTAAATATGTTTTTTTACTTAAAACGTGTCAGTTGACGGATTTTCCCTACGGTTTGGGGCTATTCCGTCAACCAACGATTTTTCTTGTATCGTGACGTATTACAAACATATCCTTCAAGTGAACAAATACCGCTATACTCTTAATCGAAACTAAACCTTAGCGAACTCAATATAAGCTTTATTTTCGATTGTATTGCAAAGTATATTTTTTTGGGGCAATTCCGGCCTATTTTTACGATCAGGAGTAGTAAACCTTTTAAAACAGATTTCCAAACCCTAGGGAAAATCCGTCAACTGCATGTTTTTAATAACTACTGTTTTTGTGCTCACCAGTTGGTGCCACTGTTGAGTAAGGTCTGAAGTACAGTGTCCAAGTAATTATGGGCGCGACAATATTTTTAATTACTTACAAATCATTAAATAATTTCACGGTTTAGATTCAATTGTTTTAGTCACTCGCGCGACATGTTTCGGAGAGCCTAGGTCTCCTAATTATTTAATGTTATTATGTCTCACAACAGTTTAAATTCAATTACTTACAAATCATATTTAATACATACAATAACACTATATCTTAATAACTTTCTCCTTCGACCTGCTTAGTTTTACACCTCTTTTTCTTAACTCCCCTGACATGATTGTTGAACCGTAATTCATATTTACGATATAATCCGGTATATTATAAAAAGTCCACAAAATAATGATAATCGTATATGCACTAATCAACACATGCTAAGATGTATACAGTCATACCAGATGTGTATGTAGACATGCATGAAAATAGCTGTGTTAAGCAAACCCACAAATTTGAATTATTTTTATTATTTTACAAATCTACAATACCTAACTTGTTCGGATTAAAAGATTTTCATCAATTTTTTGGGCAAAACTCCTGACTCCCATTATATACAAATAATAGTTTTACGATTTCCTTAAGAAAAACTCGTAACTCCATATTTTCTAGGTTCAGATTACATTTTTTATTGAATAAATGTGAACAATCATTAGTAAAAAAAATACATACATCTCTTATAGGGATAAGCTCGCCTTTGTACCTAAATTTATATGAATTTCATGTTAACAATTTTTGTTTTGTACAATAAAGTGATTTACTACTACTACTACATAAATAAATCTGACGGCTTCATTTGAGTTAACATTTTGTAAAAAAACACTAAGCGTCTGCATAAAAAAAAATCGACAATGAAGTTTTTTGTGCCTCCTGTAAAATTTGGTCAGGTTGAGTTACGAGGTTTGCGACTTTAGCCGACGATATTAACATTAAATCGAGACTTAAACTCGGTATTTAGTTTCATAGTTATTATTTATGTTTAAGTCAAATCAAAAAGGTTGGCAATATATGAAATGGGGAAATTCCGGCACATGACGATTTTGCCCGTTTCGCAATTGACGGATTTGTCTGCTCGATCATTTTGTTAATACGAATATTTAACCACCCATAGTTTCTCACAAGCAGCTTATAATTGAAAATTGATAAAACTACCAGCAAGCATGCATATCGAACTATATAATAAACCTACTTACTAAGCCGTAACTTACATTTTCTCATCGCACCGTCACGAAACACAGCAGCATACTACACTCGCGTTCGAGCTCGGAGCGCAACTAAACTTTGAAAGCGGTTTTTTTCCATTCACTGGCTAGACAGCGCCAACTGTTTTTGACTGCGGGTATTAAATTTTCTCGCTGTTTTACCGATCGAGTCAGTAAGTGTGTACTGTTGTTTGTATAGCCGCAAACGCCGTTTGCGGAAATGCCCCGTTGACGGAAATGACCGCATTGACCTTATAAGTATTATAACACGTTTATTTTTTAATGTTGAAAAACCGTTCTTAATAAGTTGTCTGAATGGAAAGGAACGCCTGTCAAAGAAGAGGCGTATTTTCTTACTGCAAGTATGTTTTAAGTTTCCAAAGGCAACATTCGATATTGTTTTTATAAATATACGATACACAAATAATCATAAATAACGATATTTAGGTAATAATAGTACAATGTTTTAATATTTACAATTGTTTCTGTCTTATAGAACATGCATTTGAAAAAAAACTTTCATTGAAGTGGGTTCAATAATAATAACAAAATCTATTATAGTCGAATAAAAGCTAGAAAAACACTTCTTCATAATGTCAATGTCAATGATGTCACAGAATTAATAATATAAAAGTTTCGAATTCCATTCCTTACTTGTTGCTTTTCTTATTTTTTCGCAACTGTATTAAAAAACGTCGTTCGATACACGTGCGGAAATGTCATTCTTCACTCGTCCCAAGTCTTGCCACTCGCCTACGGCTCTTGGCAAGATATCTCGGTACTCGTGAAGTAATGACATACTTTCCGCACTAGCATCGAAATGTACTATTTTAAGATGTTTCGTGCACTTACTTGTATATATAAGGTCCTACTTCCTCTACAACAGGAATAGCTCCGTTTAGCACCTCGTCTGGGTTTGTAAGGTTGAATGCTCTTATAGCAAAATTCATGGCGAATGGAATGTCTGTAAATCTTTGTAGGTTTAGTGAGCCGTCAGCCAGGGCTACCTCCTGAAAGAACGATGGCCTATTAAGAAGCCTTTTTAGCTTTTTGGGTTTTCGGGACTCGGAACCTTAAATATTCATTTAGCCTTTACTTACTATGCAAATAAATTTACCAGTGTAAGAAATGCTTTAAAACAGTAGGTATACACCGATTGTTCTAACTAATCAGTGGGTATCAAATATTTGTATTTACTACTATCTAATAATCCCACTATACCTAGCATGAGAATTTAACCCAAGTATATGAATGATTTCATAGCATAAGTTACCCTAGTCAGTCGGTATTTTGGCTAAAAGCTAGAAATCGGTTTTGGCTCGTCATCTCGGCTATGGGTATACAGGTTGACCTTAGCCATTGGACAAACCCTGAAATCCCACGTAGGGTTACTTCTGCGCCTACACCTGCGACACAGCAACGCAAACAATGGCACATCTACTGGTGTGCCCCGCATGCCCACATCACTGCTCGGAACTGGATCTGAGAGACGCGACAGCCAGGGCTGTCAACACCGCTGCCTACTGGGCATCCATCGTATAGAAGTAGGGGTGGAGCCACGACACGAAAAGAAGATTACCTCAGGAGCTATTAACACATACAGGCTGCTCCAAAGCAAAAAATCGTAATTTGTTAATTTCTTCTTCTTTGTTAATGGCTAAGGACACCCTGTATATGGTATCTATGCATTCAGTATAATGTTCTGAATACTAATATATGAGATGACAAGTGCGAAAATGGTGGGGATAGTAACTGTGACGTCATAAAGTCGGCGGTACAAAGATTTTTTTTAATCATACCTACCTACCATGTAGGATATTACAATGAGTAGATTACAAATATATAACGTACTTTAGCATTTTCACTACTTGGTCTAACAAGTTATATGAAAACGTCCAAAAATTTCACAATGCAGTTGACTTTGAACTTTTGAACTGCTCTAGATTGAAAACAACTGACTGGATTATTCCAAAATATATACCAAGTGACTGTTAATATCCTCTACTTATACAGGGTTGGGCAGATTAGGTGTCCTAATTTAAAATAGCTATAAAATTAAAACAATACTTTAAATTTCAATATTAAACTTGTTTTTAAAGACTGTATCGTTAAGTATAAAGACAGATAAAACCTGGTCGAATTGTTGTTACGTGTATTATTTTGTATTACTATGTTCTAGGGGTTGGATCTGAAGGTATTTTTAAGCCATATCTCATATAAGGTTTTTTTAGGGACTATGATGCTTTAAATATCGTCTAGCGAATTTATCTCGGACAAGCCCATCGAGCTTCATTTGAGACTATTTCACTCCTTGGTACGATTTAAAGAAACAAATTAATTAATAATTATAAGTTGGCTTATAGTTGGTTAATGTTGCTTTAACATAGGTATTATCCAAGTGTCCTCTTCATGATCGCTCAATTTAGCAGCTGCGGAATAAATGTGGTGAATTTTTATTTTTACATAAATACAATTTTTCACGTACGTTTTGGATTCCCTTCAATTTCTGATGCAAGCGAAATGAAGGAGACAGCTAAAAGAATCAGCTAAAAACCAAAGACTAACGGACATTCATGGCATTGAATCATCACTAGAGCGGGTCGATAGAAAAGCTCCATGATAGTTATATTGGATGCCAAAGTCGGAGCAGTTGTCGTAAGGAACATACCATATTCTCTAAAAGGCCTCCATGCACAGATCCAAACATCTCAATATTTTCTCCTACATCTCAATATCCTTACCTACCTTTATAATTACCTATATTTCTAAGATTAATTCTTAGGTCTTAGGTAATCTTAAGAACAGGTACGCGCAAATAATGATGTTTGCGTTTTTACCCGTTTTTATAAACAAATGATGTTATTATTTGTTGTTATTACAAAAAATAAACCAATATCATAAATTTAGCTGCTTTCGCAATTTAAATAGTACCTGAAACCATGTGCTCAATATGATTACTTAGGTGTAAACAACTGTATGACAACAAATATAAAAAATCATACGCTAAACAATAATAGATGATAGAACCAATTTATTATTTAAGTAGTCGCCAAACTATCATTTCAAGCTCCCTATTCTTAATTTTGGTGGCTTGAATTTGCTACCGGTTTTTTTTAATAATATCATGCTTATATTTGGAGCCAATAAAAATGTTTAGGCTCTAAAATATTAATACACGGCCAAATTATATTATTATATGCCCAATGAAGTTCCTGTTTAATATTTTAGTTGCTAGAATAATAATAATGCCAAAAATAATTACCTAACTATTTGGATAAGAAAGATTTCTCGCCTGAAACACAGGGTACCCTAGTTCAGGCACATGTAAAACGTCATTATTTTGTAAGTCTTTGTTGTGTATGAATGTAAGCATGCCACGTGTTTTTGAATAAATTATGTTTATTTTTATTATTTACCTGTTACATTTTTATTTCAGGTTTTTACATAGGTAAAAATTTCTTATTCCAAATAACAAATAACTAGTGGGGTTACTTACTGTCCGCGCGCGAACTCCGTGCACGGCTGAGGAATGTTGGGCGTCATGACAGAGTGGTGTCATTTTGTACGTACGGGCGCGGCGCACCCCCCCACTTCCTCGACCTCCGAATGCACGGAATTGGCGCGCGGACAGTAGGTAGCAGGATTTTTGGTTCCTATCCAAAGAGTAAAGTAAGTATACAAAATATATATATATATAAAATGCTTCAAGAGGGTTCTCTTTACCTATACATATAGGTAAAGAGAGCCCTCTTGAAGCATTTTATGGAAACTCATTTGAAAGCACCATCTCTGACTTCATCCTGAAACTAAGTATGTATGTGTGCGGGCACATCTACATATGCATCCATCCATACGTGTACTTTCGTTCTACTTGTTCTACATAATATTAGGACTACTTGGTCGGTCTACAAGTAAATTATTGGTTTCTTGTTACAAAAATCTTATTGGTTACAAAAAATCAAACAAAAAATTACTTGTAAACCTTCCAGGCCTGTAGACCTAATATTATGTAGAAAAGGTTTAAAAAGAATAAAATAAAAATAAGAAACCTAACAATAAAATAAGTACGTTTATTGCTTTCAATTTGGTATACAAGAGTAAAGCCGGTGTAAGTACATACTTGCAGTATCTGATTTTCTTTGAAACAAAGTTGCTTCAGCCTCGTCTTCTGTGACTTGTATCTCAGTCTGACCTAGAACTCTTTCGCGTTCGCATAACTGACTTGTCTGGTTCTCAACTCCTTCTTTGACATCAAGAGCTTGAATCAAAGATAGATATAACTGCGTACTAGATGGATACAGTCTAAGGAAAAAACGTGCCTCAAAAATCACGAAAGTTTGATTCTCGATCAGATGGCGCCACTACCTTTGGCCTACTCTCGTATAGAGGGCGTTGACGGTTTCGTTTGTTATTTAACAATTTTAACGCATATCAGTGAAAGATCATGGGTCAAAATCATAAAAAAAATTAATGCAAATAAAAAAAATCATTTATCCATGTTTAAATACATTTTATCGTATTTTTATAAATCTTCATTTTTAGTTTTAAAGTGTGTTGATAGATGGCAGTGAATTTACTGTGGTTACAAAATTTACTATGACAGTACCGCTCTATAATATTATATCCTCTTTGCTTGAATTTAAGATGGACATTAGGAGAATTTCGGTTTCGTCCAGATATTCTTTAAAATTGACACGAGTAATAAACGAATGATGTGATTTGGGTCTTTCTTGTAGCTAATGAATTTCAGGCATAGGTGTCTTGTCTACGCACGTACCTCCAAATATGCGCTCTAATTCGTCAGATGCCTTTGGCGGGATCTAATCGCACGAATCTATATTTTACCAATATATTTTCAAAATTTGAAAGGTGTTTTTCATAGACAGGCTTGCTTCATTTTTAATCAGCTACCACTTTAGAATTAATAGAGAATAAATATGCTCATACATATATCTGTTTACGACATTTATTTTTGTCTGACAGGAAACAACCGTTGTTAAGGTAACAACATTGTCAACATTATAAATAAAGAAAGGTCTTGACAAAGAGGTGTATATGCAATCTTCTTAATGTTGTATCCATGCCTTAAAATTATATCCCTTTGTAGTGACATCTAGTGATGTAGTTTGCATAATCGGAAGTCAACTTTACGCAAAAGTAGGTTGTCTAGAATTGCTACCATCTTTACCACGAATGTAGATCTTTACTAACAAACTATATTTCTAGTGTCCCCCCCCCCCTGTTCCTATCTATGACATAATTATGACAGTTAATTTTTATATGGATAGTAGATAGATAGTAGCTGTACACGTAGAATGTTTGTAGCCGTTTTTGGAAGTGTAGCACATTTTTATTGCAGAAATGAAAGATTTAAATAATAAAAAACACAGTAAAAACAACTTTTGTTAAATTATACGCTTGTCATAGTTGAAATTGCAATTTACTCACGTTTGAGATTATTCCGTTTATAATACCATCCACAAGTCCATAACCTACTATAGTAGAGCCAAGGAGGAGCGCTGCCCCAAGTACGGCAGTGGATATCCCACAAGCTAAGCCACACATTTTTCCTGGATGCTAAATTTAAAAATAACTAAATAATTTTCGGGCACCTCAGGATCTACTGCCATCAGTCCGCATTCGTGGGGCCAACACGATTAACTGTCATTATATTTGACTGGCATTTTAGATTGATAATGATAAAGAGAGTAATTAGGGTTCAGTTGTAAGATTAATTACTAGTACTCCCCCTGACATATGTATAGGTAGATTTTACCGGCAAATCAAGGAGCAGGTTAGATCACTCTATGTTTGCACTGACAATTTAGTGCCCGACCGAAGTTTCGATTTCGGTTTTGGCATAAAAATCATGTTTCGGTCGACGGTTCGGTTACGGTCAAAACTATAGAGTAAAACCGAACCTTCGGTTTCGGTTTGACAATGCATAGATACATGTCCCATAAATAGGAGCGCCATACTTGACGTAGCACCTGAAATGAAAACTTAGCGTGATCTGACTCTAGGTCGGGTGCATGTATTTTTTATTTACAGTCAAGGGCATAAATATATAGGTATATAACTACATTATTCCCAGTTTCAAAAATATGTGTAGGTACGCTCTTACACCTTAGACAATAAAGTCGTGTTTACATATTTTTGAGCCATTTGTCTGGATCGATATTTTTGCCTTCGACTATACTATAATGATAATAAAATTGTAACTTCTGAAATATAATATACTAGCTGTTGCCCGCGACTTCGTACGCGTGGATTTGTATGTTGGTGGTTATATATTCTACATGAGCATAATAGGTATAGAACATTATGCAGCAAAAGATATCAGTAGGGACGGTTAATCATTTGTTAATAATTATACAACGCATGAAATTTGTCTTTCACAAACTACAAAGTTTCAAGACCCTAACTGAAAAAAATTGTTCCCGATATAATCCCTCTCGTCCCTCTTAGAAAATTTACAAGTCCACTATAAAAAAAAATTTGCTCCCGAAACTATTAATACAAACTTTTCAAAAACGGTGTAAGTAATCAGTTTTTGTCAATTTTAATTATAATGCCCTTTTTACCAAGTTTCAAGTTCCTAGCTTAAAAGAAAATTTGTACCACATATAAACTTACATCCCCTTTTTAACACCTTTAGGGGTTGAATTTTTAAGAACGTTGAAATAACTTTTTTGGAATCTTATAGAATGCCCTTTTAAGAAGTTTCAAAGCATTTGTAATAGATTCATTTTCAAGCCCTTTTTAACCCTTTCAGGGGATGAATATTGAAAACCGCTTAAATTACTTTTCTTGTATTCTATAATATGCCTTTATACAAAGATTCAAGTCCCGCACTCAAAAAAATATTTTATCTCTATACATACTTTCAACCCCATTTTTACCACCTTGGGGGATGAATTTTCAATAATGCTGAAATAAGTTTTTTTCTCTTTTAATTATATATCTTTCTATGAAGTTTCAAGTACCTAGCTTCAAATAAAATTAGGACCACGACAAACTTTCAACCCCTTTAGGGGATGAATTTTTAAAAACGCTGAAATCACTTCTTGTGTTCTAATAACATGCCTTTATGCAAAGATTCAAGTCGCGCAATTAAAAAAATGTTTGACCTCCATACAAACTTTCTACCCCTTTTTCACCACCTTACGGGATGAATTTTCAAAAACTCTGAAATTAGCTTTCTTCTCTTTTAATGAAATACCTTTTTACGAAGTTTCAAACTCTTAGCTTAAAATATAATTTGGACCCTATACAAACTTTCAACCCCTTTTTAACCCTTTTAAGGAATGAATTTTTAAAAACGCTGAAATTACTTTTCTTGTATTCTAATAATATGCCTTTATACAAAGATTCAAGTCCCACACAAAAATATTTGATCTCCATACAAACTTTCAACCCCTTTTTCACCACCTTGGGGGATGAATTTTTAAAAACGCTGTAACGAGATTTGTAATGGATTCAAACTTTCAACCCTCTTTTAACCCATTTAGGGGATGAATTTTTAAAAACGCTGAAATCACTTTTCTTGTATTTTAATAATAAGCCTTTTTACGAAGTCCCGCACTAAACAAAATTTATGAGCTTCATACAAACTTTCAACCCCTTTTTCACCACCTTAGGGGATGAATTTTGAAAAACCCCTTCTTAGTGGATACTAACGTCATAAAAGCTACCTATTGTGAAAAATTCAGCTCTCTAGGTCCAACGGTTTGGGCTGGGCGTTGATTTAAGTGAGTCAGTCAGTCAGTCAGTCAGGACTTTTACGTTTATATATATGTATAGATTCTTCACCTCACTCGGGAGCGAGTGAAAACCTCAGTTTATAGCGCGCAATCTGCGTGCAAAAGTCTATTTTATCCGCTAGCGTGCAAAAGTCATTTGAATTTCGAACACGATGAATATGTGTGCTTTTCTGTTGTTTATTTTGTTTTTCTTTTTTTCTGACCCGTCTTAAAATAAAATTTTAGTAGGAGGTGATAAGTATAACCTTTTGACTTCTGAGCCATATTTCTAGAAGAATGCTCCGTTTTAGGGACATGGTGTTTTATAACTTTTTTGTGTAGAATTTAATAAGCTTTCGTTTCGCCATACACATTATTCACATTAAACCCAGATATTCCGAGAAAAAAAGAAAAACCCTAAAAGACATATTTTTCAAGATGGCGTTTGATCCCCGTGGTCCCCGAAGCTCCAATTTTATGGCACGCAAACAGGGAGCCCTGAAATTGTAGATGTCAAATTTCGTTACTGTCACTATTGCTTAAACCCCATTTAAGATCTAAAATCTGTTTTTGCACTCACATTTTTAAGTCCTAAATATTTTTCCTCCATTTATTTTAGTAAATTTGTATTGCATAGCACTCGTGTACCAATTATGGATCTACTGATGTCTATTTCATTGAAATCCACTCAATATTTTAGGCGCTAGAAGTAAAATTATGATTTAATATTCGGCATCCTCTCAAGGCGGCCGTATTGATTTTTCTTTAATAAAACAAGTGTTAACAGGTTGTGAAGGGCAATAGGAATCTACCGAGACGTCATTTAAAAAAATCGTCCAGTATGCTGAGCTACAAGGTGTACTGATTATCAGTATTTAAACCCATAACCCTACTTTGGTTCTATTTAAGTCGCGGTCGAGTAAAATGTTGATATTGGGGTATAACGTGTACAAATGTATAGTCAAAAGTGGAATTCATATTCCTACAAGTTTCATATTAAGAGAATATATATTATATAACCTAATCATATTCCTAATCATAAAGAGACCTTTAATTAACATACATACCAAATTTCATAAGTTTGGAAGGATTTCGAGGTTAGACCTAATCCGATTGTATTATTGTCAATGTCGTTCATTACGCAAGTACTCGGAGTATACCATAAAAAAACTTAATCGGTTCATTTGGATCGATCGCATTAAATAAAGATTATGATTATAGAATATTTATCTTTTGCAATGCAATGCTTATTATTCAGCACCTATTAGTACTTAATGATTATAATATTTAAGTACCTAATTTTAGTTTATTATCTATGTAGCGGGTTGAAAGTTAAGTTACATTTCGACCCTAGTAGGTAAAACTAACTTTCTAAGTATACTCACACACTATTATAAGTTATACATAAGTGGCTCTTAAACTTTTTTTAAATTACATTAGTTACTTTACTACTCACATCTTACTAAATTAGTGTTTACATAGTTTACTTAGTTATTAATTATTTAGTTTCTACTTTATTAGTTATCATAGTTTTGTCTTTATGCAGCGAACGCGAAGCGAAGTGGTGCGGCGCGGGTGAATCAATCCTTTGATTGATAGGTATTGATAATTTGATACTTACCTTATTAAAACCTCATTCTTCACACAGAATGATGGTTGCTAAGCAACAATGTTTTTTCTAACAGTTGTGTCAGATTACCTAACTATTTCGATTCAATATATATGTTGTACATTTTCTTTAGAGCATTCGTTTAATTTATAATACGTATTAATTTCCATACTGGTAGTCTCCATTGCTTCCAAAATATAATAACGTGTCTCTTGACTTTAATAGGTGATGTGCCAAGCATAATGGATCATAATTTGACTACAAAATTGTTGATCGGAAATCTCGAAGGCAAAAGTAATTGGTTAACTTGGAAATATAAAATATGTATCGCCTTAAGGAGGATTCCAAATGCGTTGGATGTTGTCGAAGGTAAATTAACGAAGCCCGCTCATGTAGAGGAAGCAGCAGCGGCAGCGGGGGCAGGAGACCAGCTTGCTACCTATACGAAGGCTGACTGTAGTGCTTTGCTCCTCTTAACAAGCAACATGACTGATGATACTCTTCAAAAAGTCATGCGGTACAACACTGCTCGAGAAGTCTGGTTACAACTCCACAGATTGTTTGACGGGACTAGTGAAGATAAAAGCTATAATTTATGCATGAGCTTCTTCGGATTCAAACGGAACCGGAATATTTGGTCCGAACTTAATCAAGATTTGAAAAAAGATGAAAATGAGTTACCCGAACTCCCCTTGATCTGTAAAATTCTTGACACACTAAGCGAGGAATATTCATCATTTAAAAGTAGCTGGCTCTTGGTTCCGAAAGCAGAGAGAACAATAGAGAGTTTAACAAATCATCTTGGTGCTTACGAAAGATCAATCAAAGGTAATTCCGTACCTGAACAAGAAGCATTAGTTGCTCACTCGAATAATGTACGAGTAATTGATAAGAAGAACAAAGATAAGAAGATTAAATGCAATTACTGTTCAAAAATCGGTCATCGCGTCAAGAACTGTCAAAAATGGATACGAGATGGCAAACCTCCGAAGAACAGCAATGCACAGAAGGGCGAAAGTACGCCATCTACTTCCCAAGCGTCAGTAGTAAATATGACAGTTATGCTGGTGTAGGAAGAAGTATCAGCCGTTGAGCACGACAAGGACAATTGGTACGTAGATAATGGTGCCACCAGCCATATTACTAATAGAGGTGACTTGTTTACAACTTTTCATAACTTTGATGACACGCATACCGTTACAACAGCCAATGGTCATGTTTTACAAGCCAAAGGAAAAGGATCGGTAGTCTTAGAAGCAAATGTCAATGATAAAGTCTCTACTGTCACATTACAAGATGTATGGTATGTTCCAGGTATCCAGAAAAATCTATTCTCGGTCCTAGCGGCTCACGATAAGAATCCCGATAGCAAGTTTATATCTACAACTCAAAATTGCAGTATATCTATCAATGGAAATGTCAAGGCTATCGGAAGACGACAAAAATGTGGTGGTCTCTATAAATTAGATGTCAAAAATATCATAACCAAAGAAGATGGTGGCCTATCTAACAACAGAGACTCAACTTTACCATGAGAGATTTGCCCACCAGAATAAGCGGCATATTAGAACGTTTGTGAAACGAGAATTAGGGATAGAGCTTCCCATAGATGATACTTTATGTGAAAGCTGCATATTTGGTAAATCGCACAGACAGAAATTTGGTACGAGAATTAGAGCATCACAGCCAGGTGAGCTAATTCATAGCGACGTGTGCGGACCATTTTCCCAACTCTATCACAAATTTACGTTATTTCGTTCTGTTTCGTGACGATTACTCTGGATATCGTCTGATATACTTTATGAAAGCCAAGTCTGAAGTAAAACAGAAACTTGAACAAATGATTTTAGAAGCACGCAATGCTGGTCACGCAATAAAGACGCTTTTAAGTGACAATGGCGGTGAATATGACAATAAAGATGTCAGAGAGATTCTTGCTAAGAATGGAATCAAACAGAGGCTGACAATGCCATACACGCCGGAGCAAAACGCTTGCTGTGAACGCGACAATCGTACTTTAGTCGAAGCAGCAAGAACGATCATGTACAGCGGCGAAGGTTTCCCTCAAGCGCTTTGGGCAGAGATCGTGAACACGGTGACATACGTCATTAATAGAACAGGCCCCTCCAAAGTCGAAAATAAGTCGCCGTTTGAAATATGGAATGGTAAGAAGCCAAAAATATCCCACTTGAAGATAATTGGCAGCATGTGTTATGCTCACATTCCAAAACAAAAGAGACAGAAACTTTTGAAGAAAGCACTTAAAGGAAGACTCGTCGGATACGATAATGATGACGGTTATCGTATATGGGCAGCAATAGAAAACAACAAATATAGGCTTATACGATCTCGCGATGTCATATTTGAGGAAAAGCCGCTCAACAGAGAAAACTCTGAGATTAAAGTTCAACAGAAATCTAGAGATTTGAAATCCAATGAACTGGAGATAAAGATGGTATCACCAGAACACCGTCCAACATTAAACTTTGGTGTACCAGTACCAAACGACTTACCAATATATCGCCAAGAAAATATATCGCCGTTCGAATTTAGGGAGGAAAATGAAGTCGAAGATTCGATAAGCGTCGGTGAAATTCCATGTCTTTAACGATGAAAGACAAGAAGTCGAAGATTCGCTAAGCGCTGGTGAACATCGAGAGCTTTATGAGGAAAGACCAGAAGGATCCATGACAGCTGACGACGAAGCATCAGCTGAGGAGATGAATCCAATCGCGTCTGCGTCTGTTCCTGTTGAAGAAGAACCAGAGGGAGAAGCATTCTTTGACTCCGTAAACTCTGATACGGTACAGCCCAGATACGACTTAAGACGAAGATCGTCCCTCCGACCTCCAGAGAAATTCGACGACTATGTATGTAATATTGACACTTTTACAGATCCTCAGTCCTACAGAGAGGCTATAAAGAGCCCTCTGAGAGAAAAATGGGAGGATGCCATGAAAAAGGAGTTAGCATCTTTAAAAGAAAACGATGTGTGGACGCTCAGTGAACTACCACCAAATACAAAGGCGCTCTCTTCAAAATGGGTGTATAGAATCAAGAGAAACCCTGATGGCTCTGTAGATAAATTTAAAGCGCGCCTTGTGGTAAAAGGCTTTAAGCAGCGAAAAGGTGTTGATTATGACCAAACTTTCAGTCCTGTCGCAAGGATGTCAACAATAAGAGCGCTCATAAGCGTTGCGGCTAAGGAAAGACTGGTACTCACACAATTCGACGTCTCAACAGCATTCCTGTATGGAAAACTTCAAGAAGACATATACATGGATCAGCCAGATGGCTTCAATGATAGCTCAAAGAAAGTCTGGAAGCTAAAACGAAGTTTATATGGTCTGAAACAAGCACCACGCTATTAGAACTCATGCTTCGCTGAAATTCTTTTAGATTTAGGCTTCACACAGAGTGATGCAGACAGTTGCCTATTTGTTAAGAAGATTAATGGAAGGAAGCTTCTTATAACTTTGTATGTGGATGATGGGCTAGTTGCTGCTACAGATGCAGAAGTTACTAACGAATTTCTAAAAGACTTGCAAAAAAGGTTGAAGATAACTACAAAACCTGCATCCTACTACTTAGGTTTAGAAATTATACAAGATGACGATGGATCTATCAGCATAAAACAGGAATTTTACACTAAGAAAATTCTAGAGAGGTTTCATATGGCTGACTGTAATCCCCTATCAACTCCCATTCAAAAGGAATCAGTGACACTGACTACTGAAACAGGGAAAGTAGTAGAACGGAAAAAGGACTTTCCATATCGAGAAGCAGTAGGTGCTCTGACGTACCTGATGGTAGGAACTCGTCCAGATATAGCATATGCGGTTGGGATCGCATCTAGAAAACTTGAGAACCCTGACGAGTCGGATTGGCTCATGGTCAAAAAGATTTTTAGATACTTAAAGGGAACAAGCGGTTTCGGTATAAAGTACAAATCAAACCATCCCGAAGACTTTATTGTTGGGTACAGTGATGCTGATCATGGAGGAGATCAGACAACAGGACGATCGACTACTGGTGTGACTTGTTTATACGCGAAAGGCGCTGTTTCGTGGCTGAGTCAAAGACAACCATCAGTCTCAATCTCTACAACTGAAGCTGAGATTGTTGCAGCCAGTGAAGCTACAAAAGAATTAATTTGGCTCCAGAGAATATTCAGTCAACTAATACAGATCAAGGAGATTCCGACTCTCTTCGTTGATAACGAGGCTGCTGTTCGCCTTGCCTATAATCCCGAGTTCCACAAAAGAACCAAACACATACGGATTAGACACTTCTTCGTAAGAGAAAAGGTTCTCGATGGACAATTAACTGTGGAAAGGATATCCACAACGGACCAACTGGCAGACATGTTTACAAAACCAATGCCAAGACCAAGGCTTGTTCTGCTGAGAAAAAGAATCGGCCTTGCACACATTGTTGAGGGAAAGTATTAAAACCTCATTCTTCACACAGAATGATGGTTGCTAAGCAACAATGTTTTTTCTAACAGTTGTGTCAGATTACCTATTTCGATTCAATATATATGTTGTACATTTTCTTTAGAGCATTCGTTTAATTTATAATACGTATTAATTTCCATACTGGTAGTCTCCATTGCTTCCAAAATATAATAACGTGTCTGACTTTAATATACAATATACCTATGGTCGTTTCCTACGTGGCCGATCTGGAATGACTTTACAGTCTAAAAATGGTCCCTCTTGAGTACTAAGTCAAGGTTAATGGAAAGGTAATTATAATTATGGAGCTTGAAGTTGTTAAGATAAGAAAAGTTTTAACATCTGGCGAGGTTCTGTAGAAAGTATTTCAGATCAGGTTATACAATTTAAGTTAAAATTACCAATAATACATAACGGATAGTCATGATTTTCTAGTCGTTTATTAGTAATCCATTGAAGTGTTCCAACATTGGTCGCTTAACAGGTGACTCCAAATATGGCGTAGATAGCTATGATGCGGCACGCTATCACTCCTAGCAAGTCTAAAGTTATCCACAAATCATCTAAGAACTCATTACTAAACACCCCTTCATGTAACCATGTCTCTGTAACACTTTCCTAAATGAATTGGTCTTCGTTTTGGAGACAACGTGTGTTTTGAAAATTTTTAATGCTATAGGAGAAATAAAATAATACGTGGAAAATTGTAGAACTTAATCTTAAAATTAATTTGGATTATTTAAAGTTTGAGCCTTTTCCCATGTACATGTCCGCGACACGTAAGACGCGTCCGTTGCGGGTCCAATCCAAACGTATTTGTGGTGCAGGTACTTACTTCGCTTTAAGTCTGGCTGCAGCGTGAGGTGTTCAAGATTTACATTTGACAGATGTTCGGTTACATAATTATATTGCCACTTATAGGTTTTTTTGAATGATGAGCATAAGCTCTCTCAAGTGTTCGGATTTATTTTCTACGATAGCCATAGCTGGACCAACTAGCGGCGTCGTCGTTTTTATGTTATGCTCTTGTTTACTATTATATTATTAATAATTGATTGATGTAATAATCTGACATAAGTATAACAGTTGTTCATGCTTATTCTAACGGTTGCAGATACAAGAAACGGTGGAGTCGCTGAGTGATCGGAAATTGCTCAGGAGTCGCAAGGAATTGTGGCCGTCGCTGGGTAATCGGAAATTACTCAGGACGCGCAAGAAACTGTGGTCGTTGCTGGGTAGTCGGAAATTACCCAGGACCCACAAGGTACTGTGGACGTTGCTGGGTAATCGGAAATTACCCAGGACGCGCAAGAAACTGTGGACGTTGCTGAGTAATCGGATATTACCCAGAACTCACAAGAAACCATGGACGTTACTGGGTAGTCGGAAACTACCCAGGACGTTTACGTGAAGCGGAGATGATCAATGAAGACCGACTCTCGGTTGGCCAAATATAATTGAAGATCAACACAGGAGCTATTTTCGCTTCAAGTGAAGCGACTTAGTCGCATCGCATGAGATTGTTCAGTAATTGTTACCTACATATTTGATTAATAATTTACCATGATCAGAACAGTTATTTAGTTATCGTATGGGATTACTGTTACTGGAGTTTAATCAAATGTTATTCTAGAGATCGATGTTTGCACTCTTGAGATACTCGATTGCCCGATTAGAACAGTGGGACGGTAACCTAAATAATGATTTAATAAGATAACGTAAAGAAAATTGTCATGTTGCTACTGCGAAATTTTGAGTAAACGAGTGAATATTATTTTAAGTGTTAATATGTATTTATGGTATGGTATATTTGTTGAAAATAATATATGAAAAAAAAATCAAAGAATTAATGTTATATAATTTTTTCTCTTTCAGTCAAGAATTTTAAGTCAAGTTTTTGTTAAAAGTTTTATTATTAATACTAATTTCTAGAAAAGTACCTACTGTATGTAATGGCATGAATTCTATAGTAATTTAAATTGTATTTTTTCTTATTTACTCGTAATGCATGTTAATTAATTATAAGATGTATTGTATTGAAAAGATGTGACCCGCCGAGTTTGTTGCCGGTTCCATATTGGGATACCCTCCTCCAATTGAGGAGGGATTTAAATCTTCTCGGGGCAGAGGTGTAGGGTTAGAGCCGGCTTAGCTTTATGTGACGTTCATAAACGCATTGTAATATGCCTACTTCAAAGATAAACATTCTTTATCTCTTATCTTAAGATGCGATTTCGATTAATTTGGGTATGGGGCCATACCCTAATTATTTAGAATGGCCGAGACATATCGGAATGAGGACATTCCGACTGCAGAATGACCGACTGTTAGCATCCTTCTTAAACGCATAAAATCAAATTGCGAAATTAAAAGGGTAGTAGCTGATTTTGAAAAAATAAATGACGGTAAGGCGGGTGCGCAGGCGGCCATTGGACGATCGGAGCTGAACTCAACAGTCGATACGGTGGTTACGTATTTTTAAAGGAAAATCAATGTAATGGAATACTAAATCAAAATACAAGCCACTGATTTAAAAGGATTTGTCTTATTTAATCAAGGACCGCTAATAGTATGTTTAAAAGAAAAAAGTTAAAAACTTTGTACTGCCGATTTCGTGCCGCCACACTCTTAGAAAGTGACAAGTTGTTATTTCGTACTCAGTAGTCTACCGAACACAACGATACCACTTGTCCGTAGTATACTGTACAGTCACATCGAATCGTGTTTTAGGCCATCTGGCCGCTGTACTAGATAGTTCAGTCAAAAAACATCGAAATGTCTCTCAATGTATATTTTAGGCATTTCGATTCCCGGCCTTACATTCAACTTGGAACACACGGCTGGCTAGAGAGCCGTGTGATCCAGGTTCAATGTAAGAACTTCGCTTTGCTCGCTCGTTCGATTTTTAGTGTTCCGTGCAAAACTTTGTTTTGACAAACGGAACACTTATGGGATCACTTCGGTCTTGCAAATCAGTTAAATGCGTTTTTCTCAGAGACCGTTTGACATAGATACCTAAAATTTGAAACAGTTATAGCAATTACCACCACTAATATTGTAAATAAGTCAAAACCGCTTATTTCTTATTTTAGGGGGTAATTTAGGGGGTTGAGAGGGGTAACCTGTTTTTTTATTTTATTTGTAAGAATCGAGTGGGGTAACAGAAAGCTTGCAAAAAATTGAGTCGATGGACTGATTTTGACTTCATTTTAGACTGCAGTAGTTTCGACAAAAAATGCATTTTTAATACAGTTGGTCGAAGTGCTACTTTTCGTGGCTGTTAAGCGTGCGGAAAGTTGGTTTTCGCGAACTAGTGCTTTTTACTTTTCCAATTTTTTTAAATTTTTATTTGTTCCAATTCATGACTACTTATTGATGAGTGTTAAGGGGACCACTGACTATCAGTCCGCCGGACGATATCGGCCTGTCAGTTAGAACAAAAATTTGACAGTTCCGAACAACTGACAGGCCGATATCGTCCGGCGGACTGATAGTCAGTGGGCCCCTTTAATATTAGTTTCCTTTAAACGTCGAAATCAACATAAAAACCTACTGTTAATGTAAGAATACGAAAAGTATGCATATTTTTTTATTTTATTACTTACCTCTTCATCATTAAAAGTATAGGTATTATAACACGTTTATTTTTTAATGTTGAAAAACCATTTTTAATAAGTTGTCTGAATGGATAGGAACGCCTATCAAAGAAGAGGCGTATTTTCTTACTGCAAGAATGTTTTAAGTTTCCAAAGGCAACATTCGATATCGTTTTTATAAATATACGATACACAAATAATCGTAAATAACCATATTTAGGTAATAATAGTGCAATGTTTTAATATTTACAATTGTTTCTGTCTTATAGGACATGCATTTGAAAAAAAAAGCTTTCATTGAAGTGGGTTGAATAATAATAACAAAATCTATTCTAGTCGAATAAAAGCTAGAAAAACACCTCTTCATAATGTCAGTGTCACAGAATTAACAATATAAAAGTTGCGAATTCCATTCCTTACTTGTTGCTTTTCTTATTTTTTCGCAACTGTATTTAAAAAACGTCGTTCGATACACGTGCGGATATGTCATTCTTCACTCGTCCCGAGATCTCGGTACTCGTGAAGTAATGACATACTTTCCGCACTAGCATCGAAATGTACTATTAAAGTCGCAAGTTTTCATACAAAAAGATTCTCTTCTGTCCTGGGGATTTTCGCAAAAACTATAGCTAACAGGCAGCTAACCAGCCAGTAACCAACTAAATCGAGTATGGAGACGGCGGGAAAATTATCAGGTTAACCTTATCTTTATTAGTTTTTTAACTGCAGCCTGATCTTTGGTTACTTAGGTTAAGTTACTAGCTTGGATAAGCTTCTTAGACTGGTAATTTCATATTAGGAAGTCGTTTTAGCGAGAAAGATCTTTACTTAAAACTTTGGCGTTGAAATTAATGACTTATGTGTGTGACACAAAGTTTAATTCAACTTGCTTATTTTTGTGGGTTATTTCATTTCTTTGTAATAGTCTACTAAACGTTTGAGAGAAAAAAAGATCTAAAAAATACAACCTTGTTATAATGCAAATAAGCTTTAATTTCGAACGGGCTTTCTAACCAATTTTTAAATTAAGAATTCCGTTTTTCACTGTCGTTTTGTTTTTTTACACAATAAAGCACAGTAAGTTCGTAAGACGTATAGAGATAACAATGCTATTTAATATTTATTAGAGAGTATCTAATTCGTTGAAACAATATACACAATATCCCTTTGCATTAAGTACGATGACAAACCAAATTTCTTAAACTAGCTGTTAAATTGGTTGCCCCTGTAATTAGTCACCTTACTAACCTCTGTTTTAAGGATGGAGTTTTTCCCACACCGCTTAAGATATCTTTAGTTACACCGGTACATAAGAGTGGAGAGACGGATGATGTTAATAATTACAGGCCCATATCGGTCTTACCAGCTAATTCTAGTTATTGAGAAATTAATTAACAACCGCCTTATGTCATACCTAAACAAATACAACGTTTTATCGAATCAACAATTTGGTTTTCGCAAATCAAAATCTACGGAAGATGCAATATTGGAACTCACTACACTAATAGCTGATAAGACCGATAAGGGAAACAAGTGTCTTGCTGTTTTCTTAGACCTGCAGAAGGCATTTGACACCGTCTCTCTCCCCACTCTTATTCACAAGATGGAGAGGGCTGGCATAAGAGGTACTCCACTACATTTGCTAAGTGACTATTTACAGGGGCGAACCCAGAGAGTTAAGATAGGCGACATTATAAGCCAGGAGGCAGACATAACATTCGGCGTCCCCCAGGGTTCTGTCCTTGGGCCTACATTATTTCTACTCTATATTACCTAATGACCTGACAAACCTCGGAATACAATGTGGGCACATCTTGTCTTACGCCGATGACACTGCCATAGTATTTGAAGGTCCATCCTGGGAGTCTGTGTTTGAAAGGGCTGAGATAGGACTCAGTAAAGTGGCTTCTTGGCTAAAAACGAACCTTCTAACTCTTAATGTTAATAAAACAAATTACATATGTTTTACTAAATATATCAGCTCACAACCTAAGAATAATCTTAACTTAAAAATTCATACTTGTAATAATTCTAATCTACCTTCATGTAACTGTATGGGAACAGACTGGGGCCGCGAGCCAAGTCCGCATATTGTGCGGTCCCACTCGCCATCCCCGCAAGGGCCCACTGCCGTAGTTGTGTGTAGTGCAATTTAAAATCAGTTTAGTACAAATTATATACATTACAGTAGATGGATGTTTGTAAGAGTGTGCTTGTGTAGTATGTGTGTGTATTTTATAACTTAAGAAAGATAACAAGTGATATTCATTTTTTTTTTGAAAATGCAATGTAGCTTAGGCGACTTTGAACTCTGTTCGGCTCAGAATAAAATGCATTGTTTACATTGTTGTTCGTGGTAAGATCTGAGGAACAAAACTCTGTCGCCTTTTGCAACCCTAGTCCGCGCGAGCACGCGCCGGTTTGACATCGGCCCGAGATCGCGCTGACCAGAGTCGCATAGACGCTACAAACTAGAAAATACATACTTATCACAATAACTATAAGCGAACATAGTCAGGTTGAATTTGACAGCTGTGTTATTTGTGTTTCACTGGTCACTTGAATGATTTTAGAATTGTCTTCCTTTCGTAAATATAAACTCCTGTACGCCGTCCAACAATATTTGAACACATTTTGGCGCTTTAGTTCGCGGGCAAGGAAATATAAGCGAGAGGCTTTTGGCGTTAGTTGCTCGGATACAAACACAGGGGTGTCTTCCGAGAATCGAAGCCCAAGATGTTTCACGCGCAGTTTTTGACCACTAGAAGTATTAAATACTTTACACGACCGAAGTATGTCATTTTTTACGATGGTGGATGTGGTTTCGATCACAATCGGGGTCGACTGCGGACGGTCTTGCTTGCCGCGGGTCCGGTAAACGTCTTTGATGTCGGCTTGTGTAAGGGTGTACTTTATAGATTTGGATAAATTTATAACCATTTCTATGAGGTCCGACTTTGTCTCTTCGGATTTTTTTAGCACATTTTTCAGCTCAAAGTTTGATTTGCGACTATTTTTGACGAGGTCCTCTATCTTGTCTTCTAGGATTACGATTGATTTTTTGTCTTCAATAGATTGTTTCTCGAGAAGTTCAATTTTTTTCTTAGATTCTTCGTTTTGTGACGAAAGTAAATCAATCGAGTTTTCTATTTTTCTATTTGTAGCCTGAATTTCTTTCAGCGTTTGAGTGTTTCCGCGTATTTCCATAAGTTGTGTTTCCATCATAGCTTTCATTTCGTTCTTAAATTGTGTAAAATCGGCACAAAGCTCATGTTCCCGTTTTCTTTTATGTCGAGTAGTTGCGAAGTTTGGTTGCGTTTGCGTTAGACTATCCTGCGAGTCGTGCGAGTGCAACTCGTGCGCGTCCGCGTCCAGTCCTTTTAAGTCCGCCTCGGAATGCGATTTATTGAGCTGCGATTCACCGGCCATTGTACTAAGCGATAATGAGTCTAAGGAGATTGTGAACAAGTGATACCTGCGCGGGCACTGACGTCAGTCGCGACGCTCTGCCAATTAGGTGCGGGGGGCGTGGTTTAGATGACGTATGCGCGGACTCGTTTAACGGAGTTATTCACAATGGGCACTCACTCGGGAATTGTACCAGGCACGCAGAAGTGAACAGGGGTCAACCGGTGTCTAGTTCCGTGATTCCGTTGACCTTCTGGTTATTTATGCACTCCTATTTTTTTTTTTTTTTTATTCACACAAAACTTTATTTTTCTTTTATTTAAAACAGATATACGGATTATAAGACGTGTACACCTTGCGTTGGTCCGGGGGGAAGAGGAATAGGTGTCTAAAATAATGCTGTCACTGTATTGGTATCGCTTGATTAGAAGATTCTTTTTGTACCATAAGGCGGTTCCCTGAGCCAGAAGGCGAAAAATCTCCTTATATGATCATGTTTTTCTAAGAGGCGTTGATATTTGTAGACGTGGAAAAAATATATGTAGTTCTTGACTATATTATCTTTAACAACATACATACACGAGTAACCTCTAACTCGGACTTTTAATCCTACTTTACTCGGTTATTTATTATGTGATACTATAAACAAAAAAAGAAGAAAAAACAATCTTAACTTAAATAGTAATTTCATAGCTTTCGAATTTCGATATTCTAGTTTTAAAATAAAAAAAAATCGACAAAATTCGATCAAAATTGACACTTGGCGCTTGGTTTTTCCCGTTCTTTCTTGCGAAATGTGACAGTGGCAGCGGCAAACCGATGGAACGGCCTTAATAGCTCTATTAAACCCAATACGTCGTAATTACCCAGTCGTCCACTATCGTCTTAAAACCTGTTCGAAATACCTGTCAGCAATGATTATAGCTTTATAGCTAATAAGGCCCTGCATTTCATAGTGTTTGAGATATGCCTAAAATTTAATCCGTCATAACGATGCGTACGATATTAGATGGATTACCTACGCACGGGACACTTGCTACCGCAGTTATGACTGCGGGCTTGGTCAATTTTTTTCTCTGTGGTTATGTATGTATATCATTTGATATTTACCTACCAACAGCTTTTCGATGAAGGAAAACATAATGAGGAATCCGTACTAATCCTAATTTCGTAATTTGTCAAGGCCAAGTTTGGCCCTGTGCTGGAGTTCAAATGCAGTCGCTTTCGTGTCACGAAGTTTTCGTTTAGCGTGCCAATTTTTGAGTTTTAGTTGCCGAGCGGACTCCAAGCTCAGTAACAGTAAAAAACCGGCCAAGTGCAAGTCGGACTCGCGCACGAAGGGTTCCGTACCATTACGGAAAAAACAGCAAAAAAATCAAGTTTGTTGTATGGGAGCCGCCCCATTTAAATATTTATATTATTCTGTTTTTAGTATTTGTTGTTATAGCGGCAACAGAAATACATCATCTGTGAAAATTTCAACTGTCTATCTTAGTAAGACGGGCCCGTTTTTACCCTTTGGGTACGGAACCCTAAAAAGATCATTAGATTAAATATTTTATGACTAAGAAATACAACGCCACTAAGTTTCGAGCCCTGTGAATAGATATTACAAATAATGTGGGTTGCCAATTTTGTTACTAAAGAAACAAAGCGGGTATTATTTAATCGAATTTATTTATTTCAATATTAGTATGTTTGGCAATTGGCTGTTTATGTTAATGTCAAATGCATTAAATCATTTATTATAATATAAATATTCTCCAGAGCTAGGATTTTTTCCATACAACTCGGGAATGTTCCCGTTTACGGTACATCAGTATTATGATAGACTAATGTCAGATTAGGACAATTATTTATTTGAAGGGCATTAACCATTAATTGAATTAAAACCTAATTAACAAATCAGTCACAATGGAACGAAGTTATGCTTATACTAATGTTACTCTGACGCAGGCTGAGACCATGATTAGGAAGGATCAAGAATGATTAATTAAATTACAAGATATTCAGCTAACCCATACTCATATGTGCCCAGCGGGCCGCATTCGACCCTTTGGTAAAAGCTTTCCCAGCATCATCATTAAGCTTATTAACCTCTAACCACCTTAAGAGGTTGAGACCAAAAATTAGCATATACATATAAATAGGTTGAAGTCTCTTCGTCAGAACAGAACTTAGTTGGTGTTAGTGAGAAGAAATCAGCCTAAACGTCATCAAAGTAGATATTTTGTGTACTGTTTAAACTTGACCCAGACCCATTAAGCTCGCATCTGTGCCTTCGTATTACCTAGCTCAGTCGCACTAATATATAGTAGCATCAAATATATTAGTGACGGCTAAGTGAATAAGCACATCGTAACACACCTCTCTTATCATAGAAATAAGGATGTGATCCGATTTATTTAGCTACCTCACAGAATAACTAATAGTACTACTGGCTACCTATTTGATGGTGACTGTACAGCATATTCAATAGAGTAAGTATACGAATAACAGCAATAAACGAAACATACAAGTACACCATTTATCCCCACGGGATCGGGATAAACCAGGAACAATATCACCGTTAACGCTGCCTTACAAGTAAAAGTAACACGGTGATCGCTACCTTAACGTTCTTTTGTACACCAACCTTGTATCATTTTCAGAGCATGTATGTATATTGTAAAGGCAATTTCCGACCATCGTAATAATATTCTAGCACGATATTGCCGACGATAGGATTCGTCTAGCTAGTGAATATACAAGCGAGAGGCGGTCGAATCTTATAAAATAAAGACTATTTATTAAAACTTACACGAATTACATTGATTATACAGTGTGTCCCTATTATAGCCGTTGGACAAAGCCTAGGGTAGCATTAGGGTATTTAGAGGCAGTATACAAAGTATCATAACATAACAATCGGTGTAGCGGTTACGGTTCCTAGCTCCTGAGGTATAGTAATACATCCTCATGGAATAGTATGAAACCTTATAAACTGAAATAGTATATAAAAAAGTGAGGAAGCCCTCCAATGGTGAAGGCCGGATTTGAACGGGCGTCTTCAGCAATCCGGGCTAACGCCTTGGAGCCCTAGGCCATCCCGCCACGGCGCGGCAGTCTCAGTAAGATGGCATAGTCGGATTGCTAAAGACGCCGGTTCGAATCCGGCCTTCACCACTGGATGACTTCGTTATTTTTTCTTTAATATATGACATCTATTTCAGTTTATAATTTATATATAGTGTGACAATTAAAAAACACATATCAAAATAATTTAATAAAATAATTTGATTTGTTCCCAAAGTTGTGTAGTATGAAACCTTCTACGACCATTTTCATTCTCTTTTGACAAATGTCATAATTTAAAACTAACACGGGACTTCATCGAGTGGAAACTTACGTTTATTTATGGCCTGACGTTTCGAACGTGACGTTACGTTCGTGGTCACAGGCAGACTGGCGAGGAAAATCGAATCTTATGAGTGAAAATCGTGTTAGTTTAAATCAGTATAAATGTCATAATTGCCGAACCTTTTCGAACAAATTGTCAAAAACATTGCCAATGATTAATACAGTATGTTTCTTTTTGTTGTCGATTATTGGAAATAACCATTCCGGGAGTGGGCAGTCAACGTGAAAAAACGTTCAATGGCTGGAAAGTGCAGGGGTCAAAATGTCCATACGGACCGGCTGTCTATGTGGCAAAATGTGCAATGGTTAAAATGGACGGCAGTTAAAATGTGTTCGGGTCCAATCGAACAAGTGCCATAATGTTTAATAGCTAACGCGAACACGCGTGTAAATGCATATAGGAAAACAAGTACATGAGAAAATGTTGAATTCTAAAAATGTTCAACTTTGAACTTAACTAGACCCTATCCTAATCCATCCTATCTTTGGGCGGTTTGCCCTTCGGGTATCTGAAGCTACCTTACGATCCTAACCTACCTACCCATTGATTTAGTGTGATATCCGTGAAAACATAACACTGGGGAAAAAAGCGTAGGTTGTAGGTTAGGTTTGTTAGGTAGCTTTAGATGCCCGAAGGCAAACCGCCCAAAAATAGGAGCCCCGGGAAGCGGGGCCTTACCTTACTGATTTTTTTTGTACAATATACCACAAATGATACGTAATATCTTGATATCGAACCCCAAGAAAGCAATTTTGAAATAATATCATTAACAATTTTTTTCATTTTTCAATTTTACAAAGTGACACAGTTCTACTTCAATACCTATTTCACTAGACTTATGGAACTGTACTGCAGATACGGTACATATTAATCATAAAATGATACGTAATATCCATATATCGAACGGGAAATACCTCTTCAATCCTTTAACTGCGCCTTTTCATCAGTTGGTATAGTTTGTTTTGTTTTTGACACAAAATATCAAGATTGTATCCTTCAGATACGATATATGTACCTTACTGATTTTTTTTGTACAATATACCATAAACAATACGTAATATCTTGATATCTAACCCCAAGACAGCAATATTGAAAATAATTTCTTTAAGAATTTTTTTTAAATACCTTTCATGTGAATAATTTTTCAATATTACAATATTGAGAAATTAAAAAAAAATCGAAATGAAATTATTTTCAAAAATGCTCTCTTGCTTTTTTGTATGGAAAAATTTATTTTTTCATACAAAAAAAAATATGTTTACCACCCCCCCGCAGCGAAATTTTTTTAGGAACTGCGGGTCAAAAATTTTGTTTTGGCCTCTAGTATGTGTGTGCCAAACGGCTAACCTGTACATCGATTTGCGGTATTTTTATACGAACGGGTTAGAATATATCAATGAAGCGTTATGTCCATCACCCCTTTTGTTGTACTTGCATTTTGAGATGTGTACCATTTGTCACTAAACCACTGTGACCACAATGATGTGTACATTTTGACACTAAGCCATTACAAGCCATTGAACGTTTTTTCACGTTGACTGCCCACTCCCGGAATGGGAATAACTTGTTTAAAAATTATTTTTTCTTTTGTTCTAATTAAAAAAATATTATCGTTTGTCCAATGGCTAAAAGGCCACACACTGTATAAAACTCCCTTTATAGCAGGAAATGGTGCAGTGATGGTAGCACACTAGCATAATACGTATGCTAATATCTATCGTTTATGTTATCTCTTATTACTGCCAACTAAAGATTTTATTGAACAAGTGATTAATAAATAATTACTTACGCAATTATTTTACTAACATTAACCAGAAAAAAAAATACTCATACGTATAGTTTAAACTATAAGATAAATATGCATGTTTTGGAAATTGTAACAAAAAAAGAAACATCCAGATTGCGACCCAAACTTCACTGCATAAAAGCCTTTTATTATTTGTCGTAAAGTCCGATTCAAAAGAGTTTTTCTTAGGAATCTTAGATCCTGTTGCACCAACAACAATCAACGGACTGATTTACGAAACTCACAAGAGAGTTGTGAACCTTTCACAACAAGCAGCAACACGATTACGAATACCGACGGTAAGGGTAAGGTGCAACCGGACATTATTAACAGGCCATTAGTTTTTTTACAAATCTCGGATAAAACCATACACAAGAATTGTTATGCTCTAAATAACCTTGTTAACAGCATTTGTATTAAGATTAACAAAGTTACAAACGCCTTCCTACTAATACATGCACTTGAATAACATTTTTTGTTATTAAACAAATTGAATTACAGAAATTAGTACTCAGTACAGTCAGTAGTAGTGGTATTCAATTCACAGAATCATTAGAAAACAAACATTATCAAATAATATTATATCAACAGCTAATTCAAATGCATAGTGCGACAAGCATTGTTTCTATCAATATTAGACATTTTGGTGTGTGCTAAATATATATGACTTAACACATGAATAAACCTCACTTAGTACAAAAATAGAATATAATAGAATAGAATAGCGCGAAGCGACCGAATTTTATCATGTCTTAAAGTCACTGCGATGGCCGAACTAAACTTAAAATGTAAAATAGCTAACTGATTATTTCGACATTCAAGAAACATTATCATAACATTCAACACCCAATGTACTATGCTTGTACATTTGAGGCTTACCGCATTAAAGCTTTTACTTTTTAACCCTTCACCAGGCCGCGAAGAACAAGGGTGTTTTATTAAGTACTTTATACAGGCTGGCTAAAAAATCATGGGCATTCCCGTTGTCAGGGAGGTTTTGGGATTATACTGAGCAACTTTTACTATGGGACCAACCACGAAATTGTAAAAAAATTTTTTATCCTCCCATAGAAAATGGACCAGCCAAAACGTATGAAACAGCCAAATTTTTATTATATGATACGACTGGACAACTAACAGGCTATGGGCAGAATAGTTCCCTCATAGTGAAACCATAACAAAGCAATGGGATAGTGTCATCCCAGATTACTGGTCAAGTGAATTCAAACGAAAGCTAAAGAAACATTGGATTTAGAAGCGTGCTGTGAATGAAGATCATAAAATAATATTTTCAGGTAGGTAGTAATATGTTTTGTAAGAGATTTGGAGCTAAAACCTGACTATGGTTAACGATATATTACGTGGGTGGCAAAGGGTTGCCTTGTAAAGGGTTATGCTATTCGGCTTCATGGTCCAGTTAATTCAACAGGGGCCACATGCGACTTTGTTCTCTAGCGTAGGCGTAATAGTATAGGTACTATTAAAACCTGGCAAATACTAACTACAGAGGACACTAAGGACGCAATGATCCTTCGATAGGGTTCCTGTCGGTGGTTAATATTAATTAATACCGCCGCCAATTGCACTTTTGTTTTTTTTTTATTTATATACATATTTGAGCCGTAACATTGTCAATAAAACAGCTTCTGTTCCATCTGCGTGAGCATTTACTTTTAACCTTGTAACCTTAATTTTAGTTATTGATTGTAATAGTTGTAGTCGTCCAAGAAAAATACGTGATTATAATTTGACAGCAGACATTATGCGGTAACTCTAAAGGCGAGATTCCACCAGTGTGCGGCACTGTGCGGCACAAGCATATTCAATACAAAACTGCTTGTTTCACACTCTGGTGGAATCCTGCCCTTGTCGCAAAGAGTTAACATTAAAACCATGGTGCCGTAGCTTAGACCGACATCTACTTCAACGTCAAACTCAGGGCGCAATTTATTCTTAGACTTTACAAAAAAATATTATTTTACAGTCAATAACTCTTTGGTTATATAGCAATGGCACTGGTTAAATATGATATTCGAATGTATATGATATGTTACAGAACATTGAAGAACACAATACTGAACAATGAGTATACAGTCAATTGTAACACCAAACATTTACCATTTATTACAATAATAGCTGTCAATATGATTAGTTATTTTCTTGTAAACATACAAAAGTTTCAACAGTTCTTAATAAGCAAATCATGTTTTAGTTTAACAACGATATCACAAAAAATACTGCACATGAAACGTGTTACAATAGCTGGGCTTACTAAATATTTACAGAAAAGTTTTAAACATAAATCCCAATCCATTAAAAGATATTTGATCTATACAATGCTATTGGTATAATCATAATATGAAGTGTTAAGAGCAACTTACATACATTGTAGTAATGCAGGAACGCATGATAGTACGCAATGCAATGGCGTTTGTTTTATTTAGTCGGAATTATTAAACAGCGCAGAGCGATTGTCCTCGTGTTTAGTCGTCCGCAATGAAGTCCAAATTAGCACGTATAAGTGGTTCACGACAGGCCCGGCTGGCGTCGGCGTCACACTACTGATTATGCTGAAGCGACTCCGGTGTCGCGGAACGTTATTCACATTTTCTGAGAGCTACACGATTGTCCGAGCCCTTAGTGTCTTTTCACGTTTCGCACTACAGAAGAACTGAATTAATAATAGCCACAAGCTGGGCACTAACGATCGTTAATTAGTACCTAATTAAATATGATATAGAATGGGTATGTATTCTTATACAGGATCAATAGAAACATAATGTCGCCGCGACTCGTCCGCACTAAGGTAATGCAGTAACCAGCAACTAATAAGTGACCCACCCACGGTCGCGTCGGCGCCGGCTTAGTGGTCGAACTTGAGAATGGCGTCGATGGAGAAGTCGGCCCGGCGCCGCTGCTCGAGCATGATGTAGGTCTGCACGGTGCGCAGCGCGTCGGGGTCGCGCGCCGCGCCACTGCCGCCCGCGCCGCTGTCGCCGCCACCGCCACCGCCGCTGTCGCCGCTCCCAGGCTGCTTTCAGCTAGGCTTCTGCTGCACTTCGCGCATCATCAGCTGTAACACGCCCCAATCCACTTCCTACTTTTAATGTACTCGGATCTGCCACGAAATACCTACTTCATGTATACAAAAACGAAAAAACCATCAGTGTTCAAACTTACGGTAATCAAAACAATCGAAAATGTGAAAACTTTAAAGATCTGCGTAAATTATTATTTTAATGTTATGCCGACCACCGACACTAAACAGTAATAATTGTGCACTGTTAGTTCAGACTGTCACTATTTGTATATAAAATGAGTGTTATATTACCCACAATCAGTTTGATAATACACAATGTTCATAAAAAATGCTAGTAGCAGACAAAAGTAGTAGTAAAACGAGTCAGTATGTTATTGCGTGTTTATTGTATGTGTGCGAGCGTATATTTATGTATATGAAAAAGCACGCAGTGAAATCGTGCGGAATGATCTTTTATACACACTACAGTTCGTTGCTGCTGTTTCTGTTTTAAATAAATCAGCCACCGAGAAGAATTTAGTATAGGTCCATACCTATACTAAATTCTGGTGCCGATGCACCAGACTTGAAATCACGTACATACTTATAACTACAACCTTTGAAATTATAGTACTTTTTTTAGCCTATAAGAGTGTCCCACTGCTGGGCAAAGGCCTCCCCTCTTTTCCGCCATTTAGTCTTATCCAACGCACACTCCCGACACTCTTTACAAAATGTGCCAAGGATATAGTATAGTACTAACCCCAAAAAACCGGTAGGGAATGTCACTTAATCGCACAATATTTAAGCCATTACCTTGATTTTTTTGGAATCTTGCAGTTGCCTGTTCAAGTTAATTGCTATCGATACGATAATAGTACATTATTGTCGAGGCTCAGAAGTAGCTACTTGCTGGCTGAGGATTCGTTTTAAACGGACGACCTTGGGAGTCCGTTTAATTGAATCCGAAGCCAGCAAGTAGCCTTCCAGCCGAGTCATATATAGTGCTTTTCTCAAAAATGGCGCAATAAATGCAAATATAATAGAAATATTTTACAGAAGTAACATTCTTATATCACATCATTCTTATTCATATTTTCACAGAAAAAAGTAAAAAGATTTGCTTTGCCGCCGTTTTATTTTTTAAATTAAAAATGGAAGTGTATCTTTCTGCTGAAAATACGCCAACCTATTTGAGACACCTAAATAGTCGCGGTACCAACATTATAATAATAAGTACTGATCATCTGTTTAGCTGTTTAATGGACCTATGCCTTCATTTGATATGGCCACTTCAACTTTTAAAAAGTTTGGAACTCGACAAATAATAGAATTTGTATGCAACATTGCAGTCCCGAAATCGAGACTGCAATGTTTTCAACTTTTTAATTTTTTGACTGACAATATACTACGCACTTCGCGACCTCTTTTTTAACCGGCAACGTCGACTTTGCCGTCCATTTTTGAGAAAAAGGACATTATGCAGTACTGTGTGCATCAATGCAATGATTAACGTCAACTCTCCGTATATATAGTATGAATATTCATTATTATTCACAACGACGGGACTTAATCGCGTAAAATAAGTTTACCAGATTTGCCTCCGACGTTTCGAGGATTAAGTCCCGTCGTTGTGAATAATTATGAGTAAAAATCGTGAAAGTGTAAATCAGTATGAATATTATCAAATTATTGTTACGCCTAAAATCTGTTAAACAAAAGCCATTGTTTCTTATGAGCGAGCGGTGGGCTACCGTGTCTGAGCGTGTGCCAAAGCAACAATGTCGTTTAAAAAGCGGCTGTATCCTGGTGGTTTTAAGATTTAACTTGAAGTACGTGTAACACGTTTTGGTAATGTAGGGCCATCGACTACCTCAATGTAGGCGAGCGCTGATATTATTTATTTTATTACATATATTTGAACCTTAAAACCACCACGATACAGCCGCTATTTAAACGACATGGTTGCTTCAGCACGCGCTCAGACATGGTAGCCCACCCCGCTCGCACAAAAGCAACAATGGCTTTTTCTCAAACATGCAATGAAATATTGATATTATGTTCTACATATTAGGCTAGGAAGTATCACGAGAGGTATTTAATGAAATTTCATACAACATTGCAGGCTTAGGGCGGGAAGTAGCTCTTTTTTAATTTCCATTTCACATATATTTGTGACACAGCATCATAGCATTCAGCCATTAAAAAAAACGGTAAGGAATATTTGCTTTTTAGTTCGTTATGACATTCTGCCACTATGCCTATAAAAAAAAACAATAAACGATGTTTGCTATATTTTGCAGTTTTATTTATGTTATATATAAAACAACATATTATTAAGAAATTCCAATAAACCTAAATAACAAATTAAACTACACAAATACACATTAAAAATATTTCATTTATAGTTTGTCAAAGGACTGTCTCATTTCAAACATAGACAGAGAGAATCATACTATATTTCACTAGACTTATATTGACCGGGATATAGACAAATAATACAAAAGGTAATCACGGTCTATATCCCGGTCAATATAAGTCTAGTGAAACTAACCGTGAATCATTCAAAACTCATACTATGTTTGTCTAACACTAGTACTAGCACCCAAAAGAAAAGGATGAGTATAGTTTTTTAGGGTTCCGTAGCCAAAGGGTAAAAACGGGACCCTATTACTAAGACTCCGCTGTCCGTCTGTCTGTCACCAGGCTGTATCTCATGAACCGTGATAGCTAGACAGTTGAAATTTTCACAGATGATGTATTTCTGTTGCCGCTATAACAACAAATACTAAAAAACCGGCCAAGTGTGAGTCGGACTCGCGTTCCAAGGGTTCCGTACATTACACAATTTAAACAATGTATTTTTAAATGTCTTTAAAAAGCCCGTAGGGGTCGGATCAAATACTGAGTCCGACTAATTGAGTCCGACTCACGCTTGACTGCACACTTCTAATAGGTTTTTCGGTGATCTATAGGCAAAGATCTATTTTGTGTATTTTTTTCAAAATTTTTGACCCAGTAGTTTCGGAGATAAAGGGGGGGGGGGCGGGGGAGTGGTAATTTTTTGCCAATTTTCTTGAATAACTTCTAAACTATTTACTTTAAAATTATAAAAAAAATATATTTGAGATTCTCACAATGAGCTCTTTCATTTGATATGTAACACGATATAGTTTGACAAACTTTATTTTTTAATTTTCTCATTTACCCCCCAAAAGTGGCCCCCGTGTTTAAAATTAATATGTTTACGTTACGTGTCCATCTTTGGGTCACAAACTTACATATGTGTACCAAATTTCAACTTAATTGGTCCAGTAGTTTCGGAGAAAATAGGCTGTGACAGACGGACAGACAGACGCACGAGTGATCCTATAAGGGTTCCGTTTTTTCCTTTTGAGGTACGGAACCCTAAAAGTACGGAACCCTCGGTGCGCGAGTCCGACTCGCACTTGGCCGGGTATTTTGTTCTTATTTACTGACAATTTGGTTTGACCAACTATAAATATTAGCGGTAAAAATGTCTAAACACGCGTAGGTATTTTTTTATCGTTTTGGAGGCCAAGTTGAACATTTTTCATTCTGTAATTCTATTTTACTGGATTTATTGTGCGTTGGTGATTGTGTTATTTAATATAAGTTCCGACGAAAATATTAAATGAATACCTAATACTTACCTGCTACCTACTGTCCGCGCGCCAATTCCGTGCATTCAGAGGTCGAGGAAGTGGGAGGGTGTGCGCCGCGCTCGTACGTACAAAATGATACCACTCGTTCCTACATTCCTCATCCTTGCACGGAATTCACGCGCGGACAGTAGTATTAATTATACTCCTACAAAATTGAGAACGGAAGCAGAATTGACTTAAAATAAATTGCTGCTGCCAAAATCAAATGAAGTATATGGATGCTTAAGGCAATTTTATAAATTGAAAAACTAAGAAAAATGCTCACAGTTTATCAGAAAGATTTTGTGGCATATTAAGGGTCAGTTGCACCAACCACAATTAACAGACTGATCAACGTCAAGCAGCAGAAAACTATAAAACTTTCCTTACAATAAAATTAAGCGAACGCTAAAACGGTGACAGACGGTTTGTCGCAACCCGACCTTAGTCTCCCTGTTTAGTCTACCCAGAGTTCATACCAACTATGCTCAAAACTCGCCCATAAATCGTATTCTAAAACTTTATAATAAACAATTTAGTAGTATCGACTTGTTCGACTGCACAAAATCAACTTTAAAAAAACGAGTTCAGTCACTGCTACTGAAATCCAAAAATAACGACAATTGACAAAATCTAACTAGATAAATAATCACACACCTTAATCTTTCCGTCTTCCATTACACACTCAGTCACAGTCACATACACACACACACACGAACACGCACACACAATCACTCAAAACACACACTACACATGTTATGCAAGCCATATCTAGTTTGTATAGAATGCTTTTTTACTCCCTTATTTTTTTGTGTTCTCTTGTTTCCACTTAGTTATTGCATGTTAATTGTACTTTTGTGGACATTTGTTTTTGGCTATGTTTTCTGTTCACTATGCTTTGTATTACTTTTTGTATTGCTGTTGATGCCCCAAATAAAAAATAAATAAATAAATATATATTTTAAAGAACTGAATGTAACTATAAAATCGACAATGCTATAGGAATTACACTCCATTCTTAAGGCAATGATGTATGTGAAGCATAATATTAACATAAAAAAAGCCGGCCAAGTGCGAGTCGGACTATTTTTTAGTATTTGTTGTTATAGCGGCAACAGAAATACATCATCTGTAATAAATGTCTAGCTATCACGGTTTATGAGATACAGACTGGTGACAGACAGACAGATGGACAGACGGACAGCGGAGTCTTAGTAATAGGGTCCCGTTTTTAACCTTTGGGTATGGAACCCTAAAAACGATGTAAACTCAGTTATGTGGCTAAAACGACAGTCAGACGGATGCAAGGCGAAAAAATCAAAGATACATAAATATATCTTGAAAATTTGTGTAATAAATTGACACGATATGTGTGATAAAGATAGGTGGTAGTTATATTTTGTGCCTAGTTTAATTTTAGTTTCTTTAGTAATAAAACTTTCGATTTCGTGGAGATTTCTTTATTTCATTGCATGTTTGAGAAAAGCACATATATCGGCGTGAAAAGGGGTTGTCGGTCTCATAACTACACGGCCTCTCTACGTTCGGCCGGCAACCCCTTACTTCCCAGCCTCTGTAGCAGAGATGGGCAAAATGTAATCGACTAACGATTAACGATTAAGATTACAAGAATTAATTGCGACTGACGATTGAAAACTACGATTGATCAATCTTAGTTGTATAGAGTGCAACTAATTTAGTTGCAACTAAATTAGTTGCCGATTGATTTCGGACAACTAAATTTTGTAATCGACTAATTAGTTAGACTATTTTCTCGCGACTAATGTTAGAAGCAAATTGAATAGAATACCTCGGTATGGCTATGTTGACAGACTGATTAGGACATCTTAACGGATGTTTAAAAATAAAATAGTCATGTATTACTTACGATATTTGATTTTCTTTACAAAGAGGTTTAAATATTTTTAATGACCACACGTTGAAAACAAAATAGACCGCGTAGATAATAAACAACATGCAGATGTGTCATTCAATAGAACGTGTTATTTTTAGAAGATGCGTCGGCACTTGCACCAAAATGCAACAAACAACTTCCAGGTAAGTAGGATTATCCCATTGTTTTGTCACCGCGTGACACTAAAAAGAGTTTTACTATTGTCAGAGACAGCAAAATATTGATAGTTTCTATGTCTAAGATTTACTCAGTATCGTATAATTCAAAGTATTAATAATGCACCAACCTACTTTATTGTTTGCGATTTGTAAACAATGCAGTTTTTCGCTATTTGTCGTTATTACCAATATATCGTTATAATAATATTATGGCATTATTTGCATTGTCATTCAAGCATTTCAAATTAAACGTGTATACATAATTTTAGCTCAATCGGATGAAGATATCTGCTTCAAAATAAGTCGCAAAATTCTACCCAAACTAACATAGTTACAACATACGAGTACCTCCGTATGTTACATACATACGTACTTGTAGTTACATATTGCAAGATAAAAAATGCAAAAACGGGCGACTACGTAGTTTTAATATAGATTTAATCGTGAAATTTAGTCGATTGAAACTAAAACTAATTTAGTTGTTAGTCGAACATTCTCACAACTAATTTAATCGCAACTAAATTAATCGCGATTAAAAAATGACGATTGATATTTTTAATCGATTGATTAGTTAACTAAAAGATTAATCGATTGATGCCCATCTCTGCTCTGTAGTAATGTACTATTATTTTACAGATTAGGGTCTTAGGCGTAAAATTCATTTGAGAAAATTCATACTATAGTATAATGCGCGAGGCGCGGCGTGTACCGTGTACCTGATGGCCGCGGTCGGAGGTGATGGTCTCGGCGGGGCGCACGGGTGGGGGCGGCGCGCGCGCGCCTCCATTCTCGCGCGCGCAGCCGCGGGGCTCCGGCGGCCCAGTAGGCACTGCGCAACCGAAAATACACCATTATTTCAAGGTTTTTGCATATTTCTTTGTCAGGAGAAGTCTCTACAATGATTTAATTTGTGTACACTTGTATAGGTAATGTTAGACTTCCTGTAAAACCTGACCAGAAATATATGATCATTGTCAAGAGGGCGCTATTTTCACATTTATATGGCAACAGTTCAGTATAGTCTGAACAATGTGGATTGGCAACTCGTTATTTTGACTTACATACTTTTTTTCACCGTAATCGAAATCAGAATCTAAATATTCGGTGTCCACATTTTTTTAATCGTCGGTAGGTACTTCTTTTTTACCGTATAAAATTCATGTATTTTCTTACGTATCACACATATAGGTCAAAATCGTCTAATTGTATCTTCTTTTTCATTTTTGGTTTGCTTTTCTTTGGCAGCCTAATACCTAGAAGGTCGTTCCTCCTTCTCAGGAGGAACGACCTTCTCTCGTAATCCGCGTAATCGATGCCTCTGATTTACCTGGAAATTGTATTAATAACAGCAGATACTTATACTTAATTTAGTCGTAACATATCAGATTAGCCACACCATCATCTCAGCTCAGCTCAGCTCTATAGCTGAAAAATTATTTCGTCTATCATGTTACTATATCCAAAAAGGATATAATATTATAGAGTAGTACTGTCATAGTAAATTTTGTAACCACAGTAAATTCACTGCTATCTATCGACACACTTTAAAACTAAAAATGAAGATTTATAAAAATACGATAAAATGTATTAAAATAGGGATTAATGTTTTTTTTTTGCATTAATTATTTTTATGATTTTGACCCATGTTTTTTCACTGATATGCGTTAAAATTGTTAAATAACAAACGAAACCGTCAACCCCCGCTATACGAGAGTAGGCCAAAGGTAGTGGCGCCATCTGATCGAGAATCTCATTTTTTGTGATTTTCGAGGCACGTTTTTTCCTTAGACAGTATCCATCTATTACGGAGTTATATCTATCTTTGTTATATCCAAGGAAGTCTTCCCTTCAGAAGTCTGCCTACTTCCAAGATTGGACCACCAAAAGACCACCATGATGATGATGATGATGATCATGTTACTAGGTAGATAAAGAAAAGGTAGGTATATTCTGTAACCTTACATCTTAGGTTCTGCTACATTGTCAATGAACAAGATTGATCGTCTCCAAAGCCGTAAGTAAATATTTTTCAAACACAAACTCCTTTTTTTACTGTATTTATTTCCTCGCTTGTATAACCGCCACAATGACACTGACAACAGTGACAACCTATCATTATAATTATTGCCAGTGTATGAAATTAGTTCCAATGATATTCCGCAACATGGCGCATGATCATATATTACTGGTCAGGCTTAACTGAAAAATATTGTCGTCCGAGTCACTAACGAAATAACATGGCCAGTATATACGCAGATACACACGCAGATAAACAAATTGTGTCCTATGTCCCCAGAAGTTACAATTCGCGTCTTATAAAGCCTAAAACCGGTCTCGACGTCATTTTGAGCTATAGGTACTTTTAACTATTGGGTCCAAAAAAAAACGAATAGAGAACAACTCTGTTTGACCGAAAAAATAAAAATGTGCCTGAACTACAACCTAAACCTCCTACTTGGTCTAAGTCGGTTTAAAACTTGGTTTGACTGCTGTCGGTTTAAAACTAACTTTAAATAGGAAACATAAGCGCAATCAGGTGGCGTTTATCCAGAAAGCAATGTCAGAGACAGACTGACCAGCGGTGAGCGGAATGGCGAGGCGCGCGTTGACGGCCAGCAGGTGGTCGCGGCGCTGCAGCAGGCTGCCCACGTGCTCCTCCAGCCGCACATTCTCGGTGCGCAGCTGGTGCAGGCACGACAGCAGCGACGCTACTGCACACACACACATAAGTACACTCGTCAACTTACAAATACAAGGTGTACAAAATAGTGGGGATCCGTTTTTGGCCTATGTATGGAGGGTTGGCCGACTTGCGGCTTAAGTCCAGTGACACATGATTAGTAACCCGAGAGTTTACTGGATTTGGTTCTGAGTTTATATGGTAAATTTCTGTCTTCACTTTTGCCGATTTAAAAAAATCAGTTTGGACAAACCGTACATGTCCCCTTTTTACGAGAACGCAGTTATCGAATATGGATCGAACACTGGTCAGACAAGATATTATTACTTAAAAAACAGAAAATATTAATATAGAGGTAACATCTTATTTAATAATGTTTCATAACCTCAATTGCATGAATGCACCTAAACCAGTCGTAAAACATATTCTCTCCCCCAAAATGATGCATTTTCCATAATTGCATCAATAGGTATCCATCAATAGGTTGTAACCATCTAGAAATATGCTGGTGATATTTACTGTCGAAATGTTGCGCCTGCTCCATGAGGAACTGCGACCCTTGCTCCCACTGCCGCTCCAGCAGCTGGTCGAGGCTCTGCGCGCCCGACCCGCTGCGCGAGCTCGCGCCCTGGAATAAGAACTGCTCACATTGCTTACTGACAACTTGCGAGACCGACACGACCACGACATATGTGGTGCTTATGACCACGATGCTATGCAAGGTGAGTATACCGCTCCCCAAGGGTGTTTAATTATACCCACACAATGGCGAGCCATATCGTCCTAAGCTTAACTCAAGTTAACGGTTCAGAGCTTGTCTTATAGCTCAGAGGCTTTGCACGGGTTACACAAAACCTTAACAAATTATAAACCTAAACCTTCCTCAAGAATCACTCTATTGATAGGTGAAAACCGCATGCCGCAATCCGTTCAGTAGCTTTTGAGTTTATCGCGAACATACATACACACAGACAGGCGCGGCGGGGGACTTTATTTTATAAGGTGTAGTGATTCCGTGACATTAGGCAGAGTAAGAATATGTAAGATACGTTGAATTATAATGCTAATTTTAATCATATTTTGAGTGGAAACCGAAGCCTGGTTAACCAAAGCGGATATAAGTTTCAAATTTTTATTTATTTACACAAATAAATCTAGTCCCACAGATCTATAACTCGGTAACATATATCTACGATCAACACACAAATAATTGCCCTGACCTAAATTCAAACCGAAGACCCTCCTGCTTCATAGGTAGGGCCACTACCGACTCAGCTAGGAGGCCGGCCGTTAAACAATAACGCCCGTATTGAAAACTTACAAGTCTCACTTTGTTACTTTATGTTTTATCCCTTTTTTACAAATATAAAAGTCAAAACGACATTATTAATAACGCTTTAAGAATGTAGTACATGACTATAGGCGGCGCAATGTAAAAACCAATATTTGACAGTTATAAATTGACCCTCATATAGACAAAAATAAGTTCCAGGGAGGTTTTGGGATTATACTGAGCAACTTTATCAATGGGACCAACCCCGAAATAGCGAAAAGAAATTTAGCTGTTTCATATATTTTGGCTGGTCCATTTTCTATGGCAGGGTAAAAAAAAAACGTGATCTCTTGGTTGGTCCCATAATAAAAGTTGCTCAGTATAATCCCAAAACGTCCCCAGCGTGGGACCTCACGGCTTCACAGCTTCGGCGGCTTTGCCGTGAGGCCCATTTAAAAGGCCCTAATTCACTAGCTTTCCTGGGTGTCATGCTTCAAAACTTGTATCACCGAATTAGGCGTGTCACCAAATAATGCGAGTTTACCCTAATAGCATCTGTCCAAAGAATTTTCTGTTCCGGGTCCTTTGGGAAACTAGAATAGATAAAACAGGAAGTTTACCGGTAAGAAATTTGCACCGTTCTTAATATTTTACATAAAAACAAATAATCAGAGTTGCTTGTTGCTTTAAAATAGAATCAATAGCCAACTTTGTCATATGTTGCATAACGCTATCCCCATTCTGCCACCCCGTATCAAAAAGGCATGTCATTATGAAACTATTATAGAGTTCCGACATTTGGTTTAGCGTATTAGTCTTCAACAATCTGCTAATTTAAATATATTTTTTTATACCACGTCGGTGGCAATCAAGCATACGACCCGCCTGATGGTAAGCAGTTACCGTAGCCTATGGACGCCTGCAACACCGGAGATATTACACGCGCGTTGCCGACCCTTTAAAAACCTGTACACTCCTTTTTTGAAGAACCCCATACTGTAGCCCCTCGGGAAAACCTCGGCAGGGAGCTCATTCCACAGCCGAAGCGTACGCGGGAGGAAATTCCTCTTAAACCGCACAGTACGCGACCATTTAGGTGCTAGGGTGTGAGGATGAACACCCTGCCGATGGCGAGCGGTGCGGTGATAGAAAGCGGCCGTTGGCATCATGTCAAACAATTCTTCAGAGCACAGCCCATTGTACAAGCGGTAGAACACGCATAAGGAGGCGAAGTCTCTCCTTAGACTTAAAGGTTCAATACCGCTAATGAGTTTGGGATCGTCGACGATTCGTACAGCGCGCCTTTGGTCTGAATCGAAGGGTCCAAGCTGGCATCCAGGTGCTCCTGCCCAAAGGTGAAAGCAGTACTCCATATGGGGTCTGACTTGCGATTTATATAGCAGCAGTCTTTGCTCCGGAGTAAAGTATTGCCGTGCTTTATTGAGCACACCGAATTTTTTGGATGCCAGATCAGCCTTCCCTTCCAGGTGGCTACGGAATTGAACGTCACTGGAGATGTCGACACCGAGGATCCCAATACTCCCTGACATGGTAAGGGCTGTGCCTTCGAACTGTGGGGCCACAGTAAATGGGGGTTTCTTAGCGGTAAACGCGCAAACTTGTGTCTAGGTGGGGTTGAATCGCACTAAATTGTCCCCGCCCCACACCGAAACTCTGGATAGAGTGCCCTCAATATCCGACACAAGCTTTTCACGACTCTCCAGTACCACAGAACGAAGGATGTTGGCATGGCCTGCGTAATAGGCACCCCCAGTACTGCCGTCTGCATAGCAATGAATGTCGTCGATAGACAACATGTCATTGATGTGCAGCAAAAACAGCGTTGGGGATAGCACAGAGCCTTGCGGAACGCCAGCGTTAATGTCCATGCTATTGGAGCAGCTTCCATCTACTACAGCTCGTATGCGTCTGCCAGACAAAAAGCTAGCGATCCATTTGCATAGTCCCTCCGGCAATCCATAAGATGGTAACTTCGACAGGAGACCCCGATGCCAGACCCGATCGAACGCCTTCGCTATATCTAGGCTAACTGCCAATGCCTCACCTTGACTCTCGATGGCCGAAGCCCAGCGGTGAGTGAGATACACTAGAAGATCACCAGTCGAGCGACCGTGGCGAAAACCATACTGACGGTCGCTGATCAGGTCGTGTTCTTCTAGGTGTCTCAGCAGCTTTGCGTTGATTATACGCTCCATGACCTTAAAGAGAAGGGAGGTAATAGCGATAGGCCTGTAATTCGATGGGTCCGATCTATCGCCCTTTTTAGGCACAGGGTGCACAAGGGCCGTCTTCCACGAAGATGGAACATGCCGTTTGTGGCTAGAGAGTGTGAAAAGACGCGCCAACACGGAACATAACTCTGCTGGATCGCCGTCTGGCCCGCTCGACTTATGAACGTTTAGGGATAGCAACTCCCGCCGAATATCCCTCTGCGTGAATGAGATTTCGGGCATGGAGTATGCACACCGCGGGATGGTGGGCGGCACGGCGCTACCGTCGTCGTTCAGGGTCGAGTTCGAGGCAAAAAGAATACCAAGAAGATCGGCTTTCTCTTTTGCACTCTGGGCCAGATCACCATCAGCTTTTCGCAGAGGTGGTAAAGACGACTGACAAAAAATTCCCCCGGCAGCTTTGGCGAGCGACCAGAACACGCGACTCCCAGAGGGATAGCCCGCTAGCTTGTCACCAATTCTGCCGACGAAATCGTATTTAGCCCATGCAATGGCTTCTTTACTGGACCTCGAGGCAGCGTTTAATTTGCGTTTCACATCAGAAACGTTCGGATCCTTATTAGCTACGGCCTTGGTCCAAGCCCTGTAAGCGGCTTGCTTGCGAACTGTAGCTTCTTTCTTTCAAGGGTACGAAGCGTAGAATTCACGCAGTCCGTCCCAATTAGCTGACTTATATTGCCACACGCGTCGCGAGCTAGTTGGCCGTGGTGGATCGGGCCGCGCGCAAGGCGCGTGTGTCCGGACGAGGCAGTGATCGGACGAACCGAGAGGTGCATTCACTGAGATGGAATATCCGTCCGGACGTGTAGTCAGCAGGAGGTCCAGTAAAGAGCAAGTATGATCCTCGATGTCTGGTATTCTCGTGGGAGAATGTACCAGTTGCGAGAATCCATAGGCCAGAGAAAATTCGTGAGCAGACCTCCCCGCATGGTCGGTGGACCGAGAACCAAGCCACTCAACGTGGTGGGCATTAAAGTCTCCTAAAATCACCAGCTCTGCGGAAGGGTACTGGTCTAGAAGTTTGTCAGTCGTCGATTGCAGGTACTCGAAGAGCCGGGTTGTCTCCGTGTTTCCGCTATGAGACCTGTACAGGCACGCGTAGACACGAGTGTGGCCGCTGTAGTCCACACGCACCCACAGAACTGACAGGTCCCTGTCTTCAAAGGCATGGAGGCGGCGACAGCAGACCTCCTGCCGGGCATACATGCATACACCAGCGCGTCTCATGAACTTGTGTTCAAGTGTATAGCCGGGATATAGTAGGTATGCAGTGTCCGCCGGGCAGGATATCTGCGTCTCCGTTAGAAATAGGATGGTCGGCTGCGAAGATTCCAGGTGGTAATGGACTGCGCTCAAATTTGAGTGTAATCCCTTGATATTGCAGAAGTCCACTTGTGTGGAAGGGGATGCCGCTGAGAACCATTTCTTCTTTTACCCTTATTTGCCATGTGTTGTTGTTGTTGAGTGTACAAAGAGGGTTCGGGGCGTTGACGGCTTAAGGGACAAGAGAACAGAACAGATCTGTTCGATTATTTATTGTTTAGGAATTAAACTTGCACAAACCAATTAATCCCATCCTTTTTCTTGTGTTTTATTAAATTGTTGCGGCACCATTTCACCGCACAAGAAGGTATTATATGTCTACTTTCTGAATTAATAATTTTTCCCCTCACTAGCTCGGAAAGTTGTCTTTCATCCTTTAAAACAAGCGGGGAAAAACGCGTTTTATCCACTAGTGGGGAAAGTAATTTGACCTTGGATGGAGCGTGTTTAAGTAGCTTCACAGATAACAAAACGTAAAACTCTCATAATAATGATTCGTTTGATATTAATTATCATTAAACAAATGGTTTGAGAATCTTATAAAAAATACCAAATTTAGCTTTATTTAATGATTTTATGTCATAAACCTTAGTCCCATAAAAAACGTTTGTTTTTTAATAATGATGTTAAATATAAGTTGAGTCGATGCAATGTCAAAACGCATCATTGACATTTCATACGTCAGAAATGTCAACATTGTCAACAAAATTTTTACTTAAAAACTTCTCAGGTAAAAATACAGAATTTCCAGAGTTTTTTGTTATAATATCGTAAAAAATGAGTGATTTCAGTGATGAAGATGATCTAACGCCTGTGGATGTTGCACTTTCCTCGCTATAGTGAGGTGAAAAGTTTTGTGTTACACACGGGTGCAAATGTATTTTACTTCTCGTGTGTTGAAACACTTGCTACGCTCAGGATTCTATTTTAGAACCACTCGCTTTGCTCGTGGTTCAACTATAGAATCCTTTCGCTTGCTCGTGTTTCAATTCCACACTCGCGGGTAAAATACAACTTTGCACCCTTGTATAACAAATAACTATTATAGCTGACATGTTATGCCACAGAAGGCCGCTGTCGTACTAAAGCTGTCAAATTCCGCGCAGCACAGTCGATTCGTTTTCAGCACAGTAGCCGTGGGGTAATTTTTGAGCTCAAGTCAGTCTTCTATAGTTATTCTACTTCGTTGATTGATAAAGCCTGACCAGAAATATATGATCATGCGCCATGTTGCGGAATTTCATTGGAACTAATTTCTTACACTGGCAATAATTTTAATGATAGGTTGTCACTGTTGTCAGTGTCATTGTGGCGGTTTACTTGAATAATGCTTAAGTGTTGAATATTAAATAATAAATAACAAAAATGCCCAAAACTATACATAGTCAGGAGCGGAACATTGTTAATAATGTAAAAGAAATAATGCTGGAAAAGAGCAGTTCGGGAAATTAAACTATTTCGCTACGAAACATTTCCAAATTAACATCAGAGCTGACAGGTAAACAAATCAATATGTCATTATAGTCTGGTTAATACGACTTGGTTATTGTAGTGTTATGTTATACAAGCGAGGAAACACAGTAACAAAAATGAGTGAGTTTAAAAATATTTACTATGGGCTTTGGAGACGATCAATCTTGTTAATTGACAATGTAGCAGAACCTATGTAAGTTTACGGAATATATACCTAGTAACATGACCATCATCGGCATCATCATCTAGTCCATGGGCCAGCTAGCCAAAATTTGGAAAATAGTATAATTTGGGGGTACTAAATTTCCTTTTCACAGCAGTTAGGCTTATTATGATGTTAAAAAACCATGATTACCATCTCAAAATGGTAGCTAACCAAAATTGCCGCCAATCCAAGATGGCGGATATTGAGTTTAAAAAAATCAACCATAACTCAAGAAGAATTCGTTTTTTTAATTTTTTTGTGATACTTTTTTTTAAATCTGGTTTGATCATGGTGGCCTTTTGGTGATCCAATCTTGGATGTAGACCTCTTCCCAGAATAACATGATCGAAATATTTTTTCAACTATACAGCTGAGCAGAGCTGATGGTGTGGCTAATATTAGACACATCATCTGGTATGTTACGACTAAATTAAATACATATATGTAAATTTATATACATTTCTAGGTAAATCGGAGGCATCGATTACGCGGATTACAAGAGAAGGTTGTACCTCCTGAGGTTTTATGCAAACCAAAAATAAAATAGAAGATGCAATTAGACGATTTTGACCTATGTGTGATACGTAAGAAAATACATGAATTTTATACGGTAAAAAAGAAGTACCGATTATAAAAAAAAGTGTAGACACCAAATAAATGGGTTCTGATTTTGATTACGGCGAATAAAAGTAGATGTAAGTCAAACGAGTTGCCAATCCACATTGTTCAGACTATACTGAACTGTTGCCATATAAATGAGAATAATAGCGCCCTCTTGACAATGATCATATATTCCTGATCAGGCTTTACCATTAATGAAAATTTATCATCTTCTAGCCTATTACTAAAAATAATTTCGTACTTCATTTTTAATGCTTACTTCGACTAGGTTACCCAAAGCTTAAACCCCGCTAGATGGCGTGACTTTCGCAAATTTTCAGGTTTTATTTTTTTGTGGAATAGTGTTGGTATCTGTATACTTAAAAGTATGTTTAGCGCACTCTTTACATAAATATTGACCTATTATAATAAACATTGAATACTTCATTGTGCAAAAACCACCTTTAATGTCGACAGAGTGTTTCTGTCATGCTATTTCCTACTATTACTCACACATGCAAACAGTGTTTCCGTGACGCTTGTAGTAGACAATTTCATGCAGTGTAAGTATGCTGCAATGGCGTTGCGGTATGTTCGTGGAAATACGTGCAAGAGGATTCGGGTTCGAGACTGGTACGACAGGGGTACTTTTTTTTGTCCTTTTTGTGTTATCTTTCTTATACCTTTTCTTCTTCGAATTCTTGTTCGATTCCGATATAACCGAAATATATTTCAGTGATATCGGAAACGGCTCTAACGATTTCGATGAAATTTGCTGTAAGGGGTTCGATCTAGCTAGGTCTTATCTCTGGGAAAACGAGCATTTTTGAGTTTTTACTTATGTTTTCCGAGCAAAGCTCGGTCTCCCAGATATTCAGTATTATTAATAAATTAGTTTATTAACGTTTTATAAAAATATGTGACGTATTTATCAGTACGGTTTTTACTCACTATTATTTTTAGTCGCTTTTGGCGACATGTTTCGGATTCTTTGGGAATCCTTCCTCAGGCACGAGTGTCCGCGGCGGTTGTACGTCGTGCACTGCCCGCGCCGCCCGCCTCGTCGCTCGTTGCGCACGCGCTGATGGGGCGGGGGCGGGGGACGCGGGGCAGTCCGCAGCTGCGGCTGTATCGAACGAAGTCAAGCACACTGCACTCACTATGTCCCCGCGATCGTCACAACACACTTGCCGCTTGACCCTAGGTATTATAGGCTTCCATGCAGGTGGCAACATCCAGCCTCCGTCCCGATTGTAATTAGGGCGGCGTGCAATTTCAATCGCCTCGCGAATCTTACGCGGCACAAAACATTTCTCCCGTACCAGTAATCTCGCTTTATCGAAACGAATGAAATGGGACGCGCCTATAACGCTGCGTATGTGTTCCGACAACCTCGTGGAGACATTCCTTCCGGTCTCACCGACATACGCCCTACCACAATCGCAAGGTATCTCGTATACCCCCGGGCTTCCCGGCGGGTCCTTGTCCTTTGGAGAGCGCAGCAACTGCCTGACTTAGGTATGGGGACGGAAGATTGTCCTAATGCTAAAACTCCGGAGTAACAGGCGCCCTACCAGACCTTCACTTGACGACTCCATCTGCGGACTGCCCCGCGCCCCCCGCCCCCGCCCCATCAGCGCGTGCGCAACGAGCGACGAGGCGGGCGGCGCGGGCAGTGCACGACGTACAACCGCCGCGGACACTCGTGCCTGAGGAAGGATTCCCAAAGAATCCGAAACATGTCGCCAAAAGCGACTAAAAATAATAGTGAGTAAAAACCGTACTGATAAATATTTTGAAATATGTCTCACGATAGTTTAAGTGCGATTAAAATGTGACGTTTTGAACTAAAAGGTACCACGTTGTCGGTTGTCGTATAGGTTGATTTCATTTTGAAGCTTTATGGAAATAGCGTCTTATTGACAACAATAAGTAGTAATAAAGAACCTTTTTGGGTTCTTCCAACTCAGAATAACTAGCATATTTATATTGAATCCTGATGCTAATATATAAAACATGTCCTAAATATTTTTGTATAGAAGTTTTACTTTGTACTACGTCACGCAAACTGGGAAAATTTGTTGATACTAAAACATGACGTGATGGAATCGATATTTTAGGATATCTTTTTATGTTAGGATTAGGATGGAGAATACTGACGATTCTTAGTAGCACCATAGAGTAACTTATACTAGAGCGGTACTGTCATAGTAAATTTTGTAACCCCAGTAAATTCACTGCCATCTGTCGACACACTTTAAAACTAAAAATGAAGATTTATAAAAATACGATAGAATGTATTTAAATATAGATAAATGATTTTTTTTATTTGCATTCATTATTTTTATGATTTTGACCCATGTTCTTTCACTGATATGCGTTAAAATTGTTAAATAACAAACGAAACCGTCAACGCCATCTATACGACTGTAGGCCAAAACTAGTAGCGCCCTCTGAACGAGAATCAAATTTTCTTCATTTTCGAGGCACGTTTTTTCCTTAGACTGTATCTATCTATTACGGAGTTATATCTATCTTTGGTAGCACTAGCCCAAGGAAGTCCAGGTTTGTAAGTGTCAGGTATCAGTTTTTTTAAAGCGCTAAATATAGTTCTACAAGTAAAGGAATCCCTTACTGCCCAGCCTCTATAGTATTTTCAAACTGGAAGGGTACGATGATAGATTTCATCTCCATACAATTTATAACCTAAAAATGCCAAATGTTGCAAAATTATATTGAATTGTCATCTATCATCGTACCCTTGTAGTTTGAAGTAGTTATTTACGATACAAGTGCGGAAAAGAGAAAATTCGAAACGAGAGGCGATAAATTAAAACACGACCGCAGGGAGTGTTTTAAATCGACACGAGTTGCGAATTACCTATTCGCACGTGTATCGTACAACGTTTTAAAGTACATATGGCCCCTTAAACTTTCGACATATGCATGAAAAGTGCTCTTTACGCACTAGGGCGAGAAAGTTGCACCATATGTACTGTAAAATATTTTTAGTACATATGGTGCTACATATACGTTACCGCCCTAGTGCGGTAATTAGTACAATACGTGCATATGTCGAAAATGTAAAGGGCCATAATTATGTACTGTAAAACGTTGTTCGCAACTCGTGTCGATTAAAACACTTCCTTCGGTCGTGTTTCAATTTATCGCCACTCGTTGCCAATTTCCTACTTTTCGCACTGTACTAATAATGAAGTAGTAATTGTAAAATAAAATTAAAACTTTTTTATATTTTTATATTTTTTGGATTCAAGTACAGTGAGTAACAACATTGCATGGCCTTCTAATTATAACTATTATAGAAAACGGGATATTTATCATGTTTATTTATATTATTTATTTCTCGATATTTTGGCCGGTCTTGCAAGACCGGTCGTTGTGGAGATCCCTGGGGAGGCCTATGTCCAACAGTGGATGTCTTGTTGGTGTAGATGGATTCACACAACAAAAGAAATAACATTTTTTCATATAAGTTGTTATTCGTAGTTGTCCCAGTACCTGAAAGAAAAATGATAGCACAAAATGTCTAATGTTATAGGAAGAAAGATGATGCAACAATATGGATTCTAATAAAGTTATCACTTACTTACTTGGTAGTAATAATTGTGTTTTTCATTCATATACAAAATTCCATCATTTTCAACACCAGAAAAGTTTTTATTTTATTGCAGTGAGGATGTCCTGATTTTTTCTGGCTAATGAAGGAAAACATTTTATTTTGAATTTTCCTGGATTTTCGCGGGCCAGAATACCGATGATTTTTGTAACTTGATTTAGACGTTGCTATCATTTTCAATCCACAAATTCCACAATGGAAGTGACAAGTCACAATAAACATAACCCCATATGCCAGTGTCAACAAAAAATGCACTAAACATGACGGCACTGCAACTCGCGTCAATAATTGTCGGCGGAACGGCGCGACGTTGCCACTCCAGGCACTTCATAGAGTGCCTGGAGTGGCAACGTCGCACGCCACGTATTTGTACACGACATTTTTGACACACACATACGTAAAATAGATGAAAAGATAACGTTGATTTATGCATGATTTCTGTATGAAACAAAGTTTTTCTATTAATTTAGCGCAAACGAATATTCGAAAGTAGATAAATGCAAAAATATTTATGTCGTAGTGTGTAGTGACTTAATTAATGCCGATTGAATTTTGTATGAAAATCGAACCACCTTAATGGGGCTGGCCGGTCGAAGTATTTAACAGATGACGCCAGCATAACTTGCCCTGTCAATCCCTAGAAGGAGGGCTAGCATTTATGTGCTCACCAGTTGGCGCCACTGTAAATGTAGGTCCAGAAAAACATATCTCAAAATTTTTCTATGCTTATTTTTATTAAATCAATACGCTCTAATATACACTAAGGTATTTTAACGTCCAAACTTTGCCATTTTTTCAACCTGTTTAATTTTGCATATACTTTAGTTGGCACTTTTTTAAACCAATAACATTTTTTTTAATAGCCTGGTTTAGTGTCCCACTGCTGGGCAAAGGCCTCCCCTCGTTTCCTCCACTCGACCCTGTCGTTTGAAATTTCCCGCCAGTCCGGATAAAATGCGTCCAAGTCGTCCCATCTATGGTGTTCCGTGGGTCCCACTCGGTAACCATTTTGGCCCACTTTTCAGGGTGCATGCGGCAGACATGCCCAGCCCAGTCCCTTAGCGGTCTGGACACCTACATCTACAACTCGAGTTCTGGAGCGCAGTTCCGTGTTTCTGATTCTATCAGTTCTGCGAACACCTAGTATACTGCGCTCCATCGCTCGCTGGCAATCCTTGAGTTTGGACTTTAACGCCTCAGTTAATGACCATGTTTGAGTACCATAGGTCAGGATAGGCAAGATACACATGTCGATGAGTTTACGCTTGAGACACAGGGGAAGGTCACCCTTCAATAGCGCCTTCATGGACCAGAAGCTCTTCCAGGCGTTGTCAATACGTCTATTGACCTCTATGTTTTGCCTGTTTTCGAAGGAACCTATCTGGCCCAAGTAAATGTACTCATCAACATACTGTATATCCTGCCCATCTACCGTGACCCTGTGTTTTGCTCCATTGGTCATCAACTGGGTTTTCGCTCTGTTCATTGTGCTATAATTATTGAGCTAGATCTATTGTTTACCATGATTAATCACATGGAGAAAGATTTACCACAATTATGAATAAGGAGTGAAAATTCAAGATAAAAAAGCTTGAAACCCCCCAAACTTCTATGCATTTGACATTTTGAAAGACCTCCATCTCGGTAGTCCTCATTGTGGCAAATTCTTGTTTTTTTTTTTCGCCTAGCACCCATAGTACAAGCTTTGCTTAGTTTGGGGCTAGGCTGATCTGTGTAAGATGTCCCCTAATATTTATTTGTTTATTTATTTTTTGGAATTTTATGTCCTGGATGACAGCCCTTTAAGCCAAATCTCATAGAACAAAACTAAAGAAAGGGACAATCTATGATGGCGCCATTTATGCAAACCTTTGACAATTGCCAACCCCATTTAATACCAAATATTTGTAATATTATAAAATTACATACAAAGTTATAAAGCTGTGGTAGCCGAGTGAATAAAGCGTCAGAGGAAGAGAAGGAGGAGGAGGAGGAGGTGTAGGGAGGTTAAGGGCAAGTTGAAGCGCACGGGTAGTGTTGTATAGGGAATGCGGAACCGGTACTGTTCCCAGCACCGGGACTGACATTTCCGGTACTGGGAAAGAACCGGGATTTCCCGGTTCTTCGGTACTTTTCGGTACGGAGTATTTACTGTTGTATTTTTTGTTAAATGATGAATTACTTATATGAAACTGAAAATTAAGATTCAATTTTGTGTAATTCAGTACAAACACAACCTAGAAAAGAACAAAATGATGAAAATCGACACTAGTAAAAAATCACAATTATGTACTTAAGCTTTCTTACTTTATTCAATAATTTTCGTAAAATGCGGCATTTTACGCACAATATCTATAAAAAAATATGTCATAAACTATTATTTTAATGATCAATAAATGGAAAAGCAATAAATAACTCATAAGAACAATCGACAGTTTCATAACCTTTCACTAATCAAGAGAAATAGTATATTTTCTTTCTTCACTCATTAACTTTCGTAGACCTTCACGAAGGCGTTCTCTTTTTGTGTCATATTCCTTGAGTGAAATTTCCCTGATTGTGCTAGGAGATTTATTAGGCAGCACCTTCAAACAGCGGTGTCAAATCGAGAGATATGGTAAACTGTTTAAAAGGAACTCTTTCGAGTGCAACCATGGAACCATGCGACAAATTCTGTCGTTTTTGTTATTTTTGGGTTTACAATCAAATTCATTAAGTAGACTATAAGTTTCACGTTCTTGAGTAGTTGGCGTTGGGAAAACGTCTGTGTGCAAATAATCATCTCTTGTACTGGGTCCTGGTTGTGGGTCTGGCTGCACGTCAAGGACAATTAAATGAACCTTTTTTTTAAATGCTTGCGTAATCCACTAGCACTCGTTGATCCACCTTACGTTTTTAAAACTTTCCCGCACTAATGTGTGTAGTTTGTCCTTTTCTTTTTAAATTATTTTATTTTTCTTTTTAAGAAAAATATAATAATTTAAATATCAAAAAGTACGTTCGGGTTGGCCCCCTAATCTTTACTTCTTTATTTTAATTCACATGTATAGACCATCAAACTACAACAGCTACAATACTTGTAATAAGTATTTATCTGACTACTCGAGCCGGACTGTCAAGGTTGGGGACTTTGGGTAGTTAATGTAGTTATCGCGCCAAAGCCCAAATCGTAACCGGGAAATACCGAGCGGGACAAACCTTGGGCAGCCGAGACTGCCGAGAGTACTACACGGGTGCTACGGAGATTAGGCGCCAAATTTTAAAGTGATTAATGCGGTTTACTTTACTAACTTTTCAGTACCGAAAAGTACCGAAGAACCGGGATTTTCATTACCAGAACCGGTACCCGAAAAGTTGAAATTTCCCGGGATTTCCCGGTACTGCCAGTACCGGGAATTCACGGGAGCATTCCCTATGTTGTATATTACCGGGGCCGCCTTGTTGATGAGCGGCGGCGGCACGAGCGGGTCGAGGCCGGCGCCGCCCGCCGCGTGCGCCGCCAGCTCGGCGCTCAGCTGCTCCTGAAGGCGCGCTGCCGCGCCGCTCTCCGGGTTCAGCTCGTTGCCCAGCATGTGCGGCGCCGAGTACCCGCCGCCCATTCTGGACCAATATAACACCACGCTTTTATGATTACAATACGGTTGCCAAAAATTTTATTAGCAATCTTAAGGCCTTTCTCTAGGGACTTCAGCGATTCCAATCCTGAGTTTTTAACTTTCGCTCAATAGAAAAAAATCACGGACATAGGTCTAAAAAGAACTTAAATAAATTATGCACAAGCCTAAAAACATATAAATTATTTCTAAAAATGAGAAATATTATGCTTCAGCAGTTAGTTTTTTTTATTAAAACACAAAAAAAAATATTAATCCGCGGTGCGTGCTCGGGGTACATCCATTTCGAGAGAAGAACCTACTGGGCCTTAACACCGACGTTTTATATAGAATATAATAGTTTTATACAGGGTGACCTAAGCCATTGGACAAACCCAGAAATCCCACGTAGGGTTACTTCTCAGGAATGCTCTAACGTTAATATTTTTTTAATTAGAACAAAAGGAAAAAAAAAAATTTATCGAACAAAAATTAATTCCAATGATCGACAACAAAAAGAAACATACTGTATTATTGGCAGTGTTTTTGACAACTTGCTCGAAAATGTGCGTCAATGATGACATTTGTCAAAAGTCAGAATCTTATTAATGTCATAAATAAAAAAGGATAATCAATAAGGTCGAAGAAGGTTTCATACTATTTATTACCTCTGGAGCTAATAACACATACTTGGCTGCCCCAAAGTAAAAAATCGTAATTTGTTAATTTCTTCGTAACCGCTACACCGGTTGTTATGATACTTGGTATACTGATTCTAAATACCCTAATGCATATGTACATTTCGGCTTTGTCCAATGGCTAAGTACACCCTGTATAAGAGGTTCGAGTCCTGTCGGGAATTTATTTATATATTTAAATTTTATTGCACAAATTTAAAAACACAATGGCGGACTTAACGCCTTGAGGCATTATTATTATCTGGGGGCACGGCAGTGCCCCGCCAAGACGAGCAAAGCGAAGCGCAAGGGCACTACCTACCTTTTCTCGAAGCGCTTCGTCGTTTTTTTGAACTCTCGCAACTTGGGTTTGGATTATACTAGATAAACGAAATTCTCGGGATATGATGTCAATAGTGCTCTAGCTCTAGTGTATAGCTCTTATACTTTAGATTTTATTCATATATAAAAAACCGCGATTTCGTCACTGACTCACTCACTCACTCACTGAAGATCATCAAAACCTTTAGTGTACTTCCTGGAGTCCTAGGAAGCTGAAATTTGGTATGTAAGATAGTCTTAGTACACAACAAAAAAACTCTAAAACTTGAAATTTTTAGCTCCTAAAATGAACAGGGGGGTAAAATTTTGTATGGGGAATTATTAACCGCTGAACCGATATAGTTGAAATTTAGTATGTAAATAGTTTTTGTCATGTGGAAATATTATACTTTTCGACCCCAAAATCACCCCGTAAGGGTGAAAAGGGGGTGGAAAACGGCGTTAGGGGAAAAAGGGGGGGGGGGTTGTAGTTTGTATGGGGAATCAGTAAAAATCAGATTCTATAAAAGATGCCCCCAGATACGTATTTCAAGATTTTTAGTAAATCACCCCTAAATTAACCCTTTAAAATAAAGGGATGAAAAATTGTCATAACCTCTAGCCGCCCAGACGTCAAAACTTGCCAAGACAAATGCAATTTTGATTTGTCAAAACGAAGATTCAAATTAGAACGGAACAGGAGACCTTTTTATGGGTCTCTGGGCGGCTAGAGAATAAGCAACTTACAAAAAGAAGTGAAATCCCACCAAAAACATTTTCATGTAAAATGTTGCCAAGACGAAACCATAAGGCTCGCACTGTCAAAAAGTTATCAAATTTCTTGTAGAGCCTAGCTTCTAACTCTACAAGCCCTAACTTCACAAACTCTACACCTTTGTCAAAATATGTGGCTTGGCCGTTTCGTTACTACAAGAACTATTGTATGATAAAAAATAATGAATCTTGAATACAGTTTTCATCTTACGCCCATGTGACGGTAGCGAAACGGCCACGCCACATATTTTGACTAAGGCCGGATTTAGACTTGTAAGTTTCTAACGTAAAATTTATGTAAGCAACTTACGACTGCGTTTACACCTAAAAATAAATTTACAGTAAGAAATACTTACAAAAGTTCTGTGAGATTTACTTACGTAAATTATAACAAGCTCATTTACACCATACTTACCGAAATCAGAATTTAAAATGCCACCTCATGACGTACAGTCAAATTAGAAGCTGCATAATATTATTTTAAAAAGTCAAAGTAGCAAACAAAGAGAGTGCTGGGTAAAAGCTTGGATGGAAAACAAAGAGGAACAAGGCCCATTTCCAAATATTTTTTTGAGTTATATAAGAATGGAGTACCTGCCGAAATCAATTTTGTAATTTGGTCAATGAAATCCGACAGGTTTTGAAATTTTGCTTGTAGGTACAATATAGCACTATTAATTTCAAAAACAGTACAACATTTTGAAAGGCAGTTACACCAGCTGAGGGACTCCTGTCCTGGTTACACTTCGAAGTTCTAGTTTTAGCTATGGGCTATATCCTCTTAAGTTTTGCAGTTTTCTCACAATTTCCTCTGGAGTTGTATTAATACTATTAATGTTTTAGACAAATTGCATACAAATTTTTGAATGCTCCTAACTAAATAATAAAAAAATCGAAATAATCAAAGGAAAGTACATAGCTGTGGTGAACATAAATAAATCAAATTAAATCAAAATATTTTCTAAAATGTTAATGTCCAGAGACCGAGTCCGATTTTTATAGTCTTAATTTTTGTAGTCTAAATGAAATATCACACTCAGGCAACTAAGGCCCATTGATACAAACTAACATACATACAATAAAAATCATATAACAATAACAAATCATTCAAAAGAAATAATTAGCTTTTCCACCTCAGATGGCAACCAGACTCTTGTTTGCTTAAAGTATTTCACAGCAAAGACCTACGTAAATAATTTTACTTATCGATCCAATTCGATAGGTCGAGAAATGCTTCCGTGAGCAACCTCAAGGCAGTTTACACTTATAATTTTTTACAACAATCGTAACTAGGAAAAAAATATGATAAGCTACTTACGAGGGTGTTTACATTTGCAAATTCACCACAAGTTACTTGCGTAAGTTACTTACGTGAGTAAAACTTACAAGTGTAGATCCGGCCTAAGGTGTAGAGTTTGTGAAGTTAGGACTTGTAGAGTTAGAAGCTTGGCTCTACAAGAGATCTGATAACTTTTTGACAGTGCGAGCCTTATGGTTTCGTCTTGGAAACATTTTACATGAAAATGTTTGGTGGGTTATTTTTTATTTTGACACCTTTTGCTTCACGCGTCATAACCTGTTAAACACCACATTTGTCTTCCTTATCTTACAATCTACTAATCCATAAACCTCTATTTCAAGAGCATGTTATAAAGGACTTAAAAGAGTTAGCAAACTAGTTAACTTATAAATAACTTAAATCTTCTGAAAAATATCAACTTCTACTTACTTTGACTCTAACTTAGGTTTCAGCGGCCTTTCAGAACCTTAAAAAGAACAAATTATGTTGAACTCATTTTCGATAACTCAATTTTGATGTAAAGCTTTTTTAACCTAGGTATACTTCATTATATCAAAAGGAGGAGGTTTTCAATTCAGCTGTATGTTTTTTTATTCACCACACCAGCTCGTAGTGGCTCTTTTTCTCTTCTCTCTCTCGCTCTTTGTTCTTCAAAAATTCAAAGTAATCTGCATAGAGATGTAGTGCATAATTATTTTCCACCGTATTTTCACGGAAACGTACGAACGTGTCTTGCTATTTCAGTCAGTCTCGTTTCAAAAAGTACTGAGGTTCACTGAAGCAGCATGACAAATACGAACGTCAATTATGCACTACATCTGTACGTGTGCTAACTCGGGGCACGAATACTAAACTGATGTCTATGATTAGTCTAAATGTATATTTGTACATTAGCTCATTGAAAACCCTCTATTACGGTAAAAATGTTCGATATCGTGTCTAATTTCGAGCCTGTAAAGAGTGAATTGCAAAAAAGGGTAGGTAACACAAATATGCAAAAATGTAACACAAAAATGAAGAAAATGTATTTGTTTTTTGTGTTACGTCACACAAAGGATGCCAAAATCGACGCCGCAATATGTTTCACCGCGTGTAAAATAAGTGGCGTCGAATTCAGGGATCCGCAAATACCATGCCGATAGCCAAGTAATTTATCTATAGAACAATGTGAAAACAGTAGTAGAAAACGGTTAGCTTATCACTTTTAACTGCTATCCAAATTTCCAATTTTTTGCGACAAATAAAACACATTTTCTCACCATTGCTCGAAAACCAAATAGCTGATGACGCGTGCGTTTGCGCCGGCGTAGGTTGAAAGTTTTTAAGAAGTGTGAATAAACGCATGTGTTCATATTCTTCCTTCAAACGCGTGAAATAGCGTAACACAAAGGAACGAAATCTGTCCCCGATTTTCAACACAAGATTATGTTATATAAAATATACGTTAAAACCGTCTAACAAACATTATGATAATAAGTTTTTGATTTATGTTCAGGAACATATTTTCTTTCATAAAATATAAGTCATCCGTCAGACGTATCGGTGAAGGTCGACCATATGTAACGTATCTCCTACTATTACCAATCTTGGTATATAGTGGCGTTCTGTCGAAATGACCTTGGGACTATGCAACTCGATCCAGTGATTTGTACCCGACTCAAGGAGATGCTGAGGAATAGCTGACTTGCTAACGTCATTGTTCTTGACCCATTGTCATTGGTCTATATCCCGGTCAATATAAGTCTAGTGAAACTAACCGTGAATCATTCAAAACTCTAGATATTTTAATGTTGAGGACATTTCTGATTTTGGAAAATAAACTTTTTTTTGCAAGTCACTCTAAAGGTAATAAACTTTCAACAAAACGCGAAACATAGTGGCAACATCAGTCGACTTGTCACAACAATCATATTTTTGACAGATAAACGTATTTAAACATTATTTTTATTTAAAAAATATTTGAGTTGAAGAGAAGAAAAGAAGTAAAATACTAATCAATCTAATCATCAAAATTAATAAAACAAAACGCAGTTAAAGTCGGAAGATAAAATAAAACGTGATTTCACAATGCGGCAACTTGAAATTTTGGTTCACCGCCTTGCTTAACCAAAATTTCAAGTTGGCGGATTGTGATCTGATTTAAAGATGTTTATGAATGATTTGCTAATATGACGAATAAGTATCTCTTAATACATAACGTTATATTGATAAAACAAGGCATCGATATACAATTATTGATGAAATACGTAGTATTTTGGTCTAAATTATCTACTGTTAAGTTTTGAGTTATGTCAATACCTAACGTCATACAACAAACGTAAAGGACGCACTTATGCGGCGAAGGAGATGGATGTATAAGCACTACTTGCACTATCCCACTAACCCGGGGTAAAGGTGCAAGTGGCCCTTAGTAGGGTAAGTAAGTGCAGCGAGTATGCACTTTAGTCTTAGGCGATGCCGCTTGGCACGATTGTTCCTTAGGTCAAACGCTGATTTGACCCGGTAGCCACGAAAACATACCATGCCTACATTGCCTACCCCCCAAATCTTGGGGGTGAAAGGGTCAACTCCCCAGGTCCAATCTGTGCTAGTATCTGCCTGGTCTTGGCAACTAGGGCAAGTTATATATCATTTTCGTATAATTTTGGGACGAGGAATTCATTTCTGAAATAATTATTATACCTTTACATAAAAAACAACCGGCCAAGTGCGAGTCGGACTCGCGCACGAAGGGTTCCGTACCATTACGCAAAAAACCGGCCAAGTGCGAGTCGGACTCGCGCACTGAGGGTTCCGTACTTTTTAGTATGTGTCGTTATAGCGGCAACAGAAATACATCATCTGTGAAAATTTCAACTGTCTAGCTATCACGGTTCATGAGATACAGCCTGGTGTCAGACGGACGGACAGCGGAGTCTTAGTAATAGGTTCCCGTTTTTACCCTTTGGGTACGGAAACCTAAAAACGGCAAAAAAGTCAAGTTTGTTATATGAGAGCCCCACTTAAATATCTATTTTATTCTGTTTTTAGTATTTGTTGTTATAGCGGCAACAGAAATACATCATCTGTGAAAATTTCAACGTCTAGCTATCACGGTTCATGAGATACAGCCTGGTGACAGACGGACAGACGGACGGACAGCGAAGTCTTTAGTAATAGGGTCCCGTTTTTACCCATTGGGTACGGAACTCTAAAATGATTTTTGTACAAAAAATTAAAATGTTATGTAAAAACCGGACAAGTGAGAGTCGGACTCGCCCACCGAGGGTTCCGTACCTTTTAGTATTTGTTGTTATAGCGGCAACAGAAATATATCATCTGTGAAAATTTCAACAATTTCACCAGGCTGTATCTCATAAACCGTGATAGCTAGCACGGTTCATGAGATACAGCCTGGTGACAGACAGACAGACGGACAGAGCAGTCTTAGTAATAGGGTCCCGTTTTAACCTTACCCCTAAACCCTTAACCCTAAAAAATTGGACAATGTAGTCCATTTATTCTCCATTCTGGAAAATATCACTACAGTAGACATAAATACATTTTTTTTTTTACCTAAAAAAAATATAGCGCGTGGCATTGACGATTTCCATACAAATGGAACTATGGGCACAGGGCGGACACGCTATACATCAAAAATCACTTTCGTTTCTATGTGTGAACGGCACGTCTGTACACGCGTCACGAGTCATAGTGTGAGTAAGTTGCTTAAAAATAGTACTGAGCGGCCGGCAAACGGCCGTCAATCTGCTGTCGCGGGGCGAGGTAACTCGAGTCGGGGCGGGGCGATGCGTGGCCGTTCTGTATGATAATACTATTACTTATTCTCTGCTATGGGCCAAAGTCAAAGATTAAAAACACTGAATTTGGCGTTACAAAAGAATACATATAATGTTTAAATATTTTTCCATGCGTTTTTGCCCTTTTGAGGTACAAATTTATCGTTTTTCATTTTATTGATACAAACTTTCACCCCCCCATTTCACCCCCTTAAGAGTTAATTTTTTTTATAACTAACATACCTAATAAATCGATGTTCAAACTTTCAGCTTATTTTTTTCAGTAGTTTAGGCCCTACGTATGTTTGAGTTATAGTCCGACAAGAAATTGTAGACAATTATTGAAGGAGCCTATTCCTACGCAACTGTCACATTTTTGACGCAAAATGCTTAAACATGGAAACAATTTGTTATGTAATTTTTTTAGTTCCATTTTCTTTAATTTCTACTAATTTATAAAGATATTTTATTTAATAATATTCCATACATTTTAATATCTAACAAAACTACCTTACTCTGCTTACTTCCGGACATCATACAATCTAAACCGCTGAAGATATGAAAGTGAAAATTTCAACATCAATTAAATACGACAGGTTTAAGTGTATGATAATTTTTTTTTCATAAAATCACCCCTTAAGGGTTGAGAAATTTTGTATGGAAGAAAAATAAAAACAACAAATTTGTACCAAAAAGTGGCATAAATGCATGAAACAAGCATTAAAACATAATAACCATACTTTAAATCACCTAATTCAGTGATTTTGTAAATATTTTTAATCTTTGACTTTTGCCATAGTTCCATCTGTATAGAAATCGTCACCGCCACGCGCTATAAATAATTTTTTTTACGTAAAAAGTTGTATTTTTCAGAATGGAGAATAAATGGGCTACATAGTGCTAATCGCCATATTGTGATTGTAACAGCCAAAATTGTCACAAAAAATTACATAACATTCATTTTTGTACAATAATCGCTTTTTTAGGGTTCCGTACCGAAAAGGTATAAAAGGAACCCCTCTGCCTCTGTCCGTCTGTCTGTCACATTGCTAAATATCTCGAGAACTACTTAAGCTATCGATTTGAAATTTGGAATAGATATAAACAGCGCTAACTTTAACACATTGGATGTGTAATTTTTTTATTTTATTTTTATTAATTATGAAAAATGCTCAATATAAAGAGGGGGCAGAAGTTCTAAGTCTATTTACTAGGTCGAGTGGGATATCATTAGAAAGAACTCGAATTGAACATTACAAAACATTTTTTTATTTGTTTTTATAAATTGATTTATGAAACAAAATGTAAAAAAAATATACCAATCCCCCCCCCTCCCTTATCTCCGAAGTTTACCAACGAAAACTTTTGAAATTTTTACATAATAATAACAATATCATAAATAAATAAAATAAAATAAAAAAGCCGTTTATTCCTTAATATCGTTACAATATTACTGTACAGTAAATTATTTAGAATTTAAAATATAAAGTATAAGTTATGCATGCACTATTAATTCGATATTTCTCTTATAATTTACTGTATGTCTACAAAATAATTATTTTTAACATTTTTTCATTATGTTGATTTTAATATAATTTATAATTCAATTATTTTAATATAATTTAATTTTTCAATTTGGTATATAAATTATGTCTTAGATATTAAGGACCTCTCTCGAGTATAGGCCTCCTCCAACTCCTTCCATGTATCTCTAGTTTTTGCTTCTTCAATCCAGTGTTTTCCTCCTATTTTAGTAATTTCATCTGACCATCTTTCTAATGGTTTTCCTTGCCTTCGTTTTCTCTCTGGACCCGGCCACGCTGTCACAGTCTTTGTCCACTTGTCGTCATTCATTCTTATTACATGACCCGCCCATCGCCATTTCAATTTTTTGCAGTATGTCAGAGCATCAATTACTTATGTTTTTTGTCTATCTCTATGTTTTTCTTTTTATCGATACGTTGAATGTTTAGGATGCTCCGTTCCATGCTTCTTTGGCATGTGTTAATTTTATTTTTCGTGTAAGAATTGAAGATCCACGTTTGACATCCGTAAGAAAGGCATGGTAATATGCATGAGTCCAGGATTTTCTTTTTCAGTTTCAGTGGCAGGTTTGATTTTAACGGTTCTTTGTAACTCCAGTACTTGTTCCAGGATATTTTAACACGCCTATCTATTTCATCCAGATGCCGGGTTTTCTTGAAGGATATCTGTTTGCCCAGGTAGATGTATTTTTCAACGTAGTCAAGAGTATTACTATTTACTTTGATAGAGTCCCGATCGTGGTTTGTCATGACTTTTGTTTTTGATGTGTTCAGTTCTAGACCTATATTTTTACTTACAAAGTAGACGTCTTCGATCATTGATTGTAGCTGTGCGGCTGATGTAGAGAAAAGTACAGTGTCGTCCGCAAATCGTAGGTTGTTTAAATATTTTCTTTCAATTTTTATGCCTTTGTTAGACCAGTTTAGGTTCTTCATTATATTTTGTAAAACGGTTATAAATATTCTTGGCGACAAGGGGTCACCCTGTCTTACTCCTCTGCAGATATTTATTCCCGAGCCCATTTTTTTAAACTTAACTCTACTAACGCTTTTAGAGTAAATGTCTTTAATGAGCTCTATTACTTCCAGCGGCACGTTGCATTTAGTTAGAGCAGTCCACATGCTGGTGTGTGAGATCGAATCAAACGCTTTAGCGTAATCTATAAAAGCGAGGTAGAGCGGGTCGCCTTTGCTCCTGAAACTTCTCTATTATTTGGTCTAAAACCTGAATGTGATCCATGGTAGAAAATCCCTTTCTGAACCCAGCTTGCTCTGTTGGTTGGTACTCCTCCGTGAATTTTGAGATTCGTATAATAGAATAATGTCCGATTTTGCCCATTCAATCGGGATTGTTCGTGAGTTTAAAATTTTGTTAAAAAGAGCTGTTATGTGTGGTGTTAGCAGGATTCTACCGGCTTTAATTAGTTCTTTTGTGATTCCATCAGGACCGCTACTCTTATCCCTTTTCAATAACTCTATCTTTTTCAATATTTCGCTATCGGTGAATCTTTCTATACTTGCTGTGTTTGTTACTTGAGCAGGTTTATCTAAATCTGGAGCGGTATTAGTACATCTTTGGGAGTAAAGGTTCCTGTAAAATTCTGTCGCTGTATTAACAATTTTGGTTCTTGAGTGTAGTTTGTTTCCAGTATGTGACTCTGTTAACATAGCAATCCATTGCTTAGACTTGTTGATTTCTTTAAATCCCTTTTTTATACTTCCAGTCGTTTCAAAGTATTTTTCTAATATGTTGAGCCTATGCTCTTGGTAGTCCTTTTTTATAAGCTTATGGACTGTTTTGTATAAAAAACTTAACTCTTGCTTTTCTTCCCTGGACCGCGGTTTTTTATGTTGTAACTTGTCTGCGTTGAAGTAGAGCATGAGTATTTTCCGAGATAACCTTATTTTGCTTCGGTATGGCGTTAAAATTAGTAGAGAAATTTAAGTTCTCTGTAATTGTTTTTTTAATTTTTGAGTAAAAAGACTCTACTGTTTGGTCCTCATAAATTTTTAAGCTTTCGATATTTTTTTCCACTTTCTAAGAATTTTTTTTCTGTTGTAATGTCACTCAAGTTTTGTTTTTTATTTTTGAATTTAATTCTACTTTTCTGTGCCCAACATATATTGTAAGTTCCTCTAATTAGTCGATGGTCGCTGCAGAAGTTAAATTTGTCTATTATATCAATGTTGGTAAATTTCTTCTTTGTATTTGTTAGAATATAATCAATTTGGCTTTTCTTGTTTTTTGGCGAAATTCATGTCCACATGCTAGAAGTTTTCTTTTTAATACGCTGTTCATAATAACCAGATTATTTTCCAGTGCATGTTGTATCAGTTTTTCACCTCGTAAGTCTCGTTTACCGTAGCAGTATGGACCCAATGCGCGTGTCTCTCCATTTTGACGCTGTCCAACGCGAGCATTAAAATCGCCCATCAGTATTACATTTTTAGCGCATGACTTTTGAGCTCGGTTCAGTTGGTTGTAAAAAGCGTTAGCTTCGGTGTCGCTTGTGCTGCAGGTGCATACGCCTGAATAATTGATATAGCAATCTCGTTGAAATTCAAATTTAGAATACATATTCTTTCAGACACCGCAACAAAGCTTTCTAAATGTGGTTTCAAGTGTCTTTTTATTAAGAAGCCCACACCATATAAGCCTTTGGTTTCGCCGTAATAACAAAAAATATGATTTTCGTCTTCTGAAATATTGTAACCGATTCGTCTTATTTCAGACAATCCAATTATATCATATTTAATGTTTGATATCGCAGTTGTAAATTCAAGTATTAATATTACAGGAAAAATATAATCACAATTTTTTTACACGAATCCGGATTCTGGCTCCACGCTATCCCCTCTAGTAACTGCGCAACTTTATTAGACAACAATTCTTTTAGACTGGCTGTCGGCCTCCTGGGTGCCGAAATAGTTGTCCCCCACCGCTGTCCCTGCGGAACTGAAGTTGACGGTCAGGGCCCCCACGGCCTCTCCTGCCGAAGGAGTGCCGGTCGTCTGTCCCGCCATGCCAGCCTTAACGATGTCATCCGTCGGGCCCTTGTCAGCGTGGGCGTGCCAGCCGCGTTGGAACCACACAGGCCTGGCGCGCGACGATGGCAAGAGGCCTGATGGCATAACTCTCATCTCATGGAAGAATGGGCGGCCGCTTATCTGGGATGCCACATGTGTAGACACCCTAGCGCCGTCCCATCTAGCCTAGTGACGTGGCGTCACTAAAGGCTGGCGGAGCGGCGGCAGCGGCTGAAGTCCTAAAGCGCCGCAAATATGCTGGTCTCTCAATAAACCACATGTTTGCGGCGTTTGCGGTAGAGACCCGACTAGGGCCGTGGAGCTGCGACGCCCTTAACCTTTTACACGAATTAAAAAAAACTACTGGAGACCTCGGGTCACCCTAGGGCTGGCTCATTCCTAGGGCAAAGAATAGGCATAGCCATCCAGCGGGGTAATGTAGCCAGCCTCATGGGTACCCTTCCGCAGGGGACAGACTTGGGGGACCTTTCATAGGTGGGTATTTTTCTATATTACTTAAATTTTTAAGTAGTTTTATTTTAAGTTTAGTTTAGTTTTAATTTGTTAAGATAATACGTAGTTTTAATGTTTTTTTTTATATTTAGATATGTAATTCTAATATAAATATGCCTGGCAAAACTTTTAATTTTCCGAATTGTTCATATTTTACCGTAATCTTCAACTAATTTAATTTCATTGCTGTTATGTGGTTTTCCAAGAATACATTTTCAATATTAAATATACCTAGTTTTTGGTTATAAAAAAAATATTAAAATACCTTCTTTCAAATAAAACAAAAATTGTTGAAATAGGTTCAGTGTCCTTGAAAAAACTAGTTACCTAATTTACCGATAGATGGCGCTGTACACAATTGCGCTTGGTATACTTCTGGTCACGTCTTTCGTGATTCTATTTACATGAGAAAATTGAAAGTTTGTACGGAACCCTCGGTGCGCGAGTTAAACGAACTCGCACTTGACCGGTTTTTGTATGGAATGGTTATATTATAATATTTAATTCAAAAATGAATCCCTCGTCCCTAAATTATACGAAATTGATATATAACTTGCCCTAGTTGCCAAGAGCAGGCAGATGTTTAGCACAGATTGGACCTGGGGAGCTGACCCTTTCACCCCCCCTTTTTTGGGGGTACGCATGGTACGATCTCGTGGCTACCGGGCCAAATAAGCTTTGTTTCACATCGGCATCGCCTGCGACTAAAGTGCATACCACTCCATACATTTGCTGCCCTAACTTACCCTACTATATGGATGTTTGCATCATGTGCTGGTGCTGCCCCTGTTGAAGCACAGTGGCCACTTCGATAAATCTCTACAATTTTATGTACGCACCACTATAAAACAAAGATAAAATAGCATTTTATTGTAGATTCAGTTTTTGTATTTTTGTTAAAAATGGTGGAGCCATGGGGGTTCGCGAGGTCTACAGCTCACAGAGCCAATAGTTTAAATAAAATGTATACAAGTTTGAGGTTAGTGTTTAGGAATAGTTGTTTTGTTTTGATAGCTAAACCACTTACTGGGAGAGCTCGGCGGAGAGTCCTTAATGGTCTCCTGGTAGATAGGCGGCGGCGTGGGCTGCGGCTGCCGGCGAATGCTGGCCAGGCTTTGTGCCGCCGACTCTGCGGAAATTACAAACCATTGCGGTTGTTAAGTCTGTCTTAATTACCTACCTACTATTTGGTAGTCCATGCCAACTTTACTAAGTTTACCACGTGACATTTACATTAAATTTGTCTACGTTACTAACTAGCAGGGGTGCGAACCTCCTCGCTTCGGGCAAACACGGCTCCGTTCGGCTCAACATTGCTCCGATCAATTATTAGGGATGGTATTGTTGTTTTACTTTACGCCTATTGATTGTATTGGACAAAACGAGGAATGCATTGTTTTTTACCGTATTTATAACAATATTATCTACTTAGTATGTTATCGCAAGACAGTCTCCACTTTATGTTTTTGTTCTACCAATAGGCAGGTATTTATACTGTGCCTATTCCGATCACTGCACATGATACTGCAGAGCACAGTCGGGCTCTAGCAGCGTGTGTTGTCAAAGAGTAAGTCACACAATACTGTAGAGCACAGTCGGGCTCTAGCAGCATGTGTTGTCAAAGAGTAAGTCACACTATACTGTAGAGCACAGGCGGGCTCTAGCAGCGTGTGTTGTCAAAGAGTAAGTCACACTATACTGTAGAGCACAGTCGGGCTCTAGCAGCGTGTGTTGTCAAAGAGTAAGTCACACTATACTGTAGAGCACAGTCGGGCTCTAGCAGCGTGTGTTATCAAAGAGTAAGTCACACTATACTGTAGAGCACAGTCGGGCTCTAGCAGCGTGTGTTGTCAAAGAGTAAGTCACACTATACTGTAGAGCACAGTCGGGCTCTAGCAGCGTGTGTTATCAAAGAGTAAGTCACGCTATACTGTAGAGCACAGTCGGGCTCTAGCAGCGTGTGTTGTCAAAGAGTAAGTCACACTATACTGTAGAGCACAGTCGGGCTCTAGCAGCGTGTGTTGTCAAAGAGTAAGTCACACTATACTGTAGAGCACAGTCGGGCTCTAGCAGCGTGTGTTGTCAAAGAGTAAGTCACACTATACTGTAGAGCACAGTCGGGCTCTAGCAGCGTGTGTTATCAAAGAGTAAGTCACACTATACTGTAGAGCACAGTCGGGCTCTAGCAGCATGTGTCGTCAAAGAGTAAGTCACATTACGAGGGGCGACTGAAAATTTCGAAGCCTAAGATTCAATTAGGCCAAGCAATAAGAAGGTATAGAGGGAAATGCTAGGAAACACATTTTTTTTTATCTATTTAATAAAGGGGTTTTATCATATTTGATGATGGCACCCCCATTGTTACAAATCAAAATCACAAATTTACCTTCGCTTAGTTCCTAAATTAACTAATTTATATAAATCTTTAGCTGTTTTAGACAAAGGGTGTGCTAAAATATCATTACATGTACCCACATTCAATTTGTTAATTTTATGTTTAATTACAAAAGCTTGCCTTTCTGCTTCGTTTCGGATACATTCCATCATAATGAGAGTAGCATCTTCTCTCGTCCCACATTCCCTACAGTTTTGAGTACCACTCTTGCGCATCAAGAAAGCAAAGCTATTAAGTGGAATGTGTCCAGATCGAAGTCTGAGGGCTATTATGATATCTAACCTACTCATACCAGATCCTCTAAACCATGGCACTTGACACAGATTAGGTTGAATTGTTCTGTACCATATTTCTTTGTTCTGAGACCTCTCGTCGAAGTGCTCCTTCCATAAGTCCCGGCATTTAGAACATACCATGTTTAGACAGTCAGTATGGTATGGTAAACAATTACATACTATTCCTTCTGTGATAGCTTCCCTAGCAAATCTATCAGCAGATTCGTTTCCCGTTAGACCTATATGAGATGGCACCCATTGCAACTGTATTTTGATACTTGACCCCGACAATTTATTTAAACTGTTAAGAATAGTGTAGGCTATCGGTGCTCCTCGAAAATTCGAGGTGCATCGAGCCATATATTGTAAAGCGCTCCTAGAATCTGTACATATAAAAAAAAATCCGGTCTTAAATGATTCGACATATGCAATCGCCTCTGCCAACGCTACCAATTCAATGTACATAATAGAAATATTATTATTTATTTGAAGTTTTACACAACTTTTTAATTGAGGGTCAAATATCGCCACACCTGCACCATTTGCACATTTAGATCCATCAGTATAGATGAAATAGGAATCAGGGTACTTTCTCCTTAAAAATAATTTACATGTTTCCTTAAGGGTATGAACGTCCAACCTCTTTTTTGATATTTTGCACACCTTCAATATACAGAGAAATTGCATTAGAAAAATCTACGCTGCTGACCCAGGTATCCAGTGTAAAGAGTTCGAGTTGACGTGACGTGAAGTATGAATTTGGGTATTCTCTAACAATTCGTCAGCTTGACTTAATAAGGGTTTTTTCTTACGTCTCCAATACAGATTTCCCGTTGAAAGAGACAGTTGTTCTATTTTGTCCATTGCTATGTTATTCTCATAGGATTTCATTTTCAGCCAAAATTTACTTGCTAAATAAAATCTGCGTATATGTAGAGGCGGAAGACTAAGTTCGGATTCCATTACGTGAATTGTCGAGCTTTTAATAAAGCCTCCAATTGTGCGCATGCATCTATTTTGTAGCCGGTCTAACTTAGTTAAAGTACTTTTGTGCCCATTTCCGTACAAAAAACAAGCATAGTCTAGCCTACTGCGTATGGTTGCAATATATAGCCTTCTTAAATTATCCGGATGGACACCCCAAAGTGGCCCTGCTAAAATCTTAAACGTATTTAATAATTTCAAACTTTTTTCTATGATTTCGTTAATATGTTTATTCCAATTCAGAGTTTTCTCTAGCCATAAACCCAAATACTTAATTTTATCTACCACTTCTAACGGTTTATTGTTGATTTTAAGAATTACGGTATTTCGTGAATAGCCCCGTCTAAAAATGTAGATTTTACTTTTAGTTATGGATATGTCTAAGCCCAAATCGAACAACAATTGAGCAAAAGTATCTAGCACTGGTTGCAACTCGTAAACGCCATCTTTTAATGTTTGATATACTATATAAAACAAAATCATCCGCATGTTGTAAAATATGAATATTATTGTTTACTAATTTTACAGTTTTGCATATGTTCATAGTCGCAATATTAAATAACAAAGGTGAGAACGGGTCCCCGTGGGCTAAGCCGATCCCGGTTGTTCTAGAAATTGTACAAATATCATCCGTTTTAATCGTAAGTATCCTCTTTTAAAAAAAATCCCAGACATACCGACAAATTTTAGCGGCTATACCTATCTGAACCATCACGCTTAATAAACTTTTTAAATCTATGTGATTATACGCGTTATCAATATCTATGAAGCACGCTAAAGTAGGGTAATTGATTGACATACCTACTTGAATATCGGAGACTAATGATGCCAGACTATCTACTGTTGATCTACACTTTCGGAAACCGGTTGTACAAGGCGATAGGCAGTTATTTTTTTCGATAAACCATTCAACTCGCTTAAGTAAAATATTATGATACACCTTGCAAAGACAAGATATCATTGAAATCGGCCGTAACGCATCTGCAGATTGTGGATTGCGGCCCGGTTTAGGTATCGGAACGATGCTGATTTCCCGCCATTGTAAGGGAACGAACCCCGACATAAGAAACTGATTATATAACGATAATAAAATCACCTTACCGTTATCGGAGGTTACTAATCATTGAGTAGGATATATTGTCACAGCCAGGTGTCATGTCTTTACGCCGCATGCATTGTTCAATTTCCGGTTTCGTTATAGGTACTTCTAACTTGGGATTGTAACTGTATAAAATTGGATCTTCAGGCGTTACGTAGTCTAATAACCTAATTGCCTTATCTTTATCAACATAATTGAACACAATTTTTAACTACGTAACTTTGATTGGACTAGTTAGGAGATGAACATATCAAAAGTCCCCGGCCGTAACTCTGGTGCCGGGGGGAAAGGGGGGGTTTGAAGGTAAAATTTTTCGGTTTTTTACTTATATCTTGGAAACCTTGCGTCTTAGCGATATGACTACTTAAACAAAACGAAAACTGATTAAATTTGCTACAAGTTTAGTTCAGTCAAATTTTTCGATATCTTGAATAGTTTTCGAGATATTCTCTGTTGGAAGTTTATTAGGGCTATAATTTTATCTTGATATCTACATAAATGAAGCTACTAGGCCATGTTTGGTATCGTTTTCGTATAAATCGGGAGTGACAAATTCATTTATGGTATCACATTGACACCATTCCTAAGTAAAAATATATAAACTTTAAACAAATACCTTTTTTTAACTCCTCTTCACACTTAAGGTGGTTCGACTAGGTTACCCAAAGCTTAAACCCCGCTAGATGGCGTCACTTTCGCAAATTTTCAGGTTTTATTTTTTTGTGGAATAGTGTTTGTATCTGTATACTTAAAAGTATGTTTAGCGCACTCTTTACATAAATATTGAACTATTATAATAAACATTGAATACTTCATTAGTGCAAAAAACACTTTTAAAGTCGACAGAGTGTTTCTGTCATGCTATTTCCTACTATTACTAACACATGCAAACAGTGTTTCCGTGATGCTTGTAGTAGACAATTTCATGCAGTGTAAGTATGCTGCAATGGCGTTGCGGTATGTTCGTGGAAATACGTGCAAGAGGATTCGGGTTCGAGACTGGTACGTCAGGGGTACTTTTATTTGTCCTTTTTGTGTTATGTTTCTTATACCTTTTAGTCTTCGAATTCTTGTCCGATTCCGATATAACCGAAATATATTTCAGTGATATCGGAAACGGCTCTAACGATTTCGATGAAATTTGCTGTAAGGGGTTCGATCGAGCTAGGTCTTATCTCTGGGAAAACGAGCATTTTTGAGTTTTTACTTATGTTTTCTTTTTCTCCCAGATATTTAGTATTATTAATAAATTAGTTTATAACGTTTTATAAAAATATGTGACGTTTTGAACTAAAAGGTACCACATTGTCGGTTGTCGATTAGGTTGATTTCATTTTGAAGCTTTATGGAAATATGACAACAATAAGTAGGTACCCGTTTGGTTGAAAACGCCACATATATTGAAAACCTGACTTTCACAAATCTCACCTTTTTGGGTTCTTCCAACTCAGAAAGGATGGAGAATACTGACGATTCTTAGTAGCACTAGCCCAAGGAAGTCCAGGTTTGTAAGTGTCAGGTATCAGTTTTTTTTAAAGCGCTAAATATAGTTCTACAAGTAAAGCAATCCCTTACTGCCCAGCCTCTATAGTATTTTTCAAACTGGAAGGGTACGATGATAGATTTCATCTCCATACAATTTATAACCTAATAATGCCAAATGTTGCAAAATTATATTGAATTGAGATCTATCATCGTACCCTTGCAGTTTGAAATAGTTATTTACGATACAAGTGCGGAAAAGAGAAAATTCGAAACGAGTGGCGACAGATAAAACACGACCGCAGAGAGTGTTTTAAATCGACACGAGTTGCGAATTACCTATTCGCACGTGTATCGTACAACGTTTTACAGTACATATGGCCCTTTAAACTTTCGACATATGCATGAAAAGTGCTCTTTACGCACTAGGGCGAGAAAGTTGCACCATATGTACTGTAAAATACTTTTTAGTACATATGGTGCTACATATACGTTACCGCCCTAGTGCGGTAATTAGTACAATACGTGCATATGTCGAAAATGTAAAGGGCCATAATTATGTACTGTAAAACGTTGTACAATACACGTGCGAAAAGGTAATTCGCAACTCGTCTCGATTAAAACACTTCCTTCGGTCGTGTTTCAATTTATCGCCACTCGTTGCCAATTCCCTACTTTTCGCACTTGTATCGTAATGTACTAATAATAAAGTAGTAATTGTAAAATAAAATTAAAAGTTTTTTTATATTTATTTTTTTTGGATTCAAGTAGGTACAGTGAGTAACAACATTGCATGGCCTTCTAATTATAACTATTATAGAAAACGGGATATTTATCATGTTTATTTATATTATTTATTTCTCGATATTTTGGCCGGTCTTGCAAGACCAGTCGTTGTGGAGATCCCTGGGGAGGCCTATGTCCAGCAGTGGATGTCTTGTTGGTGTAGATGGATTCACACAACAAATGAAATAACATTTTTTTCATATTTGTTATACGTAGTTGTCCCTGTACCTGAAAGAAAAATATTATCATGATAGCACAAATTCTCTAATGTTATAGGAAGAAAGATGATGCAACAATATGGATTCTAATAAAGTTATCATTTACTTACCTAGTAATAATTGTGTTTTTCATTCATAGACAAAATTCCATAATTTTCATCCCCAGGAAATGTTTTATTTTACTTTATTGCAGTGAGGCTGTCCTGATTTTTTCTGGCTAATGAAGGAAAACATTTTATTTCCAAGAATGCCTCTTCATTTTGCACAATACCTAAAAAAACCTAGAGTTAGTGACACATTGACTATTCGGCAACCAAAACAGTAATAATTACATTATATAGGTATTGTTCACTGCTTATATCTACCATTACGGAAGAAGTGAGAATTATTTTCTAAAAAGATCGGCACGAGAAAATTACAATGTACAATGAAGGAATGAAACTGTACCTACCTTACGAAACTTCACCATCATGAATTCCGCTTCAATTGAGTCTGAATTTTTCTGGATTTTCGCGGACTAGAACACCGATGATTTTTGTAACTTGATTTAGACTGCTATCATTTTCAATTTATACAAACAAATTGATGTCACAATAAAAATGCACTAAACATGACGGCACTGCAAATCCTGCCAGGTCGGCCAGGCAACGTCGCCAACGTCATAGAGTGGCAACGCCGCAAGCAACGTATTTGTACACGACATTTGTGACACACACATACGTAAAATTGATGAAAAAATTACGTTGATTTATGTATGATTTCTGTATGAAACAAAGTTTTTCTATTAATTTAGCGCAAATGAATATTCGAAAGTAGATAAATGAGCAAATATTTCTGTAGTAATAGTGTGTAGTGCCTTAATTAAAGCAGATTGAATTTTGTATGAAAATCGAACCACCTTAAACCGCTGAAACGATTTATTTGAAATTTGGTATAGAAGTGTTTTAAGTCCCGAGACAGGACATATCAGATTTTTTTTTTTTTTTTAATCTTTATTAAAGAGCTTTATCGCTTAGCGATTATGTCGCTCCATATAGTCATCATACAATCACACTCACTTACGATTACTAAGGCCTATATTTACTAGCTTAAACAGTGCTCTGACCTCGTCCGACAATGGAGAAGCCAGGGCACTATTGCAGCCACCAACATTGTTAAAAATATTAAATGATATTTTCAGTTGGCTCCTAAAGGATTCGTTCCGCACACATTCCACCAATATGTGGTACACGTCCTCAATCATATCGCACTCTGAACATAATGGAGAGGTAACTTTACGCATCATGAATCCAAACTTATTAAGTGGAATGTGCCCCGAACGTACTCTTAGAGCTGTTACAATTTCTTGCCGACTAAGCGAGCAATCTATCCATGGTGTATTTATAAGTTCAGGCTGGATCGTTCTGTACCAAATACCTTTTTCTGTTGCCCTTTTGTCAAAGTACTCTTTCCATAATTGGCGACATTGTTTTTTAACTAATTTGATACACTCGGAAAAGAACGGTAAAATGTTGCATATGGTATCACTATGACAGGCTTGCTTAGCAAACAAATCTACTTTTTCGTTTCCGGTAATGCCTATATGTGACGGAATCCACTGCAGAGTCAATGATTTTCCCATAGATTCCAGATTATATATGCTTTTAAGTATACTATAGGCAATCGGCAGTCCTCGATAACTCGAGGTACAGCGAGCCAGATGTTGTAATGCGCATTTAGAGTCTGTAAAAATTACAAATTTTTCACAATCAACTGTTTCAATATAGGATATTGCCTCTGCAATGGCTACTAACTCCCCGTGCATGATGGATAAGTCAGACGTTATTTTCAATTCTAAATGTGTTTCACACTGAGGGTCATAAAATGCGGCGCCCATTGCTCCTTCTTCCTTAGAACCGTCGGTGAATAGTTGGTAGAAGTTGTGATAACTATTGCTAATAAATTGAGTAATTAAAGATTTAGTTGTTTGGTTATAGCTGCGCTTTGGTTTATCGACTATATTTATATTTACTTTAAGTGTTTCTGTAAGATCAACTTTGTTAACCCATAATGGTAATGAAAACATTTCTAAGTGTCTACTAGATTGAACAGACACTGATTTGAATGAATTGTGGATTGAAGCTAACAGTGGGGTTTTTCTCCGGAATCGCTTATAAGATGAACTTACTTCAGATAACTCTTGTAATAATTTAATATTATTATTACTATTTAGTGATCTGGATTTAAGCCAAAATTTTCCTCCCAAAAAAAAACGACGTACTTGTAGTGGAGGCAAAGTTCATTTTCCATCACATGGATTGGCGTCGACTTAATAAAACCGCCAATGGTACGTAAAGCTTGATTTTGGACCTTGTCTAATTTATATAGATGGTTAGTACAACTATGATCATATAAAAAGGATGCGTAATCTATTCTACTACGTATGATTGCTATGTACAATCTTCTCAAGTGTTTAGGGTGCACTCCCCATCTAGGGCCAACAAGTACTTTGAAAATATTAAGAAATTTTTGAACTTTTTGAGTGACTTCATTTATGTGTTTAGCCCACGTAAGAGAACGATCCAACCAGACACCAAGATACTTCACAGTTTCTACTCTTTCTAAGTTGTAATTATTTACACTTAACTGGACAATATCCCGACATGGACCTCTTTTGAAAATACATAATTTAGATTTGCTGATAGAAATATTTAGGCCCAAGTTACTTAAACATTCGTTAAAAATCTGCAAGGAATTCTGTAACTCCATTTTAGCCTCTACAATGTTCTTACTTGTAAAGTATAGTACATAATCGTCCGCGTACTGACTAATGGAAACCCTATGGATCTGGTCCCGGATAAATATCGTGGCAACATTGAATAGCAAAGGCGATAAGGGATCTCCTTGAGCTAGGCCTCGGTCAGTTTTTCGGCTTAAAACTACTCCACTTTCCGCTTTAATTGTAAGAGTCCTTTCCTTTAAAAAATTCCAAAGATATTTAGAAATTTTTGAACTAATGTCTAGGCGGTCTAAATTGCGTAGTAGGCTAATTACGTCAATATTATTATAGGCGTTATCGATATCTATAAAACATCCTAATGTTGTCATATTTTTCGCCAAACCTATCTGTATTTCAGTAACTAATCGGGCCAAGCTATCAAGACATGATCTCGTCTTTCTAAAACCCACTGTTTCTTCTGAGAACATTTTGTTTTTCTCTAAATACCACTCCAATCTTTTATTAAGAATTGCATGAAATATTTTGCATACGCATGAAATTAAAGATATAGGCCGCATAGCTGAGTTCGAATTTGGATCTCTTCCGGGTTTAGGAATTGGGATAATACGAATTTCTTTCCATTGATTAGGTACAAATCCTGAAATTAAAAATTGGTTATATAAATTTAATAGTATTGTCTTGCCATTTCTAGGGAGTTTTTTAATCATGGAGTATGAAATTTCATCACAACCAGGGGCAGTGTCTTTCGATTTAATACACGAGTAATGAATAGTAATTGGTACTACTATCACTGGGTTTTGCGAGCTAAATACAGGTTCCGGTGGAGAAACTGAGTCAGGAGTCAGACTGGCAAGAAGAACTAGAGCCTTATCCTCATCCACATGAGATCTTGGGGCATTGTATCCTTTGAGCCACCTCATTCGGTTCCACATGTCAGATGGAGACGTCACATCACCTAAAGAGCTACAAAATTCCTGCCAGCTTTTACTTTTCCTGTTCCTAACTAGTTTTTGTGCTAACCGTATTTTATCCTGAAGATCCTGAAGGTTCCGCGGGGTAGGATTACGTCTAAACTTAGCCAACGCCAGGCGTCGCACTGCTACAGCGCGGGATATATCTGAATTCCAATAGGGTTTCGGGGTAAACATATTTGTTGGATTACTGTTAATTTTATACATTGGAATGTTTTCATCTGCCGCTGTATTTAAGCTATTAATAAATTCATTGTAAGCCTCTTGAGGATCTTCAGGTAAAACAATATTGTTAAAATGACTATCAAGTTGCGATGAATATTTTTCCCAATTAGCCTTTTTATAGTTTCTGCGACAAGTAGGCCTCATATAGGTTTGGAGTTCTGTGGAAATTTTAATTATTAAATGGTCACTACCTAGAGATTCATTTAAAACAGCCCATTTCATGATTAACGATATGTCATTAGATGCTACAGATAAATCGGGAGAAGATAATTGCAATACACTATTTACTAGTTTCGATCGAGTCGGACTGCCATCATTCATTGATACAAAATTATTATCCAATAAGGAATCGTGAATTTTAGTACCTCTACTCTCTGTCTTGTATGACCAATTTGTATGATGTCCGTTAAAATCTCCGAGTATAAGGGTTTTTTGATGAAAATGAGAAAATATTGAATCCCAATCATTCTGCGATGTCGTAATGGAAGATGGACAGTAAACTCCGATTATGTTTTCAATTTGATTGCAATTGAACAACTTGACAGATACAGTTTCGATTCCAGCATTACAGCAAACAATGTGACTTAGTTGAGCTTTAATCGACTTGTGTGTCAAAATTGCTACACCTCCGTAACCGTCCAATCTATCAGAACGAAAAATATTGTAATTGTTCACTTTTAAATAGCATTCGGGTTCAAGCCATGTCTCGCTTATAACGGCAACATGAACCTTTTCCTGCATAAGAAGCTGTTCAAATGCAACCAACTTTGGCCTAATGCTTTGCGAATTCCACTGTAAAATATTTAGTCTAATCGGGCCCGTCTTATTACGTTTTAAATGCATTAAAATTTTTTTTTAAAAGTGATGCATCACAGAGGTAATTTGTAACAACTGATATAAAGTACTCACAACATACTTGCATCGCAGTTTTGATCTTATCAACTATCGAACCCCTCTTAGAAAATATAATGTCTTTTAACTTTTTTAATAAAGCACTTATTGTAATTTCATCTTTGGCCCCGTCTTCATTGTACAGTCTGGTTTTCGGTGCTGGTGCGTCCGGGCATTCACTCTCCCTAATAGTTGACTGGTCGTCCGATATATTTCCGATGTCCGTGTAGTGCTCCTGAGACAGATTTGTATCCTTTTTACTCAAACGCCGCCGCACCCGCCGCGTTTTTCGCTGATCTTGATTAGAAGTGGGCAATGTCGCTGGATTATGAATTTCAGCTATGGTTATTGTCTCATTTTCAGAAGGTAATGCCTGGAAGTATGTGACCTGATCTCGATTTTGTAATGGTTGCTGTGTGTTTGAGTCACGCCGGAAACTAAAAGCCGGGGGCAAAGGAGTAGGAGGTAAAAAATCACCGCGAGGTGGTTTATTCACAACAGGAGATCCTAGCGACGCATACATTTCGGCGGCTCTTTTATAGGTCACGTTCGATTCAGACATGATTTCGCGAATTCTTTTTTCTTTCTGATATATAGGACATGTTTTATCCAACGCCATATGATTCCCGGTGCAATTACGGCACGTATACGTAGTTGTTTCACAGTTTGCATGGTTGCCCGTACATTTTGGACATGTAATTTTCTTTGGACATAGCTTATGCGTATGGCCAAATCTCCAGCACTTCGAACACTGGGAAACTGGAAAAATGTATGGTTCTACTTTCGCCCTAATTTCAAATAAGTAAACATATGATGGCAAACTGTCACCTTTGAAACACTGTTGTTTTTTGGGTCTAATCATGGAAGTTAAATTAGACCAATTTCCCGATTTCCGATTGAGATGAAATTTTGCATAGGTACATAATCACTTCTTGAACTCTTGTGAAAATACCACATGAAAGATAATACCGCCGTTCGGATGTATTAATTGTTTAGTTGTTTACTGTCCAAGTGTGTCCGATAAGCTTACACCTGGTCGGTCATTATCTTTGTTTTAGTAAACGCCATTATATTAATATTAGTAACAATAGAACACTTAAAATGTATTATATTACTTACACAATACAACGTTCACCAAATATTATGAAATAAAAGTACAGTGGGATAAAACGCTCCTTGCCGTACCCCTCATACAAAACAATATATTATTATACTACGGTTTGGTCCCTACCAAATGTTGCTTACCATCATCCAAACAGTAATCGGTTGTAAAATGATACAATATCAAACAGCTTCAACATGAAATAAGCTTTAAAACCAGCCAATAAAGTTTATTTTAGCCCTCTACGGAAACATTTGTAGTTTTTACATCTAGCGCCAGGCCACGGTGTTCCATACCTTGAGCCATGTCAATAACTTCTGAAATATATATATTTTTGGTATCTTTGAAATGTGGATTTTCGGTATGCTTGCAACGCGTATGTATCTTGAATTTCAGTATTTTTACTATATTGCACTGATAGTAAACCAAACTTGAATATTTAAGACCCTGTTTTCATTTTAAAAAACGTGTTTATATTTTTTTATCCTAATGTACCTTATAGAAATGGTTGTTAGCTTATATGATACTTACGTTATTACGTCCAATTACTTTTCGTTTATTTTTAAAACAGAATTTATTCATGACTCACATGTTAGTCACTGGCCCTGCGGAACTGTTTGAGAATGACCCATACGCTGAGTCGCTGGCCCTGAATGGGTTAATGGTCCTATCTCGCAACATATTATACAAATATCTAGTTTACATTGTATATTTGCATCATCTTGATTTGTAGCCGAACACATTTTCACTAGAGAAGAGATTTAAACCGAATACTAGTTTTTACCTGTAACATATCAAAATTAATATTACTATTATACTACAATTATTCTAAATTATTGCTAAATTTATTAAAATATACTAAAAGCATAATTTTTGTACTCTACAACTTCTATTTGAAGCTTATTCTTCTGTTCGAAGTTATTTAGTCAACGGTGAATTTTAACGGAAGTAAAATAAATTCATGTTTCCATTTGTTTTCAGTGATCAGACCCATACAAACTATACGTCAAATTAAAGACTATTTAATGCGCTATTTCGTCTCATTTAAAACTTTTTTGTAATGTTCAAGATATTTTGTAAAACCCAGATTTAAAAAAAAGTATCACAAAAAAATAAAAATAAATTCAGTATTTCTTTAATTACTAATTAACGGTTGACTTTATTGATCAAATATGTGAACAAAATTTCAAGCACACATATGGAGCTTTTGTTTAAAAAAAATAGTAATGAATTCGGACGAATACTTCTTGAGTTATGGTTGATTTTTTAAAACTCAATATCCGCCATCTTGGATTGGCGGCAATTTTGGTTAGCTACCATTTTGAGATGGCAATCATGGTTTTTTAACATCATAATAAGCCTATCTAACTGCTGTGAAAAGGAAATTTGGTACCCCCAAATTATACTATTTTCCAAATTTGGCTAGCTGGCCCATGGACTAGTTTGAGCCTTCCGTTGGGAGGGCTCCGGTCTCCGGAAGGCGGTGCTAAGGAGAGCGCTTCCATTGGGAGAGCCCCGGAGGGCGCTCGTGAGTGCCGATCTTGAGGGACGATCGGCAACCGTCATCAAAGGATTCGAGCCCGTGGTCCGCGCGGTTCGGTCAGGTAGAACTGAGGGTCTGGCGAGCTGCGGCTTGACGTACTCTTATCGAACCCAAGTTTTTCAAGCTTCAAGATTATTTTTTTATTTTAGTTTATTTTAATGTTATAAATCCGATTCCTTTTTTTGTAACCATTTAATTATTTGCCATAGTAATTTTCTTCTAGTTTTGCCAACCTTTGTTAATAATCTGTAATCCGCATTTTTAAAATTCTCTCAAAATTCAAATAGCCTCATTTGACGGGCGAAGTATTCGGTTTTGAATTTAGATTTATTTCATCCATTGATTCAGCCATCATCATCCATACCACTCACATCTCATTAAACCATTTTTCCTTCACAGCTAAATTTTCATCCGAGTTCCTGTTTTATACTTATTCCTTTTCCCTTTATGCGGAAGACAGACATCCTCAACCATCCGTTTAATTATTCTGTTAAAAAAGTGTTTTTATAAATTTTAATAAAAATTGTCGTCATTTTATACACCGTGTTAAAATAAAAAATCAAAGGTTCTCACGGCAAACCATGTGGAAACATTCTTAAACACCGCTCCCGATGCTCAATATTTGGCTACAAAAGTACGTAATCTTCTAATTGTTCAAATTTCACATTAAAACTTAATTAAATGTATTTTATTTGTTTGCCATTGTTTTATTTTACTCACAATCGAAGTGAAAAGCAGTGTGTATAACTCAGGCACAAACGCCTATTTGTATCCTCGGCTATATTATCCATTGCCTCGTATAATAGTGAATCGCTTTGTGCCCTTGTTTTACAATCTACTATTTTTTTATTTAATTTTTTTTTATGAGGTAGGAGGCAAACGAGCAGACGGATCACCTGATGGTAAGCGATTACCGGCCCATGGACACCCGCAACACCAGAGGGGTTGTAAGTGCGTTGCCGGCCTTTAAGATGGGAATACGCTCTTTTCTTGAAGGTTTGAAGGTCAAATCGGTCCGGAAATACCGCAGGCGACAGTTCATTCCACAGTTTAGCTGTGCGAGGCAGGAAGTTTCTATTTTGTTGTTACTTAGGAATGGTGTCAATGTTGATACCATAAATGAATTCAGCACCCCGGATTTATAAGAAAACCGGCCAAGTGCGAGTCGGACTCGCGCACCAAGGGTTCCGTACATTACATAATTTTAACAATGTATATTTTATGTGAAACGTGAGTGAAAGGTAAATTGCGGTTTACGACTTATGACGTATTTAAAAAAAACTACGTACTAAATCTCGTTCAAACCAATTTTCGGCGGAAGTTTGCATGGTAATGTACATCATATATTTTTTTCAGTTTTATCATTCTCTTATTTTAGAAGTTACAGGGGAGGACACACATTTTACCACTTTGGAAATGTCTCTCGCGCAAACTATTCAGTTTAGAAAAAAATGATACTGGAAACCTCAATATCATTTTTGAAGACCTATCCATAGATATCCCACACGTATGGGTTTGATAAAAAAAAATTTGAGTTTCAGTTCCATGTATGGGGAACCCCAAAAATTTATTGTTTTTTATTTCTATTTTTGTGTGAAAATCTTAATGCGGTTCACAGAATACATCTACTTACCAAGTTTCAACAGTATATTTCTTATAGTTTCAGAGAAAAGTGGCTGTGACATACGGACGGAAACGTGCATGTGACACCCTTCATATAGCAACATCCATACCCTACGAAAACCGCTTAGCGTTGCTTGTTAGTTTCCATATAGGCTACGGTGGCCAAAATCGAGAAAAAAACTGTCTTAAAATTGAATTTAGCGCGGAGCAGGTACCAGGGCCTCATGAGTTACGAGGAGGTGTCGTTGACCAACCCGCCGGGGGCGCCGGGCCCGGCGGCTGGGGCGCGCACGAGTATGAAGGTATCGCGGGCTGCGGCAGCTCGCGTGTCTTAGCTGTATACTTTTGGTTTGTTTACCTATATGATTCTACTAAGTAGTTGAAGTATTATTTTTTTGACTCGTAGAAAATAGTACATTTCGATGCTAGTGCGGAAAGTATGTCATTACTTCACGAGCACCGTGGGCTCGTGGCAAGACTCGGGACGAGTGAAGAGTGACATATCCGCACGTGTATCGAACGACGTTTTTTAATACAGTTGCGAAAAAATAAGAAAAGCAACAAGTAAGGAATGGAATTCGAATGAATTCGTAACTTTTATATTATTAATTCTGTGACACTGACATCATTGACATTGACATTATGAAGAGGTGTTTTTCTAGCTTTTATTCGACTAGAATAGATTTTGTTATTATTATTGAACCCAATTCAATGAAAGTTTTTTTTTTCAAATGCATGTTCTATAAGACAGAAACAATTGTAAATATTAAAACATTATACTATTATTACCTAAATATATTATACCTAATTATTTACGATTATTTGTGTATCGTATATTTATAAAAACAATATCGAATGTTGCCTTTGGAAACTTAAAACATTCTTGCAGTAAGAAGATACGCCTCTTCTTTGACAGGCGTTCCGTTCCATCCAGACAACTTATTAAGAACGGTTTTTCAACATTAATAAATAAACGTGTTAATACTTAGAATGATGAAGAGGTAAACTAGTAATAAAATATGAAATATGCATATGTTTCGTATTCTTACATTAACAGTAGGTTTTTATGTTGATTACGACGTTTAAAGGAAACTAATATTAACACTTATCAATAAATAGTCATGAATTGGAATAAGTAAAAATTTAAAAAAAATGGAAAAGTAAAAAGCACTAGTTCGCGAAAACCAACTTTCCGCACGCTAAACAGCCACGAAAAGTAGCACTTTTTGAGCAACTGTATTAAACAAGTTTTTTTTTTAATTGTGTTCCAAGCATTTCCCTCTAGAACTTTTTTTGAACATTCATTTCCTGGCCTAAATGCATTTATAACAAAAATTATACAATGCTTTTAGACCGTTCAGAAAATATTTTTTATTTCGTCTGTCAAAATTTTCCTGTACAGCCGCCTTCATTTTTTCATCACTTAAATATCGTTTTCCTCTTAAGGTTTTCTTCAAATTACTGGATAGAAAAAAATCGCTAGGGGCCAGATCTGGACTGTAGGGTGGGTGGTCAATTTCTTCGAAGCCAGTTTCCTTCAGAGCAAGCTTGGCAGCACAAGCGGTGTAAACGGGTGCGTTGCCTTGCAAAAACACAATGCCTGTTTGCTTGGTTTTGGTTTAAAGAAATTTTATTGTCTAAGAAATTACAGAAATTTCGCTTATAAGACAACTTATAAATAGCTAACTTAAAGTAATTATTTACAAATAACGCAATAAGCAAGCACTTATGACAATGTTTAACAATAAACAATTGCATTTGCATGCGAACCGCGGGTGAGCTGGAACTAAAATTAAATACAAGAATATAACTAAGAATCGACCCTAATGGTCCTAACGTAAGGTTTAGATTTAATTGGTTAGTAATAGCAATATATGAGGGTATATTTTTTTGTTCGACTCATGACTGCCAGACTTGTTTACGGGGCAAGTTAAACGAGTTTAGTTTGCCCCTTCGTTTCTCGACTTTGGCTTGGCGCACCTTTTTTAAGGCGGACACATCCGTTACTACGCAAGTACGCGCACACGCGCAGTTCGCCTTCGGATCCGTCTGCTCCGTGTCCGATCCGTTGGTTTTGAGCACGGACAGCGGACAGACATCCGGCGGACAAATCTGTCTCAATTTCTCGCCATACATTGATGGATGTGTCCACCTGACACACCTTTCATTCGTCAGACAAATCTGTACGTGTATGTCTAGCTAATCAATTTGAAAGCAGCGAATCTCATATAATCGTTAGTATAATATGAAATTCCCTGAGTGTGCGTGAAGTATACCGTAAATATTGGCAATGCTAGGATACAAGTGTTAAGTACTTACGTATAGTGGATGTAGTGGGGTTGCTGGCCATGGTGACGACGGAGGAGGCCATGGCGGCGCGCTTCTTGTTGCGCACCGTGACGGGTGGCATGCCGCCCATGCCCGCCACCGCCAGCCCGCCGTCTTTACTGGACCCGGGCAGGCAGCTCACGCTTCACATACACATTATTCCTTATATACACTTCTGTGCAATAAAATAGCAATCAATAGGAAAATGAAAATTAGGGGACAACTATAACTTTAAATCAACTATATTGGATATTTTTTTATAATTCTTCTGCATTACTTAATATTGTATCAAAATTAACTGTAACCTTTATTTAAATAATATTGGAAGTATTAAAAAAATATCATGAAAATCGGAGCTTTTACTACCTCGCGGAAATTATTATAAAAACGTAACAACCTACAAAAAAACTACAAGTGTGTACTATAATTGTAATTTAGTATCTTGTCTATTATTTCCAATCAAAGCTTTACATCGAAACTCATGTCATCCAGAAAAAAAAAATTTTTCCTATAAGATGATCTTCGTCTCAGGTGTACTAGTAGTCCATCATTCGGACTTTGTTGTCAATTTTTGACCAAATACTTGGTTTTGTTCGTTTGCTTGAGGCTCTAAATGACAGTGCCGCCCATGAGAAACCAAGTAGTCGGTCAAAAATCAAACAAAGTCCGAATGATGGACTACGTTTTTATAAGAATTTCCGCGAGGTAGTAAGAAAGACTATTTTCATGATATTTTTTTGAACACTTCCAATATTATTTAAGTAAAAGTAATGCAGAAAATTATAAAAAAAGATCCAGTATAATTGATCAAAAGTTACAGTGTTTGCTTATTTTCATTTTCCAATTGACTGCTATTATATTGCACACAGCTGTAGGTATCGGCAGGAGAGTTGAGGTGAATAATTACACACACAGCTACACAGAGAAGGTTATAATCGCGAAAACAGTATTTAATGAATGAATGAGTGAATGTGACTTAAGCGGACGATAAACTTTTTGATCCATCTTGCAGTTGGCTGTGCTGTTAACTTGCTATCGGTATGAAAAATATATACTAATTTCAAAAACTCCCTGTCAATATATGATATTGTTGTTGTGTGCATAACTTCAACTCTAGTGCCCATACCTATACTTCAAAGTTAAATCATACAGTTGTCATCAACAACGGACAACAACGAACAACGCAACGCACCACGAGTACCTGCCACTCTCTTAGTTTTACATACATCTGTACAGTATCTCTTTTGATAACGCTATTAGAGAATGGTAGATATTTAGAAACATGGTTCTGCCTGCTTGGTACAGTCGGCATCAATAGTAGCAGAGCTAGGACATCTCGCACTAATTCTCTAGACAAATTATAAGCGGTCTTTACTTATATGGACATAATATATCATGCGTGCGAAATGTCTAACAAAATAAAATTAAGGATGGCATTGTGCAGTCTATAGTATAAAATGTAACTTATGGATACTATTTATACCGTACCGAGATACATCGCAATGAGCAGGCAAATATGTTTGCCGTATTTAAAACCAGTAAAATATTGAAGTTTATCTACACGCATACCTATCATGATGCTTTCAAAATCCACAAATAATGGCCTGCATTAAGATAAACTGTTTTGTTACACCAAATTTCTTATCTGTGAAAATTTTATTATTGCTTCATTATTATATCAAAATCGATTTGGTAATGACATTCAAATTTCGAACATGTCTGAAAACACAAAGCAATTTGATTTGACCTCTATTCTAATATCAGTCGAGATGACGTTTTATTCGACATGAATTGTCAATTGCAAACAATTTTGAGAAATTTCGCATGTTTGTTGGTATCGAACAATATGGCAATCGACCCTGACTCTAGTTTGTCTCTGAATTTACAAAAACCTCAGAATAATGACTAAAGCAAAGAAGCCGGGCAAAAATAAAAGCATGATAAAAGATATCGTATTCACAACACGCTATTACTTTTTGTCTATGAGTGAGTGAGACAACAATCCGCAAGTTCTTTTCAGTATTGTCATAAGATGAACTGAGGAAAATGTCAAATGGTCCTATGTGGTTCGAATGTAATCCAGCCAAATAAAATATATGTGCGTTATTTCACAGGTGTCAACTGTAACAACTTGACATAGTCGTATTATTTTAGTTGAAATATTTCGGGAATTTCAGCGGTCATCTTGGTTTATTTTAATTATATTGTTGCTATTCCTGAAAGATTGTTGGAAAACGTGCTGAGTTTTTATTTGTAATGGTTTGAAGTTCCCTTTGTGATAATGTCTTGTGTGATCGAGGGCTGTAAATAGCATACAGGAAGAAAAGAAAATACGCACGAACCGATAACCTTTAATCGGTGTTTTGTTCAATTTTGAAGAAATTAATTTATAGGACCTGACCCTAAACATAGAAATCGATATGTTGTTTATGTAATTATTACTTACATTCAAGTCTATATAGATTTTTGCATATATTTTCGAACTTTTCTGCTAAGTATGAAAGGTTATATTTTTGGCATAGTGATGTATCGACCTCAGATCAATAACCTATCGACATTTACAGCTTTCTTATAGTTTGGCCCAGGACTGTCTCATTTTAATTGATGAGTACAGTCAAGGGCATAAATATATATACATTCCTAAAGTCTCAAAAATATGTGTACGCTCAGACAATAAAATCGTGTTCACATATTTTTGAGCCATTTGTCTGGATTGATATTTTTGTCTTCGACTGTACCTATAGTTTTCTTTGTTCTTACTTACTGACAGATTGTGTTTGCCAGACTATAGTATAATACTAAAAACCGGTCAAGTGCGGGTCGGACGCGCGCACCAAGGGTTCCGTACTTTTTAGTATTTGTTGTTATAGCGGCAACAGAAATACATCATCTGTCTAGCTATCACGGTTCATGAGATACAGCCTGGTGACAGACAGACGGACAGCGAAGTATTAGTAATAGGGTCCCGTTTTTACCCTTTGGGTACGGAACCCTAATAAAAAAGACATTAATGATCATTGATGAATGTTCCTTTTATTAATATTGTTGGTTTACCTATCTCACAAAACTCAACTTTTTATTTCAGATTTCCAAAGGACGAGGAATAGGGGATATTACTGCAATGTTCTGCCACCAGAGTGCAGCACTAGGTTTTTAGGGGACCTACCGGAAAACTCGAATCCGAAATTTCGTTATCTAGCTGCCTCTTTATCGCTCGAATACGCAAGAGTGACAGAGATGTTAGATAACAAAAGTTCGATTTTCTTGTTTCGCGATAGACCCTCAGATTGTGATAGTGGCGCCACCTACGCCGAGTTTCGCGTAATATTCCCTATTATTAAATTAAAAAAAAAAATATTACACGAACGTTTTTTTTTCATTTCCTATTTGGTACAGTCAGCTGCAGAGAAAAGGTACCCCACGTCCATAATAATTTACAGAACTTTGTATGCAGGGGGGGTGCCTTTTCTCTGCAGCTGACTGTACATGACTAGAAACTATACTTAGTCTTTTAGCATTAGAAAAAACGGTAAACCATTTCCACGTGTCTTTTTATTGACAAGTTTTTTTATAAATATAGCAATATTTTACTTATGAAAGCAAAAGTATGTAAATGATCGTATATTATATTTGTTGTGACTTATTTTCAAAGTGTTTTTCGATAAAACGACACGTTAAGATCGCTCGCCTTCTTTTTAATGATAAAAAAACGAGAGGTATAGTTAGACGGTTCTGAGTGGTAGACTGCAAATGAGATAAAAGCTATATTAGGTACATGCATTAATCCTCATATCAGGCGGCTCTTTGATTCCAAGGATTGCATAATTTTTATACTTTTTAATGATTTTTAGAATATGAAGATTATAAAAAGTATAAAAGTTATGCAATCCTTGTATTCAACACATTTCATTTCATTTCATTTCAACGAGCCGCCTGCTACAGATTTCTTGAAATTGCCGCGTTTTTTCAGGTTCAACTTTCATTAGCCAGACTATTATCAATTTCCCAATTTCGTGATTATTCTTTTACACGGCACATAAACTTATGCATAATTTATCGATACAAAAAGTCGACACAGTTACATCCCTAGCAAATTATCAAACTTATGACACCGTACGTAAATGAGAAATAACAAGCATATATGCATCTCTTTTCGGCACATTATCTAATTCGTAAGGAAGTAAAGTACGGGTATACATATTTGCGAAGCATTTTTGCCCGACTTCTATGCTTTAGTCATTATTCTGAGACAAAAACTACGGATGCGTGACATGCAAGTAACATGCCTGAAAAAAGGTTTCATTTACCGCCATTTGACGTACAGTTTATCTTTTAATTAGTTTGTAAGTATACAATTAATTTGTTTAGTTGGTCAAGTTTGGGAACAAATCAAATTATTTTATTAAATATTTTGATTTGTGTTTTTTTTTAATGTAGTCACACTACTATATATAAATTAAAAACTGTAATAGACGTCATATATTAAAGAAAAAGAGACGAAGCCCGCCAGTGGTGAAGGCCGGATTCGAACCGGCGTCTTTAGCTATCGCGGCTAACGCCATAAACCCCTAGGCCACCCCGCCACGGCGGTGCCCGTCCGAATTTCTCGACTATATGCCATCTTAGTAAGACTAGGCGTCTTTGACCAGCTCTAAGGGCTTTTTCTTTAATATATGACATCTATTACAGTTTTTAATTTATATATAGTAGTGTGACTACATAAAAAAACACAAATCAAAATATTTAATAAAATAATTTGATTTGTTCCCAAACTTTTTCATAGATGGCAGCACCAGTCTCTCTCGCTACAACGTAAATCCGTAAGGAGTTCGTTTAGGAGGTGCAAGCGCGCACTGCTTGCCCTTAGAGCTGGTCAAAGACGCCTAGTCTTACTAAGATGGCATATAGTCGAGAAATTCGGACGGGCACCGCCGTGGCGGGGTGGCCTAGGGGTTCATGGCGTTAGCCGCGATAGCTAAAGACGCCGGTTCGAATCCGGCCTTCACCACTGGAGGCCCTGGAGGGCTTCGTCACTTTTTCTTTAATATATGACATCTATTACAGTTTTCTTTTGTTTAGTTGGTTTTAAACTAACTATAGCAAAAGTTTCGTGTAAAATGCGGGATAAAGATATTTCGGAGACGCCACCTCATATCCGCGAGCGCCACTGGAGAGCAACGATGCCGCAATGCCGACTGTAATACGTGGTTAGTGAATACATCATAGAGAGTTTATAATATGCGTGTAGATAAAATAGTGTATGTAACTGTACATAATTAGGCATTAAAACTCTCGTGTGGTCCTTTTAAGGAACTTACGTTCGTCTCGTGTTTTATTGCATATCATTATGTAGCAGTCACATAAACTACTATAAACGTTCGCATAGTACGACCTAAACAAACAAAACAAAAAGTAGGAATCAGTAGACAATGGCAACCTGGATTTGGTGGGGTCCTGCTGCATCTCGTAGGCGACGTTGAGGCCGCCCCAGGAGCTGCGCGCCGGGACTCCGTGCGGCGAGTGGCTCATCCCCGGGTCCATGGCGGCCTGAAACATACAACTACTTTACCGCCTCGCCTATAACTGTGTACAACAACAGAAACAAATCATCAGCGTATGAAACCTTCCAAGTTTTTACGGCAGAATGCAATAAATACAATGCATGCCGTGTCATCCCGGCTAAGTATAATTAACGGCTAAATGTACATATATTTATAATTCCTTTATTATTATAAAAAATTTCATCGCCGCTTTACCCATATTTTTAGTCTAAATTCTTTAACAATTTATTGAAGCACGATATTGCCCGCTCAGTGGGTTTATATTGCTCCGATTTAAATTATTGGATTATTATTTGTCGAGTTTAAATGCTCGCTTACCATTCTTAATGTTCAGAAGTAGGTAATTTAGTAATTACACTAACACCGGACATCGTGATTTCGTATGCGGGAAGCACGTACACAAATTGAGTGATAACAAACACAAGGTTAAAGCGGCTATATGTCACAGTGAACGCGCAAGTGTGATTTCCCACCGCGAAGGGAACGATAGCAGATGTGGGCCGGCATCGGCAGCGGCATCGTCGCACGACTGAAACTGAATGGCGCGCCTGGCGGTCACATGGCGGCGCGCGGCGGCGTGCGCGCAGAGCGCAACCCGCGCAGGTAGCCAAGGGGTTTGGGGGAGCAGGTACTAAATGTCGATTAAAAGGTACTTTTCAAGGAATATCTATTCTGCAAACATATGTTACGTGTTGTTTTACAAAATAACACGTTCACAGAAAACACCAGGAAAACCATTCTTTACACTAATTAGTGTATTATACGAGTAAATATAGGTATATACAATAATAGGTAATGAATAACACTTGTACCTGCTCAATTTGAAAAGACTACTCATTAATATTTACCGACAATAGGGGATATTACTGCAATGTTCTACCACCAAAGTGCAGGACTAGCCTTTTTAGTAAACTATTAAGTAGCTTATACATAGTGTTAATTTAACAGGTTTTTGACAAGTTTTCAGAGATATGACATTGATGCATCAAGGCGGTTTGCTTACAGAGGACCTACCGGGAAACGCGAATCCGAAAATTCGCTATCTGCCTCCTTATCGCTCGAATATGCAAGAGTGACAGAGATGTTAGATAAAGAAATTTTCTTGTTTCACGATAGACCCTCAGATTGTGGTAGTGGCGCCCTGGCGCCCGTAGATTTTCGCGTAATAATCCCTATCGACACGTTTGATTTTAATTGTTTATAACATATATTTTAATAAGTTTATATTTTTGGCGGATTAACGAGATTGTTTTTTTTTATTATAACTAGATTCATTGATTATTTTCTCGCGCAATAAAACGTATCTACCAACAAATATATTGATGTTTGAATAATAAGTCACAATTTATTTAATTAAAGCCCAAGAAGGTTATAAATACATTGGAGATAGTGGGAGTTGTAAATCAAAAACTTAAGACACGTTGTTCATGTTCACCCGTGCACAATTGGGCAAAATGTAATCGACTAACGATTAAAATTAACCGACTTAATCGCGAGCGACAATTAAAAGTGACGATTGATTAGTTTTAGTCGAAGAGTTTCGATTAACATTAGTCGCGATTAAATTAATCGTCGACTAATTTCCAGCGACTAATTTTTTCAATCGATTGATTATTCGACTAATTTTTTTTCGATTAATTTTAGGAACTACTATGATCTTTATTGTTTTATAGGTTTTCGGGTTCTAGAGCGTCGGTTTTTTGTCTAGAAGTCTTCTAGAAATCGATTTTCGCTCATGTCATCTCGGACATGGTTATATTTAGTATATATCTATCTATCACTTAGTATGTACTTTGGAATAATCCATTCAGTAATTTTCAATTTAGAACAGTTCAATGTCAACTGTGGATTGTGAAATTTTTTAAACGAGAAAATAATTTGTTAGACCAAGTAGTGAAAATGTTACAGTATGTTATATATTTGCGATCTATTCACAAAGCCCTTTCATTTGGTACCAGTATAAGGACATAATGCAAGTTAAAATATGCATTTTGTAGTCTATTTTATTATTGTCAAATACAATTTTGTTTGGTTCATATAACTTAAACAGTTTACAAAATATGACACTTTCAATGATACGCTGATTATTTTACATTATCCTGAATAACTCGAAAACAAAAGAAGATCGAGGACTGATATTAAGCGTAGAGTGTTCTTAGGTCCTGCCAGTACACCACCTGAAAGAATGAATAAATCCGTCGTTGGGGGCACTTCTTGTTCGCTTAGCCTGCTAGACCCTTTACAAAATAATGACTATATTTAAATCCAAGTTGGCGAGCATGTATTTTTTTTAAAGTCGTCAAGGATATTATTTTTTAAGTTTTAATAATAAATAGACGTAGGGATGTGACGACCCCATCGCCCGTAGGTGGTTTAACCAGTGCAATCAGTCAACGTAGGGCAGCATGTGGCGAGCTATTGGAGAATAGCGACCTTACGTACCGGAGTGCTCCTGGGGAGTTCTTTTACCCGCAATTCAGGATTCTCAGCTCTGGCTTGCCTTAGCCGGCCGGCCAGAGTAGAGTCGTTAGAGCTATAAGCTCCAGGGGTGGAAGTGAAATATGCATAAGACGCGAGTTGGCACAGTGGCTGGGGTAGAAAGCGGCGCATCCTAGATGTCGCTTTTGTGGGGGCCCGTCTTGTGAGGGCGAGTCACCGACTGCCGGAAATAAAATTGCATACCGTTTTATTAGGCAGGCGCCCGATTTTTATCCCATAGCTCAGTACTTAGTCCATCGCTTTCACCCAATAACCTAGTTCATTTTAGATCCCATCAACTCTCAATAGTCCTTACACCCATGACTCTGGTGGGTGCTAACTCTGCGTGCGTCCCATGACACGGGCAAGGGCAGCATCCGCTCCCCTTACATTTCACTAAAGAGTCAAAAGGGTCTCTACGTGTTGGCTTCGGCTCCGCGCGCGCGTCCCAAAGGTCCGGAAGACCATTGTTCCATGATGGGAAAGACATACAAAATAATATAATAAATAAATAAATATTACAGGGTCGTTCTTACAAAAGTTTACTAAGTCCCACGGTAAGCTTAAGAAGGCTTGTGTTGTGGATACTCAGACAACGATATATACATATAATATACGAATACTTAAATACATACATAGAAAACAAATCTCTCATCAAACAAATAAATGCCCTTACCGGGATTCGAACCCAGGACCATCGGCTTCATAGGCTGGGTAGTGACCCACTAGGCCAGACCAGCCGTCAAAGGGGTGCGGACTTCGAAAATTATGATTGTTAGGGTTCCGTACCCAAATGGCAAAAAACGGAACCCTTATGGATTCGTCATGTCTGTCTGTCTGTCTGTCCGTCCGTATGTCACAGCCACTTGTTTTCGAAACTATAAGAACTATACTGTTGAAACTTGGTATGTAGATGTATTCTGTAAACCGCATTAAGATTTTCACACAAAAATAGAAAAAAAAAACAATAAATTTTGGGGGTTCCCCATACTTAGAACTGAAAACAAAAAAATGATAAAACTAAAAAAAATATATGATGTACATTACCATGCAAACTTCCACCGAAAATTGGTTTGAACGAGATCTAGTAAGTAGTTTTTTTTTAAATACGCCATAAATCGTAAACCGCAATTTACCTTTCATTCAATCAACTCAAATATAAAAGTGGGGCTCCCATGCATACAACAGACGTGATTTTTTTGCCTTTTTTTTTGCGTACCTAATGGTACGGAACCCTTAGTGCGCGAGTCCGACTCGCACTTGGCCGGTTTTTTTGATTCTCAGATGGCAGCCATGCACTTTTTGGTCAAAATCATCACGTTTGATTTTAATTGTTTATAACATATATTTTAATAAGTTTATATTTTTGGCGGATTAACGAGATTGTTTTTTTTTATTATAACTAGATTCATTGATTATTTTCTCGCGCAATAAAACGTATCTACCAACAAATATATTGATGTTTGAATAATAAGTCACAATTTATTTAATTAAAGCCCAAGAAGGTTATAAATACATTGGAGATAGTGGGAGTTGTAAATCAAAAACTTAAGACACGTTGTTCATGTTCACCCGTGCACAATTGGGCAAAATGTAATCGACTAACGATTAAAATTAACCGACTTAATCGCGAGCGACAATTAAAAGTGACGATTGATTAGTTTTAGTCGAAGAGTTTCGATTAACATTAGTCGCGATTAAATTAATCGTCGACTAATTTCCAGCGACTAATTTTTTCAATCGATTGATTATTCGACTAATTTTTTTTCGATTAATTTTAGGAACTACTATGATCTTTATTGTTTTATAGGTTTTCGGGTTCTAGAGCGTCGGTTTTTTGTCTAGAAGTCTTCTAGAAATCGATTTTCGCTCATGTCATCTCGGACATGGTTATATTTAGTATATATCTATCTATCACTTAGTATGTACTTTGGAATAATCCATTCAGTAATTTTCAATTTAGAACAGTTCAATGTCAACTGTGGATTGTGAAATTTTTTAAACGAGAAAATAATTTGTTAGACCAAGTAGTGAAAATGTTACAGTATGTTATATATTTGCGATCTATTCACAAAGCCCTTTCATTTGGTACCAGTATAAGGACATAATGCAAGTTAAAATATGCATTTTGTAGTCTATTTTATTATTGTCAAATACAATTTTGTTTGGTTCATATAACTTAAACAGTTTACAAAATATGACACTTTCAATGATACGCTGATTATTTTACATTATCCTGAATAACTCGAAAACAAAAGAAGATCGAGGACTGATATTAAGCGTAGAGTGTTCTTAGGTCCTGCCAGTACACCACCTGAAAGAATGAATAAATCCGTCGTTGGGGGCACTTCTTGTTCGCTTAGCCTGCTAGACCCTTTACAAAATAATGACTATATTTAAATCCAAGTTGGCGAGCATGTATTTTTTTTAAAGTCGTCAAGGATATTATTTTTTAAGTTTTAATAATAAATAGACGTAGGGATGTGACGACCCCATCGCCCGTAGGTGGTTTAACCAGTGCAATCAGTCAACGTAGGGCAGCATGTGGCGAGCTATTGGAGAATAGCGACCTTACGTACCGGAGTGCTCCTGGGGAGTTCTTTTACCCGCAATTCAGGATTCTCAGCTCTGGCTTGCCTTAGCCGGCCGGCCAGAGTAGAGTCGTTAGAGCTATAAGCTCCAGGGGTGGAAGTGAAATATGCATAAGACGCGAGTTGGCACAGTGGCTGGGGTAGAAAGCGGCGCATCCTAGATGTCGCTTTTGTGGGGGCCCGTCTTGTGAGGGCGAGTCACCGACTGCCGGAAATAAAATTGCATACCGTTTTATTAGGCAGGCGCCCGATTTTTATCCCATAGCTCAGTACTTAGTCCATCGCTTTCACCCAATAACCTAGTTCATTTTAGATCCCATCAACTCTCAATAGTCCTTACACCCATGACTCTGGTGGGTGCTAACTCTGCGTGCGTCCCATGACACGGGCAAGGGCAGCATCCGCTCCCCTTACATTTCACTAAAGAGTCAAAAGGGTCTCTACGTGTTGGCTTCGGCTCCGCGCGCGCGTCCCAAAGGTCCGGAAGACCATTGTTCCATGATGGGAAAGACATACAAAATAATATAATAAATAAATAAATATTACAGGGTCGTTCTTACAAAAGTTTACTAAGTCCCACGGTAAGCTTAAGAAGGCTTGTGTTGTGGATACTCAAACAACGATATATACATATAATATACGAATACTTAAATACATACATAGAAAACAAATCTCTCATCAAACAAATAAATGCCCTTACCGGGATTCGAACCCAGGACCATCGGCTTCATAGGCTGGGTAGTGACCCACTAGGCCAGACCAGCCGTCAAAGGGGTGCGGACTTCGAAAATTATGATTGTTAGGGTTCCGTACCCAAATGGCAAAAAACGGAACCCTTATGGATTCGTCATGTCTGTCTGTCTGTCTGTCCGTCCGTATGTCACAGCCACTTGTTTTCGAAACTATAAGAACTATACTGTTGAAACTTGGTATGTAGATGTATTCTGTAAACCGCATTAAGATTTTCACACAAAAATAGAAAAAAAAACAATAAATTTTGGGGGTTCCCCATACTTAGAACTGAAAACAAAAAAATGATAAAACTAAAAAAAATATATGATGTACATTACCATGCAAACTTCCACCGAAAATTGGTTTGAACGAGATCTAGTAAGTAGTTTTTTTTTAAATACGCCATAAATCGTAAACCGCAATTTACCTTTCATTCAATCAACTCAAATATAAAAGTGGGGCTCCCATGCATACAACAGACGTGATTTTTTTGCCTTTTTTTTTGCGTACCTAATGGTACGGAACCCTTAGTGCGCGAGTCCGACTCGCACTTGGCCGGTTTTTTTGATTCTCAGATGGCAGCCATGCACTTTTTGGTCAAAATCATCACGTTTGATTTTAATTGTTTATAACATATATTTTAATAAGTTTATATTTTTGGCGGATTAACGAGATTGTTTTTTTTTATTATAACTAGATTCATTGATTATTTTCTCGCGCAATAAAACGTATCTACCAACAAATATATTGATGTTTGAATAATAAGTCACAATTTATTTAATTAAAGCCCAAGAAGGTTATAAATACATTGGAGATAGTGGGAGTTGTAAATCAAAAACTTAAGACACGTTGTTCATGTTCACCCGTGCACAATTGGGCAAAATGTAATCGACTAACGATTAAAATTAACCGACTTAATCGCGAGCGACAATTAAAAGTGACGATTGATTAGTTTTAGTCGAAGAGTTTCGATTAACATTGGTCGCGATTAAATTAATCGTCGACTAATTTCCAGCGACTAATTTTTTCAATCGATTGATTATTCGACTAATTTTTTTTCGATTAATTTTAGGAACTACTATGATCTTTATTGTTTTATAGGTTTTCGGGTTCTAGAGCGTCGGTTTTTTGTCTAGAAGTCTTCTAGAAATCGATTTTCGCTCATGTCATCTCGGACATGGTTATATTTAGTATATATCTATCTATCACTTAGTATGTACTTTGGAATAATCCATTCAGTAATTTTCAATTTAGAACAGTTCAATGTCAACTGTGGATTGTGAAATTTTTTAAACGAGAAAATAATTTGTTAGACCAAGTAGTGAAAATGTTACAGTATGTTATATATTTGCGATCTATTCACAAAGCCCTTTCATTTGGTACCAGTATAAGGACATAATGCAAGTTAAAATATGCATTTTGTAGTCTATTTTATTATTGTCAAATACAATTTTGTTTGGTTCATATAACTTAAACAGTTTACAAAATATGACACTTTCAATGATACGCTGATTATTTTACATTATCCTGAATAACTCGAAAACAAAAGAAGATCGAGGACTGATATTAAGCGTAGAGTGTTCTTAGGTCCTGCCAGTACACCACCTGAAAGAATGAATAAATCCGTCGTTGGGGGCACTTCTTGTTCGCTTAGCCTGCTAGACCCTTTACAAAATAATGACTATATTTAAATCCAAGTTGGCGAGCATGTATTTTTTTTAAAGTCGTCAAGGATATTATTTTTTAAGTTTTAATAATAAATAGACGTAGGGATGTGACGACCCCATCGCCCGTAGGTGGTTTAACCAGTGCAATCAGTCAACGTAGGGCAGCATGTGGCGAGCTATTGGAGAATAGCGACCTTACGTACCGGAGTGCTCCTGGGGAGTTCTTTTACCCGCAATTCAGGATTCTCAGCTCTGGCTTGCCTTAGCCGGCCGGCCAGAGTAGAGTCGTTAGAGCTATAAGCTCCAGGGGTGGAAGTGAAATATGCATAAGACGCGAGTTGGCACAGTGGCTGGGGTAGAAAGCGGCGCATCCTAGATGTCGCTTTTGTGGGGGCCCGTCTTGTGAGGGCGAGTCACCGACTGCCGGAAATAAAATTGCATACCGTTTTATTAGGCAGGCGCCCGATTTTTATCCCATAGCTCAGTACTTAGTCCATCGCTTTCACCCAATAACCTAGTTCATTTTAGATCCCATCAACTCTCAATAGTCCTTACACCCATGACTCTGGTGGGTGCTAACTCTGCGTGCGTCCCATGACACGGGCAAGGGCAGCATCCGCTCCCCTTACATTTCACTAAAGAGTCAAAAGGGTCTCTACGTGTTGGCTTCGGCTCCGCGCGCGCGTCCCAAAGGTCCGGAAGACCATTGTTCCATGATGGGAAAGACATACAAAATAATATAATAAATAAATAAATATTACAGGGTCGTTCTTACAAAAGTTTACTAAGTCCCACGGTAAGCTTAAGAAGGCTTGTGTTGTGGATACTCAGACAACGATATATACATATAATATACGAATACTTAAATACATACATAGAAAACAAATCTCTCATCAAACAAATAAATGCCCTTACCGGGATTCGAACCCAGGACCATCGGCTTCATAGGCTGGGTAGTGACCCACTAGGCCAGACCAGCCGTCAAAGGGGTGCGGACTTCGAAAATTATGATTGTTAGGGTTCCGTACCCAAATGGCAAAAAACGGAACCCTTATGGATTCGTCATGTCTGTCTGTCTGTCTGTCCGTCCGTATGTCACAGCCACTTGTTTTCGAAACTATAAGAACTATACTGTTGAAACTTGGTATGTAGATGTATTCTGTAAACCGCATTAAGATTTTCACACAAAAATAGAAAAAAAAAACAATAAATTTTGGGGGTTCCCCATACTTAGAACTGAAAACAAAAAAATGATAAAACTAAAAAAAATATATGATGTACATTACCATGCAAACTTCCACCGAAAATTGGTTTGAACGAGATCTAGTAAGTAGTTTTTTTTTAAATACGCCATAAATCGTAAACCGCAATTTACCTTTCATTCAATCAACTCAAATATAAAAGTGCGGCTCCCATGCATACAACAGACGTGATTTTTTTGCCTTTTTTTTTGCGTACCTAATGGTACGGAACCCTTAGTGCGCGAGTCCGACTCGCACTTGGCCGGTTTTTTTGATTCTCAGATGGCAGCCATGCACTTTTTGGTCAAAATCATCAATATTCTCATGCTAATCGATATAAAACAACATCCATACCGAATTTTCTGACAAAGTGCATGGTCATTATGGCCACCATCTTGGATTCCAAAATAATCATCATTTTCGAAATTAACCGGCACTCCCTAAAATCTATAAAACGACATCCAATCCATGACGACTTTATGACAATAAGTTTTTGACAAAAATTTCATTTTTGGTACAAGCTTTTATCGCTGATTGTTTTTTTTTTCCTATGGTCACCTCCTGTCTCCATCATCAGATCAGCTCGATGGTACCATAATATTGCATTGTCACACGACTTACATATGTATGCAAATTTTCAGCTTCATCGGAAACCGGGAAGTGGGTCAAATTTAACTTGCAAGATTGACCTTTACAAACATGTTACATACATACTTACATAGGTACATTGCAAGTTAATAAAAAGCTTGTAAAAAATGTGGCAGCCTTCATGGATTTTAAAATGGTCATCATATTCGCAATCCACACTCCCTAAACCCTATAAATTTTCGATTTTTTTTTCCAAGTCTGCACACCGGATACAAATAAGGTGCATCTAGAGTGAGTCATTTTTATATCTGCTCATCAAGCCCTAAACCTTTACCTATTCAAGCCAGGCGCGGCCCGCCTTAAGAAGCGCTTGTGCAATGCACTCCCACAAATATTCATAATGAAATTATAGTACCTAATTAATATATTACTATTTAAGATCTATTGTAAAAAAGCAATACCAATGGGGAGGGCGGCTGCCAAACTTTGCTACTAGGTGGCGCCACTAGAGTTTGTGACATAACATTAGTTTGGCCCCACCTTTTTTCTTTCAATAAAAAAAAAGATTAGTTTGGGCCATAGACCTAGCATTACATAGATCAGCTATACGCGTGCGCCTGTAAGGGACAAAACATACGCAATGCGACGATATGATTGGTAGAGTAGATTTGTAGCCCACCATAAACCATACTAAATTTACGGTGGGGAATAAAAAAAATGTGAGACTGTGACAAGGACAAACAATAACAGCGCTTTCTCTTCTACTCCTACTGAAAGATACATAAGACTATCCCGTTCGGTCATTTCCCCCCACCCTTCATGACCGATCCAGTTATATGGTTTGGGCTGTGGCGTCGCTTGACAGAAAATGAACAAAACACTTTTTATTTGGATCGTAATATATTAACCTGAAATAAACAGGAAATCAATTTTAAATGATGATATTGTACATTTTCCTTGATATTTTAAGCATAATATTTTCGAGTGAAAACTATGTACCCAAATATATACTTAACCTTTCTATGAGGTCTTTTTTTTTCCTATTACGGATGCCTCGCGTTCCCGTAAAAGTGCCTCTAATACAGAGTTTAATACTTATACAGAGAGTTTAATTATGAAGTTTTATTAAATATTGGTTTATTAAATACAAATATTTTTTTTCAGTTACCTATAAATTTCATACAACCAGTTGGTCGAGTTGTCTCAAATTCTAGTGGCGCCATCTACAATTAGCTTTCAGCCGCCTTCCTCATTAAATAATTACCTTTTCTCAAACATGCTATGTAATATTGATATTACGTTATTTATATTAGGTTGGGAAGTATCACGTCTCAGGCGCGGCTAGACGAGAGGTATGTAATGAAATTTCATACAAAGTTGCAGGACTTGCAGGCCTAGGCCGGGTAGTGGCTTTTTTTAACAGACTTCAAGATTTCAAAGGAGGAGGTTCTCAATTCGGTATGTTTGTTACTCCATAACTCCGTCATTTCTGGACCGATTTTGAAAATTCTTTTTTTGATTATAAGTATATACATACAGATTGGTCCCGTTTTTGTCAAAAAGCAGTTCTGATGATGGGATCCATGAGGAATCGAGGGAACTCCTCAAATGTTAAAGGCATACATATAGTGATTTTAGTATTTTCATCAACAAATCAAGCACTTACATATAAAAAAGTGACATTTGAAGTGGAACTGCTGATGATGATCAAAACGGAACTCTTCAATGACGCATAGTTCACGTTTGGCGATTTGTCCTCTTCGTTATGTTTGTTAAGAAAGTTAGGTTTTCAAGAAACATTTTTGTCAAGCTCGAGTTCTGATGATGGGATCCATGAGGAATCGAAGGAACTCCTCAAATGCGAAAGGCATACATATAGTGATTTTTGTATTTTTATAAACAAATCCAGCTCTTCCATTTTAAAAAGTGACATTTGATGAAGTGGAACTGCTGACGATGATCAGAACGGAACTCTTCAATGACGCATAGTTCACGTTTGGCGATTTGTCCTCTTCGTTATGTTTGTTAAGCAAGTTAAGTTTTCAAGAAACATTTTTGTCAAGCTCGAGTTCTGATGATGGGATCCATGAGGAGTCGAGGGAACTCCTCAAACGTGAAAGGCATACATATAGTGATTTTTGTATTTTTATAAACAAATCCAGCACTTCCATTTTAAAAAGTGACATTTGATGAAGTGGAACTGCTGATGATGATCAGAATGGAACTCTTTAATGACGCATAGTTTACGTTTGGCGATTTGTCCTCTTCTTTATGTTTCTTAAGCAACTTAAGTTTTTAAGACATATTTTTTCCAAGCTCGAGTTCTGATGATGAGACCCACGAGGAACCGAGGGAACTCCTCAGATGTGAAAGGCATACATATAGTGATTTTTGTATTTTCATCAACAAATCCAGCATTTACATTTAAATAATTTTTAAGAAAAAAAAACCGACTTCAATGGGGGATGCCGCTGAAAGTTCACTTATTGTTGATGGTGCACTCTTAGATTCCAGACAATGACATGAAAAAGACAGCATCTTTTGCCTAATAATGTAGAAAAGAAGGTAAAACCACCCACTTTTCTAGTAGCACACCCCGGCACCCGGCACCTTCGACGAGAGCGACATGAACGCGCGACAACACTGGAGGCGCGCCCAGCAGCTAGCCGACACCTGGCAGCGCTGGGTTCGCGAGTACGCGCCGCTACTCCAACACCGGCGGGAGCCCCACGGCGCAGGAGTCACCCCGGCCGTCGGCGATGTCGTAATAATATGCGACTCGAACCTCCCCCGCAACATATGGCCACGTGGAATAGTGAAGCAGACGTATCCGGGCAAAGACGGAGTGGACACCACCACCAGCAGAGGACACGTGCTGAGGCGGCCAACAAAGAAGATCGTCGTGCTACCAGTGGGATCGCAAGGCGACGGCGGGAGAAATGTACACGACGCGCATAGTATTTCGTAACTTAGAGTCATTTTAACATGTAATAATTTCAAGTCGCGTCACGTATAGAAATAAAATGTGTTTAGTATGTTTTTTTAATAACAGGGCAAAGTATGAGTAGCATACTTTGTACCTCTTAAAGGAATCCAATAAGAGAATTCCAATTAGGTAAAGTTAGGATTGCTATATAACTTAATTAAGATAGGCTTATAACAAATAAAGAATTTTCCCTATTGTGTTTCATTACGTAGATCTGTATAAGAAAATAGGGCAAAAGTATGCGCTACTTTGTTCTAATAGGAAATTGTGATAATAGACTAAAGTCTAATAAGATAGGTAGGATAAATAAATAAAACATGTAATTTGTTAATATATAATTTTAATAAATAAAGAGAAACGTAGGAGAGTCGAGGAAAGAGAGGTCTGCGCATGCGCGTAGCGCTGACTCCCGCGCCGGTGAGGCGCGGGGGACGAGGTCTTTAAATATGGAGGGAATAAAAGGCGGTGCGCCGGCCGTAGGAAACCATTTTAGGGTAAAGAGAAATAGGGCCGGAAACGTCCGGCCGACTCTAATGCCTATGTTAAAAAAAAAAAAAAAAAAAAGTAGGAAACCATTACGAATCGAGCAGCCGAGCAAGCAACACCTCTCCTAAGAAGGATCTCCTGCATCTGATTTAAGAAGAGCTCCAGTTGTTTTGCTCCATCCTTGCCGCCTTTGCCGCACCCTATACAGTCCACACCCCTACGATAGATCTCAAGATAATAAGATTAGGGCCTAACACTTCATCACTTGTCACTTTTTTAAATGTAAGTGCTTGATTTGTTGATGAAAATACTAAAATCACTATATGTATGCCTTTAACATTTGAGGAATTCCCTCGATTCCTCATGGATCCCATCATCAGAACTGCTTTTTGACAAAAACGGGACCAATCTGTATGTATATACTTACAATCAAAAAAAGAATTTTCAAAATCGGTCCAGAAATGACGGAGTTATGAAGTAACAAACAAAAAACAAAAAAAAACATACAACCGAATTGAGAACCTCCTCCTTTGAAATCTTGAAGTCGGTTAAAAAGTGACATTTGATGAAATGGAAACTGCTGATAATGATCAGAATGGAACTCTTCAATGACACATAGTTCACGTTTGGCGATTTGTTCTCTTCCTTATGGACCCAGACCTAAATTTGAACCCGGACCCGGGTCTGAACATGGACCCCTAACTCGGACCCGGACCCGGACCGAACTCTGGCCCAAACTTGGACCCGGACAGCCGGACACGGACCCGGACTCTGATCCGGACCCGGAAATGCTACTAGAAAAGTGGCTTAGGTGGGTGGTTGGGTTTTGAACTGCGATTCTCACAGAACAGAATTGCTATCAGAAAGTAGGTTAGGTTAGGTTAGAACTGCGACCCTTACAGAAACGAAATGCTACTAGAAAAGTGGGTGGTTTTACCTTCTTTTCTACATTATTAGGCAAAAGATGCTGTCTTTTTCATTTCATTGTCTGGAATCTAAGAGTGCACCATCAACAATAAGTGAACTTTCAGCGGCATCCCCCATTGAAGTCGGTTTTTTTTTCTTAAAAATTATTTAATTTCCATTTCACATATATTTGTGACACAGCATCATGGCATTCAGCCATAAAAAAAAACTATAACCAATATGTGCTTTTTGGTTCGGATCGGAATGACATTCTGCCAATACGACTATTAAAAAAAACAATAAACGGAATTTGATATATTTTGCAGTTATACCTATATATGTATAGAATTTCCAAAAAAATCATAAATAAAACATTATTAACAAATTCCAATAATATTGAATTGCAAATTTATAGTTGGTCAAACCATATTGGCAGTAAATAAGAACAAAAAAAACCGGCCAAGAGTCGGACTCGCGCACGAAGGGTTCCGTACCATAACGAAAAAAAAAACAGCAAAAAAATCACGTTTATTGTATGGGAGCCCCATTTAAATGTTTATATTATTCTGTTTTTAGTATTTGTTGTTACAGCGGCAACAGAAATACATCATCTGTGAAAATTTCAACTGTCTAGCTATCACGGTTCATGAGATACAGCCTGGTGACAGACAGACAGACAGACGGACAGCGGAGTCTTAGTAATAGGGTCCCGTTTTTACCCTTTGGGTACGGAACCCTAAAAACTATACTCATCCTTTTCTTTCGGGTGCTAGTACTAGTGTAAGATAAAGATAGTATGATTCTCTCTGCCTATGTTTGAAATTGAAATAAGACAGTGCTTTGACAAACTATAATTACAAATACAGATTAAAATAGTTCATTTAAATATTAGCGGTGAAAATGTCTACTTAAACACGCGTAGGTATTTTTTTAATCGTTTTGGAGGCAAAGTTGAACATTTTTCATTCTGTAATTCTATTTTATTGGATTGTGTTATTTAATATGAGTTTCGACGAAAATATTAAATGAGTACCTGTTAATTATATATAAATTGATAAACTACATGTGTAAAATACACGACACGTGTGATAAAGATACGTATAGGTGGTAGTTATATTATGTGCCTCGTTTACTTTTAGTTTCTTTAGAAATAAAACTTTAATTTCTTGGAGATTTCTTTATTTATTTCATTGCATATATGTTTGAGAAAAGCACTATACATACATCGGCGTGGAAAGGGGTTGTCGGCCTCATAATTATTCGGCCTCACATATGCATTCGGCCGGCAACCCCTTACTTCCCAGCCTCTGTAGTAATGTACTATTATTCATTATAAGTTTATAAACAGCCTATACTCGTACTACTCGGCCTAGTGCTATAATTTCATATAGGAATCATAGGTAACGCGCGAAGCGGAGCGCTTTGAATTGCGCTCCTATGAAAAAGATTTAGTACATGAAATCAATAGGAAATTCAATAAGAGCGAAAGAGAAGTTTCGCCACAGCTCCGCACGTGAAACAGAAGATTTTCTATGAAGAAAGAGGTAAAATTGGAGCGGCGCTCCTAGCCCGTTTGACCTTGCGCCCTTTCAACGAATGCGCGCGCATTAGGTACGCGCGCCATATTGTCACTTGTTTTGTTTGTAAACAGACCTTAGTCAATTTTAAAGTACGCGCGTGAATGCAATTTTGGCTTTTTTTTTCATTTTAAATAATTAGACAAGAGTTAAAACAGTGAGTGCACACAATTTGTTTGTTGTAAGGTGTTTAAAAATGAATGAATTTAACGTGAGAATGTGATAAAAGTTTACAAAATCGACTCAAGTTAAATACAAAAGGACGAACTTGAAGGAAAACAAAAACTTATATGTCATATCAGACCAATATGCAAAAACACCGTGTGATAAAATAAACTAGGTATTTTGTTTTTCGTGTTTCGTGTGAGGGTGTGTGGTATTTTTCACCTCAGCAGCTCGAACAAGCCTACTTTCGTCACTCCCTGGAGTGAGGAAAGTGCGACTTTCCTCACTCCAGGGAGTGAAACAATGTAGCTTTTTAATTTAGTGAAGGCCATGAACTTCATACTACGGTACGGTACGGTACGGTACGGTACGGTACGGTACGGTACGGTCCGGTCCGGTCCGGTCTCGTATCGTATCGTATCGTATCTTATCGTATCGTTCATATTATAATACTTTTTTTTCTGTTTATTCTGTGTAATTCGAAATACATTTTAACCTTTAATATGTTCTCACTACTGAGGTGAAAAATTATGTGTGCAACACGAAAGCAAAGTTATTTTACATCTCGTGTTTTTGAGTCTTTCGCTTTCTCGGGACTCAAAATAAACACTCGCAAGAAAAACCAACTTTCCTCTCTTGTTGCACAAATAACTATTGTCTTGTGTTTGCGGTGCGGCTTTGCGGTGAGTTTGTTTGGACCGAAACCGGTGTGTTAACAATTTAGCACATCTTTCTATAAAATAAAAATAAAAACATTCACAACCTCGAATCTATTTGAAAAATTAACTGCAGTTGGCGTCTATCGGTCGTCAAGATATTCGTAATACCGAAAATCTATAACCGGGTTAACCTAGACTTCAATGACCGGGTGGACGAAAACCGAGATCTATACGTATTTTGCGACGGTTAATAGTATGTGCAGTTGTAGTCTTTTTACTGTGAGTGAACTCCCATAATGTAAAGTCACCAACCGCCGCTGATTCAAGCCTTAAGGGTTTAAACCCTTACCTATCTATTACTTACATAAAACCTTAAAGAGTAACTGTATTATTGAAGCCAATATGAAGCATTTTCTATGAAAAGGGACCTTATTGTCGATGGCGCTTACGCCGCACAGCTTCGCGCGGCATTGTATTTATATCGGAGCATCGTTAATAATGACGTAAGCGCCATCGATAATAAAGGCCCTTTTTATAGAAAATACTACATATATCTGTAGACCTATAGTGGAAAAGGGTACAAGTCTCGCGCAGCTTAGGTTGTACCTTATTAATTTTTTCTTCCGAAATGCAAGGGTTCCTAATTCCTATGCAATATTTTGTTGTACAAACAGCAACACTGTAACTGTCCATCGGTGGGGCTTATGCCTTTTGTAATAAGGTTTACGAACTGTCAGTTAACACTGTGGGCGAATGGCGATGGTGGGTGGATTTCATCACTAAAAATTTCACCATACAAAAATTTAATTTTTTGAAATGTTTAATTTAACACGATTCTAGCTGTCTAAAGTAATAGGGGACTGTATATTGAGGATATTTATGGTATTTATACAATCATTTGTGGCTTAAATTTGAAGGTATCGCTTTCGGAAAATAAAAACGCAAGATGGTGATGACAACTATGGTATGGTAATGACTCTTTTATGGACAGTAATGATACTGTATGTACGGTGATGACGATTTGAGAACTAATTTATATACTTATGTATTAAAAACGTATTAAAAAACAAAGACTTTTTTTTTAATTGTATAGGTAAGGATTGAGATCTTTAATAAACATTACAAATAACATGTTTTTGAACAGAAGACTAGCCTACATGAATTATTTTCAGAAAATTATAAATAAGCATATGTTATTCATATAGATAAATATATAACAAGTATTTGTATTGTATAATTTTAAATAATTTATATTCCGAAATAGGCAATTTATATATTATATTTTTTTATGGTTTTTTCAATGTTAAATCAAATTATCAATATTGTACTCTTATTATCAGTTTAAAGCCGCATCTTATTTTATCTACTGCATAACTTGGCATTTATATCATATTAGAAAATTGCTGGCTTACCAATGAGCTAAATTCTTATGATATATTACTTTTTTTTTTTTGATAATTTGCTTCATTACATAAGTTTGTATTTTATCTTGTTTTATAAATTTAAAACTTTAAAAATAGCTAAATTGATTTATAAAAACCATATATATTATGTTTAATAGCTAAACATTTATATGTCGGAGCGTGACTCCAGAAGGACACATTGCAGCGTTACATTTCAGTTTTAGACGCCTGTATACAATCGATTAGCAAAGTTTTGCTATGTATTACTTAGTTGATAATGTAATTTATCGAGTTATGTAGAGTAACGCCATCTATTGGCATTCTTGTTGAAATAAGATTAGGTACAGGGTTTGGAACGTCAAGTGGTTTAGCTTGCGTGAAGTTAGGTACGAGTTGGCAGTTTTGTTGGTAACTGGTCAAGCAAGTTGGCCTACATTCATTTTGGTGGGAGCGATTAGGCTCCGCCGCTCCGCGGCATTCATTCCAAGATTCTCGATCGGACCGTGCTAGATATCGGACGTTAGCCAACCTCGTGCCTAAACTCACTACGTTCCTGAAGGCTTATACCTGAAGGATTATTTTGAAAGCTTATAGATTCCAACATTATTTAATCATTTAGCTAAGTGTTTTATCCCGAGTGTTAATTTGATTTCTTATGAGTCATTAGAGGTTTACTATTGTAAAAATTAGAAAATAAGTGTTGTTTTGAAAAGATGTGTCCCGCCGAGTTTGTTGCCGGTCCCATATAGGGTTAAATCTTCTCGGGTCAAGAGGTGTACGGTTGGAACCGGAATAGCTTTGTTTGACGTTCATAATCGCATTGTAATATGCCCACCTACTTAAATAAAGATTTGAACGTTTAATTGTAATTCTTTTATTTTAAATTAAATCGATTTCCGTTGCTAGAGTGACTAGTTATTTTATCATTCAGTACGAAAGTATAGTAGGCACTAGGTTGATGAGTCCGTAGTATTATTTCATACACTGGTAGCAGTGGTAGTATACTATTTAGCTGTGTAGGCATACATCGATGTACTGCGCCCACTACCGCCACCGCTATAGGCTACCACGCACCACCCCCCATATTCCACGACATCAGAAGTGGGATAAAAGAGCATCATGTATTGCTTGCACAGCCACGTGGGATCGTGGTGTACTCGTATGTCCGGGTTGTATTCGGGGACATACATGCCTAATCTGGACACGTGAGCTTACCATTACCACGTGTGAATTATTGTGAATTATGATTAAGGCAGTCGACCAGAGCCCTCGTAACGTGACCCTATCACTGATATCACCACGTTTCTTTGTTGTTGATTTGTAATCCGTTAAAATTAGAGCGATCACGTGTTATTTTGTTGTAATATCATTACGTTTAATTACAATCAAGCATCAACTATCACGACATGTTATTATTTCGTCGCTCATTTGTGAATCTACCCTCGAATTTGAATTTTCATGAAAATAAAATTGTGTCGATAGAAAATAATCCTGCCAATTCGCCAATGCATAAAATTATGACATTCTAGTTCTGTAACGTTTTGTAGTTAATAAATTGGAACTAATTATTGCCCGTAGTGCCGTGATAGACACAAATCGTGTAGATTATGAAAACATGAACTACGCGTTTGAAAATTAATGTTACAGTGTGGTGCAGCCTGAGCAGAGACAACTTACAGACGCCATCACGCGTGTGTGACAACGCCTGAAGCAGCTGTGCAGTATCTTCTGTGCTGGAGCATTTAACAGCCAGTTATGAAAAACCACATCGTGCATCTCGCCATCTGCCGCAGCAACGGCAACTGCAAGGCGGAGAGCATCGGACGTGTGCATCATACCTACTTTATTGGCTGGTGAGCAGTTCCCATTTCGTTGGGATTATGTTTGAGAAGTTTTACTTCTGTTCAGAACTCATGTTCACCTGATGTTAAAGCTAAAGTAAAAAGCGATCTTATGTGATTTTGATCAGTAATGTTCAGTTTCAGTCTGTAATTGGGTCAAAAATATACTGACACAGATTTGACTTTAATATACCCGCATAATCAGATTATAAAAATGCCTGAGCAACAGGTACAGGTTGCCATGAGTTGGATATTAATGATGCTGGTGGTGCCAGTGTTTCTGAGTAACATGATTGTAACGCTTGTTTTTATTTTCTTTTTGGGATTCACTGTTAACATGTAATTTTGCTTTCGACGGACTTAAAGCTTGTACTTTCGAAGGACTGAGAGTACGCCCGATGGACTGGGCACTACTTAACTGTTTTGCTTTCGATGGACTGAAAGCAGCCCGATGGACTGGGCACTACTGTTGTTTTGCTTTCGATGGACTGAAGGCAGCCCGATGGACTGGGTACTCACTTACTGTTTTGCTTTCGATGAACTGAAGGCACGCCCGATGGACTGGGCACTCACTACTGTTTGGCGCGCTCGATGGACTGGGCATTGTCTAATAATGCATCAGAAGTTCCGGAGCATGTAAGAGGTGCAAGTGGTCTGCTTTTTATGTGCAGTATACTCTTTGCGAGGAGTAGCACTTACGCGGCTGAGGTGGTTAACTTCTGATGAGTTGTTAGATTGTAGCAAGCCGATGGACTGGCGCATCATCCGTAGAGTCATATGTAGAGTCATATGTAGTCATATGTAGAGTCATATGTAGAGTCATATGTAGAGTCATATGTAGAGTCAATGTAGAGTCGCATATGTAGTCGCATATGTAGAGTCATATGTAGAGTCATATGTAGAGTCATATGTAGAGTCATATGTAGAGTCATATGTAGAGTCATATGTAGAGTCATAGCTTGATTTTGTTTGATGACAAATGAGACCGAAATTGTGGGTCAGGAATGACCGAGCGATTGAAATACTCTGCTGTGTGTTTTGTTTCAGAATCAAATGCATACACCCACACACGAGGGCGTGTGTACCGCAGGATGGCCGTGTCGGAGCGTGACTCCAGAAGGACACATTGCAGCGTTACATTTCAGTTTTAGACGCCTGTATACAATCGATTAGCATAGTTTTGCTATGTATTACTTAGTTGATAATGTAATTTATCGAGTTATGTAGAGTAACGCCATCTATTGGCATTCTTGTTGAAATAAGATTAGGTACAGGGTTTGGAACGTCAAGTGGTTTAGCTTGCGTGAAGTTAGGTACGAGTTGGCAGTTTTGTTGGTAACTGGTCAAGCAAGTTGGCCTACATTCATTTTGGTGGGAGCGATTAGGCTCCGCCGCTCCGCGGCATTCATTCCAAGATTCTCGATCGGACCGTGCTAGATATCGGACGTTAGCCAACCTCGTGCCTAAACTCACTACGTTCCTGAAGGCTTATACCTGAAGGATTATTTTGAAAGCTTATAGATTCCAACATTATTTAATCATTTAGCTAAGTGTTTTATCCCGAGTGTTAATTTGATTTCTTATGAGTCATTAGAGGTTTACTATTGTAAAAATTAGAAAATAAGTGTTGTTTTGAAAAGATGTGTCCCGCCGAGTTTGTTGCCGGTCACATATAGGGTTAAATCTTCTCGGGTCAAGAGGTGTACGGTTGGAACCGGAATAGCTTTGTTTGACGTTCATAATCGCATTGTAATATGCCCACCTACTTAAATAAAGATTTGAACGTTTAATTGTAATTCTTTTATTTTAAATTAAATCGATTTCCGTTGCTAGAGTGACTAGTTATTTTATCATTCAGTACGAAAGTATAGTAGGCACTAGGTTGATGAGTCCGTAGTATTATTTCATACACTGGTAGCAGTGGTAGTATACTATTTAGCTGTGTAGGCATACATCGATGTACTGCGCCCACTACCGCCACCGCTATAGGCCACCACGCACCACCCCCCATATTCTACGACATATATATAAACCGTGTTTTATAAGTTGCAAGATCCCTACTTTTAATGCATGTCATAAGTTACAAAATGTTAGGTATTGGGTCCGGTGACTACCCTGGTATAATTATTAATTGCTGTAATTATATACATCAATTAATGTAATATGATCAAAAAACATAAGGCCATTACGATAGTAAGCCAGTACCGTAGCCTATGGTCGCTTAAAGCTTAATAGATGTTGCTTGTATTAAAACGTTTTATGTGCTTTAAAACCTGGACCGAATGATAATAACACGAGCCTATAACATATGCAATTGCAGACTCTAAAGTTTCACGATTTACATGTATTAGATTACTAGCTTTTGCCCGCGACTTCGTCTGCGTGGAATTAGTAATTTGGGTAGCTTAATTCTTAAACAAATCTGCTTTTTAATTCATCCTTTTTCACCCCCAAATTGGTCCACTCTATACATTTCCACCCCATTTTTTACACCCTTAAGGGATGATTTCGGGGATAAAAGTTATTATATATCATTTCCCACAGCTCAAACTATCCCCATACCAAGTTTCATCTAAATCGGTTCAGCGGTTATTGATTCCCCATACAAATTTCCACCCCCCTTTTCATCCCCTTGAGGGGTGAGTTCTGGGATAAAAAGTATCCTATGTCCCTCCCCGGGACTCAAACTATCTGTATACCAAATTTCAACTAAATCGGTTCAGCGATTTAAGCGTGGAGAGGTAACACACAGACAGACAGACAGACAGACAGACTTTCGCATTTATAATATTAGTATGGATTTTAAAAAAAATGTTCTAAGTGGCCTAAATTTTGCCTACTTAGTCAAAATGTAATTTAAAACCTAACCATCCTTTAGTGTGAAAGAAATAGTTATATCTTTTTCTACGTTTATAAGGTAGGCATTACCTAGTCGGCTCATAAGTTCTGTCATATACATAGTATCAAATAAAATCAAAAGTTTAAGTTTATTCCGTATAATTTGTACAGCGTTTGAAAGCTTATAAACTAGAGAATCTAAATGTATAACATTTATTCAAAATGACCGCCATAATTATCTACACAGGCTTGAAGTCTTCGTGGCCAGTCGTCAATGGATTCACGCACCACTTTCATGTCGATATTGGCCACTGCCGTAGCAAGAGATTTTTTCAGGGAGTCTAGATTTGCATGAGGTTTTGAGCACACCTTTTCCTCTAAATACTGCCATATTTTATAGTCTAAAGGATTAAGATCTGGGCTAGAGGAGGGCCAATCTTCATGCCGTATAAAGTCGATTTTATTGGAGGCGAGCCAGGCTTGTGTAGACTTTGCCTTATGGGCTGGAGCAGAGTCCTGCTGGAAAACCCAATGCTGGTTTAGAAACATCGTATGGGATAGTGGTTTCACAATATTAGTCAACACCGTGTCTTGGTACACTTTGGCACTAGTTTTTACTCCTTTCTCACAAAAATGCATACTAGTGACGCCGGCATAAGAAACTCCCAGCCAAACCATCACAGATGAAGGGTGATGACCTCTTTGAATACGGGGAATGCTATTAGACGCTTCTTTACTATTGCGAGCGTACACTCTATCATTTTGTTTATTACAGTTTTCTTCTATGTCAAAAATTTTCTCGTCCGAAAACAGTATACAACGGTGCTTATTTTTAGCGTACTTCTTCAATAAAGCTTTAGATCTTTTAAGCCTTAAAGCTTTAAGCCGACCATTGAGAAGATGGCCAGTTTTTCGTTTATAAGCACGAAGTCTCAGGTCTTGATTAAGCACTCTTTTCACCGTGTTTTTGCTCAAACCCATCTGGAGGGCCATAACTTTTTTGTTTCCTAGCGGGATTTCTGGCAATGCGTGCCCTAATTGCTTGTACAACCGCTGGAGTCCTAGCTGTACGCGGACGACCGCTTCTTTTCTTGTCATTTAAACTAGAGACCTCACTGTATCTTTCTATGGTACGATACACAAATCTTAGAGAGAATTTTAAATTTTCAAGTAGCTTAAAAATTTTAGTCGGCGAGTGACCACAACGATATAGTGCAATTATTGCGGTACGGCTATCTTTAAGCGTCCACTCCATGTTGAAGAAAACAGAAAATTGCAAAATTATACTACTCAAATATTTAATAAAGATTCGAAATTCAAATGCAGAACGGTTTTTGTTTTAGGAGTTCCAAATTTAAATTTTAAAGGCCAGTGACAGAACTTATGAGCCGACTAGGTATATACCTATAGTGTTAGAAGACATAGAGAACGTTTTTCAAACATACAGCTTAATTTTACAATAAATTATAGCAAAATAACTAGAAAAGTTTCTGAGAACCGTCATCACCATACATATGAAATCATCACCGGTCGTCATTTTTTTTCCCGGTGATGACGGGTATGGTGTTGACGATTTGAGAGTTTCATGTTTTTATTTCTAGAATACGAATAATAGTAGTTTATGTCTATACCACACAATAAACTTCATCTAGTTTTCCATTCATAACAGTAATTATTTCTAATATATCATTCGTAACTTCTTTAAACCAAAGCATGACGGTGATAATGCTCTGTTGTGACAAACTACGTGTTACAAATTTGTTCGTAATGTTTCTCACGATTCAATCATGTGATTTTATAGTGAAATAATTTTTTGCTTTTTATACTAAAGTAAAAAATTGGGCAAGGACCTTTAGCGGTATTTTGTTGTTCATACACGGAAATAAGCTCGCATTGACATTATCACGACGGTGATGACGAATATTCGTGACAAAATTTTAAATATTTTTAAATGTACTTTATCAGTGAAGGAATTATTGCATATTTTTTCATGTGTTAAACAACAACATGGAAAATATAATTAAAAGAAAAATCGCAATCGTACGATAGGTATGCGATAATTTTCACTGCAAACAAAAAGGTCCCGGTAGACGGTGATGACTTTAGACACATGAAGCATTTTATATAAAAAAAACTTTTAGGTTATTGGAGATGGTAATTGAAGGAACATTAAGATAATAGTTCTTAAAAACATATAAAAAAGTTGCAACTCGTACAACTTACTAGTTTTTTTATAAAGACCGAACCATAACTTTTCGCCGGATTTTGAAATTTACCCTGGTACGGTGACCGTTAACTCTGAGAATGACCCTCGGATTTTAGAAAAATACATCGGATATCGGCGGTAACACGCAAAGGTGATACTGCTGTTCTGCTCTCTTATTAACTCACAAAAAGTTTTAAACTTGCCGCAAAAAGTTAAGGATAATGGATACCTATTGTCTCAATGTAAAATAAGCCCTAATTAAATGACATTATGCTTAATATTCGGTTGATGACTATATTGCGATTTGACTTTTTGTCATTTTTTTTTTTCTCTTTATTTAAGAGCTTGTCACCGAGGTGAACATGTCGCTCCATAGAAAACAGCATTAATTTAAATAAAATAGAATCAGAATTTAAATAAAATAGAATCAGAATTTGAAATTCGTCCGCAGGCAATTTGAAAACAGAACGTCACACCGTCATTTACTACTTCTGGCGGAAATTATATAGAGTTGTTAATACCAATCAAATATTTCAATTCATATGGTAAAATAATTCAATTTTTCAAATTCGGGAGTGCTTTGAATCTATTATGGAAATCATATACCATCCTCTAGATTACATCGCAATCAAAACTCCAGATTTAACATTTAAGTCCTATTTCGGTCTCTTTTTCTTAGGCGTTTCAATGGGCATGGATGGAGGCTTTTGGTCGGCTTCGCTTAATGTATTTTTTTTAATTCCTGTTACGTCTATCACCCGGTCTTGAATTTTATTAAAATATTTACAATTATCACTTCTTAAAAGTTTCCTCTTGTTTTCAAAAATATTTATACACTTTATATATGATTTCTCGTGATTGACCATTTACAGAAATGCCCTTTTTGAGATGAGTCCCCATGAAATAAATTGCCGAAAAATATGAAATTAAATATTTACCTACTAGTTTTGATAGTATTAACTACTCTATATAGTTTAAGGCTGAAAAGACGACTGCACTCTTTGAGTGTTGGATTGCAACTAAATCTATAAGGCACTGTCATTTTCTATTACGCGATTACGTCCGATTTCACCCGAAAACGAATATCATGCTGAGAGTTAACGGACTATACAATAATATGTAAAATACACTAAAATTCAGTTCATAGTTACTCAGATTTAATTTTGGAGGGAAAAGGTTACCACTACTCCTTTTAAGGTTATAAAATTCTTTATCTGAAAAAAAAAAAACCGGCCAAGCCCAAGTGCGAGTCGGACTCGCGTTCCAACATTACATAATTTAAACCATGTATTTTTTTATGTGAAACGTGAGTGAAATATCTTTTATCTACGCACATATCGTTAGTGCTCTAAAATGCGTTCAGAAACCGTAGGAAATGACCAGCATTATTACAACCAATTTTACTATAAGAACTTTCATATCTGTGGTAGTAGGTAAAATCTGTTTCATTATAGATTTTTGTAAGTTTATGACTTATGAGTTTAAATTTGGAACAGCTGTCTGAACTCAAGTGGGTCTATATTCTAGTATCCATAGATATTAAAACAGATCAGCATCGTCAATTCAGCATGTTTTTTTAACCCTTAATTTGGCGCAGTCCAAAATACTGGACACTATCTTTGAAAAAATGTAAGCAAAAAGTTTTTAGGAATGAAATAATACTACGGACTCATCAACCTAGTGCCTACTATCGTACTAAATAATAAAAATAACTAGTCACGCTTGCAATGAAAGACAATTTAATTTAAAATAACAAAATCACTTGTAACGTTCAAATCTTTATTCAAGTAGGTAGGCATATTACAATGCGATTATATGAACGTCAAACAAAGCTATTCCGGTTCCAACCGTACACCTCTTGACCCGAGAAGATTTAACCCTATATGGGACCGGCAACAAACTCGGCGGGACATATCTTTTCAAAACAACACTTATTTTCTAATTTTTACAATAGTAAACCACTAATGACTCATAAGAAATCAAATTAACACTCTGGATAAAACACTTAGCTAAATGATTAAATAATGTTGGAATCTATAAGCTTTCAGAATAATCCTTCAGGTATAAGCCTTCAGGAACGCGGTGAGTTTAGGCACGAGGTTGGCTAACGTCCGATATCTAGCACGGTCCGATCGAGAATCTCGGAATGAATCTTATGTTAATCTTCGTATAATTACCAATTAGAAAAAAAATATTTACTGTGCGCCAGCACACTGACACCTGTCAATTTTGTACCAAAATGGTGAGCAAGAGGGAAACGCTGCGTTGTGCCCAGGTATTTTTTGCTTTTATTCATAGTTTTACGCGAAAATTAATTAGCTTATGCATTATTTTATGTTGTAATATCCTAACAAATATTTAACAGTGAAAGAACATGGGTCAAAATCATAAAAATAATTAATGCAAATAAAAAAAAACATTTATCCATATTTAAATACATTTTATCGTATTTTTATAAATATTTGTTTTTAGTTTTAAAGTGTGTCGACAGATGGCAGTGAATTTACTGGGGTTACAAAATTTACTATGACAGTACCGCTCTAGTATAAGTTACTCCATGGAATGTCACTATTTTTCTGCTACTAGTACGTACTAACTTTCAACTATGGTATTTTTTTTCTATTATCTTGATAAAAAAAATAAACATGTAAACAATAAATAAAAATATGTAATTAATGTAAATTTAATAATTTTGTTTCTTGCCAAATTAAGGGTTAATATAAACCGCACGACATTTGATCTCGAGTGACATGAGAAGAGGGACTTCATTCGTTTGTCTGTAATTACAAATAAAAAAAACATTCGTCTTGACGGAGGATCGAATTGCCGCCATTACTGTTGTCATTTGTTTGTTGGTTTTTTGCTTTTATGAAAGTAGAATAGTGAAAAGTTGTTTGTAAGTTGTTTAGTGTTATTTTATTTAAAAATATGAGTGGTTTTTACTGTATTTCTTTAAATATATTTTTATTGCATTATTTTAATATATATATGTATATAGGTATAGTCTATAGATATTTTACAGATAGCACTAGTAGCAATGCAGGTCATACGGTCTACGGCTTCTGAACCCATCTTAGAGTACTTACGCTGACGCTCGTTTCATAAAACCACACGTGTTTTAAGGCCTCTCATTATGTATCAGTTGCATAAACTACTATATAAAAACCCGTAGGGGTCGGATCAAAAACTTAGTAATTAAGTCCGACTCACGCTTGATTGCACTTTTTTAATAGGTTTTCCTGTGATCTAGGTACAGAACTATTTGGTGTATTTTTTTTTCAAAATTTTAGACCCTGTAGTTTTGGAGATAAATGGGAGGGAATGGTAATATTTTGCCTATTTTCTTGAATAACTTCTGAACTGTTTATCCTAAAATAATTAAAAAAAAAATTGAGATTCTCACAATGAGCTCTTTCATTTGATATGTAACAAGATATAGTTAGAAAAACTTTGTTTTTTAATTTTCTTATTTACCCCCCAAAAGTGGCCCCCATGTTTAAATTTCATTTGTTTACGTTACATGTCCGTCTTTGGGTCACAAACTTACATACGTATACCAAATTTCAATTTAATTGGTCCCGTAGTTTCGGAGAAAATAGGCTGTGACAGACGGACAGATTCCGTTTTTTTCCTTTTGAGTTACGGAACCCTAAAAACGGACTACCTATATATTTAAATTATGTTAGGTATATTTATATTAATACTTGCCTGTTTTTGGGGTTGATGGAATATATGAGGCGAAGGTGCCGACATCTCTGGTGGTGCTGTTACCTTTGTTGAATATAAATTGAAAATGTTTAATACGGGTAAGTAATTATTAAAATAAATTGTTAGCAACAAACATCGACCCTACAATAGGTATTTGTGCAACAAGAGAGGAAAGTTGGTTTTTCTTGCGAGTGTTGATTTTGAGTCCCGAGTAAGCGAAAAATTCTATAATTGAATTACGAGCGAAGCGTGTGACTAAGTTAGAATCTTGAGCGTAGCAAGGGACTCAAAAATACGAGATGTAAAATAACTTTGCTCTCGTGTGACACATATAATTTTTCGCCTCAGTAGTGAGAACATATTAAAGGTTAAAATGTATTTCGAATTTGTAATAGACCCCGAAGTATGAAGTGGCAGTTCATAGCCTTCACTAAAAATAAAAAACTACTTTTTAATACAGTTGCTCAAAAAGTGCTACTTTAAGTTCGCGAAAACTCAACTTTCCGCACGCTAAACAGCTACGTAAATTACGTAGCTGTTTAGCGTGCGGAAAGTTGGTTTTCGCTAACTAGTGCTTTTTACTTTAGCATTTTTTTTAAATTTATACTTGTTCCAATTCATGACTACTTATTGATGAGTGTTAATATTAGTTTCCTTTAAACGTCGTAATCAACATTAAAACCTACTGTTAATGTAAGAATACGAAAAATATACATATTTCGTATTTTATTACTTACCTCTTCATCATTATAACACGTTTATTTTTTAATATTGAATATTGAAAAACCGTTCTTAATAAGTTGCCTGGATAGAACGGAATAGCTATGGAGGGTAGAGGTAGGAATAGCTGCCGAAACGACTGTCAAAGAAGGGGCGTTTTTTCTTCCTGCAAGCATGTTTTAAGTTTCCAAAGTTTTTATTCCTTACTTGTTGTTTTTATTATTTTTTCGCAACTGTATTAAAAAACGTCGTTCGATACACGTGCGGAAATGTCATTCTAATGACATACTTTCCGCACTAGCATCGAAATGTACTATAGTTTGAAGAGCTCCTCATTCTGGGCGGCTTAAACACGAAATCCTAACAAAAAAGTAATTATGTGTTTTCAGGAAACCACGATGCAAGTGAAACTTTTCCTTGGATTGTAGGCATTTAACTGAAAAATTTCAGAAAATTATTCGATTCTGCGTATTAAAATCGCGTTTTTAATGTTAACTTAATAAATATCCTCTTTAACTATCTTACAAAAGCTCGCCCAAGGCCAATGTAATTCAGCTACTCAACACGGAAAGGCGCTGTAATTAATTATTAATATCGCTTACTTATCATACGCGAGTCAAGGACTAAAGAAACCGGTATAAGTAAGCTCTCCGATTACGCATAGGTTGTTAAGGATCTCACGGTCACGTTACACTAGGGTTTTCGAGATGTCTAACATGCTTGCGAATAGCCAGCTGTTGGGAATTGTTTGACGGAATCGTGACGACCGTGACGTTCGAAAACAAAAAGTCGTATGTGACTGTAAACTTCCTATTATAATGTATGACTATTTGCCATTCATCGTAGAGTTTTACGTATTAAACCTTACAGTATTTAAGGTTAATATGCTCTACTGTCCTTAAAATTTTGTACAAAATTACAAGCAAATATCAGCCTTCGTGAATTAAGTATTAACCTTAGTCCGATAAAGCTTATTTTAAAGACTCTAAAGTAGAATTTTACTAATGCTGTGATTCTGTAATGCGACATGCTAAAGACGAACCAAAAAATTTGAGGCGATAGAATAAAAGTTTCACTAAAAAAACCGGCCAAGTGCGAGTCGGACTCGCGTTCCAAGGGTTCCGTACATTACACAATTTAAACAATGTATTTTTTATGTGAAACGTGAGTGAAATGTCTTAAAAATACCCGTAGGGGTCGGATCAAAAACTAAGTAATTAAGTCCGGCTCACGCTTGACTGCACATTTCTAATAGGTTTTCCTGTGATCTGTAGGTAAATAACTATTTTGTGTATTTTTTTCAAAATTTTAGACCCAGTAGTTTCGGATTCGGAGATAAAGGGGGGGGGGCGGTCATTTTTTGTCTTTTTTTGAGTTTCTCATAATGAGCTCTTTCATTTGATATGTAACACAATATAGTTTAAAAAACTTTATATTTTAATTTTCTCATTTACGCCGCACCTGCTGGGAGACGTACGCAGATGCCATGGAGGGGAAACCCCAGACCATGGCGGTCTCCTCAGCTGAAGAAGTGGAGACAGCAGCCACCACCATCACCTCCAACATCCAGGACGCGCTCAATTCAGCCTCGCACACCATCCAGAGTGACGGGAGACGCCGTCTCCTGCCACAAAGGATCTTGGATCTTATAAAGCGGAAGCACGTCCTGAGGAGGAGATGGCAGACCACCAGATGCCCCACACTCCGAGTCGAGCTAAACAAGCTCGTCAAGCGAGTCCAAAAGGAGCTGTGCGACCATACTGCGGAGAGCTGGGAGAGTCACATCGCGTCCATAGACGGTGATGTCCCCTCCATCCACCGTCTATGCCGTCAAGTCGGCACGACGCGGGACTCGATTCGCCCACTCAAAGACGCGACCGGACGCCAAGCTGGGCCTCTACGAGGACGAGGCGGCACTTGTCGTCGCGTCCATGAACCCCAAACTTGCTGCCAAGAAGATCCAGAGGTCCCTCGACGCCCTCCCCGACTGGCTGTCCAGGTGGAGGCTATCGGTCAACGTTGGGAAGACGCAGGCAATGCTCACCGGCTTCACTAACAAGCCCCCACCACCTCTCCGTCTGCAAGGAGAGGAGATCGCCTGGCAGCCGACTATCAAGTATCTTGGAGTGACACTTGATCATCGGCTTACAATGAAGCCGCACGTGGACGAGGTGGTAAAGCGCGTGAAATGCGCTCGCACCCTGCTCCGTCCAGTGCTCCGCAGCAGCCTCCCCCGCCGCACGAAGCTGGGGATCTACAAGACCTATGTGCGGTCCCGCCTGACGTACGCAGCTCCAGCCTGGTACGCTCTAACGGCTGAAACCAATAAAAAGAGACTGCGTGCGCAGGAGAATGCGACCCTACGCACGATCGTCAACGCCCCCCGCTACGTGCGGAACATAGACATCCACAACGGACTGAAGTGGCAGAGCCTGGACACCTTCATCGGCCACCTCTCGAGCAGGATGTTCGAGCGCGCCGACCACTCCCGATACCTCCACCTACAGGGCATCGCGCCGCTCCACGCACGCCCGCCGGACAACCGCCACCGTCAGCGCCAGCTCCCCAGGGCACTGGTGCCAGCAGCCGAGGAGGACGAGGGCCCCAGCAGCTGAGAGGAGCCGCAAGCCTCTAGCTGCAAGCAGGCCCAAGTCAACAGCAACATAAAGCCATGACAGGCAATCACGAATGGCCAGCCACGGCCAAAAGAAGCCACGCCCAGAAAGAGGCACGAAAATGACCCGCCCGTTGTAACGGGCGGCGGCAAGAAACCGCCGAAAATCCCCCGCAGGGATGGGAAGGCAACTCGCCCCTCCACGGAGGTGTGAAAGAAGAACGAGAGCCCGGCATTCAGTACACCGCGGCCACCCGTGACGGACAGAGCTCTCCCATAGGTACTACCGCGGCACCCGCGACAGTACATACTTAGGCAACCTAACACGGGCATCCGAGTGGACGCCTCGCGCCCCTAACGCATTATAAGTTTAACTGTTAATTCATAAAATAAATATTTTCATTCTAGTACGTTGTCGTCTCATTACAGTTATAATTTGACAGTATGAATAAAGACTTAAAGCCCTCTCCACACGAATTGCGGCGCGAAGCCACGAACGCGAGTGTGGACAGTTCGCTAATCAGCGAAATCGACACCACACTCGCGTTCGCGGCTTTGCGCCGCGATTCGCACACGAGTGTGCAGTGGGCTTAAGGTAAATATCACGTGTTAAAAATTAAAAAAAAAAAGAATATTGGCGGGAAGCTCTTGTTGCGGCTTTGCAATTTGTTGCTGTTTTACGATTGTTATTTTTAATAATGTCGTCGAGTGTGGAGGAAATGTATTTTATTTGTTTGCCATTGTTTTATTTTACTCACAATCGAAGTGAAAAGCAGTGTGTATAACTCAGGCACAAATGCCTATTTTTATCCTCGGCTATATTGGTCCTCGCTACGCTCGGAACAATAAATTACCTCGTATAAAAGTAAATCGCTTTGTGCCCTTGTTGTACAATCTACTATTTTATTAGGGTTCCGTACCCCGAGGGTAAAAACGGGACCCTATTACTAAGACTCCTCTGTCCGTCTGTCTGTTAGTGTGTCACCCGGCTGTATCTCATGAACCGTGATAGCTAGACAGTTGAAATTTTCACAGATGATGTATTTCTGTTGCCGCTATAACAACAAATACTAAAAACAGATTAAATAGTTACCTATATTTGTGCAACAAGAGAGGAAAGTTGGTTTTTCTTGCGAGTGTTTATTTTGAGTCCCGAGAAAGCGAAAGATTCTATAATTGAATCACGAGCGAAGCGAGTGATTCTAAGGTAGAATCTTGAGCGTAGCGAGGGACTCAAAAACACGAGATGTATAATAACTTTGCTCTCGTGTTGCACACATAATTTTTCACCTCAGTAGTGAGAACATATTAAAGGTTAAAATGTATTTCGAATTACACAGAATAAACAGAAAAAAAAGTATTATAATATGTACGATACGATAAGATACGATACGATATGATACAAGACGAGACGACGGACCGGACCGGACCGGACCGTACCGTACCGTACCATACCATAAAAAAATGTAATAAAAGTATGAAGTTCATGGCCTTCACTAAATTAAAAGGCTACATTGTTTCACTCCCTGGAGTGAGGAAAGTCGCACTCTCCTCACTCCAGGGAGTGACGAAAGTAGGCTTATTCGAGCTGCTGAGGTGAAAATAAATATTTAAGTGGGGCTCCCATACAACAAAAGTGATTTTTTTGCCGTTTTTTGCGTAATGGTACGGAACCCTTAGTGCGCGAGTCCGACCCGCACTTGCCCGGTTTTTTTTTTATTCAGAGACAAACTAGAGTCTGGGGCCGATTGCCATATCGTTCGGTTCGATACCAACGAACATGCGAGATTTGTCAAAATTGTTTGCAATTGACATTTCATTTCGAATAAAACGTCATCTCTCGATTGATATTAGGATCAAATCAAATTGCTTTTTTTTTGAGACGAAATTTGAATGTCATTGCCAAATCGATTTTGATATAAGCAAAACATTTTCACAGATAAGAACTTTGTTGTAACAAACCAGTTTATCTTAATACTGGCCATTAGTTGTACATTTTGAAAGCATCATAGCGGGTTTGTGATATAGTAGGGTGGCCGAACAGTAGTAGGTTACTTTTCGCTCATGTCGTCTCGTACATGGGTATATTTGATATCAGTACATTCAGTATGATGTCCTAAATACAAATATATGAGATGACAAGGTATGTTTAAAAGAAAAAAGTAACAAACTTTGTACTGCCGACTTTATGACGTCACAACAACTACCCCCACCACTTTCGCGCTTGTCATCTCATATATTTGTGTTCAGGATATCATACTGAATGCACTGACACTAAATGTACCCATGCCCGAGATGAGATGAGCGAAAATCGAATTCTAGAAGACTTTTAGACAAAAAACCGACGCTCTAATATGTGTTTAGTTAAAATTCTTTTAAATTCTATCTATTCACCAAATTTCATCGAAATATGATGAGGAAAAAACGACAACATAATAAAAATCGGCTCAAATAATAGTAAAATCAAAAATCGCAATGGTGAGTCAGGTTGCCACGTTGCCAGAGCTCAACGAGGGTGCGGAGTGTTAGGGTCGGCAACGCGCATGTAACATCCGGGTTGCAGGCGTCCATAGGCTACGGAGACTGCTTATCATCATCAGGCGGGCTGTATGCTTGTTTGTCACCGACGTAGTATAAAAAAACCAAAACAATGATAAGGCACGAGGGGAACTCAGTATTGAATAGAGGTTGTTGGTTTTTAGGGTTCCGTACGCAAAGGGTAAAAAACGGGACCCTATTACTAAGACTCCGCTGTCCGTCTGTCTGTCACCAGGCTGTATCTCAAGAACCGTGATAGCTAGACAGTTGAAATTTTCACAGATGATGTGTTTCTGTTGCCGCTATAACAACAAGTACTAAAAAGTACGGAACCCTCGGTTGGCGAGTCCGACTCGCACTTGGCCGGTTTTTTATATTTACTAGCTTCTGATAATACTATTTATGCATCACCCACCTCCAGTTATTACACAAATAATGTATTTTTTTATAAGAATGACTTTTTACTTAAATTTTCTTTTCTAGACCTGTAATTAGTTTCGATTAAATAAGGGCTGTGGTAGTGGTCTTGAAAATAACCTGTGCTTGGGCGCTGAGGTTGAGTCCGTGGCTGGTGGACGGCAAAGGCACCGACACGAGCAGGGACGCCGGCCTGTCGCGCTCGCGTTTCACGCCCTACACAACCCACGCCATCATTAGCCGTACCAATGTGCTAGCATTCAACCAACGTCTTAGGCCTCACCACACTTATCGACGTGGAATCGGCTTTCGCCGCTACGCTACTGTCGCGATTGGAGCCATTTGGATATCTACGGCTCTATATTCAATTCTGTCAAGACACTCATTCGGCGGCTGATCCCGTCTTGGTACGGGGTCAGCCGGTTGTATTGATACGTTGCTGACAGCGTACCAATGCAACCTGGAATTTAGCACGAAGCGCAATCGTTGACAACAAGACTAGGATCACGTTGTTGGAGACGAACTTCTCAGACCTTACATTCCGACCTTAAACGATTCCACGTCGGTAAAAGCGGCTTGACCTTACAAATGATAATAGAGTAACGAACAACAGAAGCGTAAGCGTAGACTGAGGAAGTATTTATCTAGGTACTAGCCCGAGATTCTTGCCTATAAATATCGTAAAATATATTGTAATAACCAAAACAATAAAATAAAATAAAAACAGAATATCCTACCTAAAGTCGAAAATATCAGACCGAGTTGATGGTCCGTGAGCTGGTAGAAATTTGGAGTAGGTCCTTGAGGCAAGCTGAAAATTTGCCTGATATACTTCTCCTATCTTACTCTACCTCAGCACCGCAAGTCTGGCTGCAGGGTAGCGGGTCTAAATCAACCCTTACATTTTTAAAGATTATGATGCTTATATTTGGAGCTTATATAAATTTTTAGGCTCTCTCTTAATATTTTAGTTACCTGGTTAATAATAAGCCTAAAACAATTATGCCAGACGATTTGGCCGGGTCTTTAACCTTGCCAGACGCGTGCAAAATACTATTTCAAAAAAGGGGGCGTACAAATATTACGTAACGCAATTGGGGGGGGGGGTCTTGTAAAACGTTACGATGCGTTACAGGGGCTGGTTGGAACCAGGGGTTACGTAACATGTTTTTTTTTTAAATAAATATCATTATAATCACGCCTATGTCCCGGAGGGGTAGGCTGAGACCACGGATTTCCACTTGCTACAATCCTGACATACCTCTTTCGCTTCCTTTACTTTCATGCTATAACATTCCTAATACACGGTCGCTCATTTCTTCAATTTTATGATTATACTTTCCTAAACATAATTGTGACTTTTAGGTAAAAACCACTTTGGTGTTACGTAACTTTTAGGTAGGGGGGAGGGGGGGATACAGGAAAACGTTACGGCGCGTTTCACGGGGTGGAGGGGGTCACAAATCTTTGAAAACTCCGTTACGTAATTTTCGAACGCCCCCAAATTCAAAAAAAGGTTCTTGAGGCAAGCTGTAATTTTTACAGGTTAAAGTTAAGTATCTAAATAGTCATAACAAATTTAAGCCAGACGATTTGGTAGGTGCTTTCTACCTGCCAGATGATTTAGAACCAGAACCTAGCGTATTACCAACAAAACTTCCGTGAGATACAGACATATTGAATATATTAATAGCGTTTTTCGACTTCAAATACGCGAGTGAAGTGACCCGTTATTAATATATTTAATATGTAGCGTATTACCATTTGTCAGAGACAATAAATTTACAGACACTGACTAACTGCAACACTAAGGGGCTATCTCTAGCTTAAGCACTTATTACATCTATACGGTCGTCGGGCATTTTTTGTAGGCACCCTAGTTAGTATCCGAACTTTTTTTTTTCCTATTCAGATCCAGATGACGTATGGCACTTACTCGCACGCAAAATTAAGTTTGTTAGCCTGTATAAATGTATACGTTACAAAGTTATTTTTGTAGTGCAGAAAATTAGAGGTAGAAAGGTACAAATTTGGATGTACGATGTGATTGTGAGTATGAAGATGTGTATATTTATGATGATTATGGGTATGAATAGGGTGTGGGCATATTACATATAGAAATTATTTCATAATTACAATCACATCGTACATCCTAATTTGTATCTTTTTTACCTTTAATTTACTGCACTACAAAAATAACTGTATTAGCATACATTTATACAGGATAACAAACTTAATTTTGCGTGCGAGTAAGTGCCATACGTAACTTTCTAGATCATCTGGCAAGTAGAAAGCCCCGACCAAATCGTCTGACTTATTTTTTATGAGTATTTAGATACTTAACTTTAACCTGTAAAAATTACAGATTACCTCAAGAACCTTTTTTGAATTCTTTGAAAAATTATTTTGCACGCGTCTGGCAAGGTTAAAGACCCGGCCAAATCGTGTGGCATAATTTTTTTATGGCTGTAGATATTCAATTTTCACTTGTAGATTACAGATTGCCTCAAGAACATTATTTAGGCACAAAAAAAAACTTAAAAAATTTAAGGGTTGATTAAGGGATGAAAAAAAAAGGCGCTACCCTGCAGCCAGACTTGCAGTGCTGAGATAGGGTAAGATAGCAGAAGTATCAGGCAAATTTTTCAGCTTGCCTCAATGACCTACTCCAAATTTCTACCAGCTCTCCGTCTATTACCAATGCTATGCGAATGAAATGATTTCTATTAATATGTGAAGGACGTCCTGACCATACGTCGCACTACAGCGGGCATTTTGCGGGCAAGTCATTTGGTAAGGTTTACAAAAAAACATCTTAACTTACGAATACATGTTAGTAGTAGTTGGTATTTGTAATAGTTACCTGTTATCATGTATTAATCAGTTAATCTTTAATGTGTAATACTCTTTGAAGTGACAATTGATAAGCCCATTTAAGTGGCCATCTAAAAAACAAATAAATAGCTGACATGCGTCATTAATATGACTGATGTTCATACTTGTATTTGTTGGTGCAGTTGCGTCTATTTAATAGAAAGATTTGCTTTATTTGTTAATTTGCACACCTAAATACGTATTGAAATGGATAGGATAGGATACTACGACAGCAGTCCGAACTTAAGTCACGGAAAGGTATATAGGTATATTGGAAAAAATATTAATATACACCGTTTTTTTTTTTTGATTTCCGTTAAATTCGACACGTTGATTGGTACATTAATAGAAGCTACCTGGTATATCGCTTTTTTGTAAAATTCGAAAAAAACTATTTTATTCCATTTTCATACAAAATAAATGAATATTGCATCGTAAAAGGTCCTTTAGAGTTACGTTAAAGTTAGTGTGACACATAATGAAAGAAAAGTAGGTAATGTCGGAACTGTCAAACTAACTCACCTTAGTAACCTTCTTGTAGTGAATAGCTATCAATGGAAAACTCTTTACTGACGAAACTTAAAAAATAAATAAAATTTGGAGGCAATGAAGAATTGTTTACACAGGTTTAGCAATTAAATTTATTTATTGAATATCTCAAAAACCGTAAGAGTTTAAACACTAGTTTCTTAGAGAAATTAACTTTATTTAACCTGAAGAATCTCCCCTTAAAATTAACGGAAATAAAAAAAACACGGTGTATTTGCATAATAAGTAAGTTTTTAAATCAAATATACGACAGATTATTCAGTCTTATTTTTATTTAAAATTGAAGGGATATAAACTAATAGATACCTAACTAACGTACAGCCTTAGTTGCTAAGGTATTTGGATTTGCACATTACAAATACTAGGTACGAAATACTAAGTACAAATACTTTAATGTGACAACTCGAAAATTGATATGTGAACCTTACGAAGTGACATGCCCGCAAAATGCCCGCTGTAGTTCGACGTAAGGTCCTGACAAATCAACTGGTAGTAACTTCTTCGATCAGTGGCCTATCCCACAAAACTTATAATTACAATTTTACAAGTGTCAAGTTACAAGTTTGTAATAATACAAGTGTGCGTACCACAAAATATACAAGTAACAAATTTGTAGTGGAAAATTCTTACATATATGTAAATTGTATCGACAAGTCTACAATTTATTGTATCACAAAACTTTACATACGATACATATATTTTCCGGAAAATGTACAAATTTGTAGCTGACAATTGTTTAGTGCTACACTATATTGTAGTAATAATTATACATATATGTAGAATTGTACCTACAAGTTAACAATTCTCTAAACGTGTGTCCCACCCTCTTGCTAAGTATAATCACATTTATTGCAAGACGGACGGACAGCGGAGTCTTAGTAATAGAGTCCCGTTTTACCCTTTTGATACGGAACCCTAAAAACGGCCAAAACTCAATGTTACTTTAAAAGCCCTATCGATTGATATGCTACTTCATCAACCGTTAAAATTGGCGATCCTAGGTGTCATGAATCTCATATAAATTACCCCAATTTTACTTATTTTTAATTTAATTTATGACCCTGGATGTAATGACAGTTGGTATGAGGTACGTAGGTAATCAATTAATGCTCGTAATGTATATAATTATAATAGATGTAATTATTGCGTATTGCGTACAAAGTGAAACTACCTTCAACATCAAAGGAGCTAAATAAATTGTTACATATTTGTAGTTGTAACATTACAATTTTTCGCTTGTATATTGACAAATTATGTAGCTGTCGTGACATACCTTTATTCTTTGTGATACGCTTTCACAAAAGTGACATATTTGTACACTGCAAACTTGTAACGAATACATATTTGGAATTATTGTGGTACATTTTTTGTTTACAATTTAACAATCTTGTCAAATTGTACACTTGTAAAGTTTTGTGGGATAGGCCACAGTTCACGCCAGCTTTAGTCAAACGACTTTTGTAAGCGATCTTTTAATAAACAAAACTATTTTTGAGGGCCTGGTTTGTAATATGCGGCATCCTAAAATAGTATTTTTCTACTCCAGGGTGCGTAGCCAACGTGCAATCGTTAACGCTCCGTAGCGAACGAAACGCAACTGTCACTGTCATACTAATGGGGAAGAGTGATAGAGAGAGATGACTACAATACGCTACGGAGCGTTAACGATTGGCACGTTGGCTACGCGCCCAGCACTCTTTATTTGTAGATTAAATGACTGCCAGTGAGATCGAAATGAACTTCATATAGAGGGTCGGTTTTTGGTCTAGAAGTCTTCTAGAAATCGATTTTCGCTCATGTCGTCTCGGAGATGGGTATATTTGGTACTAGTGCATTTAGTATAATGTCCTGAACACAAATATATGAGATGACAAGCGCGAAAGTGGTGGGGGTAGCTGCTGTGACATCATAAAGTCGGCAGTACAAAGTCTTTTTACTTTTTTCTTTTAAACATACCGTGTGGGTACCAAATGAAAGGGCTTTGTGAGTAGATCACAAATATATAACATACTGTAACATTTTCACTACTTGGTCTAACAAATCATTAGAAAACGTTCAAAAATTTCACAATCCACAGTTGACTGAACTGCTCTAAATTGAAAATGACTGAATGAATTAATTATTCCAAAATACATACCAAGTGACTGTGAATATCCTCTATATAATGTAAAAAAAATAACCAGATATATCCTAAAATAAAAAAAGTACATCAAGTTGAATAACAGTATAATTTTCGGTTACATTAAACTGCAACTATTATTAAAACAAATAAAAAACCTGATTAAAAACATATATTTTTAAAATGTTCTTTTCACTAGCTTTCATTCGGTACTCATATTGCTATAGTAAAAAAAACACAAAACCGGGGGGTATTGTTTTTTTTTTTACTTACCCGCCCTTTTTTCATTAGCGAGCGCCATTTTCAAAATGTATATAAAGCCTTTGTTACTACCATAATTCTAACGAATTCGAGTCCAGGGACGTTGCGGATGCCGATTTTTTGACATTCGCGGATGCGGATTTTTAAAGGCTCACATCCGCGGATGCGGATGCGGATGTCGAGATTAGGCACATAAAAAACGTCAAATATTACACTTTAGTAATTTTTATTAAAAAAAAAACCAAACCATTAGTATTTGAACAATAATATAGGTGCCCCACAATCGCATTACTATACTAAAGTTCAAATAAAACAAACTTTTCACTTCTTGTCGCTGTCCGTCATAGGTTAAAGTGCTCGATCGACGAATCACAAAAACGAAACGAGATTCCTATTGGCTAATCACGAAATTACCTAGCACTTACGGCGCCGCTAAGACGTTCCTGTACCTACCTGTTCCACATCCGCATTAAGCTCCGCATCGATTTTATGCGGATGCGGATGTTGAAAATAATGCGGAAGTTCCGAAGTTGCGGATGCTGATGCGAATATTCGCAACATCCCTGAATTCGACCACACCTCATATGTTAAAAACCGTCCAGACGTTTGGGCTGTAGGGCAAAATACCATTTTATACTATTTTTCTACTGGAAATGTAGTTTTACCCGACTGCATCAGAAGGAGGGTAATCTTTTTCGAGCGTGGGTATGTATTTATTTGGCACGCCCTACAGCCCAGACGACTGGACGGTTTTTGACATATGAGGTGTGGTTGAATTCTTCAGAATTGTGTCAATTCTGGTAGTGACATAGGCTATATAAATTTTGAAAATGGCGCCCGCTAATGAAAACAGGGAGGGAGGGGGATTGGTTTTTTTTCTTACTATAGCAATATGGGTAGGTACCGAATGAAAGCTAATGAAAAGACCATTTCAAAAAAATATGTAAAGACAGGTTTTTTATTTGTTTTAATAATAGTTGCAGTTTAATGTAACAGAAAATAATTATACTGTTATTCAACTTGATGTACTTTTTTTATTTTTGAATATATCTGGTTAATTATTTTTTAACATTATAGAGAGGATATTCAGTCACTTGGTATGTATTTTGGAATAATCCATTCAGTCATGTCATTTTCAATAGGGGATATTACTGCAGTTCTTTTTTTTTTGTTAACGGAGTGGGCGAATGCTGTTACGCACCGTCCCCCCGGCCGCGAGAAGGTCATTGATGGGGGAGTGTGTGGGACTCGCCGCTCCTGTCCCCTCTCAACTGGCGAGAGGGGAGGGAGAACCTGGCCCTACCCACTAAACTCACTCCGGCGTTTCATATCCTCTTTGCCGTTTGTGAGGGCGCCATGGGATCGAGTACACTCTACCATGGCGCTCCCCGGCAGCCCCGGCTTGGCGCCAGGACACCCGCACAATGGGGAAGGCGGCTGCCAAACTTTGCTACTAGGTGGCGCCACTAGAGTTTGTGACATGACATTAGTTTGGCCCCACATTTTTTCTTTGAATAAAAAAAAAGATTAGTTTGTGCTGTGGCGCCGCTAGACAGAAAATGAACTTCTTATTTGGATCGTAACATATTAACCTAAAATAAACAGGAAATCTATTTTAAGGTGGTTCGATTTTCATACAAAATTCAATCTGCTTTAATTAAGGCACTACACACTATTACTACACAAATATTTGCTCATTTATCTACTTTCGAATATTCGTTTGCGCTAAATTAATAGAAAAACTTTGTTTCATACAGAAATCATACATAAATAAAATAACGTAATCTTTTCATCAATTTTACGTATGTGTGTGTCACAAATGTCGTGTACAAAAACGTTGTGTGCGGCGTTGCCGCTCTATGACGTTGGCGACGTTGCCTGGCCGACCTGGCAGGATTTGCAGTGCCGTCATGTTTAGTGCATTTTTTGTTGACAGTGTTGACACTGATAGCAACGTCTAAATCAAGTTACAAAAATCATCGGTATTCTGGTCCGCGAAAATCCAGGAAAATTCAGACTCAATTGAAGCGGAATTCATGATGGTGAAGTTTCGTAAGGTACAGTTTCACTCCTTCATTGTACATTGTAATTTTCTCGTGCCGATCTTGTTAGAAAATAATTCTCACTTCTTCCGTAATGGTATGATAATAAGCAGTGAACAATACCTATATAATGTAATTATTACTGTTTTGGTTGCCGAATAGTCAATGTGTCACTAACTCTAGGTTTTTTGTAGGTATTGTGCAAAATGAAGGCATTCTTGGAAATAAAATATTTTCCTTCATTAGCCAGAAAAAATCAGGACATCCTCACTGCAATAAAATATAAACTTTCCTGGGGTTGAAAATGATGGAATTTTGTATATGAATGAAAAATACAATTATTACTACCAGGTAAGTAAGTGATAACTTTATTAGAATCCATATTGTTGCATCATCTTTCTTCCTATAACATTAGAAATATTGTGCTATCATGATATTATTTTTCTTTCAGGTACAGGGACAACTACGGATAACAAATATGAAAAAATGTTATTTCATTTGTCGTGTGAATCCATCTACACCAACAAGACATCCACTGCTGGACATAGGCTTCCCCAAGGGATCTCCACAACGACCGGTCTTGCAAGACCGGCAAAAATATCAAGAAATAAATAGTATAAATAAACATGATAAATATCCCGTTTTCTATAATAGTTATAATTAGAAGGCCATGCAATGTTGTTACTCACTGTACTTGAATCCAAAAAAAAAAAAAAATATAAAAAAGTTTTATTTTATTTTACAATTACTACTTTATTATTAGTACATTATTGTACAACGTTTTACAGTACATAATTATGGCCCTTTACATTTTCGACATATGCACGTATATGCACCATAATGACATTTCCGCACGTGTATCGAACGACGTTTTTTAATACAGTTGAGAAAAAATAAGAAAAGCAACAAGTAAGGAATGGAATTCGGAACTTTTATATTATTAATTCTGTGACATCATTGACATTGACATTATGAAGAGGTGTTTTTCTTCTAGCTTTTATTCGACTAGAATAGATTTTGTTATTATTATTGAACCCACTTCAATGAAAGTTTTTTTGTTCAAATGCATGTTCTATAAGACAGAAACAATTGTAAATATTAAAACATTGTACTATTATTACCTAAATATTGTTATTTACGATTATTTGTGTATCGTATATTTATAAAAACAATATCTAATGTTGCCTTTGGAAACTTAAAACATTCTTGCAGTAAGAAAATACGCCTCTTCTTTGACAGGCGTTCCGTTCCATTCAGACAACTTATTAAGAACGGTTTTTCAATATTAAAAAATAAACTTAAGAATAATGATAATAATAATACTTATAATGATGAAGAGGTAAGTAATAAAATATGAAATATGCATATTTTTCGTATTCTTACATTAACAGTAGGTTTATACGTTGATTACGACGTTTAAAGGAAACTAATATTAACACTCATCAATAAGTAGTCATGAATTGGAACAAGTAAAAATTAAAAAAAATTGGAAAAGTAAGAAGCACTAGTTCGCGAAAACCAACTTTCCGCACGCTAAACAGCCACGAAAAGTAGCACTTTTTGAGCAACTGTATTAAAAAGTATTTTACAGTACATATGGTGCAACTTTCTCGCCCTAGTGCGTTAAGAGCACTTTTCGTGCATATTTCGAAAGTTTAAAGGGAGAATATAATATCACTGAAATATATTTCGGTTATATCGGAATCAAACAAGAATTCGAAGAAGAAAAGGTATAAGAAAGATAATATAACACAAAAAGAACAAAAAAAAGTACCCCTATCGTACCAGTCTCGAACCCGAATCCTCTTGCACGTATTTCCACGAACATACCGCAACGCCATTACAGCATACTTACACTGCATGAAATTGTCTACTACAAGCATCACGGAAACACACACTGTTTGCATGTGTGAGTAATAGTAGGAAATAGCATGACAGAAACACTGTCGACATTAAAGGTGGTTTTTGCACAATGAAGTATTCAATGTTTATTATAATAGTTCAATATTTATGTAAAGAGTGCGCTAAACATACTTTTAAGTATACAGATACCAACACTATTCCACATAAAAATAAAACCTGAAAATTTGCGAAAGTGACGCCATCTAGCGGGGTTTAAGCTTTGGGTAACCTAGTCGAACCACCTTAAATGTTGATATTGTAAGCATAATATTTTCGAGTTGTTTCCTTGATATTTTAAGCATAATATTTTCGAGTGAAAACAGTACATAGCCAAATATACTTAACCTTTCTATGAGGTCTTTTTTAGGGTTCCGTACCCAAAGCGTAAAAACGGGAGCCTATTACTAAGACTCCGCTGTCCGTCTGTCTGTCTGTCACCAGGCTGTATCTCATGAACCTATAACGAACCTATCACCTACCATGAAAGCTATCACGCATCACGCTAGACAGTTGAAATTTTCACAGATAATGTATTTCTGTTGCCGCTATAACAACAAATACTAACAAGTACGGAACCCTCGGTGCGCGAGTCCGACTCGCACTTGGCCGGTTTTTTTCCCTTTTACGGATGTCTCGCGTTTCCGTAAAGGTGCTTTTAACTGTGTTACAGTCAGACGTCCGTATTTTTCATGAGGATCCATTATATCGCGTTAAACAGACGATTATTGCGTACATGAAAATAACCTACATGCTCCTGTCAAAACAAAACTTTTTTTATTCGAATGGCTTTGAAACTTTATCCGACAGTTTCTTGGCCTCAGATACAAAGTTTAATACTTATACAGAGAGTTTAATTATGAAGTTTTATTAAACAATGGTTTATTAAATACAAATATTTTTTTTTAGTTATAAATTTCATACACCGAGTTGGTCGAGTTGTCTCAAACTCTAGTGGCGCCATCTACAATTAGCTTTCAGCCGCCTTCCCCATTGGGGGGGGATCAGAAACGCTGGATCCAATGCGGGTCCCGCACCCGCTGGCCCCACTAGGGGTCGAGGCGAACATACCCTCTTCGCCCTCGACCCCGCCGCCTGTGTCGGAGAGGCAGCGCGTCAGGATCAGCTTCGCGCCCCCTCTCCGCCTCCTCCTTCTGCAACATGACTTGTTCGCAGAAGGAGGCCACTGCTTCCCAATTCCTGTGCAGCGACAGGTCCACCACCCCTGTTGCCGCCCTGAGGGCAGCTCTTTCCACGGCCCAGCGATTGCACTCTTCCAGAGTGTGCTGGGCCGTGTCATCCACCGCGCCACGTTCGTGGCACTGGGGCTGCGGCTCCCTCTTAATTCTAAACAGGTAGTGTCCGAAACAACCGTGTCCGGACACTACCTGCGTCACCCTATAGGTCAGGGCCCCCCTCCTCCTGTCCACCCACTCATTCATCACCGGGAGGATAGCCCCTATGGTTCGGGTTCCATAGTGGCTATCCTCCAAGGCATCCCTCCATCGCGCTCGTAGGCGCTCCGCGGCTGCCTGCGCCATCCTTTCGGCCTTCTCCGCATCTGGGGGCTCGTCACGCCTCCTGACCTCCGCCCTCAGGTCGTGCCTCTCCGCCAACACCTCCGCGTCCAGCTCCCACGGCGGCGTGCCGGCAAGGAGGCACGCCGCTGCGTGAGAGTGGTGGTGCGGTAGGCCCTCGCCGTCCTCTGGGCCACCACCCTCTGCGGCCGGCGGAGCAGCGCCTTCGTGGCCTCCGTGAGTCATCCGGCCCAGATTGGGGCTCCGTAGAGCGCCATACTCCGAACGACCGACCCCCGCATACAGCCGTCTGCATGGGGCATTCGGCCCCCCTAGGTTGGGTAGTAGGAGGCCCAAGAGCCGAGGCAGCACCCACAAGACGAGGAGCCATTCTCGTGAAGTGCTCCTTAAAGGTCCACCTTCTGTCCAGGACAAGTCCCAAGTACTTAAAGTGGGCCCTGACCTGGACAGATTCGCCCCTAACCCTTACAGCGGTGCCCGCCGGCAGCCGCCCCCAGCCCCTTGGTCCCCTGAGGACCATGGCCTCGGTTTTCGGCAGTGAGACCTGTAGCCCGAGGAGGCCTATGCGGTGGACCGTGAGCTCGGTCGCTGCCGCCGCCCGCCTGAGCACCTCCTCCAGCTCCTTTCCTCGCACGATTAAATGAATAAACATTATAATTTTTAAGAAAAAAAAACCGACTTCAATGGGGGATGCCGCTGAAAGTTCACTTATTGTTGATGGTGCACTCTTAGATTCCAGACTATGAAATGAAAAAGACAGCATCTTTTGCCTAATAATGTAGAAAAGGAGGTAAAACCACCCTCTTTTCTAGTAGCATTTCGTTTCTGTAGGGGTCGCAGTTCTAACCTCACCTAACCTACTTTTCTGATAGCATTTCGTTTCTGTAAGGGTCACAGCTCTAACCTAACCTACATTTCTGATAGCAGTTCTGTTCTGTGAGAATCACAGTTCAAAACCCAACCACCCACCTAACCCACTTTTCTAGTAGGATCAGAGTCCGGGTCCGTGTCCGGCTGTCCGGGTCCAAGTTTGAGTCAGAGTTCGGTCCGGGTCCGGGTCCGAGTTGGGGTCCATGTTCAGACCCGGGTCCGGGTCCGAGTCTGTGTCCAAGTTTAGGTCTGGGTCCATAAGGAAGATAACAAATCGCCAAACGTGAACTATGTGTCATTGAAGAGTTCCATTCTGATCATTATCAGCAGTTTCCATTTCATCAAATGTCACTTTTTTAAATGTAAATACACATACAAATAGTTTATTTCCAGAAACATTAGAGCATTTACAGTTTATACTGACCCCCACAATAGGCAAAGCCTGTCCCGTGAGGGAAATCATATGATTTACTTAAGGTGGTTCGACTAGGTTACCCAAAGCTTAAACCCCGCTAGATGGCGTCACTTTCGCAAATTTTCAGGTTTTATTTTTTTGCGGAATAGTGTTGGTATCTGTATACTTAAAAGTATGTTTAGCGCACTCTTTACATAAATATTGAACTATTATAATAAACATTGAATACTTCATTAGTGCAAAAAACACTTTTAAAGTCGACAGAGTGTTTCTGTCATGCTATTTCCTACTATTACTCACACATGCAAACAGTGTTTCCGTGATGCTTGTAGTAGACAATTTCATGCAGTGTAAGTATGCTGCAATGGCGTTGCGGTATGTTCGTGGAAATACGTGCAAGAGGATTCGGGTTCGAGACTGGTACGTCAGGGGTACTTTTTTTGTCCTTTTTGTGTTATCTTATGTTTCTTATACCTTTTATTCTTCGAATTCTTGTCCGATTCCGATATAACCGAAATATATTTCAGTGATATCGGAAACGGCTCTAACGATTTCGACGAAATTTGCTGTAAGGGGTTCGATCTAGCTAGGTCTTATCTCTGGGAAAACGAGCGTTTTTGAGTTTTTACTTATGTTTCCTTTTTCTCCCAGATATTCAGTATTATTAATAAATTAGTTTATAACGTTTTATAAAAATATGTGACGTTTTGAACTAAAAGGTACCACATTGTCGGTTGTCGATTAGGTTGATTTCATTTTGAAGCTTTATGGAAATACGACAACAATAAGTAGGTACCCGTTTGGTTGGAAACGCCACATATATTGAAAACCTGACTTTCACAAATCTCACCTTTATGGGTTCTTCCAACTCAGAAAGGATGGAGAATACTGACGATTCTTAGTAGCACTAGCCCAAGGAAGTCCAGGTTTGTAAGTGTCAGGTATCAGTTTTTTTTTAAAGCGCTAAATATAGTTCTACAAGTAAAGCAATCCCTTACTGCCCAGCCTCTATAGTATTTTTCAAACTGGAAGGGTACGATGATAGATTTCATCTCCATACAATTTATAACCTAATAATGCCAAATGTTGCAAAATTATATTGAATTGAGATCTATCATCGAACATCGTACCCTTGCAGTTTGAAACATTTATTTACGATACAAGTGCGGAAAAGAGAAAATTCGAAACGAGTGGCGACAGATTAAAACAAGACCGCAGAGAGTGTTTTAAATCGACACGAGTTGCGAATTACCTATTCGCACGTGTATCGTACAACGTTTTACAGTACATATGGCCCTTTAAACTTTCGACATATGCATGAAAAGTGCTCTTTACGCACTAGGGCGAGAAAGTTGCACCATATGTACTGTAAAATACTTTTTAGTACATATGGTGCTACATATACGTTACCGCCCTAGTGCGGTAATTAGTACAATACGTGCATATGTCGAAAATGTAAAGGGCCATAAAAACTGTAAAACGTTGTACAATACACGTGCGAAAAGGTAATTCGCAACTCGTGTCGATTAAAACACTTCCTTCGGTCGTGTTTCAATTTATCGCCACTCGTTGCCAATTTCCTACTTTTCGCACTTGTATCGTAATGTACTAATAATAAAGTAGTAATTGTAAAATAAAATTAAAAAAAAATTAAATTTTATTTTTGGATTCAAGTAGGTACAGTGAGTAACAACATTGCATGGCCTTCTAATTATAACTATTATAGAAAACGGGATATTTATCATGTTTATTTATATTATTTATTTCTCGATATTTTGGCCGGTCTTGCAAGACCAGTCGTTGTGGAGATCCCTGGGGAGGCCTATGTCCAGCAGTGGATGTCTTGTTGGTGTAGATGGATTCACACAACAAATGAAATAACATTTTTTTCATATTTGTTATCCGTAGTTGTCCCTGTACCTGAAAGAAAAATAATATCATGATAGCACAAAATCTCTAATGTTATAGGAAGAAAGATGATGCAACAATATGGATTCTAATAAAGTTATCATTTACTTACCTAGTAATAATTGTGTTTTTCATTCATAGACAAAATTCCATAATTTTCATCCCCAGGAAATGTTTTATTTTACTTTATTGCAGTGAGGATGTCCTGATTTTTTCAGGCTAATGAAGGAAAACATTTTATTTCCAAGAACGCCTCTTCATTTTGCACAATACCTAAAAAAACCTAGAGTTAGTGACACATTGACTATTCGGCAACCAAAACAGTAATAATTACATTATATAGGTATTGTTCACTGCTTATATCTACCATTACGGAAGAAGTGAGAATTATTTTCTAAAAAGATCGGCACGAGAAAATTACAATGTACAATGAAGGAATGAAACTGTACCTACCTTACGAAACTTCACCATCATGAATTCCGCTTCAATTGAGTCTGAATTTTTCTGGATTTTCGCGGACCAGAACACCGATGATTTTTGTAACTTGATTTAGACGTTGCTATCATTTTCAATTTATACAAACAAATTGATAAGCATAGATGTAGGTATCCATGTTGATAAGTCACAATAAACATGACCCTCTGTGTCAGTGTCAACACTGTCAAATAAAAATGCACTAAACATGACGGCACTGCAAATCCTGCCAGGTCGGCCAGGCAACGTCGCCAACGTCATAGAGTGGCAACGCCGCACGCAACGTATTTGTACACGACATTTGTGACACACACATACGTAAAATTGATGAAAAAATTACGTTGATTTATGTATGATTTCTGTATGAAACAAAGTTTTTCTATTAATTTAGCGCAAACGAATATTCGAAAGTAGATAAATGAGCAAATATTTGTGTAGTAATCGTGTGTAGTGCCTTAATTAAAGCAGATTGAATTTTGTATGAAAATCGAACCACCTTAAAGATATACCTAGGTACATAAGCGGCTATAGCAACCATGTAGAACAGAAAAATTAAAAGTAGAATAAGGTAATTCAAACTAGTAAAGCTTAGTAATAAATAATACAACTATAGCTAACATAAAAGAGAAACATATACTTAAAGCCTAATTCTGATTGAGTGTCAATGCGTTATGCGTGCGTGTGTGTGTGTGTGTGTGTGTGTGTGTGTGTGTGTGTGTGTGTGTGTGTGTGTGTGTGTGTGTGTGTGTGTGTGTGTGTGTGTGTGTGTGTGTGTGTGTGTGTGTGTGTGTGTGTGTGTGTGTGTGTGTGTGTGTGTGTGTGTGTGTGTGTGTGTGTGTGTGTGTGTGTGTGTGTGAGGTGTGCATGTGTGTGTTATGTTAGGATATTATCCTAATAATGTTTTCTGTGTCTAAAAAGGATAAGTTCATCAAATTAACCGTTAATAGCTTTTTTGTTTCCAAGACCGAGTATTCCTTAAAGTTGTACAAATTAACTAAACGATTGTAGATTCGGGGGTGGAGAAAGTCCGAAAAACGATGTGCAAATGTGGTATTGGCGGCAGTCGTAGGAATTTTAAATATTCGATTTTTAAGTAACTTATTGTAGTTTGATGAATTGAGAACCATTTTGTGTACCGACATAGCCACCCTCAGAAGATAGAGCTTCCGAACACTGAGTACTTGAGCGTCATTGTACAAGACCTTCGTAGGATACCTAATTGATGTCTTCAAGGCTACCTTCAACACCGCTCTTTGCGCTCTTTCTAATTTCAGAAGGTTAGTCGAGTTTGTACCTCCCCATGCAAGGATGCAGTATCTGACTATCGATTGTCCAAGAGCGGTATAAATAGTTTTTAATAGGGGTAAATCAGCCGATTCTCTTAGCATCTTCATAGTGTGCATCAGCTTTCGGACCCTACCCGCCACCGCCTCCACATGCAGCCTGAAGTTTAGTTTCTCGTCTATCACGATACCGAGATACTTTATTTTGTTCGATCTTGACATATGGTCACACATACAAGTTTGGGCTGAAGAAACAGTGCAGCCACGATTGTGGACTTTAAGTTTCATCTGTAGTCCCGGTGAAGAAGCCGCTGTCTTATGGAAACAAAGGAATTTCGTTTTGGTTGTATTTAAAGTTAGCAGATTCTGCTTTAACCAATTTGACAGTAGAGACATACCATGCTCGACGTGGCTATAGACATTTTCCCAAGAGCAACCATGAAAGACGATAGCGGTGTCATCGGCGTAACACAGTAGCTCAGCATTCTGTAGCGGAGTAAGTGTAATGTCATTGATATACAATAGAAAAAGTGTAGGACCTAAAATACTGCCCTGTGGTACGCCGAAAGAAACCGCCCCCAGGTCACTAAAGTGTTCCCCAATTTGGACACACTGCTTTCTTTCAGTCAAGTAACTAGTAAACCACCTTAGTGTATTCCCTCGAAACCCATACGCCTCTAATTTTCTCAAAAGGATGGGGACAGAAACGGTGTCGAAGGCTTTTGCTAAGTCTAAAAAGACTCCGACACAGGCCCGGCCCCCGTCCAAATGTGAAGAGACAATTTTTGTGAGAAGAGTAACGGCATCTTCGGTCGATTTTCCCTTTCTGAAACCAAACTGACGATCCGCTAGAAGGCAATTGGATTCAAGGTATGTAACTATTCTTTTATTTACAATTCGTTCTAGAAGTTTTGAGTAACATCCCAGTAGTGATATAGGCCGATAGTTGCAGGGTTCATTTTTGGCATTACCTTTGTGAATCGGTACTATTGCCGATATTTTCCAAGCCGTGGGAAATATGCCACTTTCTATACTTTTGTTGAAAATCACTGCAAGAGGTTCAGCAATAACCGAAGCAATGGCTTTCAAAATTTTATTGTTAATGTTGTCAAGGCCTGGAGAACTATTTGGGTCCAATTTTTGGATCAGGCTGAGAACCTCACTTTTGTCGGTGGGGGAGATGAAAATTGAGTTAAATCTTGATGTATTTACTTTAACTTTGGTTGCCAAAGACTCTTGTGTTTCATTTTCTTCTGTTAAGATTATGTTGGCAAGGTTCTGACCGACAGAAGCAAAGTATTCGTTACATACGTTCAGGGATGCTGGATTTGTTGATAAAAAAACAAAAATCACTATATGTATGCCTTTCACATTTGAGGAGTTCCCTTGGTTCCTCGTGGGTCTCATCATCAGAACTCGAGCTTGACAAAAATATGCCTTAAAAACTTAAGTTGCTTAACAAACATAAAGAAGAGGACAAATCGCCAAACGTAAACTATGCGTCATTAAAGAGCTCCATTCTGGTCATCATCAGCAGTTCCACTTCATCAAATGTCACTTTTTAAAATGGAAGTGCTGGATTTGTTTATAAAATTACAAAAATCACTATATGTATGCCTTTCACATTTGAGGAGTTCCATCGATTCCTCATGGATACCATCATCAGAACTCGAGCTTGACAAAAATGTTTCTTGAAAACCTAACTTGCTTAACAAACATAACGAAGAGGACAAATTGCCAAACGTGAACTATGCGTCATTGAAGAGTTCCGTTCTGATCATCACCAGCAGTTCCACTTCATCAAATGTCACTTTTTAAAATGGAAGTGCTGGATTTGTTTATAAAAATACAAAAATCACTATATGTATGCCTTTCACATTTGAGGAGTTCCCTGGATTCCTCATGGATCCCATAATCAGAACTCGAGCTTGACAAAAATGTTTCTTGAAAACCTAACTTGCTTAACAAACATAACGAAGAGGACAAATCGCCAAACGTGAACTATGCGTCATTGAAGAGTTCCGTTCTGATCATCATCAGCAGTTCCACTTCATCAAATGTCACTTTTTAAAATGGAAGTGGTGGATTTGTTTATAAAAATACAAAAATCACTATATGTATGCCTTTCACATTTGAGGAGTTCCCTCGATTCCTCATGGATCCCATCATCAGAACTCGAGCTTGACAAAAATGTTTCTTGAAAACCTAACTTGCTTAACAAATATAACGAAGAGGACAAATGGCCAAACGTGAACTATGCATCATTGAACAGTTCCGTTCTGATCATCATCAGCAGTTCCACTTCATCAAATGTCACTTTTTTAAATGTAAGTGCTTGATTTGTTGATGAAAATACTAAAATCACTATATGTATGCCTTTAACATTTGAGGAGTTCCCTCGAATCCTCATGGATCCCATCATCAGAACTGCTTTTTGACGAAAACGGGACCAATCTGTATGTATATACTTACAATCAAAAAAAGAATTTTCAAAATCGGTCCAGAAATGACGGAGTTATGGAGTAACAAACATTAAAAAAAAAAAAAAAAAAAAAACCGAATTGAGAACCTCCTCCTTTGAAATCTTGAAGTCGGTTAAAAATAAAATAATTACACCAAAATAGGGGATATTACTGCAATGTTACCAGAGTGCATAACTAGCCCGTTTAGTAAACCGTAGAGTAACTTATACATTCTTTGCCTTTAACAGGTTTTTGACAAGTTTTCAGTGATAATAAAATATGACATTCATGCATCAAGGCGGTTTGTTTACAGAGTACCTACCGGGAAACACGAATCCGAAATTTCGCTATCTGCCTCTTTATCGCTCAAATTTGCAAGAGTGACAGAGATGTTAGATAACGAAATTGTGATTTTCTTGTTTGGCGATAGACCCTCAGATTGTGGTAGTGGCGCCCTCTGCGCAGAGTTTGGCGTAATATTCCCTATTTAGAGCAGTTCAAATTCAACTGTGGATTGTGAAATTTTTGAACGTTTTCTAATAATTTGTTAGACCAAGTAGTGAAAATGTTACAGTATTTTATATATTTGTGACCTACTCACAAAGCCCTTTCATTTAGTGATATTTTAAACATAAACAAATATATTAAATTATAAATGTCAGTATTTTAAAAGTAAAACTCCATTATACCTTGACTTTAACCAAAGTATTTTACTTACAACCTACTTGGTTCGTATGAATTAGTGACGTACAATTAAAAAAGAAAGCTATAATTCCCTAGGGAGTTATAGTTTTTTTGCAATCCATAACTCCCGCGGAAATATAGGAGTACATTCAGTACACCTGCATGAAATAAGATCTTTTTCGAGCAAGTGTGATAAAAAATATATTTTTTGCATCTTTGGGAATCTTTTTGGCATTTTTGTGGTAAAACCTTCCGTTGTCAAAGAGTACTCCTTGCCCGTAATATAAATTACGACCACTGAAAATCCGCAACATGGCGAAGGCCAAATAAAGTCTTGTCAGGCTTTAATATCCCCCGCAAACAAAATTAGGACGTTGTAAATAAGATTAACATCGGTAACAAAAAACAGGTAAACGCAAAATCGTTGAATTGATGCATTCACGATACTTTCATGTATACACAATCATTTGGTGACGAAGATTACGTATTAAACAAAGTCAAGAAACAATTGAGGTTTTGGGGAGTATGTAAGACATATTTATTATCGATGGATGGATGGATAGAGCCGGTATAGCCAAGCTGACAATCTCTACCGCTTCGACAACGAAACGCTTTGTGTCTCTCTATCACTCTTCCATATTAGTGCGACAGTGACAGTTGCGTTTCGATCGCTACGGAGCGTAAACAATTGGCATGTTGGCTACGCGGCCAGGTTGGAGAATTACGAATCTCATCGAAAACGTAATTATAATTCATTATTATGAAACTATTCATTTCATAAGTAACTGAATAAATAGAATCTCTGCTGTAGACTATCTGATGTAATTTAAAAGGAAAGTGCTTATGAAAACGATTAGAGTAGATAAATCTCCAGCCCATATACATATATTACGTGAGTTTTATTGGCTATGTGTAGGACAAAGGTGACTAGCTAGTGGGCATATCAGTTTTAATCACATATAAAGGTTAATTCACATGTCACTGGTTTTCTTGACATAATGGTGCAGTGGCACCAAATTTACTGCCCCTACCATATACTTCACACATATAATTACCTACACATAGCTAATAAAGAACTTTCCCACTAGTTCCCACTAGTTCTACCGGTAGAATTAATGTTTCTTTACGATTAGTTCTCCATCGAACACACAGATCGAACTCAGTAGAACTTGTAGGACTTGACCGATTCAACGTTGTGTTTGATGGAACTAGTAGCAAACGATCCCTCTAGTTCCACTAATACAAGTTACTGAAGAACCAGTGGTGATCGAGCGTAGAAAGCGTAGACGAAGTACGTAAATGATATACCTAAGTAAAACATTGTGACTGACCTGTGGATGGGAAGGGGACCTTATGTTGGTCGCCGCCGGGTTCGCGCCGCTGGGGCCAGGCATGGGGCTGGGTAAATGTCTGCAAATTACGATTTACTGTTATTATTTAAATAAGTATTTCTTACAATTAAAATGTATTGTCGGATTTGCATTAAAATGTGTATATGTAGTTATTGGTGTGTACCACAGAAATGCGCATAGGTAATACGAAATTAACTACCTATATATAAAATCTGTAAACAGCATTGTTCATACGTTACTAAGCGAATTCAACAAGTGTTGATTTATTGTATATTTTACCCACATTTTTAGTAAAACTTAGAACATTTATAATGGGAGGTTATTTTTGTGTAAGTACCTGGGGCTAGGCTGCGCCGCGGGACTGTGTGCGGGCGGCGGCGGCGGCGGCGGCGGCGCGGCGCTCACGCTCGAAAAGTGGGACACGCCCAAGATCTCAGCTGCTTCCGTCTTAGCCTACCAAAAATATTTTCATTATCTATATTTATAAGCTTTTCATCAGTCCAAATTATAGCTATAGCTTTTCCAACATTCAAATTAGCTATCTCCGTACCTAAGGCCGTAGCAGGATAGGGAAGAAAAAATGCCCTTCATGATTGAGGGCTGGTTTTTTTTTCTATAGTTACTTACATCTAGTATAGGGCTTCCAATACCGGGATCCCGGTATTTCGGGATCCCGGGATACCGCCTTTTTATTGTAGATTTCAATACCGGTATTTAATTTTCAAATACCGGGATCCCGGTATTTTTGTTAACAAACAAAATATGCAAAACAAACTTAAACTACCCATCGAAACGTTAAAATTCGGCATCACCACAAGGCTTTGCGCGCATAGATCTTGCGTCTTCCTCTCGTTATTCAATTCGACATTCTCTGTCTTGCGCACGCGACGTGGAGCGGTAACGGTGTAGCCAGTCGGTTCTCGATGCTTATAACGTGAAGTGATGTGTAGGTAAGCTATAAGCTCTGTAGTAACTACACAGCCGGCGCGAAACTATGCGTCGGCTGTGGTTTATGTGAATCTCACAACAATGTAAGTATGCATATATTATTTGTTTATTAGATATACTCGATAAGGATCATGTCACGAAATGGTTTATAACTCATGTCATGTTTCTTCCGAAGGGAGAAATATACCACGGGGGTTTATTTATTTAAATTTAAATACGTACTTAAATAGATAATTTTATTTAAAAAGTAAACAAAATTAATATTCAATGACATTGACGCACAAAAACGTTTGATTTTAAATTGTATTGTAAGATTTGTAAAACTGTTTAATGTTTGAATATTTAAAAAATAACACTTCTAACCGTTAGGGGGCTTAGAACTTGAATTTATAATTTTTGTTTAAATGATTTAGATTTAGATATTTATTCTCATAATATAAAATTACAATATAAATTATCTTAGACTAATCTACACGAATTTATATTATGATCGTCAGTACATACAATTTACATTATTTGATAAATTCAAAAATACAATTTAATTACATAATATACATTACATTATCAAATAAATTCAAAATTACAATTTAAAAAAGTCTGAGTAAGTAATCATAATTTTATCCACTTATGTCAAAAACATGTGAAAAAATGCAAAAAATGCGCGTGTTTCGAGTTGTACACTGATTTTTATTACATTACAAGTGGGAAAATTGCTAATTATTTATTGATTTTTACATTTATTTTATTTTGCATTTCAATTGTACAATTACCTTAAAAATTAACTTAAACAAATTAAATTATTATATTTTAAGTAAATTTTATTACAATGATTTAGCGAATGTTTAGAAGATGTTGTCTTTTATACAATGCACTGTAAGTGCTGCTTAAAATGTTTCTGTATTCGATTGAGCTGCAAGTGCAGAAACTAGTCAATAGAGAAAAAAAGAGGCTTATTATTAAGTGATATGATTGGTAAAAATACGATATATTGTAACACGCATACAAAATAAAAAAATATTTGATTAAAATTTGGTATTTTTACTTCAAATTTACTTTGTTCCTATTTTTTTTCAAAAAATCCCGGGATCCCGGTATTGAAGTTGCCGATACCGGTATTGCGAAAGGTCCGGTATTTGGAAGCCCTAATCTAGTAGTACAATTATGCCAAGTTTTATTAACATATTTTTTTTATTATTTTGACACTGTTGCTTTTCGACTAATATGACTGACAGAACGTTAAATAACGGTTTTTTAGAAATGACATTAGCATGGTCACTTCTTCAAAAAAAATTTTTTTTTAATTGTGACTACGTGTTTTTTACAGAAATGTTAAAGATGTAGGCTCAATTTTCTTTCAGGACATATCTGTGCCATTTTCAACCAAAAGGGTACTTATTGTCGCTTGTCAGTAAGGCGCTATTTCCATATAGCTTCAATTAGAAATCAACCTTATCAACAAGCGACAATGTGGTACCTTTTGGTTGAAAACGTCACATCTTATAAACGAGCAATTCTTGTATATATGTATATATATTTCGGGGATCTCGGAAACGGCTCTAACGATTTCGATAAAATTTGCTATATGGGGGTTTTCGAGGGCGAAAAATGGATCTAGCTAGATCTATCTCTAGGAAAACGCGCATTCTGAGTTTTTATGTTTTCCAAGCAAAGCTCGGTCTCCCAGATATTATACTATTTAATTAACCAAAATGAAAAAAGATGGTAAGATAAAGTTTGCTGCTGAACCACTGGTAATTTTTTAACAATTTTGACACAATTGTACTACTAGATGTAAGTAAAAACAGAAAAAAAAACTTAGCTTTTAATCATAAAAGGGCATTTCTTCTTCCCTTATCCTGCTACGGCCTTTAGAGTTTTATTCACAAGTCCTACACGATCTACACTACACTTTCATTCAAACTATCGCCAGCTATAGCACAGAATAAATAATAGCACTACCGTAAGAAAATGAGACTTCCTACAAAAACCGAAGTTAGACAGCGATTCAGGGACGAATCATGCTGTCCCTTTCTAATGTATGGCACTATCCCTTTCGGCTATTTAGGGTTGTCAAAATTCAAGTCATTATTAGCTTTGGTCGTGCACGCAAAGGGACGTCAAGTTGTGTCAAGCCTAATAACTGCTCGGAGCCACAGAAAACCGCCTATAGAAGCCTAATATTGGCCATTTTGTTCGCGACGGAAATCACCAAATAGTGAAGCGGGGGACGGGTGCTCACGGCGTTGTGATTGGTCGTTCCAAACGACACGTGTAAGCGTAGGGATGGGACATGTTCATTACAGGCAGTGGTAAAACAATATAATAATTCATTAAGTAGGTACTTTATAAACGTATCTAAAAAAAATACGTAGCATATTAATGATATAAGATTCTAAACGTAAAGTACCTAATAAGGGTCCCAGAAAATATGTATGAAATTTAATACTCGGTGTTGCATACATTTTGTGGTGAAATTTACATTCATGAGATTTACAAAGTATGTATTTCGTAAAAGTGTTAAAAAAATAAGGTGCTTCTGAGTAACTCCTTTTTAGTATTTGTTGTTATAGCGGCAACAGAAATACATTAGTTATTTGTGCAACAGGAGAGGAAAGTTGGTTTTTCTTGCGAGTGTTTATTTTAAGTCCCGAGAAAGCGAAAGATTCTGTAATTGAATCACGAGCGAAGCGAGTGATTTTAAAGTAGAATCTTGAGCGTAGCGAGGTACTCAAAAACACGAGATGTAAAATAACTTTGCTCTCGTGTTGCACACATAATTTTTCACCTCAGTAGTGAGAACATATTAAAGGTTAAAATGTATTTCGAATTACACAGAATAAACAGATAAAAAGTATTATAATATGTACCATAGTCCATACCATACCAAACCATACCATACCATACCATACCATACCATACCATACGATACCATACCATACCATACCATACGATACCATACGATACCATACCATACGATACCATACCATACCATACGATACCATGCCATACCATACCATACCATACGATACCATACCATACCAAACCATACCATACGATACTATACCATACCATACGATACCATACCATACCATACGATACCATACCATACCATGCCATACCATACCATACCATACCATACCATACCATACCATACCATACCATACCATACCATACGATACCATACGATACGATACCATACCATACCATACCATACCATAAAAAAAATTAATAAAAGTATGAAGTTCATGGCCTTCACTAAATTAAAAAGCTACATTGTTTCACTTCCTGGAGTGAGGAGTCGCACTTTCCTCACTCCAGGGAGTGACGAAAGTGGGCTTGTTCGAGCTGCTGAGGTGAAAACAAAATTTCAACTGTTACTATCACGGTTCATGACATACAGCCTGGTGACAGACGGACAGACAGTGGAGTCTTAGTAATAGGGTCCCGTTTTTACCCTTTGGGTACGGAACCCTAAAAACTAAACTACGTAGGTATCTACCTACAGTACCTACTAAGATAAACTACCAACTAAATAAAACTACAGATTCTACATATTAATTCATCATCATTCGCTTGCCCTTATCCCATTCATTTGGGGTCGGCATATTCTACATATTAATTATTACCAATAAAAAAGAATCCCAGTTTTCTTTTATATTTTTTAAAATGGTACAATACGGTACAAACGAAAGCACGAAGTTTCCGCAACTGACGAAAGCACCACCTTCATATCACTAGTCGTTAACGTGAAAGGGATAGCACATTGCATTTTCATGTTGACGAAAAGGGACGGGCATACTTCGTTGCTGCTCAGTACAACCGTATTGACCAGTATAAAATGAACCCCGCGGACAAGAAACAATTTTCTACAAAATAATGAATTTCACAATTAACTGGAATGTTATTCCATCTGTTTTGTATTTGGAAGTATTAGATGACTTGCCACACCATTTTACGCTGCAATATAAATGATTAGCGAACGAATTCAATTATTTACGATTTATTTTCGTACAGACGTGCACACTGCTAACAGGTCGTATTCTTGGGCGCAACTGATCGGAGCGGCGCGCGAGCAATCTTATATAAGACCATACCACTATACGGGCGGTGACCGCGAGTCGTCTATAGGGGGTGGTCTGTGTGTTTGGAGCAATGCTTGCTGAGCCGAACGGGGGCGAGAATGCCCGAAAGGAGGAGCGTCGCCCCACTGGCTATAGCGGAAAGGCCTTGGAATCATAACAGCTGAAATTTTACATGTACAAAATTCGGCAGCATACAGCATACCTATATCACTTCACCATTTTTCAATGCTTCTAACAGTCTCTTTTCAATCGCTGACCTACCAAACCCATATTGTTGATATTTTTTAAGTAAAAAGCTTAAAGCTAGTGTGAGGAAGGATTCACATGACAGACTAATACCACAACTAAACCTTTAGTATAGCTGTAAAGAATCGAAATTCGTACCTTCTTGACAATTTTCTCTGCGTTGTCCATTTGCACGTCGTTAGACAGCTGCCCTTCCCACATACTACTGCAACTCTGCGAGTTCATGTCCGATACCTGTTCATACAGATTGTGAATGTGTTGTACGGATTATAAAATCACATCTCTATAGAAAAAAAGGAAAGTGTAGCAGTCATGGCAGATAGTGGTGGTCTATTCATACATGCATATTAATCATGGCTCAATTCACGGAATCTTGTAACTTAATTCTAGTGAAAGTCTCTTTTCAACTCCTATTATTAGAAAGGGAACTGTGTGTGACAAGTTACAAGGTTTCGTGAAACGGGCCCCAGGTCTTGTCAATCCTCAATCGACCTGTATAAATAGAAGCATCAGCAATCAATCTAGTGGTCAGTTGGTGGTTGTAGCGTCAGCAATGAACGGGAAAAGCTTCGGTGTGGGTGGAATGAGCGTGTAGTGACCGCAGTGGGAGGCGGCGTGGGGGCGTAGTCGAGTGGCGTGGGCGTGCCGGCCGCGGCCACTGCCTTGCGCTTCTTGGTCTGCTTCGGGTCCGCGGTGTCCGTGTTCGTGATCACGGACTCCTGGTACAGTGGCCTTGCGGGCGCCTGCCCTGCGGGCGTGCTCGCCGATGAACTAAGGAGAACGAAACGCACATTAAACACTTTGCGAAGGAACCACCAATCCCAGACTGCATTCAATCTACATGAGCCTCGAGATGTACAGAGGTTCATGGACAAAACTCTGCACATAGAGCGGAAACAGAACGAGATATTTACTATTCTCGAATTGAACGGCATATTCGTGCAGTACAGACGTAGTGCATAATCCCTTGCCATCGTATTTTCTCGGAAACGATCGTATTTGTCATGCTACTTCAGTCAACCTCAGTACTTTTTGTACTGAGACTGACTGAAATAGCATAACACGCTCGTGCGTTTCCGTGAAAATACGATGGCAAGGGATTATGTACTACATCTGTACACAGCACTTTCCCTCATTTTATCCACGAATTTATAGTTAGCGGCAGACATGTTATACTAATGATAATGTGACTTTAAATGCTACCAATGAAATAATACCACCCAGGATTGTATATGCAACGAATGTTTTTTGTACTTTAAAAAATCAACGATTACAGAATACGGATAGGATACCTATAGCTGAGAATTTTTTTCTCCATATGATAATGTTCGTTTAACCTTTTGGACGCCAATGACCGAAATATACGAACCGTAGGTTCAACGCCAAAGACCGATTAAGGTGGTTCGATTTTCATAAAAAATTCAATCGGCTTTAATTAAGGCACTACACACTATTACTACACAAATATTTGCTCATTTATCTACTTTCGAATATTCGTTTGCGCTAAATTTAGCGCAATTTAGATTTAATTAATAGAAAAACTTTGTTTGAAATCATACATAAATCAACGTAATCTTTTCATCAATTTTACGTATGTGTGTGTCACAAATGTCGTGTACAAATACGTTGCGTGCGGCGTTGCCGCTCTATGACGTTGGCGACGTTGCCTGGCCGACCTGGCAGGATTTGCAGTGCCGTCATGTTTAGTGCATTTTTTGTTGACAGGGTTGACACTGACACATAGGGTCATGTTTATTGTGACTTATCAATTTGTTTGTGTAAATTGAAAATGATAGCAACGTCTTAATCGAGTTACAGAAATTATCGGTATTCTCCGCTAGTCCGCGAAAATCCAGGAAAATTCAGACTCAATTGAAGCGGAATTCATGACGGTGAAGTTTCGTAAGGTACAGTTTCACTCCTTCATTGTACATTGTAATTTTCTCGTGCCGATCTTTTTAGAAAATAATTCTCACTTCTTCCGTAATGGTAGGATAATAAGCAGTGAACAATACCTATATAATGTAATTATTACTGTTTTGGTTGCCGAATAGTCAATGTGTCACTAACTCTAGGTTTTTTTTAGGTATTGTGCAAAATGAAGAGGCATTCTTGGAAATAAAATGTTTTCCTTCATTAGCCAGAAAAAATCAGGACATCCTCACTGCAATAAAGTAGAAACTTTCCTGGGGTTGAAAATGATGGAATTTTGTATATGAATGAAAAACACAATTATTACTACCAGGTAAGTACATGAACTTTATTAGAATCCATATTGTTGCATCATCTTTCTTCCTATAACATTAGAGATTTTGTGCTATCATGATATTATTTTTCTTTCAGGTACAGGGACAACTACGGATAACAAATATGAAAAAATGTTATTTCATTTGTTGTCCGAATCCATCTACACCAACAAGACATCCACTGCTGGACATAGGCCTCCCCCAGGGATCTCCACAACGACCGGTCTTGCAAGACCGGCCAAAATATTGAGAAATAAATAATATAAATAAACATGATAAATATCCCGTTTTCTACACGAATTAATAAACTAGTGGATGTGAAATGACTCCTATTTAGTATGAAAACCAGTGTCGCTAAACTCACACATTCATAGCCACGTTAAAATACGTCACACACTTACAAAATTGCTCTGATTCGTAGCAACTTTCCATACCAAAAAGTTATTACCGGTGGACATTTCTCGAACGAATATCAACTATAGGCTACATGAGTGACGGTTTAAATTATAATGTCAAAGCTATATGACATACGACTCTTTCATTATCTCATTCATCTCACAAAAGCTCGCTCAACGTTCACCTAATACAACTACTCAACACCAGATGGCGTTATTTTATAGTTTTAAAATCACTTACTTATTACAGGCGAGAAAAGGGCTAAAAAACCAGTATAAGTAAGGTCTAATTACGCATGGTTTGTTACGGATCTCACGGTCACGTTACACTGGTGTTTTCGAGATCTCTACACGCCGGCGAGTAGCTAACCGTTGGAACATCGTTCCATTTGATATAGGGAGGGGACAGTGTAATCGGAGTGTTTTATCGATATTTGTGTGTTCAGTTAGGTATTGATATTTCATTACCGTATGTACACATACACATATACACATTTAGATGATACTTTATTTATGATTATAATATAGGTAGTGATAATCGTGATTGTATGAAAAATAATATGTAGTACAGTACAACAAATATCTAACTAGAAATTTGTTTCTTATTAATTGACCAACTAGGTTGTTAATGTGAACATTAAATATATCTTAAAGTCAAACAGATAAAATCATAGTTCTTTAAAGGTCTATTAACTCGGTATTGCTGTTATTTTGTGATCACAAATCTGCAATTACTTACATAGGTAAGTATTCGTCTTTAACAATATATTTACTTGTAGCTGCATTTAAGGCCAATCTAGACGGGACAACCTGATTAAATTGTCAAATTAATTGTATGGTGTGAAAGCATACATGAAACTGGCTCATCGATCCCACTTGATTTGATTGTAAGATTGTGACCTATCAAATCAGGAAGGGGGGCGGCAAAATTCCAATATTTCACGCTAGTTTGCGTGGTACGGAACACTTTTTATTAATTAAGTGAGCCCGAATGTCACTAATAATTACTAAATTAGTAACTAAGTTTTAGGCGTGTGGACGCTAGATGAGATGTATGGCAATTTTATCCCCAGAAATCTTTCTCTAAGAAATGCTCCTAGCAAATGGTGCTATATTTTTGCGGAAACTAATTTTCTTGCCCAGTAGCATTGACCCATTTATTTTTAATATCGGCATCTTGTGGTAACCTACAATAATTAATAATAAAGAAATAGAAAATATAAAACGTTTATTCATGGCACATTGCATGCATTGTACGCATAAGTGCATTAAGTACCTAGTCTAATTATATTAACGATGAAAATATGATAGGTGTAAAAAACAAAAACTTATATAAAGGAATACGAAGGTTTGAAAGGTTGCCATGAAATGACCCCGACTTAACTTAGTGCTTGATGACCAGAGCTGCCATATTTACTAAGACATTGATTATCCCAAATAATAATTAGAAACGTGTCTAAAATAATAATTTATTACCGAACTACCAAACATCAAACTTGAAATATCGTAACTTTAACTTTATCGATATAAATATCGACATTGCGCAGCATCTGAGTAGCGAAGTTATTTGACATTTAGGATAGCGAATATTCCAGATAAACGTAAAGAATAGTGACAAAGGATTGTGAACTCTAAGTTCTAACTGATAAAATATAGATTTACTTAACGAACATTCGTAAATAATGCAATAGAAACAGATTTTTCGTATTTATCGGATTATATTTAAATAAATAACCACCGGTGATAGGAAATACCTCCACGTGAAAGATTTTTTAAACCGCTGTGATTTCTGCAGCTTAATACTGCACAATACGGCATTTTAAATTTAATTATCAATTTTTGTTAGACGAGCGTACGTACGACGTGAATGTCATTCGAGCATGAAGTTTACACAACAACTGAGCATAGTCTGTGCATAAAGTGAGTCGGTCGCTACTAACTGTCGGATAGACGGGAACGCCCACTTGCCATCTCCATCCTACTCCGTGGTTTTCTATAATAGTTATAATTAGAAGGCTATGCAATGCATATGTCGAAAATGTAAAGGGCCATAATTATGTACTGTAAAACGTTGTACAATACACGTGCGAAAAGGTAATTCGCAACTCGTGTCGATTTGTTGTTTCAATTTATCGCCACTCGTTGCCAATTTCCTACTTTTCGCACTTGTATCGTAATGTACTAATAATAAAGTAGTAATTGTAAAATAAAATTAAAACTGTTTATATTTTTATTTCTTTTGGATTCAAGTACAGTGAGTAACAACATTGCATGGCCTTCTAATTATAACTATTATAGAAACGGGATATTTATCATGTTTGTTTATATTATTTATTTCTCGATATTTTGGCCGGTCTTGCAAGACCGGTCGTTGTGGAGATCCCTGGGGAGGCCTATGTCCAGCAGTGGATGTCTTGTTGGTAGATGGATTCACACAACAAATGAAATAACATTTTTTCATATTTGTTATCCGTAGTTGTCCCTGTACCTGAAAGAAAAATAATATCATGATAGCACAAAATCTCTAATGTTATAAGAAGAAAGATGATGCAACAATATGGATTCTAATAAAGTTATCACTTACTTACCTGGTAGTAATAATTGTGTTTTTCATTCATATACGAAATTCCATCATTTTCAACCCCAGGAAAGTTTTTATTTTATTGCAGTGAGGATGTCCTTATTTTTACTGGCTAATGAAGGAAAACATTTAATTTCCAAGATTGCCTCTTCATTTTACACAATACCTAAAAAACCTAGAGTTAGTGACACATTGACTATTCGGCAACCAAAACAGTAATAATTACATAATATAGGTATTGTTCACTGCTTATTATCATTAGCCATTATGGAAGAAGTGTGAATTAATTTCTAAAAAGATCGGCACGAGAAAATTACAATGTACAATGAAGGAGTGAAACTGTACCTTACGACAGTTCACCATCATGAATTTCTCTTCAATTGAGCGTTAATTTTCCTGGATTTTCGCGGGCCAGAATACCGATGATTTTTGTAACTTGATTTAGACGTTGCTATCATTTTCAATCCACAAATTCCACAATCGAAGTGACAAGTCACAATAATCATAACCCCATGTGTCAGTGTCAACAAAAAATGCACTAAACATGACGGCACTGCAACTCGTGTCAATAATTGTCGGCGGAACGGCGCGACGTTGCCACTCCAGGCACTTCATAGAGTGCCTGGAGTGACAACGTCGCACGCCACGTATTTGTACACGACATTTTTGACACACACATACGTAAAATTGATGAAAAGATAACGTTGATTTATGCATGATTTCTGTATCAAACAAAGTTTTTCTATTAATTTAGCGCAAACGAACATTCGAAAGTTGATAAATGCAAAAATATTTATGTCGTAATAGTGTGTAGTGACTTAATTAATGCCGATTGAATTATGTATGAAAATCGAACCACCTTAATCGGTCATAGACCACAGAGCAACATAGACCTACATGCATATGCATAAAGTTCAATTTCAGTTCAAGTCAACACTTCGGTGACGTGGCGTCCGGATGACTGCTTTTGTGTTTGACACGGCGTCGAAAAGGTTAAAACAGGAAGGACTGCATTTGATGGTAGCAGGAGTAGCGAATACATCCTTACGTTGTAAACTGGTGGAATTCGTTTCAGAGGCCTATTTTCCCTGACACATACGAATACATCCTTACGTTGTAAACTGGTGGAATTCGTTTTAGAGGCCTGTTTTCCCTGACACATACGAATACATCCTTACGTTGTAAACTGGTAGAATTAGTTTCAGAGGCCTATTTTCCCCGACACATACGAATATGAAAGAGCTATTGCTTTTACCAATGAACTACGACGCTGACGTCACGTCCCATCGGATGATACCAGGGGTCACAGCTAGTCAGTTTGCAATAAAAAAGGTACCTGGGAGGTGTTGGTGTTATAGCTGGCAAAGGTACCGAGGTGGCGGACGCCACCGAGCTAATCACCCCGACCGCTTCCGTTGACTTGGAGCTGGGGGAGGTTGCCGGCAGACTCGCTTTTGGGGTGCTGCCGGGAGTAGACCCACCAGGTGCTATAAAAACGTAGAATATGCAAGTTTTATCATGAAAAATGTGCCAACGAGCGCAAATCTTTCAGCTAAACGACCTGCGTTTCTGCACTCGCTTTAAACTGACTAGGTGAAGAATGTGGTTTATGGCCCTGGATCCTGGATATAAAACGCATTGAATAACTCCTCATTCTAGAAATTCGGCTGAGCAGTAGAACATGAAATACATATACAATATATATAAATATGCTCACCCATATACACTGTTAAAATTGTATTTTTTTGTTTTGGCTTTGCTATAGCCAGCACTTAACTTCAAAGCCCAAAGCTCTAACTAAACTACCTTCTACATCTTCTTCTCCTGTTTGTACACACCAGACATTAAAATGACAGTTCGATTGCCTAACCTGGCTGGTTTTGTACTAAAATAGCAAATGGATTTAGGGTTTAGCACACTGTGTAGTAACTAGATTGGCCAATCGAACTGTGGTTTTAGCATCTGGGCAGGGGGGTAACGTTATCAAATGAGGTTAGTGGCAAATTCATCGAATGGAGGCACGGGGGCCTCCGGGCTTGTGCACAAGCGTCTCGGTCAAATTGCAGCCCCTGTCGGGTAAGAGGCCAATGGCACCCTATAGCTGTCACTCTAATTCTCTATATCTGGGATATAATATCATCGATTAGGCTACTTGAAGGATCCACATCAGTTAAGTGTAAGGGATCAATAGTTACGTTTGTTAGGGGGAGGGGGAGCGTCGGAGGCCGGATGCTGCGGTGACGGCGCCGGCGTGGTGGCCTTGCTGCCCGAGCCGCCTTCCGTCGCCGAAGACCCGCGGCGCGACGGCGATGGCTTCTTCTTGTCTGCCACATACACGTTTAATTAGCTTTTGTTTATGACAAACAACTGTCAGTCAAAACTATCATCAGTAGGTAGTGCAAGTTTTTATGGTGGACTAAGTTTTTTGCACAGTACTCTCCAAACTTATATTTTACAGATTGATGGCAACAAACCATCACCGCCAGCAAGGAAGTGTAGTTTTAGTTTTAGCGCAATCAATTGTTAGTAAGAACAATTGTTAGTAGCATCAATTATCATCCATCTAAACAAAACCAACCTTTACGACTAAAAACAACAAAACCACTATAAATAAAATAAGTAATGGTTATATAGTGTTCGGTGAAATATAAAATTTTTGAAATATTATTCTTCGCAATGGGAATAAAAAACCGGCCAAGTGCGAGTCGGACTCGCGCACGAAGGGCTCCGTACCATTACGCAAAAAACGGCAAAAAATTCACGTTTGTTGTATGGGACGTTGTACTTAGCCCAGAGACCTATAAAAAGGTCTCCTGTTCCGTTCTAATTTGAATCTTTGTTTTGACAAATCAAAATTGCATTTGTCTTGGCAAGTTTTGACGTCTGGGCCTGACGTAAGCCTTAGCGCGCGGCAACGGCAGTACGCAATACACGGTCGTCGTGAACGCTGCTTGCACTATTAGTGCTTGAGAAAGGAGACCTAGGCTCTCCGAAACATGTCGCGCGAGTGACTAGAACAAGTGAGTCTAAACCGTAAAATGATTTAATGTTAGTATGTCTCACAACAGTTTAAATTCGATTACATAGTACTTCTTAAACTACTTTTAATTTAAAAATATCGTTATTTATGGAATGGGGAGTTAAATAATCAGAATGGAAACTGTCCAACAAATCCATGGAAATTCACCAGTAACTATGCGCTATCCCATACTAAATTATTTTTTGTATCAAGGAGAAACGTCTGCAAACGGTGCTATTAAGAGTATTAAGCTTAGAAATAAAGCACTACCACCCGAGACAGTGAATTTTTACACTTTCAATTTATTTCTAAGCTTAATACTCGTAGCATCGTTCGCAGACGTTTCTGCTTGATACAAAAAATTAATTTTATTCATTTGTGGGAAAATGACTCAATGTTACTACAAATTACAATATACCTACTCAAAAAGCTGCTGATGAAAGCTGGTTTCCGTCATCGCATGGAATCTGGCTCTTCCAGATGCCATTTACAACGCCTTCCACATTAACGATGGCTTGATGTCGGATTTGTATGGCGCGTCATGAGGCCCCGCTACCGATAGTGGATGTGGGGCGAGAAACAAAGCTTAGAACATTGCTTTATCGCACATTGTAACATGAGATGTTTGCGCTACATTTGCCGGTGAACTATATACGAGTAGGTATCTTCATCGGCACGTCGGCGGGTTGGTTTTGTTTTCAAGCTACTGTGAAAACTGTTATTGACCTTAGTTATGGATTTTTAAGGTTCCGTACCCAAAGGGAGGGAAAAAACGGGACCCTATTACTAAGACTCCGCTGTCCGTCCGTCCGTCTGTCGCCAGGTTGTATCTCATGAACCGTGATAGCTAGACAGTTGAAATTTTCACAGATGTATTTTTGTTGCCGCTATAATAGTAGGGTGGCCGAGCAGGCTTTAGGTTACTTTTCGCTCATGTCTTCACGGACATGGGTTTATTTGGTATCAGTACATTCAGTATGATGTCCTGAACACAAATATATGAGATGACAAGCGCGAAAGTGGTGGGGGTAGTTGCTGTGACGTCATAAAGTCGGCAGTACAAAGTTTTTTACTTTTTTCTTTTAAACATACAATGTGGGGTACCAAATGAAAGAGCTTTGTGAGTAGATGATAAATCATCAAATCATCATAAATCATTTTTTCTGAGGTTGTGCAATAAAGAGGATTTGTATTGTATTGTATTGTATAAATATATAACATAGGTACTGCAACATTTTCACTACTTTGTCTAATAAAATATTAGAAAACACACCACTGTGCCCGCCTACAACGTTAGCGCAAGACCTCCCCCAACCGGCTTTCTCGGCGCGCTCTAAGCGAGCGACGCGGCGCGCGGCAGCGGCAGTACGCAGTACGCAATACACGGTCGTCGTGAACGCTGCTTGCACTATTAGTGCTTGAGAAAGGAGACCTAGGCTCTCCGAAACATGTCGCGCGAGTGACTAAAACAAGTGAGTCTAAACCGTAAAATGAAAAGTACTATGTAAGTTTATATTTAGTCATGTTTTTAGGGTTCCGTACCCAAAGGGTAAAAACGGGACCCTATTACTAAGACTCCGCTGTCCGTCTGTCACCATAGTCATACTTGTTATGGCCATTTTTTGCCCGGATGCTGCACTTCATGATAAAAGCAAGCCGCTTTGCACAGTGCTAGTAGGGACCAAACTGAGTGATTTGACCCGCAGCAGCGCAAGTTTCACCCCTTAGGAACAGAGATGGCGCCACTTCTTTAAAAAAAAAATCAAAAAATTCTACAAGCTAAACCAATGAACCGATTTAAATGTTTAATATCTCAAATGAAAGCTCATTATATACATTACTTTTAAAAAAATACTCAAAAAATATATACTGATTATTTTCGATAAAAAACGGCATCTTAAGTTTTTTTTTTTACTCGATTGATAGTTTTTACTTGGTTTCTCAAAAAAAATGTATGGAACATGAATAACTTAATGCATGTATATATTACTGAATAAATAACAAGTATTATAAAAAAAGACCGACACCGATACCTCTCATACTTCACAAAATATAAAAGTTTTAATGTGAGTATAAATTTCTTCAAAATATATTTCAAAAAATTCTACAAACTTAACTATTTGACCGATTTCAATATTTAATATCTCAAATAAAAGCTCATTATATACATTACTTATAGAAAAATACTCATAAAACATATACTGAACCCTTTTGGCAAAAAACGGCATCTTAAGTTTTTTTTCTTACTCGATTGATAGTTTTTACTTGATTTCTTAACAAAAATATTATGGAACATGAATAGTTTAATAAATATATATATAGTACTGAGTATATAAAAGTATTACAAAAAAACCCGACACCGATACCTTTCATTCTTCACGAAATATTTAAGTTCAATTATGCACGTTCTTACAAATAAATCCTTTAAAAGAAATCTTCAATCGCAGTAAGTGCACTGATTTTAATATGACATGTGTCATATGAAAAGATATCACCCAATTTATTTTAATAAATTAAAATTTATAAATAAAAACTGAATAAAGTTTTTTCCTGGTGGTGAATTACAAAAAAATATAACAAATCTAAAATTAGGAATTATTTTTATTTAAAGTGACTACATTTGTAAACAAAAAACTTAAATGTCCTCTTCGGGTTCATAGTTCATATTTCATATTTCATATTTATTTATTGCAACCATGGTTTTATAGGTATTACAAATTCTTGGTAGTTCCACATGGACCCCGTGGGGGCATAGCAATATTACATGCATACTTAGAATGTAATCTTAAATCTATGTGTATAATATAAAAGTAGGTCAATTTAGTAGTTTCTATACATATAAGCCGAATTGAATCAGTCAGTGTATTAAATACAAAAATAAACGGGCAACTAATTATTATTAGGTGATGTCAAATTATATGGTTCACCGGTAGATGTAAAACTGAAAAAGAAAAGTCGTTTTGTTAAGTACTCATACCATTCCAATACTACAAAATTACTGATCATACATGAACTGGTTGCTGTCGATTACTGTTGAATTATTTTTGTGCCTAGTTGATAACCATTAAACCTACAATTTTGTGCCAGACCTATAATTAGTGGTCAGCATGCAAAATAACCCTGGATTGAAAATTACATTAACTTACTTTTGATTTGTACAGCCACATTTGCATGATTTACTCTGGGCTGTGCATGGCCAGCTGACGCGACGACACCCACAATGCATAGTTTCGCAGCCAGATTTGCAGCCACAATGGTCCAAGAGGCTTAATTGAGACCAAATCGCTGTAACTGCCGACCATTCCGGAGTCCAACTCGCTTTTTCCTCAGTCCATCCCCAAAAAGATGTACATGGTATGGAAACTTCTCGTTTCACAGCGTTTCCCCATATATGGCCCTCTTGGTAAGCTGCTCGAAGTGCATGTTTATAAAGAGCAGCTGATGTAGGTGGCAGGGTTGGCAGGTTCTAATTTCTCGGCCAAATCAGATTTGTTCCCTGAACGACGCCCTCCATTGACTGACAACGAAGGTGGACAAATTTGGTTTTCGTGCTGGAAGAATTTGTTCAGATCAAGCTGCCTTTCTCTGGCCACTATAAAAAGACGGGAAAATAGGAGTATGTCAACTTTTAAGTTTTTGATTTTGTCAGTTGTCAGGTGTGTAACTACATATTTTAATTTTAGTATAAAGTAACCCTAGAAATCTATGTTATGTCTATGTTATTGTTTGGCCAAACGGAACACATAAACGTAAATGAAGTTCACAAATATTTGTTTGCTTCAAAAAACAAGCTTGTGACAAGCCTGCCACCTACATCAGCTGCTCTCTATAAACATGCACTTCGAGCGGCTTACCAAGCGGGCCATATATGGGGAAACGCTATGAAACCAGATGTTTCCATACCATGTCCATCTTCTTGGGGATGGACTGAGGAAAAAGAGTGTTGGACTCCGGAACGGTCGGCAGTTACAGCGATTTGGTCGCAATTAAGCCTCTTGGACCATTGTGGCTGCAAATCTGGCTGGGAAGCTATGCGTTGTGAGTGTCATCGCGTCAGCTTACCATGCACAGCCCAGTGTAAATCATGCAAAGGTGCCTGTACAAATCAAAAGTAAGTGAATGTAATTTTCAATCCAGAGTTATTTTGCATGCTGACCACTGATTATAGGTCTGGCACAAAATTATAGGTTTAATGGTAATCAACTAGGCCAAAAATAATTCAACAGTAAATCTACAGGCACAAAAATTATCCAACAGTAATCTACAGCAACCAGTTCATGTATGATCGGTGATTTTGTAGTATTGAAATGGTACGAGTACTTCTCAAAACGACTTTATTTTCAGTTCTACATTTACCGGTGAACCCGAAGAGGACATTTAAGTTTTTTGTTTACAAATGTAGTCACTTTAAATAAAAATAATTTCTAATTTTAGATTTGTTATATTTTTTTGTAATTCAGCACCAGGAAAAAACTTTATTTAGTTTTATTTATTATTATTTTATTTATTAAAATAAATTGGGTGATTTCTTTTCATATGACACATTTCATATTAAAATCAGTGCACTTACTGCGGTTGAAGATTTCTTTTAAAGAATTTATTTGTAAGAACGTGCATAATTGAACTTAAATATTTCGTGAAGAATGAAAGGTATCGGTGTCGGGTTTTTTTGTAATACTTTTATATACTCAGTACTATATATATATTTATTAAACTATTCATGTTCCATAATATTTTTGTTAAGAAATCAAGTAAAAACTATCAATCGAGTAAGAAAAAAAACTTAAGATGCCGTTTTTTGCCAAAAGGGTTCAGTATATGTTTTATGAGTATTTTTCTATAAGTAATGTATATAATGAGCTTTTATTTGAGATATTAAATATTGAAATCGGTCAAATAGTTAAGTTTGTAGAATTATTTGGAATATATCTTGAAGATATTTACACTCACATTCAAACTTTCATATTTCGAGAAGTATGAGAGATATCGGTGTCGGGTTTTTTTTATAATACTTTTTATTTATTCAGTAATATATACATGCATAAAACTATTCATATTCCATACAATTTTTTTGAGAAATCAAGTAAAAACTATCAATCGAGTAAAAAAACAAACTTAAAATTCCCGTTTTTATCAAAAGTATTGAGTATATATTTTTTGAGTATTTTTTTAAACGTAATGTATATAATGCGCTTTCATTTGAGATATTAAACATTTAAATCGGTTCATTGGTTTAGCTTGTAGAATTTTTTGAAATATTTTTTAAAGAAGTGGCGCCATCTCTGTTCCTAAGGGGTGAAACTGCCGCTGCTGCGGGTCAAATCGCTCAGTTTGGTCCCTACTATCACTGTGCAAAGCGGCTTGCTTTTATCATGAAGTGCAGCATTTTGTTCATAACAAGTATGACTACCAGGCTGTATCTCTTGAACCGTGATAGCTAGACAATTGAAATTTTCACAGATGATGTATTTCTATTGCCGCTATAACAACAAATACGAAAAACAGAATAATATAAATATTTAAATGGGGCTCCCATACAACAAACGTGATTTTTTGCTGTTTTTTTCCATAATGGTACGGAACCCTTCGTGCGCGAGTCCGATTCGCAATTGGCTGGTTTTTTCGTAATATATTTGAAGTTCTTTAAAAATTAAAGAACATGTAGATAACAAGATACCTATTGGAACTTAATTACCTAGTACACTTCTTGTCTTCTAAATGAGCCTACACGCATCATTTTTAGGGTTCCGTACCCAAAGGGTAAAAACGGGACCCTATTACTAAGACTCCGCTGTCCGTCTCTCTGTCTGTCACCAGGCTGTATCTCATGAACCGTGATAGCTAGACAGTTGAAATTTTCACAGATGATGTACTTCTGATGCCGCTATAACAACAAATAATAAAAAGTACGGAACAAACGGTGCGCGAGTCCGACTCGCACTTGGCCGGTTTTTTTAAGACACATGTATTTTACTTTCCTCGTATTCGAAATGAAAAATAGTGTTTAACTCGGGTGAAAGGCACCATTTCAGTCTCGGACTAGTGGCACTCTCACTGCGTTCGAGCGCCAAACTACCTCAATAGGAATGTGTGTCCTTTATCGCTTTGTTAACAATCTACTATACCTTCTCCTTTCTTCTATAATACAAAAACACAATTGTAGGCTTTGATTACAGTTGCAGGTCTTAAAGATGTTCATAAATCTAAAGACTTACCTGTAGGCTGTGGAGTGTTTGTGGGAGTCTTCGATGAATTAGGAGTGTTCTTTCCCGAGACACCACCTGATTTTCGACCAGGCTAAAAAAATAAGCGACAGCATTACTGTAGGTCACATCACAGGGAAAATAATAAATAACTTATGTAGGTATTGTAAACTACATAAGGTTACTGGAATTTTCATTTGAATAATATCATTATCATCGCAATTAACACAACGCTATTTAAATTTAGATTTGGAATAAATTTAACTTGTTTACCAACGACCAAAGCAAGGTGTTGTAGACTTTACAGTGAAAACCAATGTGCTTTAAAGAAAGAAGATTACCACGAAAAGCTTGCCTTAGCAAATCAAACCAAGTGCTTTTATATACATGTATATATATCCCGTGTCGAGTAACGTAACCCGACCACGTGCGGGCTGAACGGTCACCTACTATGCATTTAAAACTGGGATAAGATATACAAATATTTATATATCTAGTCCAATCTAACGGTATTAGAAAACTTACTTAAGAGTCCATATACGATTTGAGATCGGAAATCACTGATCGATATCGATTGCAATGTCCTATGCCAATTTAATGTTGTTATTTATACTGTTGTGCAGTCCGTTACGTTACCTTCATGTAAGATGAAAGTAGTAAAATATTGTAACGAAGCAGAAGAAAAGACTTCAGACATCTATTTTCTATTAGAACCGAAAGTGCTCGTGATATTGAGTAAAAATATCATAAATCGTAGTGGACACCGAAATCATTAAAATGCTCCAATTTTATGACAAATGTCCTATTATTAAAAAAACGCACATTTTGCAATTTTAAGTTAGTATTTTCATTTGTAAGCGTGGTATTTCAAGCAGGTTTAGCGAGAGTAATATCCCATGTTATTCCCTAGGGAGTATTTTTTTGGCATTTGGTTGTTTCATGTATTTACCTAAGGTTGTTATATGTTTTCATCACACTTGCTCATAAAGCATGGTATATAGGTATTTCACGCAGGTTTAGCTTGAGTAACACGGACCGTGCGCGTTTGAGAGTCGGCCACCTAACCTCAAGGCAATAATAGTGTAATATTTACAATAGTTTGATGAAGAAAGCAATAAAAGGTTTTAAAAAATGTATTATACAGGGTGGGCCAGTAATAAATGCATTTAATTTTTTTTTAATACATAATCAATTTTTGTTTTTAAATAAAAATTATAATTAGAATTTGGGATAAAGAAATAAATTTTACGTTTTAAAAATTAAATCATCAAGATGTCGTCCGTAGCGGTTGCGGCACTCTTCCAGTCTTGCTTGTAAATTTTTAAAGACTTTCGTTAGAAGTTGCGGAGATATTGATTGGATTTCTTGACGAATATTCTCCTTTAATTCTGCTGTGGTTGTCGGATTATTGGAGTACACTTTACTCTTCAAGTAACCCCACAAAAAGAAGTCTGCCGAAGTTAAGTCAGGGCTCCTGGGAGGCCAAGCAATGTCACCTCGCCTCGATATCAATTTTTGAGGAAACATTTCACGCAAAACTTCCAGGGTCACGTTACTTGTATGGCAGGTGGCCCCGTCTTGCTGTAACCATGTGTTGTTGTTGTAACCATACGATTCGTGAAGTCTTGTTAAGTCCTTCAAAATCCGCAACCGCTACGGACGACACCTTGATGATTTAATTTTGAAAACGTAAAATTTATTTCTTTATCCCAAATTGTAATTATAATTTTTATTTAAAAACAGCAAAATTGATTTTTTTTTTTTTAATGCATTTATCACTGGCCCACCCTGTAGTATAGGTATTTCTGGATGTTCCAATCGTAGGACAATCAATATAAACTGAATAATGTAAAATTTTATAGCATTTCACAAATAGCGCTATTTTGCCTTGGGTATGTGAAAACGGACAAGTGCGAGTCGGACTCGCCCACCGAGGGTTCCGTACTTTTTAGTATTTGTGGTTATAGCGACAACAGAAATACATCATCTGTGAAAAATTCAACTGTCTCAAAATCACGGTTCATGAGATAGAGCCTGGTGTGGTGACAGACAGACGGACAGCGGAGTCTTAGTAATAGGGTACCGTTTTTACCCTATGGATAAATGCAGTAAACAAGATGTGTGTTTATTTTTTAACGTCACATTAGTATATAAATTCTATTTCAGATCCGGCCTGCGCCACGAGAGACCTGGAGGGCTTGGTCACTTTTTCTTTGGTATACCTATGACATCTATTTCGATAAGAGATCATTTATTTCATCCGCATTTAAAATGACATTCTATACATGAATTTAGCCTAAATCTTGATATACTTGAGGTAGTATAAAGGTTGAGCGGAATCGACACAACATCGTATACGGGCATTTAAGTAACTATAATCGCCAGGATATCATGAATCCTATATAATTCGCAGAAAAAATATAATTTTAATTGTTGAGTGACGTAACCAAGGTGGGTATATAAATTGAGTTGAGATGTATGAATGATTATGAAGGCTACGAGTATATATTATACACATACCCCCTTGGGCTTAGCAGCATGTGTAGGGGTCCCGCTCCCGCTAGCCATGGGCGACGCGTCGCCGTCGCCCTCCTTCTCACAGCTGGAGTCACTGGACGGGCTGTCATGCGACACTGGCTTGTACGGTGGGATGGTCTTCACGTTTCCGCCCTTTTTCTGCACAGTCAACCATTTCGGTTCTAACTTATCCCGAATGAAAATGTAGTCTAACTTGCGCGCGGACTTGTATGATCGGATCGTACCTCAACACCAGGTTTTACGCTACTCGCTACTAATACGGTACTACTAGTGGTAATAACGTAGTGCGTGTCCAAGCATCGTATACAGGATAAATAGTCGCTTAAAATTGATATGAAGAGCGTAGTCTATTGGCTAGTTGAGTTTGGTTAGGCGGTCTAGTTTTTCGTTTATAATCTGGTTTCCCGTTGTATTAGTACAAACTTGTAGCTTTGCGATGATGGTGACATCATAATTGAGAAACGAACTGTGCGGTTGCCGGTTATGTGATTTACAATATGTGTCTACATGTAAGTCTTCAAGTTCTTGTAATATACATATTATTTACATTTTACATTCGAGTAGTGAAAACGTTGAATCAGAAATATTTTATTCAACTCCTCTCTTTTAGTAATTCATTTCGCCTTATTTACGCAAACACGACCTGGCATTTCTAAATATTTTTTGCTTTTATATGGAAGATGAGAATCAATACGAATAAATTTTATATTAAAGGAAAAACTGGAAAAAATTACGCTTCCAGCAGGACTTGAATCCGCAAATTCTGCAATCCGTGCATTGCTCTAAGCAATTGAGTTACGGAAGCCTACCAGAACCTCGCAAATTTTTCCATTCCTTCCCACGTATAAACGTGTATACACGCCTTTTGGGGTGGCGTAAAGCGACATCTAGCGAAAGACGATTATCTTTTAACGGCACCGGAGTTTCAAGTTGTATTGAGAAATCACTAGTAGGTAACAATGTGCTAACCCATACCAAAACCAATTTTTTAACAAGCAAGCAAGGTTGCGGGTTCAAGTCCTGCCGGAAGCGTAAATTGTTCATTATTTTCCTTTAATTTAAAATTTGTAGTATCGCTCGCAGAAGTATCTGCTTGTAAAAAATTGGTTCATTACGAATAGGTATTTAGGAAAATAAGGCAATATGAATTGCCAGCATCATATATATAGGCCAAGTTCGGGAAAGTATAGCCAGCAGCAGAAATAGCTAAATATATGTAATGCTGTCGACTGTACACAGCAACACGGTTAAAACGGTTACTGAATACTTACCAGCTTACTGTAATGGTGTTGGCAGTAGCCACAATATTTGACGTTGTCCAGGTAGTTGCCGGCCTCCTCGCAGAGCAGGCCCAGGCTCTGAGCGCAAGTCACGTGGAACTGCTGTTTGCACCCTACCAAATACACCTTGTTTTGAAATTAAGTGCCTTCAGAATTAAAAGGAACATAAATTACTATTCCCTTCCCTTTCATTCTGATAACAATTATACAGTTCTGCCTTTTTACAACAAGATGTAGAACTGTATAATTTAGGGCTTGTTAAGGTGTCAAATGACTGCCACAAGAGTAGGTAATATCTGCTTACCAGATTTGTTACACTGCATACACGCGCCAGCAGTAGCTCTATGAGTTTTTCCAGATTCTTGACAAATATAGCAATTCTGAAATTATAAAAAATCGACAAGAGTAGGTACAGTACATACAAAACCAAGACCAGGAATGAAATAGATGCAAAGGCACAACGAAGCCAGTGCAGTTATAACTACCTTATTGTATCTCTCGGGCGGAATCAGTCTTAAAACAATTGGCTCCATAGACGTGACATTGCCGAATCGGACCTCGGGTATGTAAAGTGCACAGACAACATGAGCCCAGCCTCCAGTATCGGCTCGTTTGAGAGCACCAGATTTAGAGGGACACAGCTCGCATCGCTAAAATCACACGAAGGTATCATTACTGTTATCATATCACACTATTCTTATCACTTATTTATTACTGTTTGTTATTTACCACTTTCCCTTTGGTTTCTGGACTCTCGCATTTTCTACAGTACCATGGGCCAGTTGGCACTGTCACTATACCGTAGCACGCTAGAAAATAAAACTTTTCACATGTATATTTTACAAAGGAACCTAACAAACCTTTTATTTCAAACTATGGAGTATCGAGAACCGATGTATGTATATTATTTGGTTTAAAGTTTTATACGAAAAAAGAAAGAGCCTTATTGTTAATTGCATATGTATTAATGTGTATCATAATTACTTAAGTTCTTAAAATATTGGGTTGATATGCATTTACACATTCATAGTAGCCACCACCGACCTATGAGGTTTTAGCTATGCGCCTTAATATACTGACCCTACACGACATTTTAGTCATACTTGTTATGGCCATTTTTTGCCCGGATGCTGCACTTCATGATAAAAGCAAGCCGCTTTGCACAGTGCTAGTAGGGACCAAACTGAGTGATTTGACCCGCAGCAGCGCAAGTTTCACCCCTTAGGAACAGAGATGGCGCCACTTCTTTAAAAAATATTTCAAAAAATTCTACAAGCTAAACCAATGAACCGATTTAAATGTTTAATATCTCAAATGAAAGCTCATTATATACATTACTTTCAAAAAAATACTCAAAAAATATATACTGATTATTTTCGACAAAAAACGGCATCTTAAGTTTTTTTTTTTACTCGATTGATAGTTTTTACTTGGTTTCTCAAAAAAAATGTATGGAACATGAATAACTTAATGCATGTATATATTACTGAATAAATAACAAGTATTATAAAAAAAGACCGACACCGATACCTCTCATACTTCACGAAATATAAAAGTTTTAATGTGAGTATAAATTTCTTCAAAATATATTTCAAAAAATTCTACAAGCTTAACTATTTGACCGATTTCAATATTTAATATCTCAAATAAAAGCTCATTTCTTATAGAAAAATACTCATAAAACATATACTGAACCCTTTTGGCAAAAAATGGCATCTTAAGTTTTTTTTCTTACTCGATTGATAGTTTTTACTTGATTTCTTAACAAAAATATTATGGAACATGAATAGTTTAATAAATATATATATAGTACTGAGTATATAAAAGTATTACAAAAAAACCCGACACCGATACCTTTCATTCTTCACGAAATATTTAAGTCCAATTATGCACGTTCTTACAAATAAATCCTTTAAAAGAAATCTTCAATCGCAGTAAGTGCACTGATTTTAATATGACATGTGTCATATGAAAAGATATCACCCAATTTATTTTAATAAATTAAAATTTATAAATAAAAACTGAAAAAAGTTTTTTCCTGGTGGTGAATTACAAAAAAATATAACAAATCTAAAATTAGGAATTATTTTTATTTAAAGTGACTACATTTGTAAACGAAAAACTTAAATGTCCTCTTCGGGTTCTTAGTTCATATTTCATATTTATTTATTGCAACCATGGTTTTATAGGTATTACAAATTCTTGGTAGTTCCACATGGACCCCGTGGGGGCATAGCAATATTACATGCATACTTAGAATGTAATCTTAAATCTATGTGTATAATATAAAAGTAGGTCAATTTAGTAGTTTCTATACATATAAGCCGAATTGAATCAGATAATTGTCAGTGTATTAAATACAAAAATAAACGGGCAACTAATTATTATTAGGTGATGTCAAATTATATGGTTCACCGGTAGATGTAAAATTGAAAAAGAAAAGTCGTTTTGTTAAGTACTCATACCATTCCAATACTACAAAATTACTGATCATACATGAACTGGTTGCTGTCGATTACTGTTGAATTATTTTTGTGCCTAGTTGATAACCATTAAACCTACAATTTTGTGCCAGACCTATAATTAGTGGTCAGCATGCAAAATAACCCTGGATTGAAAATTACATTAACTTACTTTTGATTTGTACAGCCACATTTGCATGATTTACTCTGGGCTGTGCATGGCCAGCTGACGCGACGACACCCACAATGCATAGTTTCGCAGCCAGATTTGCAGCCACAATGGTCCAAGAGGCTTAATTGAGACCAAATCGCTGTAACTGCCGACCATTCCGGAGTCCAACTCTCTTTTTCCTCAGTCCATCCCCAAAAAGATGGTATGGAAACTTCTGGTTTCACAGCGTTTCCCCATATATGGCCCTCTTGGTAAGCTGCTCGAAGTGCATGTTTATAAAGAGCAGCTGATGTAGGTGGTAGTTTTTTGTTTACAAATGTAGTCACTTTAAATAAAAATAATTTCTAATTTTAGATTTGTTATATTTTTTTGTAATTCAGCACCAGGAAAAAACTTTATTTAGTTTTATTTATTATTATTGTATTTATTAAAATAAATTGGGTGATTTCTTTTCATATGACACATTTCATATTAAAATCAGTGCACTTACTGCGGTTGAAGATTTCTTTTAAATAATTTATTTGTAAGAACGTGCATAATTGAACTTAAATATTTCGTGAAGAATGAAAGGTATCGGTGTCGGGTTTTTTTGTAATACTTTTATATACTCAGTACTATATATATATTTATTAAACTATTCATGTTCCATATTTTTTTTTATGAAATCAAGTAAAAACTATTAATTGAGTAAGAAAAAAAACTTAAGATGCCGTTTTTTGCCAAAAGTATTCAGTATATGTTTTTTGAATATTTTTATATTAGTAGTATATATAATGAGTTTTTATTTTCGATATTGAACATTAAAATCGGTAGAATAGTTTAGCTTGTAGAATTATTTGGAATATATCTTGAAGAAATTTACACTCACATTCAAACTTTCATATTTCGAGAAGTATGAGAGATATCGGTGTCGGGTTTTTTTTATAATACTTTTTATTTATTCAGTAATATATACATGCATAAAACTATTCATATTCCATACAATTTTTTTGAGAAATCAAGTAAAAACTATCAATCGAGTAAAAAAACAAACTTAAAATTCCCGTTTTTATCAAAAGTATTGAGTATATATTTTTTGAGTATTTTTTTAAACGTAATGTATATAATGCGCTTTCATTTGAGATATTAAACATTTAAATCGGTTCATTGGTTTAGCTTGTAGAATTTTTTGAAATATTTTTTAAAGAAGTGGCGCCATCTCTGTTCCTAAGGGGTGAAACTGCCGCTGCTGCGGGTCAAATCGCTCAGTTTGGTCCCTACTATCACTGTGCAAAGCGGCTTGCTTTTATCATGAAGTGCAGCATTTTGTTCATAACAAGTATGACTATTATACACCGTGCCCTTTCGATTCGAATACACTTTAACATTTTTTTTTACATAAACATCATTCAGACAGTTTTATCATATCATAACAATTTGAAATGTATATTTTCACATACAAATTACAATATTTATATAATATTTAGCTAACGTCGTTGTTCGCTTTAAGTTCACGGTGAAACAGGTCCGGGAGCCTACAGCCTACTATCTTAAAACTACTTAAGGGCTATCGTCTTAGTGCAATTTTTGCGGCGTTGAAACCGTTTAGAATTAAGCGCAACCTAGTTTATTATACTACTATTAGAAGATACAAGGAGACATTCTTATTAGAAGACCGGAAGAGATTTGGTCGCTCGCGATCAGCAAGAAAATGGATAGGGCCGTGAAAATCGTGAGAGCGTGTCCGCCGGAAAAAAACACTGTTCAATCTGAAAATTATCTGCAGACTTCAAGATTTCAAGGGAATCCGTCCGTACACAACATCCTGAGAGCAGGCCTCGGATGTCACACATACAAGAAACGACAACTAAACGGTATTTCCGAAGCGACATAGAAAAAAAGACTAGATCGATCAAGCACTATGCTTTCTTGGCACGCGGGGGATGAAATCGTTTTTTCGGACGAAAAACTTTTTATTGAAGCAACCTCACAATGCTCAAAACGACCGTTTGTGGGCCGCAAACATACAAGACATTCCAGATAATCAGAGGAATGAGCCAATAATCCAAACTGCACCATCCAGTGATGGTTTGGGGAGCAATTTGTTAGCGGGGTAAACTTACTTTAGTAATATTTATCGACAAAGGGGTAATAAAACAGAAGTCTTGTGAAAAAAAGTTGTCTCCAAATATAATAATGTTAGAGAACGACTAAGTAGTAAGTACTATTGTTTTCAACAAGACGGAGCTCCATTCCACAACGCAAGCTCAGTTCAAGCGTGGCGTCAGGCGAATTAAACGGGTTGCTTGCCAAAAAATGAATGGCCCCCAAGTTCTTCAGAGTTATGATTCTGATTCTGACGATATTGACGATATATAATTTTGTATTTAGATTTAAGAAATATATTTACAGAAAGTTACAAAAAATTTGGACAAAAAAACCGGCCAAGTGCGAGTCGGACTCGCGCACCAAGGGTTCCGTACATTACACAATTTAAACAATGTTTTTTATGTGAAACGTGAGTGAAAGGTAAATTGACGTATTAAAAAAAAAACTACTTACTAGATCAAACTAATTTTCGGTGGAAGTTTGCATGGTAATGTACATCATATATATTTTTTAGTTTTATCATTGTCTTATTTTAGAAGTTACAGGGACACACACACACACACACACATTTTACCACTTTGGAAGTGTCTCTCGCGCAAACTATTTAGTTTAGAAAAAAATTATATTAAAACCCTCAATATCATTTTTGAAGACCTATCCAATACCCCACACGTATGGGTTTGATGAAAAAAATATATTTTGAGTTTCAGTTCTAAGTATGGGGAACCCCCAAACTTTATTGTTTTTTTTTTCTATTTTTGTGTGAAAATCTTAATGCGGTTCACAGAATACATCTACTTACCAAGTTTCAACAGTATAGTTCTTATAGTTTCGGAAAAAAGTGGCTGTGACATACGGACGGACAGACAGACAGACACAGACATGACGAATCCATAAGGGTTACGTTTTTTGCCATTTGGCTACGGAACCCTAAAAAAGAGGAATGCATTGTTTTTTACTCTTACTTACGCAACTTCTAACACTGATTTCGCAATGAAAATGGAGATTATATTTTTTTGCCATTTTTCCCATAATCAGCAAACAATTACTGTAACACATATATTAATTTTCGTAAAAAGACTGAGTATACATGCATTGCAACTTCTCTGGGAAAAAGAGCAACGATCAAGCAGCGCCGACTATCCAAGGTACATCATTAAACCAAGTAGAGGAATTCAAGTACTTGGGATCCATAGTCAACATCAAAGCAAACACGGCGAATGATATATATCCAATAGAATCAAAACTGGCTCCCTCAAGTGGAGATAGCTCTCCGGCGTTCTCTGCGATGCAAAAATACCCATTAAGACCAAGGGTTCCGTGTAAAAGCGAGCGGTCAGGCCGGCCTTGCTATATGGATCCGAGTGCTGGGGAGTTCGAAAGCACGAACAACAAAAAATGCATGTCACCGAAACGAAAATGCTGCGATGGGCTGGTGGTGTAACCAGACTAGACAGGATCCAAAATAGATACATCAGGGGGTCGTTCAAAGTAGCCAAAATACCGCAAAAAATGTAAGAAAACTGCCTGTGCTGGTCCGGCCCCGTAATGCCCCGCAATGAAGACCACATGACTCGAGAGGTACTGGCCATAGAAGAAGGCAAAAGAGGCAGAGGACGCCCACCAACCACCTGGATGCAGACAGTCCAAAAAGATTTGCTGGCGACGTGCTTCACGCCAGAAATGACGCAAAACCGCCAAGATTGGCGAAAAAGTATCAGGAGGGATGACCCCGAACCGAATAGGGATAAAGGCCAGGGGATTAGACATGCGCGAAACAGTGCTCCAAAAAGTAATGCTATATCACATCACTTTTTCGAAAACGTAATAGTACACTGAGATATCACATCACTCATCACTCGAAACATGACCCGAACGTGAAACAGCGCTCCGGCGCGCGCGTGATGGTCAAATTACAGCATCTCCTACATTACGCAGCGCATTACAGCACTCTAGTGACTAGCGCGTCTCGTACCTATCCGTAATCCGTATCGCCGATCGATTTATTTAATTTATTACGCGTTGCGTTTTGTCACCTCTATGTGAAAGATTTTTTGTTAATTCTTATAAATCATAAAATATGCATAATTTATTATTATTTGCATACAATTGATATGACACTGATACAGGTATGTAATTAATTATGTATGTAAGTTTTGCAGGTAGATATACCATACCTGCATTCAAATTGATTTCCCTTCATACTTTACCAAAATAAAATGGAACTCCAGGCTTAGGATTGGCAAACTTCTATAATTATTTTACTGTTATTTACAATTCCATTTAAGGTGGTTCGACTAGGTTACCCAAAGCTTAAACCCCGCTAGATGGCGTCACTTTCGCAAATTTTTAGGTTTTATTTTTTTGTGGAATAGTGTTGGTATATGTATACTTAAAAGTATGTTTAGCGCACTCTTTACATAAATATTAAACTATTATAATAATCATTGAATACTTCATTGTGCAAAAACCACCTTTAATGTCGACAGAGTGTTTCTGTCATGCTATTTCCTACTATTACTCACACATGCAAACAGTGTTTCCGTGATGCTTGTAGTAGACAATTTCATGCAGTGTAAGTATGCTGCAATGGCGTTGCGGTATGTTCGTGGAAATACGTGCAAGAGGATTCGGGTTCGAGACTGATACGACAGGGGTACTTTTTTTTGTCCTTTTTGTGTTATCTTGTCTTTCTTATACCTTTTCTTCTTCGAATTCTTGTCCGATTCCGATATAACCGAAATATATTTCAGTGATATCGGAAACGGCTCTAACGATTTCGATGAAATTTGCTGTAAGGGGTTCGATCTAGCTAGGTCATATCTCTGGGAAAACAAGCATTTTTGAGTTTTTACTTATGTTTTCCGAGCAAAGCTCGGTCTCCCAGATATTCAGTATTGTTAATAAATTAGTTTATTAACGTTTTATAAAAATATGTGACGTTTTGAATTAAAAGGACATTGTCGGTTGTCGATTAGGTTGAAAGTAAAGGGCCATAATTATGTACTGTAAAACGTTGTACAATACACATGCGAAATAGTAGATTGTGTTACAAGGGAGCAAAATAACATATTTACGGCGAGGGCGTGTATTGAATCCTAAACGAAGCGAAGGATTCTATAATTGAATCCCGAGAGTAACGAGGGATTCTAAAGTAGAATCCTGAGCGTAGTGAGGGATTCAAGTGTGTTACGCCCAAGATGGAAATAATTTTGCTACCATGTGACACATACTGCTTTTCACATCACCTATGAGGTAATTATGATGTTTGAAAATATTATTTAAGCTAAAAAAATAAAGAGCAAATTTTTTTTAAATAGTGTCCTAGAATAGAAAAGTGTTACTTTGATCCCTCCTAGCAGGGAAGAAAAGTGCCACTTTGATCCCTCCTAGCAAGGAAGAAAAACCCCTTTTTCGAATTGGTGATGTGAAAAGGTAATTCGCAACGCGTGTCGATTAAAACACTTCCTTCGGTCGTGTTTTAATTTATCGCCACTCGTTGCCAATTTCCTACTTTTCCCACTTGTATCGTAATGACTAATAATAAAGTAGTAATTGTAAAATAAAATTAAAACTTTTTATATTTTTTTTTTTTGGATTCAAGTACAGTGAGTAACAACATTGCATGGCGGATATTTATCATGTTTATTTATATTATATATTTCTTGATATTTTGGCCGGTCTTGCAAGACCGGTCGTTGTGGAGATCCCTGGGGAGGCCTATGTCCAGCAGTGGATGTCTTGTTGGTGTAGATGGATTCACACAACAAATGAAATAACATTTTTTTTCATATTTGTTATCCGTAGTTGTCCCTGTACCTGAAAGAAAAATAATATCATGATAGCACAAAATCTCTAATGTTATAGGATGAAAGATGATGCAACAATATGGATTCTAATAAAGTTATCATTTACTTACCTAGTAATAATTGTGTTTTTCATTCATAGACAAAATTCCATAATTTTCAACCCCAGGAAATGTTTTATTTTACTTTATTGCAGTAAGGATGTCCTGATTTTTTCTGGCTAATGAAGGAAACATTTTATTTCCAAGAATGCCTCTTCATTTTGCACAAGACCTAAAAAAAACCTAGAGTTAGTGACACATTGACTACTCGGCAACCAAAACAGTAATAATTACATTATATAGGTATTGTTCACTGCTTATTATCCTACCATTACGGAAGAAGTGAGAATTATTTTCTAAAAAGATCGGCACGAGAAAATTACAATGTACAATGAAGGAGTGAAACTGTACCTTACGAAACTTCACCATCATGAATTCCGCTTCAATTGAGTCTAAATTTTCCTGGATTTTCGCGGACCAGAACACCGATGATTTTTGTAACTTGATTTAGACGTTGCTATCATTTTCAATTTATACAAACAAATTGATAACTCACAATAAACATGACCCTATGTGTCAGTGTCAACACTGTCAACAAAAAATGCACTAAACATGACGGCACTGCAAATCCTGCCAGGTCGGCCAGGCAACGTCGCCAACGTCATAGAGTGGTAACGCCGCACGCAACGCATTTGTACACGACATTTGTGACACACACATACGTAAAATTGATGAAAAAATTACGTTGATTTATGTATGATTTCTGTATGAAACAAAGTTTTTCTATTAATTTAGCGCAAACGAATATTCGAAAGTAGATAAATGAGCAAATAGTTGTGTAGTAATAGTGTGTAGTGCCTTAATTAAAGCAGATTGAATTTTGTATGAAAATCGAACCACCTTAAGTATATTTATAATTTAGTTCAAACAGTCTATATATACACAAATCTAATTTCTACACTCAGTCTCGGTACGGTACGCACGAATTCACAATTAAATTAAAGGATAAACAAGTAACTCGTACTTAGTTTGCCGCGAACCGCTAAAGTCAACCAAACATTTCATAACAATATTAAAAAACGGTTTTGTTTTCGTCACATTCAAAATCTCAAACAAATTACTTGATTTAGCCGCATCCTTCTCGTACTATAAGAAAACATTATAAGCTCTACGCGGACGCACTAGAGTTTTAAATTTATTGCAGATGCAGAAAATCATATTCGTAAGAATATTAGTGAAATTTGCGACAACTTAAACGCAATCGGCCGAGCGGCCCGACCCGAAGTCTTCCGTAGATAGCCGAAAGAATCGCAGAGCGAGAGCGCGCGATCACTGAGTGCGAGTGCGAGCGAGATAACAAAGCATGGCTTGGCAAACAACCAACTGTGATGACACTATTGCAATTGGCATTATACATTACGCGCACTGTGTATAGAGTTGAACTGACCATTCATATCGGCGCGTCAATCTATTGAATTTATCTGGAATTGAAACCATTACGCGCGCTTCGGCGCGGGGCGTTCGGCTCGCGTGATGAGTGATACATGAAGTAATGGTTGATTTTTCCGTGTGATACGTAATGGCATATTACGCGTTCGAGAGATATCTCATTTGTGATATTACGAGCATTACTTACACATGTCTACAGGGGATTGATTGATATATGAACGCGAAAATCCAGGAAAATTCAGACTCAATTGAAGCGGAATTCATGATGGTGAAGTTTCGTAAGGTACAGTTTCACTCCTTCATTGTACATTGTAATTTTCTCGTGCCGATCTTTTTAGAAAATAATTCTCACTTCTTCCGTAATGGTAGGATAATAAGCAGTGAACAATACCGATATAATGTAATTATTACTGTTTTGGTTGCCGAGTAGTCAATGTGTCACTAACTCTAGGTTTTTTTTAGGTCTTGTGCAAAATGAAGAGGCATTCTTGGAAATAAAATGTTTTCCTTCATTAGCCAGAAAAAATCAGGACATCCTTACTGCAATAAAGTAAAATAAAACATTTCCTGGGGTTGAAAATTATGGAATTTTGTCTATGAATGAAAAACACAATTATTACTAGGTAAGTAAATGATAACTTTATTAGAATCCATATTGTTGCATCATCTTTCATCCTATAATAACATTAGAGATTTTGTGCTATCATGATATTATTTTTCTTTCAGGTACAGGGACAACTACGGATAACAAATATGAAAAAAAATGTTATTTCATTTGTTGTGTGAATCCATCTACACCAACAAGACATCCACTGCTGGACATAGGCCTCCCCAGGGATCTCCACAACGACCGGTCTTGCAAGACCGGCCAAAATATCAAGAAATATATAATATAAATAAACATGATAAATATCCGCCATGCAATGTTGTTACTCACTGTACTTGAATCCAAAAAAAATAAAAATATAAAAAGTTTTAATTTTATTTTACAATTACTACTTTATTATTAGTCATTACGATACAAGTGGGAAAAGTAGGAAATTGGCAACGAGTGGCGATAAATTAAAACACGACCGAAGGAAGTGTTTTAATCGACACGCGTTGCGAATTACCTTTTCACATCACCAATTCGAAAAAGGGGTTTTTCTTCCTTGCTAGGAGGGATCAAAGTGGCACTTTTCTTCCCTGCTAGGAGGGATCAAAGTAACACTTTTCTATTCTAGGACACTATTTAAAAAAAATTTGCTCTTTATTTTTTTAGCTTAAATAATATTTTCAAACATCATAATTACCTCATAGGTGATGTGAAAAGCAGTATGTGTCACATGGTAGCAAAATTATTTCCATCTTGGGCGTAACACACTTGAATCCCTCACTACGCTCAGGATTCTACTTTAGAATCCCTCGTTACTCTCGGGATTCAATTATAGAATCCTTCGCTTCGTTTAGGATTCAATACACGCCCTCGCCGTAAATATGTTATTTTGCTCCCTTGTAACACAATCTACTATTTCGCATGTGTATTGTACAACGTTTTACAGTACATAATTATGGCCCTTTACTTTCAACCTAATCGACAACCGACAATGTCCTTTTAATTCAAAACGTCACATATTTTTATAAAACGTTAATAAACTAATTTATTAACAATACTGAATATCTGGGAGACCGAGCTTTGCTCGGAAAACATAAGTAAAAACTCAAAAATGCTTGTTTTCCCAGAGATATGACCTAGCTAGATCGAACCCCTTACAGCAAATTTCATCGAAATCGTTAGAGCCGTTTCCGATATCACTGAAATATATTTCGGTTATATCGGAATCGGACAAGAATTCGAAGAAGAAAAGGTATAAGAAAGACAAGATAACACAAAAAGGACAAAAAAAAGTACCCCTGTCGTATCAGTCTCGAACCCGAATCCTCTTGCACGTATTTCCACGAACATACCGCAACGCCATTGCAGCATACTTACACTGCATGAAATTGTCTACTACAAGCATCACGGAAACACTGTTTGCATGTGTGAGTAATAGTAGGAAATAGCATGACAGAAACACTCTGTCGACATTAAAGGTGGTTTTTGCACAATGAAGTATTCAATGATTATTATAATAGTTTAATATTTATGTAAAGAGTGCGCTAAACATACTTTTAAGTATACATATACCAACACTATTCCACAAAAAAATAAAACCTAAAAATTTGCGAAAGTGACGCCATCTAGCGGGGTTTAAGCTTTGGGTAACCTAGTCGAACCACCTTAAATGGAATTGTAAATAACAGTAAAATAATTATAGAAGTTTGCCAATCCTAAGCCTGGAGTTCCATTTTATTTTGGTAAAGTATGAAGGGAAATCAATTTGAATGCAGGTATGGTATATCTACCTGCAAAACTTACATACATAATTAATTACATACCTGTATCAGTGTCATATCAATTGTATGCAAATAATAATAAATTATGCATATTTTATGATTTATAAGAATTAACAAAAAATCTTTCACATAGAGGTGACAAAACGCAACGCGTAATAAATTAAATAAATCGATCGGCGATACGGATTACGGATAGGTACGAGACGCGCTAGTCACTAGAGTGCTGTAATGCGCTGCGTAATGTAGGAGATGCTGTAATTTGACCATCACGCGCGCGCCGGAGCGCTGTTTCACGTTCGGGTCATGTTTCGAGTGATGAGTGATGTGATATCTCAGTGTACTATTACGTTTTCGAAAAAGTGATGTGATATAGCATTACTTTTTGGAGCACTGTTTCGCGCATGTCTAATATATTGATTTGGAGCAAAAATAAAAAATCATGTATTTAAGGGTTAAAACACTTCACAACACACTTAGGCCAGGAAATGAATGCCCAAAAAAATTTGGACTAGTTAGGAGGTGAACATATCAAAAGTCCCCGGCCGTAACCCTGGTGCTGGGGGGGAGAGTGGGGTTTGAAGGTTCCATTTTTCGGTTTTTGGTTTATATCTCGGAAACTATGCGTCTGAACGACATGGCCACTTATACAAAATGAAAAGTGATTTAATTTGTTACAGAGTTTATTAAGTCAACTTGTATAGTTTTTGAGATATCACAAAAAACCGAAAAATGGAACCTTTAAACCCCACTCTCCCCCCAGCACCAGGGTTACGGCCGGGGACTTTTGATATGTTCACCTCCTAACTAGTCCAAAAAAAGCTACGAAGTCAGAAATTGTGTTCCTAGCATCTCCCTCTATACCTTCTTATTGCTTGGCCTAACTGCGCTTCAAATACGTAGGAGTCGTAGGACAAGCTAAGGCTAATTTAAACTTTTTCCTAATCGATGACTATTATTGACATGTTTAGTCCAATCCAAGCGCTCATAGCTCATACATAACTTTGCTGGTCTGTGGTAGCTACATATTAAAGAATAAGAGGTAACAACAAAATGGTAGATATTTTTTGCTAAATCAGAACCAACTTTGTTTCTATTCAGGCACATTCATCAAATAGGGATGAGCCCTGTAAAATTGTAGCAAATATGTCTTAAGTTGTAAAATTGTAGCAAATACTTCACTAAAAGACAAAGAAATCTCATTGACAAAGTAAAACGATTTCTATGAAGAAAAAATTCGAAGACTGGTTCAGATTCAGAGGCATATTTGTGGAATGCAAGCAAAGAATGACTTTATACCAGTGTATGAAACATACACTGATGTTACACTAGATGAACTTAACATAAAATACAGTAATATTGAGTTAGTGTTCTGTACCTTGATGAACTGCAACTGTGCATCCGTTCCCGTCGCAGTAGACCAACGGGTTGTCCGGCCAACCACGCTCGTCTGAGCACACACAGCATCCTCCTACCATCTCCTTCATATTGAACTCCGCATTATTATTTCAAAATCTGCAACAAGTTCATTACTGATGGTGCGCTTTCCTATTTAACATAGTCTCCAAGTGACTTAATGAGATAGGAAATGCATGTTAAAATGTGAACAAGAGCTAGAAAATAAGAAATGATTCATTCATGACATACCAATACCACTTAAAATAAACAATGTTTTTTTAAGGACGAATGATGACTATCCTAAAGGAGTAACTGGGTCACAAACTCTTTCGTTTGAACGTAACGTATGAATTAGTGTTAAGACGATAGTCACTCATTTGACCTTGGGCGTCTCAGCGTCTCTGTACCCGCACCCCGCATACTACGATCGTACGTGAATTTCGTCTCGGTACACCACAACGAGGTTCAAAGCAGCCCCGAGGCGCGCGGTTGGCGCTATACTCGTATTTGTGTAAATTGTGTATCTTTTGCAGATACTCGTATTTTGTCGTTCGAGTATGAGTAGATCATGCGTTTAGTGGAGGTCGTAAATTATAATAAAAATATATTCCCTTATGCATTATATTTTACAAGCTTCAATTAGTTAATTTGTGTTTTATCTGTTTCTTACAAATAAATACCTAGTCAATTCGACAGATTAAGATTTATAGCTAGAGCTTGGTATGTACTAAATTGAGGCGTAGAGTGTAATTATTTTAAAGTCATTTTTTTATCCGTAATAAATAAATATAAATAATGCCAGTAATAGTTAACTTATAAAATTAAGTACCTACTACCTAATCTACCTACATATAAAATTTTGGAAATTGTTACCTACCTATTGTTAAACTAGTATTATTTTTCGAAGTTCGAAGTTTTCCCAAACATTACGTGGGAATATCATCATCATTACAATACAAGCGCGCCACAACCAAATCAGCGCTCTGCAGTTATTTATTTTTTTGCCACAATAATTCCGATATAGTGGTTAACGGCTATGTATGATGAACCCCCGTGGACGTCAGCTGCCCCTCCGTTAGTGGGTTGAGGAATGGCAGCCAGCGACACACGCGAAAAAAAAATGGCATCGCCTCCCGCTTGATACTTTGTCAGATGGTAGTTTAGATGCTAATGTGAATTAAAAGTTAATATTTATTATTAATGTATTGTGTATTGTTTATTGTTAATGTTAATTATTTTTGTGTTGATTAAATAAATAAAAAATAAATAAAAAATGGTCAGCCGGTTGTATCTCGGTGGACCGTCAGCTGGTCACATGAACATGTAAAAAAAAACTTTTCAGTCATCGCATCCCATCCATTTCATATACTTTGTCAGATGGAGAACGGAGCGGCAGCTGACGTTCACGAGGGTTCATCATACATGGCCGTTAACCGCTATACGAGTTTTCGCCCGGGAGGCGATGACTGACGAAATTTGCGCCTGGCTCGCGGTCCATTAATAAGATTCTGACTGTTGACAAATGTCATCATTGCCGCACATTTTCGAACAAGTTGTCAAAAACACTGCCAATTATTAATACAGAATGTTTCTTTTTGTTGTCGATCATTGGAATTTTTTTAAATCTTTTGTTCTAAAGCCTGACCAGAAAAATATGATCATGCGCCATGTTGCGGAATTTCATTGGAACTAATTTCTTACACTGGCAATAATTTTAATGATAGGTTGTCACTGTTGTCAGTGTCATTGTGGCGGTTTACTTGATTAATGCTTAAGTGTTGAATATTAAATAATAAATGACAAAAATGCCCAAAACTACATAGTCCGGAGCGGAACATTGTTAATAATGTAAATACTAAACTGCTGGAAAAGAACAGTTCGGGAAATTAAATTATTTCACAACGAAACATTTCCAAATTACCATCAGAGCTGACAGGTAAACAAATCAAAATGTCATTATAGTCTGGTTATTACGACTTAGTTATTGTTGTGTTATAATGTTATACAAGCGAGGTAACACAGTAACAAAAATGAATTTGAGTTTGAAAAATATTTACTATGGGCTTTGGAGATGATCAATCTTGTTAATTGACAATGTAGCAGAACCTATGTAAGGTTACGGAATACCTAGTAACATGACCATCATCATCATCATGTGGCCTTTTGGTGATCCAATCTTGGATGTAGGCGTCTTCCCTTGAATGGAGTAACATGATAGACGAAACATTTTTTCAGCTATAGAGCTGAACTGAGCTGATGGTGTGGCTAAAAGTAGTCACACCATCTGGTATGTTACGACTAAATTAAATATATGTAAATTTATATAAATTTCTAGGTAAATCGGAGGCATCGATTACGCGGATTACGAGAGAAGGTTGTACCTCCTGAGGTTTTATGCAAACCAAAAATAAAAAAGAAGATGCAATTAAACGATATTGACCTATGTGGTGATACGTAAGAAAATAAAGCCTGACCAGGAATATATGATCATTGTCAAGAGGGCGCTATTATTCTCATTTATATGGCAACAGTTCAGTATAGTCTGAACAATGTGGATTGGCAACTCGTTTGACTTACATCTACTTTTATTCACCGTAATCAAAATCAGAACCCATTTATTTGGTGTCCACACTTTTTTTTTACAGTCGGTAGGTCGGTACTTCTTTTTTCCGTATAAAATTCATGTATTTTCTTACGTATCACACATAGGTCAAAATCGTCTAATTGCATCTTCTTGTTTATTTTTGGTTTGCATAAAACCTAGCTCAGGCGGTACAACCTTCTCTCGTAATCCGCGTAATCGATGCCTCCGATTTACCTAGAAATTTATATAAATTTACATATATGTATTTAATTTAGACGTAACATACCAGATGGTGTGACTACTATTAGCCACACCATCAACTCAGCTCAACTCTATAGATGAAAAAATATTTCATCTATCATGTTACTCCATTCTGGGAAGAGCCCTACATCCAAGATTGGATCACCAAAAGGCCACCATGATGATGATGATGGTCATGTTACTGGGTATATATTCCGTAACCTTACATAGGTTCTGCTACATTGTCAATTAACAAGATTGATCGTCTCCAAAGCCCATAATAGTAAATATTTTTCAAACTCATTTTTGTTACTGTGTTTCCTCGCTTGTATAACAAAACACTACAATAACTAAGTCGTAATAACCAGACTATAATGACATTTTGATTTGTTTACCTGTCAGCTCTGATGTTAATTTGAAAATGTTTCGTAGCGAAATAGTTTAATTTTCCGAACTGTTATTCTCCAGCAGTTTATTATTTACATTATTAACAATGTTCCGCTCCTGACTATGTATAGTTTTGGCCATATTTGTCATTTATTATTTTATATTCAAAACTTAAGCATTATTCAAGTTAACCGCCACAATGACATTGACAACAGTGACAACCTATCATTAAAATTATTGCCAGTGTAAGAAATTAGTTCCAATGAAATTCCGCAACATGGCGCATGATCACATACTTCTAGTCAGGCTTTACATGAATTATATACGGCAAAAAAAAGTACCGACTATATAAAAAAGTGTAGACCAAACCCATTTAGGGTTCTGATTTTGATTACGGTGAATAAAAGTAGATGTAAGTCAAACGAGTTGCCAATCCACATTGTTCAGACTATACTGAACTGTTGCCATATAAATGAGAATAATAGTAGCGCCCTCTTGACAATGATCATATATTCCTGGTCAGGCTTTAATTAAAAAAATATTAACGTTAGAGCATTCCTGAGAAGTAACCCTACGTGGGATTTCAGGGTTTGTCCAATGGCTAAGGTCACCCTGTATATATATATTTTTTTCATAATTTTTTTGTTTACCCATTTAGAAGAAATAGGCTGACAGTAACAGTATGTAAGTATATAGTTTCTGAATTAAAGAGGTATTATTTACCATTATAATAATTTACCACTTCCACGAAATGCAAGGTCTATTCGTATCTGAACAATAAATCATTTGTAAAATACGAACTAACTATTGCATTACAGCATAGGTATACATTAGGTACTCGTATTATTGTTGCGGTGGTAAGTAGTACGTTTGATTGTTTCCTTTACGACAGGCTGTTTTGGCCTTTTTACTAAACGGCTTAATCAATTGTGGGTCATTATTTATAAATAATTTATATTTGGACAAAGAGGATATAATAAGATAGAGCGGTACAGTAACTGTCATAGTAGATTTTGTAACCACAGTAAATACACTGCCATCTATCGACACACTTTAAAACTAAAAATGAAGATTTATAAAAATACGATAAAATGTATTTAAATATGGATAAATTATTTTTTTTATTTGCATTCATTATTTTTATGATTTTGACCCATGTTCTTTCACTGATATGCGTTAAAATTGTTAAATAACAAACGAAACCGTCAACGCCATCTATACGAGAGTAGGCCAAAACTAGTGGCGCCATCTGATCGAGAATCAAATTTTCGTGATTTTCGAGGCACGTTTTTTTCTTAGACTGTATCCATATGGATACAGTCTTTATTACTATATATATATCATATTATTACGGAGTTATATCTATCTCTGATAAGAGGAACATTACGACAGGTCGTTTTGCGACTAACTTTGCTTATATCTCCTAAACGGTTTATTCGATTAAAGTTATTTTTAAACTAAAATAAATCTTTTAACATTATGAAACGTTGCATTGCATTTGTAGTGTGCCTTGTCTACTTGTTTACACGTTCTACTTGTCTAATTCCTCTAAACGTACATTTTATAGGAAAATTAACTAATTAACAGGCACACTACAAATGCAATGCAACGTTTCATAATGTTAAAAGATTTATTTTAGTTTAAAAATAACTTTAATCGAATAAACCGTTTAGGAGATATAAGCAAAGTTAGTCGTAAAACGACCTGTCGTAATGTTCCTCTTATCAAAGATGGATATAACTCCGTAATAGATGGATACAGTCTAAGGAAAAAACGTGCCTCGAAAATCAAGAAAATTTGATTCTCGTTCAGAGGGCGCTACTACCTTTGGCCTACTGTCGTATAGATGGCGTTGACGGTTTCGTTTGTTATTTAACAATTTTAACGCATATCGGTGAAAGAACATGGGTCAAAATCATAAAAATAATTAATGCAAATTAAAAAATCATTTATCCATATTTAAATACATTTTATCGTATTTTTATAAATTTTCATTTTTAGTTTTAATGTGTGTCGACAGATGGCAGTGAATTTACTGGGGTTACAAAATTTACTATGACAGTACCGCTCTAGTATAAGTTACTCTATGCTCTTATGGACTCAAGTACATGTACCAAATGTAAATTGTTATATTGTTTTTTATTTTTAAGTCGTTTACCTGAATTTATATTTTTATTTTTCATTTGACATGTTTCTATAATTCAAACTATTTATGGATTGGTACTCTGTAAGTACTATATTACAATTGTTTTTATTTTTATTATTTATCAATTGTATGATTTGTTATTTGAATAATTTGACATGACTAAGATATTGTGATAGATCTATATATCATTGCATATTGACTCCTCCTAAACATAAGAATACTTATAAATTGTAATTGAATTATTTTTCTTTGTATCCGGTGATCGCTATAGGACAAGTAATTGCTTAATTGTATTCTCTTACATTAACAACGAACATTGTATTGCGAAATAAATAAACTAAACTAAACTATGGAGAAACTATAAGTCACAGGGAAAAAGTCAAAGTTAGGAATGTTGTACATAAAATGTAGATTCATATATATTTTTTTCATAATTTTTTGTTGAACCGTTAAGAAGATATATACTTTAGAAAGTAAGAGTTTATGGCCAAAAATAGCGACTAGCACCTTAAGCATCTTGCCAGAGGACATAAAAAAGGACTAAAGCCTATTTTGCTTGCTGGAACATTCTAAGCATGTTCAAACCTTTATAAACTGTGTGATTTGATGAGTCTTAGTGAAATGTACCTAAATCATTCACTACTATATTGTCTATAGGAAAGACAAAGAAGAGACAAGGTTTTTAAACATTTGTGACTCAACGGGATGTTTGTCCAATGGAGTAGGCCGGTCGAAATAATTAGCAGATGGCGCCAGCATAGCTTGCCCTGTCAATCCCTAGAATTGTGTCAATTTTTTTTTATACCACGTCGGTGGCAATCAAGCATACGGCCCGCCTGATGGTAAGCAGTTACCGTAGCCTATGGACGCCTGCAACTCCGGAGATATTACACGCGCGTTGCCGACCCTTTAAAAACCTGTACACTCCTTTTTTGAAGAACCCCATACTGTAGCCCCTCGGGAAAACCTCGGCAGGGAGCTCATTTCACAGCCGAAGCGTACGCGGGAGGAAATTCCTCTTAAACCGCACAGTACGCGACCATTTAGGTGCTAGGGTGTGAGGATGAACACCCTGCCGATGGCGAGCGGTGCGGTGATAGAAAGCGGCCGTTGACATCATGTCAAACAATTCTTCAGAGCACAGCCCATTGTACAAGCGGTAGAACACGCATAAGGAGGCGAAGTCTCTCCTTAGACTTAAAGGTTCAATACCGCTTGTGAGTTTGGGATCGTCGACGATTAGTACAGCGCGCCTTTGGACTGAGTCGAAGGGTCCAAGCTGGCATCCAGGTGCTCCTGCCCAAAGGTGACAGCAGTACTCCATATGGGGTGGTCTGACTTGCGATTTATATAGCAGCAGTCTTTGCCCCGGAGTAAAGTATCGCCGTGCTTTATTGAGCACACCCGAGTTTTTTGGATGCCAGATCAGCCTTCCCTTCCAGGTGGCTACGCTTATGCCCTGGATGCCAGCCCTTTAAACCAAATCTCATAGAAAAAGGGGTAAGCTATGATGGCGCCATCTCTGCAAACCTTTGACGGTTGCCAACCCCATTAAATCATAAAATAATAAGATATTTGAAAAATATCAGCACTTAGAATCTCTTCTTCCTCGCGTTATCCCGGCATTTTATGGGAGTCTAGGGTCCGCTTGACAACTAATTCCAAGAATTGACGTAAGCACTAGTTTTTACGAAAGCGACTGCCATCTGACCTTCCAACCTGGAGGGGAAACTAGGCCTTATTGGGATTAGTCCGGTTTCCTCACTATGTTTTCATGTTGATACCATAAATGACGAAAACGATACCAAACCCGGCCTAACAGCTTCACTGATGTAGATAAGCAAGATAAAAATGAGAGCCCTAAATAAACCTTCAAGAGCAGATATCTCAAAAACTACACAAGATATCGAAAAACTTGACTTAATAAAACTTGTAACAAATTAAATCTGTTTTCATTTTGTATAAGTGGCCAAGTCGCTCAGACGCATAGTTTCCGAGATATAATCGAAAAACCGAAAACTGTTACCCTCAAACCCCCCTCTCCCCCCCAGCACCAGGGTTACGGCCGGGGACTATTGATATGTTCACCTCCTAACTAGTCCAAACAAGCTACGAAGTCAAAAATTGTGTTCCATAACTTTTGTTGGGCATTCATTTCCTGGCCTATAGACTAAGTTTGCAAATTTTGTAATGCTGATATGAGTAAGATGAGACTTATTATATTAATTATATATACCTATTATTGTAATAATAATGCAACTTCAATATGCAATGAAGAAACTTTTACATGATTATCATAAAAACCGGACAAGTGCGAGTCGGACTCGCCCACCGAGGGTTCCCTACTTTTTACGGTTCCGTAGCCAAATGGCAAAAAACGGAACCCTTATGGATATGTCACAGCCACTTTTTTTCCGAAACTATAAGAACTATACTGTTGAAACTTGGTAAGTAGATGTATTCTGTGAACCGCATTAAGATTTTCATACAAAAATAGAATAGAACTGAAACTCAATTTTTTTTTTTTCATCAAACCCATACGTGTGGGGTATCTATGGATAGGTCTTCAAAAATGATATCGTGGTATCTAATAAAAAAAAAATTCTAAACTGAATAGTTTGCGCAAGAGACACTTCCAAAGTGGTAAAATGTGTGACCCCCCCCCCCCCCCCCCCCTGTAACTTCTAAAATATGAGAATGATAAAACAAAAAAATGATGTAGGTACATTACCATGCAAACTTCCACCGAAAATTGGTTTGAACGAGATCTAGTAAGTAGTTTTTTTTAATACGTCATAAATCTTAACCGCAATTTTCCTTTCACTCACGTTTCACATAAAAAATACATTGTTTAAATTGTGTAATGTACGGAACCCTCGGTGCGCGAGTCCGACTCGCACTTGGCCGTTTTATTCATTTATTAGTATTTGTTGTTATAGCGGCAACAGATATATGAAAAACGGCATCTGTGAAAATTTCAACTGTCTAGCTATCACGGTTCATGAGATACAGTCTGGTGACAGACAGACGGACAGTGGAGTCTTAGTAATAGGGTCCCGTTTTTACCCTTTGGGTATGGAACCCTAAAAATCATATTGGTTCTTATGTTTCCACTTTATGAAATAAAAATGACTTTCTTCTCAGTCAGTCTTATTTTTACCCTTTGACCATTAAGGATGCACATTAATGCACATAAAACTTGGAGGATTATGCATGGCTTCTGTAAACCATTACTCAAGACTTGGTGGCCAAAGGGTGAATAATTTACTTAGTAGACCTCAATTAGACATAAGGTGTATTCGGGTAATAAATGTCGATAGCCATAGGATAATAGGGGATATTACTGCAATGTTCTGACACCAGAGTGCAGCACTAGCCTTTTTAGTAAACCATAGAGAAACTTATACATACTGTACCTTTAACAGGGTTTTGAAAAGTTTTCAGAGAAAACAAAATATGATATTGATGCATCAAGGCGGTTTGTTTACAAAGGACCTACCGGGAAACGCGAATCGGAAATTTCGCTATCTGCCTCTTTATCGCTCAAATATGCACGAGTGACAGAGATGTTAGACAACGAAATTTCGATTTTCTATTCGCGATAGACCCTCTGATTGTGGTAGTGGCGCCCCCTACGCAGAGTTTCGCGTAATATTCCCTTTTCTGAAGAGGGACTATTAATTTCATCCGAGTTTCGGAATTCGACATACAAAATCACTTGAATACACCCTACATGAAACTTATGGGGCGAAATATATTAGTCAACACTTACACTGACAATGTTTAAACATACTAGTTTAATTTGTTTCATAAGTTTTCAACTATGAAAGATTGGAATTAGCAGAATCATTGCCAGTGAATGTGTTAATGTATATTCATACTTTCAACACTAGAATGTGTAACACTGAACATGCAGATAGACTTAGTTTTAAATATCATTGTGTGTGAACAGGTCAGAGTCAGTAGCATTGATTAGTTAATCTAAACAAATTCCCAAAATGACTAGTTAAAGTAGGAATTATACACATAAAAGATACCTACACTTCACCATATTTGTGCAAATATGGTGAAGTGTAAGTCCATACATGCATTTTGGTATGTTTATTACTAAAGAACAAAACCTAATTCTTATTAAACAAATATTGTGAAGTAGGTATTATAAGATAAAAACCATGAATTATTCCGGATGATTTCTGTTTATGAATGAAAAAACAATGGCATGAGATACACTCGCCTCAAATTGCATTTAACTCTCATTTCTCATTTGGATATCCTAGTTGGTTTGGTAGTGTAGTGACCGTGTCTAGTAAGTAAGTCTTGTATCTAAAAGATATCTTGGCTGATATAATGAAAGTTCTTCCAACAAGGGTAGGTAATTAGTTATTGACAGCCGCTGTGTCTTACTATTTAGTATAATTCTAAGGAGATGATTGTCTTTGAGACAAATTGCCAGGACAAAAGTGTTTGAAACATTTGATGATATCTAAGCATTTATTAATAAGTATTAGTAACCATACTTCCTAGAGAGTACAAGCTATGCTAATCTTTCTGTACTCATCTTTTGTTTTGTTAATTTATAAGTTTTTTTTGGTATTTCATATTTTTTAAATGTCATAACGATACCTAGCGCCGCAAAACTTTCAGTCCTATTTACGAGTTAATTTTCCTATAAAATGTACGTTTAGAGGAATTAGACAAGTAGAACGTGATTACAATATTCAGTCCTGGTATAATTTATCATAACAGGCTAGGAATAGGAAACCTTAAGTGTTGATAAATATAGACGGTTGATTTGATATCTTAGTATTATAATTATGATATTCATAATTCAAGTCACATTTCAAGAGCTCCATAACCAACAAGAAAAATCCCTACGTTGAGCTAATACATTTTGAAGTCAGATGGAGACCTAGGTATGTTATGAACACTAATGATATGATATACAGCTCCCATCTGATAGTTGCATATTTACCACAAGATTATTTATCCGTTCATGGTCGCAGAATATCAATATCCCGGTAATAACTCATTCATTCATCTTTACTTTTGTTTGATTATTGACAAGCGAATTCACCTCACCTGCTCCTAGCAATAATGATAAAATGAAGTCATAATGACACACAATCGAAACACATAAAATGATGTTTTCAGGACGCTGAATAATAAATGATTACATTTACTACTTTTAAGCAGTAATTTAGATTAGATTCTTTACACTCGCAGCCATTAATCCAAGCAAAGCGAAGTAGCATAGGTAAAAAAGTGCATTTTGTTTTGGATGCAAACCACAGATAACTATCAAACGTCGTGTTTAAGTAGACTCATCATCTTCCTCGCGTTGTCCCGTATTTTTGCTATGGTTCATGTGAGCCTGGGGTCCGCTATGCAAATAATCCCAAGAATTGGCATAGCATAGGCACTAATTTTTACTGCCATCTGATCTTCCAATCCAGAGGGGTAACTAGGCCTTATTGGGATTTGTTCGGTTTCTTCACGATGTTTGCAAGCGTCGAGACGAAGTCGTATTTAAGTAAAAAAGCTAAATGTCCCTCCACATTCATGCGCGAACGCGAGTGTAGTGTCAAGTTCGCTAGTGAGTGAAATCGACTCCACACTCGCGTTCGCGGCTTCGCGCCGTGTAGTCTAGAGCGCGCTTAAGCTATGCTCAATTATTTTTTATTAATATACGACACATGGAGACTATATAAAGGAGCCAAATATCTATCTATGAAAAGTGTCCATCAAAACACAGTAATTAGGCGGCGCCACCATACACCGAAATATAGTGGGTCAAGCAAATCTGCTGGCTCGCAGGTTCGCGCATTGTACGGGGGAAGTAAAGAGAACCTTGTTCAAGTCCTTCTGTCAATCGTTCTACACCAGCGGCCTGTGGGTTAGTTATACTCAGAGAGCCCTCAGCGCCTTACGAGTCCTCTATAATAACATGTTTAGGGTGCTGATGGGGCTCCCTAGATTCTGCAGTGCATCTGGCATGTTCGCCGACGCACACGTAGAGGACTTCCACGCCATTATGCGTAAAAAGATCATGTCCATCAGAAGCAGAATACAGGGGAGTGCCAACAGCATACTAAATATGTCAGCGGACAGGCCAGACAGTCTTTTACAAAGACATTGGATGTCCTCACTTATAAACCCCCATTCAGGGGTCATATATATTTTAAATTAGTGTGTAATAAAAAAAAATTAGTTTTAATATGAATAACCTAGCTTTTAAGTAACAAACTAACAAATTTGGAACACCGTATCTGAATAAAGAAATTATTTATTATTATTTATTTAAATCTTGTCAGTAGAAAAAGGCGGCAAATTTGAAAAATCGCGGGTTAGCAACACTATGTTCGAATAATTCCAAAATCGCGTGTCATCTGTGTCTTATCTGTAGAATGAGGATCGCCATCTTGTTTGTTTATATTCTGAATCTTCTCTATTTTATAAGAGAATTTCTGTTGTCACCATTAAATACTAATATATTAAATAAGATTGTGCAAATGTGCATAACTTAAGGTGCCTACAATGTATAATCGTGCTCATTGATGGTAAACCTCAGAATAATGACTAAAGCATAGAAGTAGGGCAAAAATGCTTCGCAAATATGTATACCCGTACTTTACTTCCTTACGAATTAGATAATGTGCCGAAAAGAGATGCATATATGCTTGTTATTTCTCATTTACGTACGGTGTCATAAGTTTGATAATTTGCTAGGGATGTAACTGTGTCGACTTTTTATATCGATAAAATATGCATAAGTTTATGTGCCGTGTAAAAGAATAATCACGAAATTGGCAAATTGATAATAGTCTGGCTAATGAAAGTTGAACCTGAAAAAACGCGGCAATTTCAAGAAATCTGTAGCAGGCGGCTCGTTGAATACAAGGATTGCATAACTTTTATACTTTTTATAATTTTCATATTCTAAAAATCATTAAAAAGTATAAAAATTATGCAATCCTTGGAATCAAAGAGCCGCCTGATATGAGGATTAATGCATGTACCTAATATAGCTTTTATCTCATCTGCAGTCTACCACTCAGAACCGTCTAACTATACCTCTCGTTTTTTTATCATTAGAAAGAAGGCGAGCGATCTTAACGTGTCGTTTTATCGAAAAACACTTTAAAAATAAGTCACAACAAATATAATATACGATAATTTACATACTTTTGCTTTCATAAGTAAAATATTGCTATATTTATAAAAAAACTTGTCAATAAAAAGACACATGGAAATGGTTTACCGTTTTTTCTAATGCTAAAAGACTAAGTATAGTTTCTAGTCATGTACAGTCAGCTGCAGAGAAAAGGCACCCCCCCCTGCATACAAAGTTCTGTAAATTAGTATGGACGTGGGGTACCTTTTCTCTGCAGCTGACTGTACCAAATAGGAAATGAAAAAAAAAAACGTTCGTGTAATATATTTTTTTTATTTAATAATAGGGAATATTACGCGAAACTCGGCGTAGGTGGCGCCACTATCACAATCTGAGGGTCTATCGCGAAACAAGAAAATCGAACTTTCGTTATCTAACATCTCTGTCACTCTTGCGTATTCGAGCGATAAAGAGGCAGCTAGATAACGAAATTTCGGATTCGAGTTTTCCGGTAGGTCCCCTGAAAACTTGTCAAAAACCTGTTAAAGGTACAGTATAAATAAGTTACTCTACGGTGCACTAAAAAAGCTAGTACTGCACTCTGGTGGCAGAACATTGCAGTAATATCCCCTATTCCTCGTCCTTTGGAAATCTGAAATAAAAAGTTGAGTTTTGTGACCAACAATATTAATAAAAGGAACATTCATCAATGATCATTAATGTCTTTTTTATTAGGGTTCCGTACCCAAAGGGTAAAAACGGGACCCTATTACTAATACTTCGCTGTCCGTCTGTCTGTCACCAGGCTGTATCTCATGAACCGTGATAGCTAGACAGTTGAAATTTTCACAGATGATGTATTTCTGCTGCCGCTATAACAACAAATACTAAAAAGTACGGTCCCCTTGGTGCGCGCGTCCGACCCGCACTTGACCGGTTTTTAGTATTAAACTATAGTCTGGCAAACACAATCTGTCAGTAAGTAAGAACAAAGAAAACTATAGGTACAGTCGAAGGCAAAAATATCGATCCAGACAAATGGCTTAAAATATGTGAACACGATTTTATTGTCTAAGCGTACACATATTTTTGAGACTTTGGGAATGTATATATATTTATGCCCTTGACTGTACTCATCAATTAAAATGAGACAGTCCTGGGCCAAACTATAAGAAAGCTGTAAATGTCGATAGGTTATTGATCTGAGGTCGCTACATCACTATGCCAAAAATATAACCTTTCATACTTAGCAGAAAAGTTCGAAAATATATGCAAAAATCTATATAGACTTGAATGCAAGTAATAATTACATAAACAACATATCGATTTCTATGTTTAGGGTCAGGTCCTATAAATAAATTTCTTCAAAATTGAACAAAACTCACCGATTAAAGGTTATCGGTTCATGCGTATTTTCTTTTCTTCCTGTATGCGATTTACAGCCCTCGATCACACAAGACATTATTACAAAGGGAACTTCAAACCATTACAAATAAAACACGTTTTCCAACAATCTTTCAGGAATAGCAAAAATATAATTAAAATAAACCAAGATGACCGCTGAAACATCCCGAAATATTTCAACTAAAATAATACGACTATGTCAAGTTGTTACAGTTGACACCTACCTGTGAAATAACGAACTTATATTTTATTTGGCTGGATTATATTATAGAACCACATAGGACCATTTGACATTTCCCTCAGTTTATCTTATGACAATACTGAAAAAAACGAAAGAACTTGCGGATTGTTGTCTCACTCACTCATAGACAAAAAGTAATAACGTGTTGTGAATACGATATCTTTTACCAAGCTTTTATTTTTGCCCCTTTGCTTTAGTCATTATTCTGAGTGGTAAACATTTCTAAAATTTGAGGTTATGATAATTACTGGAAGAACATGGGAAGAACTGAACTTTTAAGATTGTGCTGTTTTTTTGTTTTAGGGTTAAAAGGCATAAATAAAATTAAAAAGTATGCCTAAATCTATCCAATAAGACCACAAATGGAGTTCTGAAAACCGTCCATAGGCCCACATGTCTAATATTTTCAGCGACTGATTCGACTTTTTACAAAGGTAAACTTTTTAAGCAGTATTAAGAACCTTGAATATATCGCCGTTCATTCGCAACATCAATCTAATCCTTACATATTTTGTTGCAGGATTTTTAATTTTTAACTCGCCCAATATAAGGCGTTCGTAGTATTTTCTCTTTAGACAACTTACCTACGGCGGTTTATGTGCGTGTACATTAACGCAACCAAGGCGAAAAATAAACTTATTATTTGAAATTTAACAAAAATATTGAGAGCAATGGATTAGATTATTCTTGTAATATTGGTAACTTAGTAATACTAGAGACCCGTTGCGGCGTCAAAACGCCGCTAGAGTATGGTTCTAAAAGTTAGGTTGCCTGTCTACTGGAGCGGAGCGGTAAGCGAGGAAAAAATCCAGCAATAAAATTTCATTAAAATTACAGAGCGGAGATTTTATGCCATTCAATCGGTGGATTTTTTCCTCGCTCATCGCTCCGCCACCTCGCTCCGCTCCTGTGGACAGGCAGCCTAAGACTGAACGCTTAATGAAATAAAAAAAACTCAAGAGCAATAAAAATGGGTACATAAAGTATCCTATCAAAACATTACATGTAAAAAGATTAATAAAATGTTCATTCATTCAGGCATTCATGTGCTGTTGTTGATGTGTAGTAGTTGTTGGTGCTGTTGTTGGTGCAGTAGTTTTGTTTTCCAAAGGGAAAAAGTAATGAAGTTGTACTTTTGGTAGTAAGAAAAGATCCTCATGCGAGCACTTCATTCCCGCAGCTCGGCCTTCGGCCTTCGCTGGGTTTCTGCGCGTTGTTTTCTTGTCTTGCCATTTGGCTCTCATGCCTAAAATTTCATAGGGCTAATGTATAATTTTATATTTTCAACACACTTGCTCAAAACGGACGTTTTTATTCCACCGATTTTTAGCTCATACCTAATCCTAGATATTATAACACTTGTGCTTAGGGTTCCGTACCCAAAGGGTAAAAACGGGACCCTATTACTAAGACTCCGCTGTCCGTCTGTCCGTCTGTCTGTCACCGGGCTGTATCTCATGAACCGTGATAGCTAGACAGTTGAAATTTTCGCAGATGATGTATTTCTGTTGCCGCTATAACAACAAATACTAAAAAGTACGGAACCCTCGCTGCGCGAGTTCATGACTGAAGTTTACAAACGTTCCGTGACATTCCGTGTCTGGGCTATAACAACGAAAATCGAAGTTCAAATTGCGGGCATCTTTCTCTGTCACTCTAATTACGCCTTCATTGGAGTAAAAGAGAAAGATCCCCGCAATTTGCGAATTTCGGTTTTAGCGGTAGACCTAATAATAGATATAGTATATACACGTAGTTACAGACATGAAACCGAGCGACCAGGGGTAAGAGAAAGACATATTCATGTATTGACAGTTTCGTGTATGGCAGCATAATCCTTTTTCTCTTTCACTCTTATAAATTTCGGTATTTCGCCATCGCCTCCTTGCTATGATGCCATAACCCGACCATGACAAAGTGCCCGGTCGGTGATAAAGACAAAGCATGGCACTATTTTCTCTTTCCTCTTATAGGAATCGCAATAAGACTATCTTTCTCGAGTGTCAGGCCTTTGGACCTAATTTAGTTTTTTTTTTAATTTACTCTACTGAGTCTGTACAACGACTGGACCGCGACCTTGGTACCGTCAAAATATCTCTTTCTCGCTCTCAGCATACGGCGGCCCACCCATTTTGCGATGCACCTAAAGCGCGAGAAAGAGATAGTGCGCAAGGTGGTCACCGTACCTACGTTAAGGACGCAGCTTTAAGTTAGAGCCAGAAAGAAATATTATAGAAGTATTTAACAGACTATCGTAAAAGCCGTTAGAGACTACCACACCTCACCGCGGCCTTGGTGCGGTGCGGCGCTCGTATCGATAGTGTGCAAGGTGGTCACCGTACGTACGTTAAGGATGCAGCTATAAATTAGAGCGAGAAGGAAATATTATAGCCGTATTTAACAGACTATCGTAAAAGCCGTTAGAGACTACCACACCTCACCGCGGCCTTGGTGCGGTGCGGCGCACATATCGATAGTGTGCACCGTGGTCACCGTACGTACGTTAAGGACGCAGCTATAAGTTAGAGCAAGAAAGAGATATTTTGACCGCACCAATACGGCTTTTCGAGATATTCTCCTTCTCGCTCTCACTTATGGGTGTGGCGCACCAAGATCGCGGTGCGGTGCGGTAGTCTGTTACGGTTTTACACACGATCGCACATATGCCGCACCGCACCAAGGTCGCGGACCGATGCGGAAAATTGGCTGACCGTTTACCTTAAAGATCCGACATCATTTAACATCCTCATAAGAACAATTCTCGCCGTACGTGCTTTTTGAAATAAATATAAAACTTGGCTTTTTTATACATTTTGGCAGATCAGGTGTCGACGTTTTCTATGGAAAAGCCAAAAAAAAATTCGCTATATTAGGGTTGGTCCGCTATATTAGTTTTATGCAACTCTCCAGCATGAGACGAATCTAATGACATATCATTTATCAAAATCGGACCATAACTGTAGATCTGATGGGATGTACAAAAATCGGCCTCGCGTAATATATATATAGATTCTTTCAATGAATGACCTGAATTATAGTGTAAGCTAAAGTTAGGTATATCTTGTTTACCTTTAAAATAAATAAACACTAAAATAACAATTGTTTGTTTTTATTTTTAATATGTATAATATACAACCATAAAAAAAAATTTACACAGGTATGTGACATTCTTCAGGAAAAGTACAATTATTTACAAGTAAATTAACAAGTGGCATATTTATCTTCGAACTCCTTCAGTTTCTGAACTGGCGTCCAAAACAGCTCCCTATCGCAGTGCTTATATTCTGTTTGCTGGTATATCTTTGTTTTCTAAGTTTACTAAAACAAAATCATATCAAAATGTAAATAGTCCATATATTTGATATTTAATAAGTCCTGTAATCGTGAGAGGAATAGTTACAGCATAGAGTAACTTATACTAGAGCGGTACTGTCATAGTAAATTTTGTAACCCCAGTAAATTCACTGCCATCTGTCGACACACTTTAAAACTAAAAATTAGATTTATAAAAATACGATAGAATGTATTTAAATATGGATAAATGATTTTTTTTATGGTTATGATTTTGACCCATGTTCTTTCACTGATATGCGTTAAAATTGTTAAATAACAAACGAAACCGTCAACGCCATCTATACGACTGTAGGCCAAAGCTAGTAGCGCCCTCTGAACGAGAATCAAATTTTCTTGATTTTCGAGGCACGTTTTTTCCTTAGACTGTATCCATCTATTACGGAGTTATATCTATCTTTGGTTACAGTGATACCCTACCAGTGACTGCTCAGCGGTTTATACAAATACAAAATGATCTAAGGGGATGGAACCGCCCAGTAAGCTAAAATATTAAAATCCAGTAGGATAACTAGGATATGTACCTGCGGAAGTAATGATTTGTTTCACATTCTTTTTTCCAACATAATCCGTTTCTAAATATTTTCTGATCTTGTCAAACTTGTTAATCACCTATTGATTAACAATATTATCATATTTTTTACTCCATAATAATAACCATTTCAAAATGTTTCAATAAAGTATAAACCGCGATCGGCAATTTGAGTTGACGTACGAAGAGCGCGCTCAGCGGAAAAAAAAACATTTTTTGGTTCGATGTACATTGCTGCTTTTCTTAGCGCAATACTGCATGAATACTTTTTTTTTTTTTTAATTTATTTCATGACCATGGATACAAGTCCTTCAGTCGCATTCATAAAAAAATACACAAAAACCCATAAAAATACACATAGCCATTACATACGTAGTATCTACTTAGTAATCTGTGGCCATTACAAAATGAGATAAACTAGGACACAGAAGAATAACAAATTATCAATTAGAAAAACACTTATTTAACTTTAACTCATACACTTACAAGCAATTTATGTCAGATATGACAATGGAATATATACATTCAAATTAAATTAAATTTCTTTCGTAGTGTTTGAAATAAAATTAAATACTGGTATAAAATAAACAGGATTAGACAGTAAATCTTGAACGCGGCGGGGAACACATAACGAGTTCTCTTCTGCAACATCACTAATGACACTGACAAGTAACAGCCTTTGCATGGCAAACGATACACAATCAAACATAACGTGTTTTATATCTGCATTTTCTTTAAAACAATAAGTACACTTATCATCAGTAATAATATTCTTCCTCTTGAGATGTGCTGGGACCAAACAATGACCAAAACGTAGACGGTTTATGCACGTTATGAATTTCCTGCTGGTATATTTAAAGCCATAATACCACGGTGTTGTTGGTAAGTCTTGCTGTATATCTGCGTACCATCTTCCTTTATCCTGTACTTCTGTGTTATGTTTCCAATATTCTTTCCACATTCTCTTAGAAGTACTTTTGAAGTAATGGTAATAGTCAGTAAACGGTACTTTAAACGATTCTGTGAGGTCCTGGTCATGGTCCCGACGAGTCGCCTGATCCACAACCTCGTTTCCTGTTATGCCACTGTGGGAGGGCAGCCATACAAATTTTACATTTTTGTCTAACTTACATAACATATCCTTAATCTTGTATATAATATAATTTTGCTTATATTCTAATGAACTATTACACAAGGCAGTTAAAACACTCTTAGAATCAGATACAATAAGAATATTTACATTATTTACATTACTACTTACATATGTTAAAGCTTCTAGTATTGCCCAAGCTTCAGCCGTGAAAATACTACAGTTGCTATCTATTTTAATACATTTTGTTACTTTCAATTGTGGGTCATAATAAGCAGCTTTAACAAGTTCACTTTTAGAGCCATCAGTATACATGGTACAGAAGTCATGATTTTCATTTAAAAATTCAAAAAAGTCAAATTTGTTTTTTACAGAGTCTAAATGAGATTTAACATCAAAATAACTTAGTATAGTATTATATGAGTACTTATAAATTGGCCACTGGTTATTGATGTTCATATTTTTTGTCACATTTTTGGTGTTCATCATTATTGTGGATATTTCAGGCAAAGAACCTGTAATGAGAGTATTAGCCGAGATGATAGCTGACTGAGCAATTTCTACTGGGTATAGAACTTTATCCAAGACAACATGGTTCTCGCAAGACAACTCCTTTAAACAAAATCTCTCAGTTAATACAATTTTCAATTTCCATTGAGTTAATGGGAGTGGTGCGCATGGCTCCACTTATAACTCTCAAACCAATGTTTTGTAAGAATTCTAGCTTTCTTAAAAATGTGCTACTTGCATTCATGTATGCTAGGGAACTATAGTCAAAATGGCTCCTGACTATACTCTTGTAAAGCATGTTTAGCGTTTTTGGGTCAAAACCCCAGAATGTTCCTGCTAAACTTCTCATAATATTTATGCTTTTCATAGCATTTTGACTTATGTAATCTATATGTTTATCAAATTTCAATTTATCATCTATAACAACACCTAGAAATTTATGATGACTGGCAATAGGAATTACATTATTATTATAACTAATATTTACAATGGACTGTGCAAATGGGACTCTACTGATTACTAAGACTTTACTTTTATCAGGACTAACTTCTAATTTCAAAATGTTGCTGTAGTACCTTCCTAATTGGGTTAAAGCAGTGTTCATATTATCAACAGCCATATTTAGATTTTGGTTTTCACTGTACAAAAGCAAGTCATCAGCAAATTGCAATATTTTAACTTGGGATGTATTTACAAAACTAAGGGTTTGAGATGTGTATAGGTTGTATAATAAGGGTGATAAGGTTGCACCTTGCATTGTTCCTTTGTTAGCTATTGTGGGGCCATACAGCTTATTGTTGAATTTTACATATACAGTCCTATTGTATAAAAAACCAAAAATCCAATTTAAATTTTTTGCAGGGAGATCTAATTGATGTAATACGTAAATTAAGCTTTCAATATTAACATTATCAAAGGCACCTTTTACATCCAGAAAAACACATATAACATTTGTATGACTTATAAACACTTATAAATGAAACAAAACTTTCAGAGCAGCTTTTGCCTTTTCTGAATCCAAACTGAACATCTGGTAGCTTTCCTTGAGTGTCCGCATAGTAATCTAAACGTAGCTTTAACATATTTTCAAAAAGTTTGCCTAAGCACGATGACAAAGAAATTGGTCAATATGATGAAGGACTATTTACTGGTTTATTTGGCTTTAAGATGGGAATGACACATTGTGTTTTCCATGACTCAGGAATGACTAAATTATCCCATAATTTATTATAAATATGCAAAAGTACTTCTATAGCATTAGGATGCAACTTTTTTATTAACATATATGGTATATTGTCTAACCCTGGTGTTGTGTCTTTTCTACTTTTAAGTGATATAAACAGTTCATTAAGTGTAAACGGTCTATTTAGAAAAGTGTTCTTTATAGTTTCGTGTGACTGATTAATGATGTTATTTAAATAATTTTTGTTTAATGGAGATGAGTCTGATAATTTATCTAAAAAACTTGGCACCCATTCATCATTTAAATATCTATTGTGAGAAGAGCCAATTCTTTTAAACTTTTTCATGTATCCCCATATCCTAGAAACCGGTGTCATCCTATTAAAACTACTGCATAACTCATGCCAAGACTTTACACGTTCTTCTTTTAATGTTCGTTTTTTCTGAGCATCAACCTTTTTGTAGTTTATAAAGTTTGCAATGCTGGGTGATGTTCTATACTGAGTTAAAGCTTCTTTAGACTTTTTAACAGCCTCAAGGCATGTTTGGTTCTACCAGGGAACGGGTTTCCTCATGACCTTCATGGATTGTTTGGACTCTACTTTTGGAACTGTTTCTGAACGAATATCATATAAAATATTTACAAAATTATTATATAAATTAATAGGTTCTGTATTATAAATGTCTAAATGAGAAAAACAAGTTTCTGATAAATTATAATACTTGGACCAGTCTGCTCTATTATAAATATATGTTTCTTCCACAGGTCGGGCTTCATATATGGATGGCTTCACATTTAGATCAACCAGAGTTGGATAGTGGTAACTGCCCATTGGGTCATCATGAACTCGCCATTCACAAAGTGGAGCTAACGTGGGACTTACAAGAGTTATATCAATTGCAGATGGATTCCTATTTGGATATTGCACTGTTGTTGGACTACCATCATTTAAAATACATAAATCATTTTCATCAATAATATTATATAAACTATTGCCTCTACTGTTATTTGATTGACAGCCAAATAATATGTGATGAGCATTAAAATCGCCCATGATTAGACATGGCTTGGGGGTTTCAAGCAACACCTTTTTCATTTTACGAACATCAAACCTGCTACCATTGGGTGGGCAATAAACACAAAGAATGTATAATTTACCAATTGATGTTTCTATAGCTACACAGATATTCTGAATGGATTCATAAAAAGTTGTGTTTATGATACCATATTGTAAGTTTTGTTTAATAAGTATACCTACTCCGTTTTAGGCATTTTTTGAAATTTTATATACAAAGTTGTATGGGGCAAAGTTAGGAATTGTGTTTGTACTTTTAAGCCATGTTTCATTAAGTAAACAAATGTCTATCTGTTGCTCTGCAAGAAATGTATTTAATAGGGCTTTCTTATGTAATAAACTTTGAATGTTAAACTGTGCTAAATGTAAAAAAGTGTCCATGATTTAATTTAATAAATTTTGTTTGAGTATTTCTTTAATTCTTTTATTATTAATCGGAGTATCACTACCGTCATTTCCCAGCATAACCAAAGATTTGATCAAAGCATTAATGATGGTCTCGTTATTCAGTAGTTGCTCAATATTCAGTTATGGGTTATGGTTGGAAATACTTTTGGATTAGTAGTAGGTACAGGGGCTGATGGTGCAGTATTACTCACCACAGTGGCAAAACTTCGGTTGAGGTTTTCATACTTAGCTTTCTTTTCTTCCATTTTCTTTTGTTTCACAGGGCAATCTCTGGAGATCGCCAAGTGATTGCCTTTGCAATTAATGCAAGTGAGTTGGTCTACATCACATTCTTTATATGAATGCTGTCCGGAACAAGCTGAACACATTTGTTCGCCTCTACAAATTCTTGCTGAGTGATTGAATTTTAAACATTTGTAGCATTGCAGCAGTGGTGGTATATACATGTGTATCGGGTATCTATACATTTGCATGTATGCATATTGGGGTAACGTCGTAGCCGCAAAAGTAACGGCAATCGTACCTATGGGTACCAATTTGCCGTCCACTTTTCTCATAAATCTCTTAACCGAGATCACCTCCGTGTCACAGGTAATGTTTTTATAGATCTCTTCATTGCTCATCTCCTTAGGTAACACGCCTGTTGTCTCTGTAAGGTGCGCTGGTACAAAAGCTTTCAACTTATGTTTCCTCAAAAAATTGTCCATTTTGAGAAAGTTATTGGCCGGTGCAGGTTTTTTAAAAGTGACGCCTACTTTATACGCGTTCACTCGATGCACGCCAACTATTCCTTTAACATTGTCCGTGAATAGTTTAGTCAAAGTGATGGGATTCCTATTGCCTAACTTATCGTTTTCCTGCGATTCCACGTACACGACGCACTCTGCACTGTGATTGTCTGGGAATTGTCGCTTGTAATTAGGTTTAACAAACATTTTATAGTTCGCGGTAAGGTCCGAAGCCGCCAACTTTCGTTTCTTACGTTCTTTCGGTTCTTTATCACCTTTATTCTTTATTTTCTTTATCTTTCTTTTCTTTTTTTCTTTATCTTTCTTTATCGCTCGCCCCCGCCGGTGTCTTCACCCATTTTTATTTACACAATGTTCTATGTACACAAATTTATTATTTACACCTAAATTAAACTAATATATACAGAGAAATCAATTTCAGAAAATTTGGGAAAAATTAAATCGCCCGCTTTTTTCGACTTCCCGCCAAAAAGTCACTGCCTGCATGAATACTGCTCTTTGAGTGTTGCCCTACTTTAGTTTGCTTTACATTGCTACTGACAAGATTTGCTTGACCCACTATACTACCAAAAACAACCTACGTAATTTGGTCGGGTTATTTGTTGCCATAAGGTCCCTCCACACTCATGCGCGAATCACGGCGCGAAGCCGCGAACGCGAGTGTGGAGGGCCCTTTATATGGTTCATGTTATGCTCATGTCCCAGAGCCTAACTAGCGCCACCGGAGAGATTAGGAACTATTATTTATAGCTGAAAGCTGGTCACTTGCAATAGTTCTACCATTAGTGATTGTCGTCCTTTCTATACCGTCCATAATACGACATTATCTCTGCTTGTTAGTTATATATATATATATATATATAGCTGGTCAAACCAAATTGTCAGTAAATAAGGTAAAAAATAACTCAACCAAATTACGTAGGTTGTTTTTGGTAGTATTTCGGTGTATGGTGGCGCCGCCTAATTCATAGACCTAGCATTACATAGATGCGGCCTACCGCGTGCGCCCGTAAGGGATAGACATAGATGACGTCATAAACGTGGGGATACCATATTGGTAAAAATTACCCCAATATTTGATATCACGTTGGGGCGATTACCCTGGAGGCAAAGTTGGACGGTATTAAAATTGTTGAATAAAATGTCAATGGGCCGTTCTTTTTAGGCGTATGAACAATGAAATACCTCCTATAATTCGCGCAGGTGGTACAAGACTAAACATGTTTAGTAAATAAAACGTAAAATAAAATTATGAGTTTTAATTTTATGAAATCACAATCGCATTATTCACACCAATTAATGTACACCACATTTAATCTTCACAACATTTGTTTATTTTATTTATTGGAATTAGAAATACGAAAAAACTTCGAGGTCAAAATTACCCATAAAATTATGATACTTTCATCTGGTATCCCTAACATGATTGTTATGCAGCTAAATTAAGAAGAAGATTAAAAACGGCTGACCTCAGACTCGTCCGAGTAGCTGACATATTACCACAAACAACCTACGTAATTTGGGCGGATAATTTTACAAATAATGTTTTGTTAATTTGCGTAAATAATTGTGATATTTTTATTGAAATCGTTTGATTCTACATTGCTTTGAGTGTAACGTAATTTTACGATGTTATTCTCACATATTGCATTAAGAGGAAGGTGTAAAATACCGTACTTACGTGTGAAAGGTTATGTTCTCATATTTTTGCTCAGAGCGGCTATTAAAGCCGATTACAGAACAATTCACCATTATTTTATCAATTCAAAACGCTAACCATCACTATGTTTTATAAGAGAAAGCACAATTTCATAGAAAACAACAATAATTAAACAAGCAACGAACAAGCATGACATGTTACGTACTTATTTGTTTGCCACAATTTCGGTTGTGGCAGCGGTGGAAAAGTGAAACTATGACAAAGACAAAAAGTAATATATTGCTCTCTGTCACTACTACTGAAAGATACATAAGACTATCCCGTTCGGTCATTTCACCCCACCCATCATGACCAATCCATGTTATACTAGATTCATGGCCTAATTACTGTTTTTTGATGGACACTTTTCATACATACAGATTTGGCTCCTTTACGTATAGTCTCCATGAGCACATATGTCTCCAATTCTTTTTGATGTTGAAATTGTTGCATGGATTACCTGAGTAAGGAGCTTTTATATCTAAATGTGGAGTAACAATATGACATCTATTTTTCTGATTGTGATCTCAGAATAATGACTAAAGCATAGAAGTCGGGCAAAAATGCTTCGCAAATATGTATACCCGTACTTTACTTCCTTACGAATTAGATAATGTGCCGAAAAGAGATGCATATATGCTTGTTATTTCTCATTTACGTACGGTGTCATAAGTTTGATAATTTGCTAGGGATGTAACTGTGTCGATTTTTTATATCGATAGATTATGCATAAGTTTATGTGCCGTGTAAAAGAATAATCACGAAATTGGCAAATTGATAATAGTCTGGCTAATGAAAGTTGAACCTGAAAAAACGCGGCAATTTCAAGAAATCTGTAGCAGGCGGCTCGTTGAAATGAAATGAAATGCGTGGAATACAAGGATTGCATAACTTTTATACTTTTTATAATTTTCATATTCTAAAAATCATTAAAAAGTATAAAAATTATGCAATCCTTGGAATCAAAGAGCCGCCTGATATGAGGATTAATGCATGTACCTAATATAGCTTTTATCTCATTTGCAGTCTACCACTCAGAACCGTCTAACTATACCTCTCGTTTTTTTATCATTAGAAAGAAGGCGAGCGATCTTAACGTGTCGTTTTATCGAAAAACACTTTGAAAGTAAGTCACAACAAATATAATATACGATCATTTACATACTTTTGCTTTCATAAGTAAAATATTGCTATATTTATAAAAAAACTTGTCAATAAAAAGACACGTGGAAATGGTTTACCGTTTTTTCTAATGCTAAAAGACTAAGTATAGTTTCTAGTTACGTACAGTCAGCTGCAGAGAAAAGGCACCCCCCTGCATACAAAGTTCTGTAAATTAGTATGGACGTGGGGTACCTTTTCTCTGCAGCTGACTGTACCAAATAGGAAATGAAAAAAAAAACATACGTGTAATATTTTTTATTTATTTAATAATAGGGAATTATTACGCGAAACTCGGCGTAGGTGGCGCCACTATCACAATCTGAGGGTCTATCGCGAAACAAGAAAATCGAACTTTCGTTATCTAACATCTCTGTCACTCTTGCGTATTCGAGCGATAAAGAGGCAGCTAGATAAAATTTCGGATTCGAGTTTTCCGGTAGGTCCCCTGAAAACTTGTCAAAAACCTGAAATAAAACTATGAAAACGGATTATATCGCGTATATTGAATTTATAATACATCCCGACGTTTCGACGTTTGTCAAAAACCTGTTAAAGGTACAGTATGAATAAGTTACTCTACGGTGCACTAAAAAAGCTAGTGCTGCACTCTGGTGGCAGAACATTGCAGTAATATCCCCTATTCCTCGTCCTTTGGAAATCTGAAATAAAAAGTTGAGTTTTGTGACCAACAATATTAATAAAAGGAACATTCATCAATGATCATTAACGTCTTTTTTATTAGGGTTCCGTACCCAAAGGGTAAAAACGGGACCCTATTACTAATACTTCGCTGTCCGTCTGTCTGTCACCAGGCTGTATCTCATGAACCGTGATAGCTAGACAGTTGAAATTTACACAGATGATGTATTTCTGTTGCCGCTATAACAACAAATACTAAGAAGTACGGTCCCCTTGGTGCGCGCGTCCGACCCGCACTTGACCGGTTTTTAGTATTAAACTATAGTCTGGCAAACACAATCTGTCAGTAAGTAAGAACAAAGAAAACTATAGGTACAGTCGAAGGCAAAAATATCGATCCAGACAAATGGCTTAAAAATATGTGAACACGATTTTATTGTCTGAGCGTACACATATTTTTGAGACTTTGGGAATGTATATATATTTATGCCCTTGACTGTACTCATCAATTAAAATGAGACAGTCCTGGGCCAAACTATAAGAAAGCTGTAAATGTCGATAGGTTATTGATCTGAGGTCGCTACATCACTATGCCAAAAATATAACCTTTCATACTTAGCAGAAAAGTTCGAAAATATATGCAAAAATCTATATAGACTTGAATGCAAGTAATAATTACATAAACAACATATCGATTTCTATGTTTAGGGTCAGGTCCTATAAATTAATTTCTTCAAAATTGAACAAAACTCACCGATTAAAGGTTATCGGTTCGTGCGTATTTTCTTTACTTCATGTATGCGATTTACAGCCCTCGATCACACAAGACATTATCACAAAGGGAACTTCAAACCATTATAAAAAAAAACTCAGCACGTTTTCCAACAATCTTTCAGGAATAGCAAAAATATAATTAAAATAAACCAAGATGACCGCTGAAACATCCCGAAATATTTCAACTAAAATAATACGACTATGTCAAGTTGTTACAGTTGTCACCTACCTGTGAAATAATGAACATATATTTTATTTGGCTGGATTATATTATAGAACCACATAGGACCATTTGACATTTCCCTCAGTTTATCTTATGACAATACTGGAAAAAACGAAAGAACTTGCGGATTGTTGTCTCACTCACTCATAGACAAAAAGTAATAACGTGTTGTGAATACGATATCTTTTACCAAGCTTTTATTTTTGCCCGGCTTCTTTGCTTTAGTCATTATTCTGAGATTGTGATAGATAGCAACCCCTGCCTCAGAATAATAACTAAAGCATAGAAGCCGGGCAAAAATGCTTCGCAAATATGTATACCCGTCCTTTACTTCCTTACGAATTAGATAATGTGTCGAAAAGAGATGCATATATGCTTGTTATTCTTCATTTGTGTAGGGTGTCACAAGTTTGATATTCACTGAATTATCATTATTGTGTATAATACGAAGAAGTTAATCGAAAATTACAATTTTTTCGCTAAATTACCATTTATTTCCCTTAATAAAATATCTGCGTGTTTCCTTAATCATTCGGATGAGACGCCGCCGAGAGCCCGGACGGTTCAAACACGCTATCACATGTCGACGCGACTTGGGTTGGACTGGACGGCGAGGCGGGGAGCTCCAGTAACTGGGCGTGTGAGGCTGAGGAGTGCTCTTCGGTTCTTTTCTGGACGCTCTCCCATTCTTCTAAATCTTCCGGAGTAACGTCGAGATCAGGGAAGGTATCGGAGCAGCTTTTGGACATCGAAGTCGGAGCTTTGAATTTTGCCACAATTTTTTTTTTACTGTTTTTTCTGTAACGCAGGCCTATATATGCGTTTTACACGATTTAAATTTTGCCCACATTTCAAACAAAAGTTGAAGTTCTCCCCTGCAATGCTTCGGCATTGGTCGCACTGTAACAGCAAACTATTAGATTTGGGGCAGGATGTGTGTCTATCCTGACTCTCCAACTATTTCACACAAAATGGACTGTGCATAATTATTTTATTTGAATTTTCGGCAAAACCAATGCAACAAATCCCATAGGGTTATATATTTGACAGAGGGAATGTCACCTAAGACAAACTGTGACACTGCAATGGCGGACGGTTTGGTCGGAAAACATGATAAACAATGACCAACAACAACAATTAATTTATATCCGAAATTCATGTAATCGTGTTTAATCTCCTTGTTATCGTGGAATTACCATACCGACCTAGTTTGAGATGCACAATCAATAATTTAGTCATTTACCTAAATTATCTCTTATATACATATATTAGGTTTAAGATTCTTTATTCTCACTAAGAATTTGACAATTCACTTACATGAGAACTTAAAACTACACAAATACATATATATACATTTGATATACATATTGATTTAATTCAAGGGCCTGACACTCTTTGATAGAGAAAGATAAGTCTTATTGCGATTCCTAAAAGAGGAAAGAGAAAATAGTGCCATGCTTTGTCCTTATCTCAGAATAATAAGTAATAACTAAAGCATAGAAGCCGGGCAAAAATAAGAGCTTGGTAAAAGGTATCGTATTCACAACACGCTATTACTTTTTGTCTATGAGTGAATGAGACAATCGCAAGTTCTTTCGTTTTTTTTTCAGTATTTTCACAAGATGAACTGAGGAAAATGTCAAATGGTTGTTTTTCTACTCGTCGAGTATGATCTGTGTATTACAACTTCATATGCAACACTACAACCTTACTCTTTTCAACGTTGGATAGTCTATGGCACTTCCGACTCAAGCATAAAGCGAGGTTTAGACTAGCAAGCATGGAGACTATATAAAAGAGCCAAATCTCTATGTACGAAAAGTGTCCATCAAAAACAGTAATTAGGCGGCGCCACCATACACCGAAATACTACTAAAAACAACCTACGTAATTTGGTCGGGTTATTTGTTGCCTTATATGGTTCATGTTATACTCATGTCCCAGACCCTAACTAGCGCCACCGGAGAGATTAGGAACTATTATTTACAGCTGAAAGCTGGTCACTTTTGCAATAGTTCTGCCATAAGAGATTGTCGTCCTTTCTATACCGTCCATACTAGCAAGAACTTGCATGCAATTTACGTTACATTGCCGTCTTACTAAGGTAAACTGCATTCAAAATGTTTATGAGATACCGCAATGTAATGAAAATTGCAAGCAAGTTCTTGCTAGTCTAAACCTCGCTTAAGAATTTTATCGATACGGTTTAGTCAATTATATAAATTTTGAAAATAGAACTTCATACATTTAGATAAAATATTTCATGTTTAAGGAGACTCGATTCAATGCAAATGTTGCAAATGCAATGCTGATGTTGCCGTCGCATCTGCTTTGTGAATTTTGTGATTGGTTGGCCAACAATAGTACATTATTGTCGAGGCTCGCAAGTAGCTACTTGCTGGCTGAGGATTCGTTTTAAACGGACGACCTTGGAAGTCCGTTTAATTGAATCCGAAGCCAGCAAGTAGCCTTCCAGCCGAGTCATATATAGTGCTTCTCTCAAAAATGGCGCAATAAATACAAATATACCTATAATATAAATATTTTACAGAAGCAACGTTCTTATGTATATATTTTCACAGAAAAAAGTAAAAAGATTTGCTTTGCCGCCTTTTTATTTTTTTAAATTAAAAATAGAAGTGTATTTTTCTGCTGAAAATACGCCAACCTATTTGAGACACCTAAATAGTCGCGGTACCAACATTATAATAATAAGTACTGATCATCTGTTTGGCTGTTTAATGGACCACATGCCTTCATTTGATATGGCCACTTCAACTTTTAAAAAGTTTGGAACTCGACAAATAATGGAATTTGTATGCAACATTGCAGTCCTGAAATCGAGACTGCAATGTTTTTAACTTTTTAATTTTTTGACTGACCATAAACTACGCACTTCGCGACTTATTTTTTAACCGGCAACGACGGCAACGTCGACTTTGCCGTCCATTTTTGAGAAATAGTACATTATTGTCGAGGCCAGCAAGTAGCCTTCCAGCCGAGTCATATATAGTGCTTTTCTCAAAAATGGCGCAATAAATACAAATATAATATAAATATCTTACAGAAGCAACGTTCTTATGTATATATTTTCACAGAAAAAAGTTAAAAGATTTGCTTTGCCGCCGTTTTATTTTCTTAATTAAAAATAGAAGTGTATTTTTCTGCTGAAAGTACACCAACCTATTTGAGACACCTAAATAGTCGCGGTACCAACATTATAATAATAAGTACTGATCATCTGTTTGGCTGTTTAATGGACCTATGCCTTCATTTGATATGGCCACTTCAACTTTTAAAAAGTTTGGAACTCGACAAATAATGGAATTTGTATGCAACATTGCAGTCCTGAAATCGAGACTGCAATGTTTTTAACTTTTTAATATTTTGACTGACCATAAACTACGCACTTCGCGAACTACTTTTTAACCGGCAACGTCGACTTTGCCGTCCATTTTTGAGAAAAAACATTTTATTTTATGTTGCAGTAGAAACAATTGCTTCATAAATCAGAAACGTGCATGTGACACCCTTCATATAGCAACATCCATACCCTACGAAAACCGCTTAGCGTTGCTTGTTAGTTTCCATATAGGCTACGGTGGCCAAAATCGAGAAAAAAACTGTCTTAAAATTGAATTTAGCGCGGAGCAGGTACCAGGGCCTCATGAGTTACGAGGAGGTGTCGTTGACCAACCCGCCGGGGGCGCCGGGCCCGGCGGCTGGGGCGCGCACGAGTATGAAGGTATCGCGGGCTGCGGCAGCTCGCGTATCTTAGCTGTATACTTTTGGTTTGTTTACTAGACCTGTACCGCTGGCTATATTTTGACCCCTAGGTTATAAAAATATTAAAGTCAATTCTGTTTTCGCTTATGAATACTTTGTTAAGATGTAAATCTTACATTTTGTTTTGTGTCATATATATAATTTGCTTTTCTAGTAATTTGTTATTTTGTGGTAATTATTTATTATTTTGAATTATTTTGGAGAAAAAAATATTCGAGAGAAAACATGTAACTGTGTTGCATTTAGGATAGTGTTTTTAGTGTGAAAACATAGTTTGTGTCAATTACGTCCACTGCAATCTGATACTATGTCATAATATTCTAAATGACACAAAAAAAAAATTAGAGTTAAAAAAAATTACTTAGGTCGAATTTAATCGTTTAAATAGGTCCATTAAATGATTTTGTGTCTTATTAAGGCATAGCTTCATAAGATATTTGATGATTTTGTTGTAACAGGCTGTCACCGTTACAAAAGAATATTAAAGATATTAGAGTTTACATCTTATTAATTTGAAATGCGGGATAAATAAGATGTATGAATTTGTGTCACTTGCATCCACTGCATAAACAAATATTACAAAAATATTATTTGCGTTCAAACGAAGCTAGCGGGCGGTCTGAATGGGCAACGGAGGCCGTGCAGGGTGGGGCCGCGGCGTGACCTTGCCGTACGCAACGCATGTTTACTTCGCCTGTGCGACAAATTAACGCAACTTATTCAAAGAAGTTACGCAAACAACACAACAACAAGCAACAAGCAAGCAAAGAATGCGTCGAATTATCTTTTACCTATTTAAAACTTATAGATATTGTACAATGTCACCATTATGCAAAAGAACTGTAAGTATATGTTTGATTTGCGAGCGAGCTGGCAACATTGCGCAGGGAAATCTTAAAAATATCGCGTTTACGTGAACGCCACATACATTTGTGACAGTGATAGGGAAAAGGTACCACTAAAGTAAAATTTGATTATTAATACCGTGACTTTCTTTCATTCTTTGATAAAAAAAATTGCTATTTATGCAACAAGTGCGGAAATCATCTTTACGCACGTGTATCATACAATGTTTTACTATGCATTGTGCGAGTAAATAAAAAAACATATCATGGCAAATAAGTTTAATTATTAAAAGGAGTGTTTTAAATCGACACGAGTTGCGAATTACCTATTCGCACGTGTATCGTACGTTTTACAGTACATATGGCCCTTTAAACTTTCGACATATGCACGGTAAGTGCTCTTTTCCGCACTAGTGCGAGAAAGTAGCACCATATGTACTGTAAAAAAAAATTGAAAACAAAAAGCACTAGTGCGGAAAAGCAGTACTTTCCGCACGATATGGCTCCGTAGGAAACGCACTTTTCGAGCACATGCATTGTAAATATAGGACTGTATCTCCTAAACCATGCGTCGTAGCGCAAAAATAATAAAATTTTCGTTCCCCTTTATGTAACCCAAAAGTAATACATGAAAAATACAATGAAAAAAAAGAAACAAAATCTTTATAGGGCTGTATTAGCTGTATCTCCTAAATCGTGCATCGTAGCGCAAAAATAATCAAATTTTCGCTCCCCTTTAAGAAGCCCCTAATTAAGATTTAAAAACGCAAAAAAGAAAAAAAGGGGAAAAAATCTTTATAGGGCTGTATCTCCTAAACCGTGCGTCGTAGCGCAAAAATAAACGTTTCGGTCCCGTTTATGTAACCATTATTTATATTTAAAAAAAACGCAATAAAAAAAACAAAAAAAACTTTATAGGGCTGTATCTCCTAAACCGTCGTAGCGCAAAAATAATCAAATTTTCGTTCCCCTTTATGGAACCCCAAACTAATATACAAAAAACACAATGAAAAAAAAAACAAAAAAAATCTTTATAGGGCTGCATCTCCTAAATCGTGCATCGTAGCGCAAAAATAATCAATTTTTCGTTCCCCTTTAAGAAACCCTTAATTAATACTTAAAAAAAAAAACAAAAAAACAGGAAAAAATCTTTATAGAGCTATATCTCCTAAACCGTGCGTGGTAGCGCAAAAATAACAAAATTTTCGTTCCCCTTTACGGAACCCCAAAATAATATACAAAAAACAATGAAAAAAAAACCAACAAAAAAAATCTTTATAGGGCTGCATCTCCTAAACCGTGCATCGTAGCACAAAAATAATAAAATTTTCGTTCCCCTTTAAGAAACCCTTAATTAAAACTTTAAAAAAAACCCAGGAAAAAAACTTTATAGAGCTATTATAGCTATATATATAGATATAATATCTCCTAAACCGTGCGTGGTGGCGCAAAAATAATAAAATTTTCGTTCCCCTTTATGCAACCCATAATTTATATTAAAAAAAAAAAACAAAATTAAAAAAAAACATTATAGGGCTGTATCTCTTAAACCATGCGTCGTAGCGCAAAAATAATTAAAAAAAAACCCTTTAAGAAACCCGTAATTAATACTTAAAAAAAAAACAAAAAAAAACCAGGAAAAAAACTTTATAGAGCTGTATCTCCTAAACCGTGCGTGGTACCGCAAAAACAATAAAATTTTCGTTCTCCTTTATGCAACCCATAATTTATATTTAAAAAAAAACGCAAAATTTAAAAAAAAAAACTTTATAGGGCTGTATCTCCTAAACCATGCGTCGTAGCGCAAAAATAATTTAAAAAACCCCTTTAAGAAACCCGTAATTAATACTTAAAAAAAAAAAAAAAAAAAAAACCAGGAAAAAAAACTTTATGGAGCTGTATCTCCTAAACCGTGCGTGGTACCGCAAAAATAATAAAATTTTCGTTCCCCTTTATGCAACCCATAATTTATATTTAAAAAAACGCAAAATTTAAAAAAAAAATCTTTATAGGGCTGTATCTCCTAAACCATGCGTCGTAGCGCAAAAATAATAAAATTTTCGTTCCCATTTATGAAGCCCCAAAATAATATACAAAAACACAAGAAAAAAATAATAACAAAAAAACTTTATAGGGCTGTATCTCATAAACCGTGCATCGTAGCGCAAAAATAATCAAATTTTCGTTCCCCTTAAGAAGCCCTTAATTAAGATTTAAAAACGTAAAAAAGAAAAAGAAAAAAATCTATATAGGGCTGTATCTCCTAAACCGTGCGTCGTAGCGCAAAAATAATCAACTTTTCGGTCCCCTTTATATAACCATTAATTTATACAAAAAAAACGCAAAAAAAAGAGAATTTTTTTATAGGGCTTGATCTCCTAAACCATGCGTCGTAGCGCAAAAATAATTAAATTTTCGTTCCCCTTTATGAAACCCCAAAGTAATATACAAAAAACATAATGTAAAAAAGAAAAAAAGAAAAAACACAATAAAAAAACTTTATAGGGCTGTATCTCCTAAACCGTGCGTCGTAGCGCAAAAATAATCAAATTTTCTTTCCTATTTATTCCACCCTTAATTTATATTTAAAAAAAAAACGCTTTCACTAAACTGCTGTAACTCGGAAACTTAGAATCCACAAAGGGGACTACTAAATTATGACACATATTAAAGCCTGACCAGTAATATATGATCATTGTCAAGAGGGCGCTGTTCATTCTCATGTATAGGGTGACAGTTCAGTATAGTATGAAAAAATATTGTATTTAATGAACATCATCATCATTGTAATTAATGTTGCTTGCCACGCTTAAACATAACAAAAATCACAATAAATTGCGTCTTAAAATAAACTTAAAAAGTCTACTAAAAATCGAAACAAAAGTATTTTTTAAGTCGCTGATGTGACATTCTCAATCAAAAGGTAGGTACCACTTTGTCGTTTACCATAAAGACGAAATTTGATTATATCTTTATACAAATAACCTGTCAGAGAAAGTGGTACCTTTTGATTAGGAACGTCACAAATGTTGGTCAGTATGAGGAGTGCAGCCTACAGTTTATTTTTAATTATATTTATATACCTACTACGGTAAGATTGATAAGACAATGTAATTATGCCTCCGAATGAAATAAATACACTGTATCGCAAAACTAAGTGGCGAAACAGCTCATAATGCCATCTCTTTCACTCTTGGTTGGTCTTAACGAGATAGTATTAAGATCTCAGTCGCCAGCTGATATTGCGGCAAGTATAATAAGCACCCCACCCGCGTAGGTACCCTTCCCCGCGCACGCCCTTCTTGCTCAATTGAGTTTTATTTTGCCAGATAGTAAAAAAACCGTGGATCAAAATGACCCAAATTATGAATGATGTCTCAATGTGGTATTATAATATTGTAGACGTAAACTTAATAATATGAATTTTTTTTTGTGGCAGATACAGGGTGTTAATTAGAAAAAATTTTTTTTTAAATAAAAGCGGTGGATGAATTTGACACAGATTTGTTTGAATAACATCATATAACAATGTTCTGTAAAGTACAACACTTCACTTACCGACTCTAATATTTTTTTAGGCGTTTTAGGATCAATATTAGGTATTTATTAAATGCCATTATACCCGTGGATGAAAATGACACAAAATGCGTGTGTACGTCGGAAGCCACTGTGCCTTTACAGAGAAACAAAGAATTTCGTCTCTAATATTTTTTTTACAGAATGCTGATTGAAAAAAGAAATACCTAAATTTCTACCTAAGCAAATACCTAGGATGACACAATAGTAGATTGTTAACCAAGGGATGAAAGGCACTCATTTCTGCCGAGGTATTTTGGTGCTCGAACACAGTGAGAGCGCCAACAGTCCGAGGCTGAAATGACGCCTTTCACCCGAGTTAAACACTCTACTTTTCATTTCGAATACGAGGAAAGTAAAATGCATGTGTTTTTTTTAAAACATGACCAAGTATACATTTTTATAGTATTTCTTAAGGGTACTTTCGGTTAGCAATTTAGGCAAAAGTATCATTATTTATGGAATGGAGAGTCAAATATCAGAATGGAAATTGTATAACAAATCCATTTAAACTCAAATTTGAATTGCTTATCGTAAAAAAATCAAAAAAATCGTACTTCGAACGTAAAATGCTCTAGTGCAGACGCGTATCATTTTCTGCACACCTTTTAGAACAACAATGACCCTCTTTCAGAGCATGAGAAATGAAAAATATTATTTTTAGGTTTAGTATATGGTCTGGAAACTATACCTATATATAAAAAATAAGCAACATTAATATTCTTATAACCTCAGAAGTTATTGGTACAGGTCTATACCTATATGATTCTACTAAGTAGTTGAAGTATTATTTTTTTGTCTCGTAGAAAATAGTACATTTCGATGCTAGTGCGGAAAGTATGTCATTACTTCACGAGCACCGTGGGCTCGTGGCAAGACTCGGGACGAGTGAAGAATGACATATCCGCACGTGTTTCGAACGACGTTTTTTAATACAGTTGCGAAAAAATAAGAAAAGCAACAAGTAAGGAATGGAATTCGAAACTTTTATATTATTAATTCTGTGACACTGACATCATTGACATTGACATTATGAAGAGGTGTTTTTCTAGCTTTTATTCGATTAGAATAGATTTTGTTATTATTATTGAACCCACTTCAATGAAAGCTTTTTTTTCAAATGTATGTTCTATAAGACAGAAACAATTGTAAATATTAAAACATTGTACTATTATTACCTAAATATCGTTATTTACGATTATTTGTGTATCGTATATTTTTAAAAACAATATCGAATGTTGCCTTTAGAAACTTAAAACATTCTTGCAGTATGAAAATACGCCTCTTCTTTGACAGGCGTTCCGTTCCATTCAGACAACTTATTAAAAACGGTTTTTCAACATTAAAAAATAAACGTGTTATAATACCTACTTATAATGATGAAGAGGTAAGTAATAAAATATGAAATATGCATATTTTTCGTATTCTTACATTAACAGTAGGTTTTTATGTCGATTACGTTTAAAGGAAACTAATATTAACACTCATCAATAAGTAGTCATGAATTGGACCAAGTAAAAATTTAAAAAAATTGGAAAAGTAAAAAGCACTAGTTTGCGAAAACCAACTTTCCGCACGTTAAACAGCTACGAAAAGTAGCACTTTTTGAGCAACTGTATTAAAAAGTATTGTATACGATAGTGATATAATCAAGCTTTTCAATCTCGTACCTTAACTTAAGCAACTCAGCAAGCTTCGTTGCTTAAACACGGTACTCGACTGGAAAGCTCTCTATTATATCACGATTGTATAAAATACTATTTTGGTTGTCTTTTAATCGAGCCAAATAAAATATATGTTCGTTATTTGACAGGTAGGTGTCAACTGTAACAACTTGACATATATAGCAATCGACCCCGACTCTAGTTTGTCTCTGAATTTACAAAAACCTCAGAATAATGACTAAAGCAAAGAAGCCGGGCAAAAATAAAAGCTTGGTAAAAGATATCGTATTCACAACACGCTATTACGTGAGACAAGTTCTTTCGTTTTTTTCAGTATTGTCATAAGATGAACTGAGGAAAATGTCAAATGGTTGTTTTTCTACTCGTCGAGTATAATCTGTGTATTACAACTTCATGTGTGGTTCGAATATAATCCAGCCAAATAAAATATATGTTCGTTATTTCACAGGTAGGTGTCAACTGTAACAACTTGACATAGTCGTATTATTTTAGTTGAAATATTTCGCGGTATTTCAGCGGTCATCTTGCTTTATTTTAATTATATTGTTGCTATTCCTGAAAGATTGTTGGAAAACGTGCTGAGTTTTTATTTGTAATGGTTTGAAGTTCCCTATGCGATAATGTCTTGTGTGATCGAGGGCTGTAAATCGCAAACAGGAAGAAAGAAAATACGCACGAACCTTTAATCGGTGTTTTGTTCAATTTTGAAAATTAATTTATAGGACCTGACCCTAAACATTGAAATCGATAGGTTGTTTATGTAATTATTACTTGCATTCAAGTCTACCTATATATAGATTTTTGCATATATTTTTGAAATTTTCTGCTAACTATGAAAGGTTATATTTTTGGCATAGTGATGTATCGACCTCAGATCAATAACGTACTTGATGAGTACAGTCAAGGGCATAAATATATATACATTCCTAAAGTCTCAAAACTATGTGTAGGCTCAGACAATAAAGTCGTGTTCACATATTTTTAGCCATTTGTCTGGATCGATATTTTTGCCTTCGACTGTACCTTTAATTTTCTCGCTCTTACTTATGGGTGCGTCGAACACGCAACGCTTTTTAAGCTCTCGTGCTAACGGGGCCTTAGAGTTAGACCAAGTCTGAAACTCTGCAACGATTTTGATAGCATACGCAATTACGCAGTCCAAGTGTTATTTATACGTCATAATTTCATAGAAGTTTACTTTTAAAATAACACTTGCACTGCGTGTGTTATCAAAATCGTTGCAGACTTTTCTTGGTTTGACTCTACAGTTTTTCGCCTTCTATTGAGTTATTACAAAGGAGTAAGGTGCAAAAGCGTAAACATATCTGACGTCGACTGTACCATACGATCAGAGAGGAGAAAAATATATTTTTATGCCAAAAATGCCTTTCATCATTTTGGAAAATAGATCATACTCTTCAAACTGCTGGATCTATTTCTATCAAACATAGCTAAGAACCACCACAAAGAAAGTCGCATTCACTTTTTTAAAAAACCGCTTCGAAATCCGACCATACGAAGGAGAGCTACGATTAGATGGCACAGGTCAGGTCAGGTCACAGGTCTGTCTGTGGCACTGGCATCGTACGAGTAGCTCTCCTCCTGTGTGCAGACATTGGCGTCAAACATAACACCCGTCTTTTTGCATCGGGGGTAATAAAATAAACCGTCATAGGGATCACCATCACCATTCGATGCGACAGGTATAATATACATATTCAGCAGGCGAGAAAGAGTGCCCTGGGGTTTTAGCGGTAGCTCTACTTTCTCACCGTGACGTCAGCCGGGTGTAGGAGGCAGACATAGGGGCGCCACTCTCATTGATCCGGCAGCTGATTCAATGTCAGCATCCAGGGTGCGTAGTGTAAGTACCACCCCCGCGTGCCCTCGTTTCTATTGACCTTTCACTTGGAACTCAGGTTGACTTTACTAAAGCGGCAACATTCACACTGAACACTTCTATTGTTTTTGTTTTTCATACTGCGATGGTAGCAAATAAGAATAGGGCTCGCCTGATGGAAAGCGGTTTCTGTGCTTATGAACGCGAGCATAGCTGGGAAGACAAGACCTAGTTATTTTAATAACAAAACTTCCGTGAGACACAGACATATTAAATATAATAGTTCTTTGAAGTACCGAATAATGTAAGGATTTTTTTTTACTAAGTTATTGTACTTATATACATAAGTAGGTGAATTATTAACAGCATACCTATCAGTAAAACTGGCAAGAGCATGTCGGGCCATGCTCAGTGTAGGGTTCCAGTAGGCCGTTCGTCACGAGTCACAATAGGGTCACTCGAACGGGGACTATCAGTAGGTAGTAGGTACATGCGTATGCAAAGGTGACTGTACGTAACAAGTAAAAGGGACGAGTACCTTCGGTACGTCTTTTTACTAAGAAGGGAAGACTTTTTGCAATAACTCAAAAACGGCTACCCTGATCATGTTCGCTATAGTTTTCGTTGATTTTCCTTATTATTCACGATTTTTTTAACATTTATTTTTTTGTATCTATTGCTCAAAGGTAGAGAAGGGAATATACATAAATAATAATAATAAATAATAAATCCGTATACAACCCCATATATGTACGAGTATATCAACCATCGCACTTACTCGTACCGCCATGCAGTAAGTGCCGCTCCGATTGATCTGAAATTTGGCATGAACTTGCAGCTTATGCGACGGTCATAGTTAATCCAGATTTGTAATCCAGTTCTAGAAAACGGCTCTAGGTAAATATCATAACATCGACAACATTTACAATATAAGGGACCAGCCACTTATACATATTTTAGATTTCGGCACAAATCGATCTAATAATGTTTTATTCCTAAAATAACGTGTTTTCAGAATATTTCGCTACCGATTTTTATTTGTAAATTTTTGAGGACAAACGGTACGAGAAATATTTAGGTAGTAACTATTTACCTGCCTCGTGCCTGTTGTGTAGAACTAAAATTCACTTTGTGTTTGTATCTTACCTGCTTTATTAACTGCAATTAGTCATTTTTACGTGATGACACACCCACTTATGATGGCAAGTTCTATCTATAGGCTCAAAACAAAATAACATTGACACAATGATAACGCCTGATAAAACGGCGTGACATAGGAAAATCACGCCGGCGGCCTACGAAATGCACTTATTACTTCAGTGATATTCATGGTTTGATTGATTGAAACATCATAGTGATTTTCATGAATTGGTGACTGAAGTCTGAGGAAGCGAATGCTCATCGGTCCCGCGTCAGGTACACACCTTCAGTACATTGCATATCCTCCCTGCTTCCTCAACCTCTATCATAAGTACCTATCATATCAATCAGATCACATTCAGATAATGAGCATTTAAGTACCTAGGTACCTACTATTTTGTATCTGATATTGCTATGTCACATAAGGAAGCGTATCGTCAGTATTTTAACTACTTACCTACATAAAAAGTCGTAATCAACCCATGACCAACCCTAAGACCATACTCATGACTAATCCTATGACTAAACCCATTTATGCAAGCTTTTATTTAACAGTACCTAAGATGTTTGTTAGTTAGTGTGGGTCAAATCTTGGAAGATAAATTTGACCGAATTCCCAATTGAGCTAAAGTTTTGCATACTTACATAATGACAATGGAGACAGGAGGTGGCCAAGTGGGAACTGTGATAAAACAACGCAAACTAATTTGACTTTTAGGTCGTTAGAATTGTCTCGATGAGTATTAGTTGTATAAAACAAGCATTTACTTTAAGAAAATAACCTTATTAGAGTTAGAACGTTTTCACAGTGTCCGATCCGATGTAGTCAGGCCGCGGGGGTGCGCCCGGGCGGTGTTTAGCGGTCACGCACACTACAACAAGCATTATGCCTTCACATACTCACACAAGCAAATATTATCGGTCCGACAGCTGACGGGGCGCTCTGACATGGCTGAATTTATCGGAATATGTCGGAAGGCGCCTATGACAAAAACAGCTGCAGGACAGTGCCATTGGCATTAAGTTCGCCGTTTTTGCGTTATTTATATTTTTTTTAAATTAAATCTATAAATAAATACAGATATCTTACATTTTACTTCCTTCCGACATCCGATATCGGATCGGACAATGTGAAAACGCTGTTAAGCAAAAAATAAACCGTGAAGGCTTACCAAGTTACCAACTTGTCGAAAATAGTCCGCACTTATCACAACATTGTCTTACATGGTTGCTCTAGTAAAATAAGTATCACCTATCGATATTTTAGCACAATGTGAAGAGCGAAGTGTTTATTCGTTTGTTCATTGTTTCGCAAGTTACTAAAAATCGCGTGACATATCAATTTACAGCATTCTAATTTCTATAAACGGTAATACCCGGTAATATAATGTCAAGTTACGTCTTTTCAGCTAGAGTTTGCTATCAAACCTAGAATTCATATATGTACTGCGTAGGTACCCACATAAAATATAATATTGCGTCACAATAACTTGATTGCTTACACTAAGCATACCTAAATACGTACCTACCTAAAAAAGGGTAGTACTTATGTAAGTAAATAATACTGGGTAATTTTGTTAAGATGGTAAACAAATTTCCCCATGGAACTAACGACAAATCCGCAAAAAAAATTGAATGCACACCAAAAAAACCCTAGTAAAAAAAACAATTACGGTTCGGCATAAACCTACACCTTGGTTTACGAGTATTTTTGCAATACATAAAAAAATTGAGAGATCATGCTCATGCTCGATATAGCAAGTCAAATAAAGAAGCTCATAGAGAACAATACAAGTCTTTGAGAAGTCTTTTCAATACCAGTCTTTACTTTGAGAAGCGAGCTTTCGATGAACAACATGTAAACAGACATCTAAAAGATTCTAAAAGTCTCTGGTCGAATCTCAAGAGTTTTGTGCTCCCTAGTAAGAAAGATACAGTAGACCTCCCTGACCATTTAAATGATCCGGAACAAATAAACAATCATTTTCTTGACGTTCCGGGGTCAAACAGCCAAGACATTTCACTTATGACTTTTTACGAATTTCAAAGGCACGGCAGTTCACTTTTTAGGTTGAGCACGGTCAATGAGTATGTTATATCCAAAATTATCATGGGTTTCAAATCTAATGCTATGGGTATTGATCGTATTTCATTGGATATGATAATCCTTACTTTGCCAGAAACGTTGCCAGTTATTACAGCAATGATTAACAGAGCTATTTCGACTTCAACTTTTCCTGATATGTGGAAAACTGCAGTCATTCGGCCAATACCCAAAAGTAATAGTCCCTCTAATCTTCGCGACTTACGACCGATCAGTCTGTTACCTTTGTTGTCTAAAGTCCTGGAAAAAGCTGTGTACGATCAGTTACTTCAATACTGCGAACTCTTTTGTCTACTGCCAGAAATGCAATCGGGCTTTAGGAAGCAGCATAGCACGAGCACGGCTCTTCTGGATGTCGTAAATAATATTCTTGCATCTCAAGATGAAGGCTGTGGGACAATTTTGACGCTGCTTGATTTTTCTCGTGCTTTTGACTCCATTAATATTGCACTCTTGCTGTCAAAGTTAGCTTTTTAAGGTTTTGATAATTCAGCTATACAGTTTTTCAATAGTTATCTTTTCGGTCGCCAGCAGCTAGTAGAGCTTAGGAAGTCCAATGGGTTGGTCGTACATTCTGACGCCCAGCCTGTTAAAAGAGGCGTGCCCCAAGGATCTATACTTGCCCCACTGTTATTTATATTGTACTCGGCGGACATTGTAAAAAGCATCAAAAACAGTAAATTTCATTTATACGCTGATGATTTGCAGTTGATGGTCCCTTTTCATTAACACAACGTCGGGGAAGCAATGCACCGTATAAATGAAGACCTCTCGAACATTGCTGAATGGTCTGCGAAAAATTCCCTAGTCTTGAACCCAGCTAAATCCAAATTCCTTGTCTTTGGAAGTATGAAACAAATTTCAAGCTTTACGCAGAGTGACGATAATGTTCAAGTTGCTGGTATCTCAATTGAGCGAGTATATAAAGCTCGTAATCTTGGTATCTTAATGGATTGTCACCTTAGTTTCGAGGAGCATGTTATGGACACGGTCCGCAACTGTTTCTATAGGTTGAAATTGCTTTACGGGATCCGTCCATTCATTTCTATAGACCTGAGAAAAAAACTTTGTGAAGCTCTGGTACTGTCTAAATTTAATTACTGTGACACAGTTATCGGCCCGTGTTTGTACAAGAAAACACAAAAGCTGATCCAAAGGGTTCAAAATGCCTGTGCCCGTTACTGTTTCAACATTCCCCCTCGAACTTCGGTTACACCTTACCTATCCAGTGCAAGGCTGCTTAAGATGGAACATAGGCGACACCTTCACTTAGCTTCTCTTCTGTTTGGTGTAATTAAATACGGCAAGCCGTCCTATCTTTCGGAGAAATTGCTTTGGCGTCAACAAAGGCGGACCGATCGTGATATAGCTAACCTGAAGCCGCTCATTGCCCCGAAATATAAATGTGCTGCATTCCGTGGCAGCTTCCGGTTCCAAGCTACCAAGTGCTGGAATGACTTGCCGCCGCCTATTAGAAACTGTGGTTCCAAATTCGGTTTGAAACGGAAACTGCGTGAAATACTTTTTGACATTCAAATTAAATCTGGACCCGTTGCACGTTAGTTATTTGCATTTCTTTTTCTTCTTTAAAATATCAAAAAATGTTGCATAAATCACCCAATAAGTATTCATTACAATTACAATTATTTATTAATAAAATTACAATTTTACACATAGTAATTACATTACAATACTATTCTAAATTGACATCATTTTTCATATCCTTACATTAAATTATAAAAAATACAAATATTACAATGCATTCAATGACTATTCATTTATTATGTTTTTTTTATATATATTTATATACATCTTATTAATATAGGTATTTATATGTCACTCCCTAAGGCCTTGGCAGAATAACAGCGTTGGAATTTGCCTCGCTTGTAAATTGCAACAATATGCTGAGACAGGGCCTCTTCCCTACTGCACACATTGCTGGACCCGTGTGTAATTTTTATGATTTTATGTTTTTTATGTTTTTAATGTGTAAATAATTTAATTTTTGTTTGCTATTATTTTTATATTCCCTTTTTTAACATCTTTTTTCTTTCATTGTATTGTCCTGTGTATGTGTGCTTTATGGAATAAATGTCTTTCTTCTTCTTCTTCTTCTAGTGTGGGGTGGCCCTTAACCCCAAACTAGGAGTAGCGTTTTTTGAGCGTCGTGTCTATGAGAAATGGCGTCGCTGCGCAGTTGTGGCAACGTTGCGTCTTGCGTCTAGACTGTAGCACTGCAGCAGCCAGCAGCCAGCCAGCCAGAGTTGACTAGACGCCGACGCTCGAGACGAGAGACCCTAGTATGGCTATGGGGTGGCCGTGGCCCTAAGAGCCCGAAGTACGACATGAAAGAGTAGATATTAAATAAAACTAGAGACCCGTTGCGGCGTCAACACGCCGCTAGCCTAGAGTATGGTTCTAAAAGTTAGGTTGCCTGTCCACTGGAGCGGAGCGGTAAGCGGGGAAAAAATCCAGCAATAGAATTTCATTAAAATTTTAGAGCGGAGATTTTTCCTCGCTCATCGCTCCGCCACCTCGCTCCGCTCCTGTGGACAGGCAGCCTAAGACTGAACACTTAATGAAATCAGGAAATGTGACGTCCTCAGATGAATCACTGGCTTTCACTATCTATTATATCTTGATGCTGACTATACCCACAGAATATGAAATCTTATAAATAATTATCCATACTAATATTATAAATGCGAAAGTGTCTGTCTGTCTGTCTGTCTGTCTGTCTGTCTGTGTGTTACCTCTTCACGCTTAAACCGCTAAACCGATTTAGTTGAAATTTGGTATACAGATAGTTTGAGTCCCGGGGAAAGACATAGGATACATTTTATCCCAGAAGTCACCCCCCAAGGGGGTAAAAAGGGGGGTGGAAATTTGTATGGGGAATCAATAACCGCTCAACCGATTTAGATGAAACTTGGTATGGGGATGGTTTGAGCTGTGGGAAATGATATAAAATAACATTTATCCCCGAAATCATCCCTTAAGGGTGTAAAAAATGGGGTGGAAATGTATAGTGTGGACCAATTTGGGGGTGAAAAAAGGATGGATTAAAAAGCAGATTTGTTTAAGAATTAAGATACCCAAATTACTAATTCCACGCAGACGAAGTCGCGGGCAAAAGCTAGTTTCTTATAAAATGGCGACACGTTTGTATAATTTTAGCGTATTATATTTCGGTCGCGTAGCACCTACCAGCATGTTTTGTGATCGTTAGTTTTGATGCAAAAAAGACATAATTATTGTCTATCTTTTCGCATCTTTCTAAACTAAAAATCATGATACGCGATCGCGATATGATACGGTAAATCAAGATTTCGTGGATAGGATGCCTTCTTGTCATTTGGCTCTCATGCCTAAAATTTCATAGGGCTAGAGTATAATTTATATTTAATTCTCTTTTTCCTATTATTCATGAGACTGAAGTTTACAAACATTCCGTGACATTCCGTGTCTGGGCTATACCGCGAAAATCAAAGTTCAAATTGCGGGCATCTTTCTCTGTCACTCTAATTACGCCTTCATTGGAGTAAAAGAGAAAGATCCCCGCAATTTGCGAATTTCGGTTTTCGCGGTAGACCCTCTGACCTAATAATAAACTATATACACGTAGTTATAGACATGAAACCGAGCGACCTGGGGTAAGAGAAAGACATATTCATGTATTGACAGTTTCATGTATGGCAGCATAATCCTTTTTAGGGTTCCGTACCCAAAGGGTTATAACGGGACCCTATTACTAAGACTCCGCTGTCCGTCTGTCTGTCACCAGGCTGTATCTCACGAACCGTGATAGCTAGACAATTGAATTTTCACAGATGATGTATTTATGTTTCCGCTATAACAACAAATACTAAAAAGTACGGAACCCTCGGTGGGCGAGTCCGACTCGCACTTGGCCGGTTTTTTCTCTTTCACTCTTATAAATTTCGATATCGCCTCCATTTCATTCGGCATTTTTTCATGGTCGGGTTATTCCATCATAGCAAACCCGACCATGATAAAATGCCCGGTCGGTGATAAAGATAAAGCATGGCACTATTTTCTCTTTCTTCTTATAGGAATCGCAATAAGACTATCTTTCTCTATCAAAGAGTGTCAGGCCCTTGAACCCAATTTAGTTTTTTATTAATTTACTTTTTTGAAAGTATGTACAAAGAGGCGTATTTAAATATTTAGCGCCCCGGGCCATTGGGTATCTGCCGCCCCCCATGACCCATGAAGTAAACACAAAAGCATATTTATTTTCTCAGTGCCTTTCTGCAGAGCTTGAAATCGAACATATAACCCATTGTGAGCGAGGCCGACGGCCGAGCTCTGCATAGGCCGGAGGCCCGGAGCGTCCGATTGCGGTGTGCTGCCCTGTGAGGCTGAAGGCCGAATTGCAAAAGAGCAGAGCTAAAGAGGAAAGAGGACGGCCGCTTCTCCATACAAACGTAGTCCTTATTTTCCTCTCTGGATATTGACATAATGGAAAATATTTTTGCGTAATTTATGCCCCTACGTTTGACGTTTTTCGATTTTTTTATTATTGTGAAAATTAAGAGCCCTTATTCCCTGGAGCGTTCATCGATTTCACGAAATAACACTCAATAGATGGCGTTGACGCGCGGTACGCGAGCGCCGGCAACTATAACGCGTTTTGAACGCAGAGAAGAATAATCTTGATCGTTGTCGATTTCAATAGCAAGTAACATTATTTTTATTGTTATAGCCACTATTTTATTTTATTTTATATGCATAGTAGTAGTCATTTCAGTTTATTATGTTAAGAAAATATACATACTTGTACCCAGAGATGACCAGGGTGCCTAGCCAAGATGCCAACCGTTTAGGTACTTATAGTTTACATTAAAACCAAATCTGCAGCTGGCCTCTGAAATGGGTAATAGAGACGCGATCCGTATGTCTTTCGCTTTCCAAATGACCAGGGTGCCTAGCCAAGATGCCAACCGTTTTCGCTCCGTAGCAAACGAAACGTAACTGTCTCTGTCGCACTAATATTGAAGAGTGATAGAGAGAGATAACGCTATTGTTCGCTTCGGAACGAACGACTGGAATCTTGGCTAGGCACTCGGGTTTAGTACCTACAGTTTACGTTAAAACTTAAAACCACTTAAAACCAAATCTGTAGCTGGCCACTGAAATGGGTAATAGAAACGCGTTCCGTATGTGTTTTGCTTTCCAGATAATCAAAATACCTAGCCAAGATGCCAGTCGTTCGTTCCGTAGCGAACGATAGGGTAATCTCTCTCTATCACTCTTCCATATTAGTGCGACAGAGACGGTTGCGATTCGTTCGCTACGGAGCGTAAACGGTTGTCATCTTGGCTAGGCACCCTGGTCATCTGCAAAACGAAACACATACGGAACGCGTTTCTATTACTCATTACAGTGGCTAGCTATAGATTTGGTTTTAATGTAAACTATAATAGGTACCTAAACCTGGGTGCCTAGCCAAGATGCCAGTCGTTCGTTCCGTAGCGAATGATAGGGTAATCTCTCTCTATCACTTACATATTAATGCGACAGAGACAGTTGCGTTTCGTTCGCTACGGAGCGTAAACGGTTGGCTTCTTGGCTGGACACCCTGGCCATCTGGAAAGGGAAAGACATACGGAACGCGTTTCTACTACCCATTCAGAGGCCAGCTACAGATTTGGTTTTAATGTAAACTATAGGTACCTAAACCTGGGTGCCTAACCAAGATGCCAGTCGTTCGTTCCGCAGCGAACGATAGGGTAATCTCTCTCTATCACTCTTCCATATCAGTGCGACAGAGACGGTTGCGTTTCGTTCGCTACGGAGCGTAAACAGTTGGCATCTTGCCTAGGCACCCTGGTCATCTGCAAAGCGAAACACATACGGAACGCGTTTCTATTACCCATTACAGTGGCCAGCTATAGATTTGGTTTTAATGTAAACTATAGGTACCTAAACCTGGGTGCCTAGCCAAGATGCCAGTCGTTCGTTCCGTAGCGAATGATAGGGTAATCTCTCTCTATCACTTACATATTAATGCGACAGAGACAGTTGCGTTTCGTTCGCTACGGAGCGTAAACGGTTGGCTTCTTGGCTGGACACCCTGGCCATCTGGAAAGGGAAAGACATACGGAACGCGTTTCTACTACCCATTCAGAGGCCAGCTACAGATTTGGTTTTAATGTAGACTATAGGTACCTAAACGGTTGGCATCTTGGCTAGGCACCCTGAACAAACCCAATCACCTAGGCGTAATTTGTGCTATAAAATGTACCTATGATCACATTGATCACTTCTCGGAACTAGCTCGCTGGTTACGAACAAAACAAACGCCTGACGATCGAGCACAGGTCCGTCCCCTAAGCGCGCCTGGCGGAGACTGAGCGCGCAGCGTCCGTGCAGCGTGATTTATACGTCTTTTAAAAATATTTAAATTTACGGGAAAATAGGGCCTATAGTTATGATTATTTTTTTATGGGTTCACATAAAGTTAGAGTTTGCTATAATATTATTTTGAGGGCAAAATATAAGTACAATTTGCGATAAAAAAATATAATGCGACCCTGTTTTCACCAAAAAAATGAAGAAAACTCGGAAGGTATTTTATCAATTTTTTTAAATGAATCTTTGATTTTCAATCATTTCAGCCCCTCGTACAAGATATGGTGAATTGAATTGTAATCATTCATGTACCAAATTATTCTTGTTTACTGCAAAATTGGCAACCGAAACGATACTTCTCACTGCAAATTTTGAAAAATACTCCCAGGAAAATTCATTTATTTTAGGTTTAAAAAGAGAAAATGAAAACTTTATCTATTTCAGCCGCTAGTTTAGGAAATGATTATTTAAGAACGTTAACAGTTTTTGAATAAATACTAATAGTTACGTCGTAATGTTGAATGAAAAAGGACGCATTTTGCAAAATACGCTCGTTTGTAGGAATAAGGCCTCTTAAGAGCGACAAACTGATTTCATACAAATTTGTAAATGCTCCTAACTCTCACTCTTAGTAATTCAAAATTAGAAAAAAAAGTAGGGGCATAGCTGCCGGGCTAGCACATGATTGGCGCGAGAGTATACAACCAATTGTGTTTAAATATTTTCAATTATGTTAATATCCAGAGAGGAAAATGAGGACTACGTTGTATGAAAAGGCGATTTCGCGGACCTTATGGAGGACCTCCTCCACTTTCGTCTTAAAGCACTGGTCATGTCTAAAGCGAGGCGTAAGGGTACAAACATGATTAAAGTTTTTCTGCGAGCCCAGGGGACTTAGTGGAGCTGAACTGGGACAAAAACCTATGCCCAAGACGAGCTATGCATAGTGCTAACGTCACGGATCGTCCAATTGCGGCGCTCTTCCGTGCAAAGCCAAAGGTCGAGGTGGGATAAATCAATGTTTGGAATGGAACAATGACCAAGTTAAAGTGACACCAAAGGCTGAAGACCGAGCTGGAGGAGGGGAGAGCTTGGAATTGGCTTGGAGCTTGGAACCAATGTGATCTCGGCTCTCTTGCTACTCGACCTTTGGCGTTTGCTTATAAGCGAAAGCGCGACTTGCTGGAAATGCTGGAATACTTCGGGTCTTCTGGAAGGCACGACTTTTAAGCGTTTCAGGGCTCGCAACCTGACCTTTTAGTCCGCTATATTTTTTATGACCAAAGCGTCAGCGAATTAAGGCCTCCAGCATAAATTTTAGGTCTGCGGTTTTAAGTGTTTTAACTCGGGCATTTTGCTTTCTTAACCGATTCTCGTGAAATTTTGTGATCAGATTTTACGATCAAATAGATTTTTTTGTCGATCCACTTTTAGGGAGACGTGCGTTTAGACCTCCCGTAGGCGCGCGGAATGCTGACAACGCTGTCCTCATAACTGGCAAAAGACAACTTACTTTAAATTAAATTATGTCTAATACCAGTAACACCACAAAAAAAATTGGGACGCCACTGAGGCACCCGAAACCGAAAGCCAGCGGCGGCCTGCGCCGCCCCCCGCGGCCTGCCGCCCCGGGCCATGGCCCCCTTGGCCCTAGGGTAAATACGCCCCTGCAAACGCGAATTTCTCCAAGATGGTACACATTTTCCAAGATGGCGGCGGTTCCTCGACATAGATCTAGTATATTTTCTTTAGATATGAAATACCTGTGAGAATTAAAAAAAAAAACGTTTTAAGATTACTAACAACATACCAAACATAACATAAGCTATGCCGATGACATGGTGCTTCTCAGCCCATCAATCAGGGGCCTAAGAAGACTTCTGACGGTGTGTGAGCAAGAGCAATATGCTTAAGGCCATGGTCTGAAGTACAATGTACTAAAGACAAAAATGATGGTTTTCAAGTCAGGGAGAGGTCCGACGAATGTCCCGCCTGTGTATTTGGATGGAGCATAAGTGGAAAGAGTGAAAGGAGCAGATTCACAAGACGCGCGATGAATAAAATTAGAGTTCAGTATAATGACGCATACCGCATTCTAATGAGACTGCTAAGATACTGCAGCGCGTCGACCATGTTTGCTGAGGCCGAAGTTCCTGACTTTTTAACCGACTTCAATTTCATAGAAGCAGGAGGTTCTGTATTCGGTTGTGGCTATTTTTTTTTATGTATGTTCACCGATTATTACGAGACCCGTGGTCCGATTTGAGTAATTCTTTTTTTATTCGAAAGGAGCTACTTCCAAGTTGGTCCCATATTAATCTGGTTTTGATCTGATGATGGGATCCCTGAGGAATTGAGGGAACTCCTCAATTTTAAAGGCACATGTATGGTGATTTGGGTGTTTTAATAAGCAACTTGAGCATTTTCTCTCGAAAGCGACCAATTTGATGAAGTGGACCTGATGATGATGATTGTTTTGAAGATAGTGATGATGATTTTTTTAATGTAGGATTTTCAGCGATTACTCCGAGACCCGTGGTCCGACTTGAACAATTTTTTTTTTGTTTGAAAGGAACTACCTCCAAGGTGGTCTCACATTAATCTGGTGCTGTTCTGATGATGGGATCCATGAGGAATTGATGGAACTCCTCAACTTTTAAAGGCACATGTATGGTGATTTGGTCGTTTTCTTAAGCAACTTGAGCATTTTTTCTCGAAAACCACCAATTTGATGAAGTGGAGCTGATGATGATGATTGTTTTGATGATAATGATTTCAGCGATTACTCCGGCACCCATGATCCGATTTGAGTTATTCTTTTTCTGTTTGAAAGAAGTTACCTCTCCAAGGTGTTTTCGTAATATTTTTGGTTTTGATCTGATGATGGAATCCGTGAGGAATTTGGAGCGGCCTTGGCCTGGGTCAGGTGGAGAGTAGGAGTGGACTGTATGTATTTAAATTATAAAAATATGGAAAAATAGAGATTTATTCTAAGAAGCACGTTACATGTTGAAGGCTAGAATTGAAGAGGTCGCTATAGTAACGAAAATCACTGTTGCCACATATTTTAAATAAAGAACATAAGTTTATTTTTAATGTTGCTAACATTATTGCGCCTCGAGAATGAAATTTAATTAAATTAATTTAAAAGCGCATTAACATGAACAACATTTAACTTGAGTCACATTCATGTATGCTTAGTAGACTTAAACATATTATAAAATTAAGGTTACATTTTATGCTACGCACACGTATAGCATAAATAACATAACATCATTATGTAATATCACATGTCAATCATATCTTATTTACTTTTAAAAGGCATGTTGAAGTCTAACAGTGATGCAATTATTATTATTGAGTTTGACTACAATTAAGAAGCCTTTAAGATTCTGAGAAGTTGGTTTGACATTATTGCAAAATCTAAGGATATATGCAAAAACACGAGTCATTTTTGCTATAGTAGAGAACTTTTTTATTATTTCAAACAGATCAGGGTTGTGTACCGTGGTTGTAAGACACAGAGCACTAGTATGATCAGGTCTCAGTTCAGGTAATTCAATAGGCATGGATGATTCTTCTGAAAATATAAAAAAATATTATGCAGGAATGACGGGCCATGCCACCATAAGGCGTGGCCTGCGCTATCTTGAGGCAAGAGACCTTTGCTGAGGCAATCTGCCGCATTGTCGTTAGTATTCACATAATGCCAATGATAGCCATCTGTCAACTCTTTGATGGTTCGGACCCTATTTGCGACGTATGACAACAATTTTTGCAACGTCTGTCTTTAGCCATGCTAGTACTATTTGACTGTCGGAGAAGAGATTGATTGCATGAATGTCTAATTTTATTGTGAGAGTGTCATAAACTCGTTTGACCAGACCAGATAAGAGCAAGGTAGCATCATTCAAGTCTTGGAGTGCTCAGTAATTTGTTACAGGGATTCATTCGTGACTTTGAACACAACAGCTCAGTGCGTACATTATCATGCTCATCTATCGTGCGCAAATACAGACAGCAGCCATAGGCCACTGACGAGGCATCAGCGAATCCGATCAGCTGATTGACCACTGTTTGCTGCGATTTGACACAACGCGGTACGACTACTGGGTCCATCAGAGAGAGATCATCAATAAAGTCAGTCCATACTTTACGAATGTTATCTGGAGGAGTAGAATCCCAATTCAGATCATGAGCTGCACATAGCATTTACATAATAACCTTTGCGCGAACGAAAAGTGGACCCATTAGACCTAATGGATCGTAAAATTTGCTTATATAGCTTAAAATGTCGCGTTTACAATCGTTTGAACTATTGTATGGCTCAGGGCATGTGCTTTTGAAAACATCACACTTGACATCTAGGCGAATACCTAGTGTCTTCACAAAGGCATGATCTTTTTGGAGGTCTACTTCTCCTAAGTAGTGACTTTCTTTGGGTACACTCTCTAAGACTGGCATGCAATTTGAGGCCCATTTGTGTAAGTGAAAACTTCCCAGATTGAGCATTTTGACTAACTGTGATTGCGTTTGTACTAGTTCTTGTTCAGAGCTGCAAGATACTAGAATATCATCAACATATGTGTTGTTTCTTATAGCTGACGCTGCCAACGGCATAAAATGTTCGTTTCTTTCTGCAAGATCACTGAGACATTTTGTGGCTAACCAGGAACTTGGTTTCATACCGTAAGTATGTACTTTATGTCTTCATTTTTGGACTCTCGCCAAAGAATGTTTTGCAGTGATCGTTGAGCTGGATTCAAACTAACACAGCGGAACATTGATTTTATATCACAAATAAAAAAGAGTTTGTCAGCTCTGAACAATATGAGGATGTCAAACAGATCTCTCTGCACCACAGGGCCATTTAGAAGCATATCGTTCAAAGAAATCTTCTTATTTGTGCGCATTGAAGCGTCGAAAACACATCGAAGTTTTGTAGTCCGTGCTTCTAAGCGAATCACGGGGTGATGAGGGACAAAGTTCACAGGATCTTTAGTCAAATCACATTTAAATACATACAGTCCACTCCTACTCTCCACCTGACCCAGGCCAAGGCCGCTTCATATGGTCAAATGCTATAAAGCGCTTGAAGCAAGCGAGAAAGCACTCGGTCGTTATATCACTACAGAGCTCAAGATTTGTAGTGAAACAAACGAACAGAGCTATGTATCCCTTTCCAATTATTGATTTTCTCATGCGGCTGTTCTTGACTGAGACCGGCCCAGCGAAGTCGAGGCCTACCCTCTGGTACACGCGCGAAGCAGTGACACGTGGTGCTGGCAAGGAACCCATCAACTGAGCTGTTGCAGCCGCCTTCAGTCTGAAACATATTACACACTTATGTATAATCTTTTTTACAGTGCGTAAACCATCTACTATCCAAAACCTCTGCCTGAGAGAACATAAGACTAACTTCTGCCCTGCATGTAGTAAACATATATGCTCATTTCTTACAAGTAAGTTTGTTATAGGTGACTGTTTTGGCAATATTGCCGGATGCTGTGCAGCATAAGGAAGCGATGTGTTTTGCAATCGACCACCGACTCGTATAATGCCTTCGCTATCGAGGAAGGGAGTTAGCGGTTTTAAATTACCTTTAAGTTGCTTGTCAGATTGCAGCATTTTTAAGTCATCTGAAAAGAATTGAGCTTGCTCATGCTTGCTATTAACATGAGAGCCTTGTTGAGTTCGACTACAGTTAAGAAGCCTTTAAGATTCTGAGAAGTTGGTTTGACATTATTGCAAAATCTAAGGATATATGCAAAAACACGGGTCATTTTTGCTATAGTAGAGAACTTTTTTATTATTTCAAACAGATCAGGGTTGTGTACCGTGGTTGTAAGGCACAGAGCACTAGTATGATCAGGTTTCAGTTCAGGTAATTCAATAGTTGGAAAGGGATACATAGCTCTGTTCGTTTGTTTCACTACAAAGGCCATACATCTTGAGCTCTGTAGTGATTTAACGACCGAGTGCTTTCTCGCTTGCTTAAAAGCGCTTTATAGCCCGTCGTAACCTGCCCAGCGAGGTCTTTTGTGATAATGCCTCCACCTTTAAGGGTGCAAGGAATCAATTAGCTGAGTTGTATCGCCTGCATGCTTCTCAAACCCATAAACAAGCTGTGACATCATTCGCGGCTCAAAAGGGTATACAATTTCATTTTATTCCTAGCTATAGTCCGGTGTTTGGCGGTATATGGGAAAGCGGAGTCAAGAGTGCAAAGCACCACCTAAAACGTGTCGTAGGCAAAAGTCTCCTTACCTATGAACAGCTTAATTCCGTACTTGTTGACAAAGAGGGCGTACTTAACGCACGGCCCATTACAGCGGTAAGCAATGATCCAGACGACTTTTCATATCTCTCTCCAGGACATTTCCTTACTGGTGCTCCTCTAAACACTTACCCAGAACAAGATGTAAGTAATAAACCCACTAATTTGCTTAGGTTCTGGTCTACTATAACCAGTATGAAGCAAACCTTCTGGAAGTATTGGAGTAAACATTACTTAAATCAATTGCAAAACCGACCAAAATGGCAATCGGTTATGCCAAATGTAGCTATTGACAGTTTAGTCATACTGCGTAGTGACAATTCACCTCCTCTCGAGTGGCCTATGGCGAGGGTAACTAACTTGTTTCCGGGGAAGGACGGTATAGTACGCGCAGTTGAGGTACGCTTGCCAAACGGTCATACGCACAATAGGTCTATTACAAAAATATGTGTACTGCCTACAGATATATATAACGATATATAACGGCCTTATTTTTAGTTTTATAAGTGTCTTAATTACCTATTATAAAGGTATACATATGTATGCATTATAGTGTAAACAATGTCAAACTCGTGGTAAGGCTACTGATAACTTCCCTCCCCCCCCCCTCCCCTCACCCTCGTATGTGTATTATGATTTTTGATGTAGGTAGTATTGGAAACAACCAAAGAGACTGAGAGGTGAAGGTAGAGGGTATTAGTGTTTGGGGGGTTTGAGGTTGGGGGTTGAGGGGAGGTGAGTTGATGGGTCGGGGACTGAGGGGTCGGGAGTTAAGGGATTGGGGGTTAGGGTTAGGAGTTAAGGGGTCTGGGGTTAGGGGTCGGATAATGGCGGTTGAGTGGTTGGTGGTTTAGGGTCGAGGGGTTCAGTGATCAGGGGTTGATGTGCTGTGAGGTTAAGTGATCGGGGGGTTTGAGGGATTGGGTCAGGGCGGGGCGGAGAATGGATTTAGTGACAGGAATGATTTCCCAGACGAACTCGAGGAAAGTTCTGATTATTTAATAAAGTTTACGAATTTACAGTTAAACATGATTATGTTTTTCATTCATCCGTCACGCTCTTAACAATGTCTTAAAACTAAAAATGGAAAAATAAAAACTTTTATAAAAAAAGATAAACCGACTTCAGAAAGGATGAAATAAAATATTATCCTTTTTAGGGTTCCGTGTTTAAGTATATGCGTTACCAACTGATATGTTTCAAGTCGGTGCCAAGCCAAGTACTCCAAGTAGTAACAATACCAGTCAAAAATAATCAGCTTTATGTCTATAAATCCCATTACAACTGTACAAATATTATAAACGTGAAAGCAATTATGTCTGCCTCTTTGTTACCTTTTCATGGCTAAACAACTGAACCGCTTTAGCTGAAATTTTGCATGAAGGTTCCTTGAATTGTTTTATATTTTGAAATGTAGTCCTCTGGATAAGCGACAGAAAATAACTCAGTCCCAATCCCACACTTGCGTGCTATGAATGTTCAAGAATTAGTAAAAAAATACGACGACAAAATGTATTAGATTTACACTAACGTGCCGACAAGCATGGTACAAACTGCGCCAAGAAGGTTCAATCGTGTGTTCTGTTCTGAGGTGTACAGAAAGTTCGTTTAGTGTCGTCGTATAACGCTGCGTCTTACATAGGCGAACACTCGCGAACGCGAAGCGAAGCGACGCGGCACGGCGCGGCCGGCCCAAGGCGTTCGCGTTCGCAACGAGATCGCCCACGTAGGACACTTCTATATAGGCATCAAAGGATTAATTAAGGCGCCGTGCCGCGCCGCTTCGCATTCGCGTGTTGTTCGCCTACGTAGTACGCTGCGTTAGGTAATCCAACGTACATACTTATATAGCCGCATCTTTATCGAATTGCACCAAAATCACTATGAATATATGGTTTAAAATTAGGCTTGGCACCGACTTCAAACATATCAGTTGGTAACGCATATACTTAAACACGGAACCCTAAAAAGGATAATATTTTATTTCATCCTTTTTGAAGTCGGTTTATCTTTTTTTATAAAAGTTTTTATTTGCTATCATTCGCTCCCGCGTCGCTACCTTCTGGAGTCGCCTAAGAACGTCTGACAACAGTATTCTCCGTGAGTTGTCCGGGTATCTGGACAATCCTGTATATAAATATTGGGTTTCCGTGCACCGTGAGAGGAACAGGAAGTGACGATCCTGACTGTGACTACCTAATTTTTATTAATTTTAGGTATTTTTTAGTTTTATTTTTAATTGTATTTTATTTTTGTATTTTTACACTGTACTTATGTATTTGAAATGGGTGTTTACCTGTAAATAAAGAACTTATTATTATTGTATGTCTTTTCCATATCTCGGGACCATGGGGTCTCGGACCTTTGGGAGGCATGCGTGGGGCCGAAGCCAACAGCGCAGAGGCCCTTTAAGACAATTTAATCTAAAAGCAAGGGATACACGTACGTAATTTGGTCGGGTTTTTTTGTTACCCACCATAAATCATATTCATGGTGGGGAATTAAAAACATGTGAGATTGTGACAAAGACAAACATTAATAATGCTTTCTCTGCTACTCCTACTGAAAGATACATAAGACTATCCCGTTCGGACTTTTCCCCCCACCGCTCATGACAGATCCATTATACTAGATTCATGTTCCTAGACGTCCCCAAATGTCAAATGTGTCAACATGAAAAGGGGGCCTTTAATAGACATACTTACCGAATTTCAGAACTGTTCCAGAGATTTCGAGGTTTGTCCAATTACGATTGTAGGTACGATTGTACTATATTACAAGAGTAGCAATATAGTTGAAGTGTGGTTGAAGTCTACGAAGTAGGTAAGTTAACCTAACTTGGAACTTAAAAACAAAGGTACCTTTATTTCTTGATAAAATAGTTTTTCTGAGTATTTTTGGTTACCCTCTCCCCTCTCCTTCTAGTTCAGTTTATGTTATCCGCGTCATTGTTTACAAGTATACCATATGAATGAACTAATTACTAGAAGACAATGATAGTCGATTGTAAAAATAGAACACCTACTCTCCTGTACATTTCTATTAAGCTGACTATAAAGGCGCAAAGGGATTTAAGTCTCACAGGGGTGGGGTGTTTACGCCACCCCATTTCGCTGAGTGCATTGCATGCAGTCGGTGTACCCGTCTACAACCTGTTAGCGACATAGTAGTCGACTCAGTACGTGCCTTCGAAGCTCTGAGCTGCTGCTGAATACAGGCTTACCTAAAATTGAATACAAGGTTATAGCCACGTATGGTGCGTGTTTATGTAGGCTATAAAAGGTTGTAAGGGGATGTCGACGATGACGATTGGCCGCCGCTGGCGCTCGGCTTTCGGCGTTCGGAGCGCGGCGTTCGGAGCGCGGCGCTCGGAGAGCGGCGCTCGGCGTTCGTTCGGCGCTCGGGGCGTTGTTGGGCTCCGCGCCGCGCCGCGGTCGCCGACTCGCCGTCATCAACACGACTCATTCCACTTGGCGCGCTCAGACGAACGGCGCGCCCCTTATTCATTGCCGATCTATACGCAACACTGGCACGACGTTGCCGCCGCGTTTAATCTCTAACTTTTTATTTCCAGTCAACTTTACTTTTATTTCAAGTGAAAGTCTCGAATATTCATATTGAAATCTCGAGCACAGTTTAATTATTTAAACCTTAAAATTTGCACTTTAACAAACAAAGCTCAGAATAAGTAGCACGCGAAATTATTGAAACAGCTCTCGCTTGTAGTAATTTCATATTCTTCATATATAGGGATTTATGAGACATCGTGAAGATTGCAACATCACTTTCAAATAGAAGACGACGTCAAAGGAACGAAAATGTCGAAAAAACATCTCCACAATCAAGCCGCTATACCGTTAGCTCCTGCAGTATTCAAGGTAAGAGTTATTTATTCGTTTTTAGAATTATTGCGAATTAAATATCTGTTTTTTTTTAATAATATTTATTGTTTGTAAAATATCTGGAACCTGTAAAATAAGTTTGTACCTACATACCTAATTACCTACACAATTTTGCACTAATCAAAACCAGTAGGTAGCAAATGTAGCAATAAGCACAGTGAACAGCTCTGCGATAATGATTTAGTACTTAAAATAAGTGTAAAATAATTACACTCACTCGGGTAAAATGACTGTTGTATTTTTTGAAAATTAAATGAATAACTATAGTACCTATGCCCGATTTAACTGGGATTTTTATTTATACATATCTCACTAAATGAGATTTAAAAAATATTGGTGTTGAAATGGAGCAACGGGTACATATTTAGTAGAATTATTACTTAACAATACGACTTTACATTACACGAATAACTAAAACCTACAGCGCGTGATTTTTCCTTGAATGTTGTTTGAAAGTAGCTACAGCCGTAGCGGAAATTAATGTATTTCTTGCCTACTGTAACGCTGACGTACTCTACTGTTTCCATTACGTTGGCAAATAAAGTATAATATTTATTGTATTTAGTTATGAACTAAGTAAAAATATAAATAGGACACGGGGTTAGGTAGGTAGGGGGTAAGTATGTACCTACTGAGTGTAATTCTCATACCTCTAAAATTGGTTATGGTAACGTTGAAAGAACCATAAAGATAAGGTGAACGTCCCAATATTTGAAGCCCTAATTCCAATAATTACCACCTTGTTAGTCATCCCGTTTGCTAAATAGTGGGGCAGTGCGAGTACCTATTACTGGGACATTTACCTTGTATATTTATGTAGGTAAACACTTCAAACAGGCAGTTTTCATGCCATGCCTCTTAACACAGGTATATTCTTACTTAAAAAGAGGCACCAACACTTACCTGTATAAGTAATTCTTAAACGAAATAAACAATTTTTCATTTTTTTCATTTTCATTTTCATGCTAAGCGATTGTTGGGCAATGTCGTACAGATTATGTGCCAAGTACTAGGTAATACAGTGACTTCATGTATTAATTTTTAACAAAAATAAAGTACCTCCTTTGTGCTTACTAAACACTTCAAAGCAGGTATCTTTCAACTATCAGTTTGATTACTCATGCTCTAGACTAATAACTATTTATATTGTAAAACTTGGACGTCATGGGAGTTGGTGCAATTTTATTATAGCACAATTCAAAATTACAATCAATACTAATTATACAGAATTTTTACAATACTCGTAAAACAGTAAATTATTATCCTGACAAAGTTACCTCAGTTAGGTCACACTCACACGTCTTAAAGGCAAGGTATTTACTGTATTAGGTATCGTTTTCTAGCTATTTATCAGGAATTACGTTATGTTATAAAATTTGTATTAAATATTTCCCTCTTTTTAGGGTTCCGTAGTCAACTAAGAAACCTTATAGTTTCGCCATGTCCGTCTGTCTGTCTGTTTGTCTGTCCGAGGCTTTGCTTCATGATCGTTAGTGCTAGAAAGCTGCAATTTGGCATGGATTTATAAATCAATAAAGCTGACAAAGTTGTACAACAAAATTAAGAAAACAATTTTTAGGGTACCTCCCCTACACGTAAAGTGGGGGTGTATTTTTTTTTTCGCCACATTCTTTCGGGGCGGAAGTAATCCCTCCCCCCCCTGTAACTTTGAACCATGGGTCCAAAAAATATAAAAAAATCGTGGAAATAGAGTTAGGAAAGACATTAAATAAAATCTATAGCGAACATGATCAGTTCAGCCGTTTTTGAGTTATCGCAAAAAGTCTCCCCTTCATAGTAAAAACACGTAGGTACAGCCACAATTATTACGAGTTTACGACATTAAATGGGTTTTTAAAGTTATTTGGCATTATGGCATTATTCATGTAAATAAGGTAAAATGTAAGATAATAATTGATTATTTTACTCAATAAATTATTATTTATAGTTGGTCAAGCAAATCTTGTCAGTAGAAAATGCCGGCAAGTTTAAAAAATGTAGGCGCGAAGGGTTATCCTCCCATAAAAAAATTGACCAAGCCCGCAGTCATAACTGCGGTAGCAAGTGTCCCGTGCGTAGGTAATTCATCTAATATCGTACGCATCGTTATGACCGATTAAATTTAAGGCATATCTCAAACACTATGAAATGCAGGGCCTTATTAGCTATAAAGCTTTAATCATTGCTGAAAGGTATTTCAAACAGGTTTTAGTAGTTAAGGCCGTTCCATCGGTTTGCCGCTGTCACTGTCACATTTCGCAAGAAAGAATTTTAATCGATTATCTGCAAGGAATAACTGCGTTTGGGAAACTCATCTAACAAATCTCTTTGTGCCTTCCCACTGCCGTTTACTCCTGTAATCACTACACCTTATAAAACAAAGTCCCCCCGCGTCTGTCTGTTTGTATGTATATACTTATGTTCGCGATAAACTCAAACACTACTGAACGGATTTTCATGCGGTTTTCACCTATCAATTGATTATGATTCTTGAGGAAGGTTTAGGTGCATAATTTGTTAAGGTTTAGTGTAACCCGTGCAAAGCCGGGGCGGGTCGCTATAGTCCCTTAGTTACCTTGGATTGTTATACACTTATACAGTGTTTTTTTTGCTAATGGGCTTTGTAGACTGGTTGCCACTTTTTTTTTTTAAATCCTTGTTTAAAGAGCTTTGTCACTTTTGTGACGATGTCGCTCTGTGCGTATACAAAAATGTGACTATCTTCTATTTAGTCCAAGCGCAACAAGTTTGTATAAACATTTTGCATCCTCAGATAGTGGGTGCCCCAAAATTTGGTTGCAACCCCCAACTTCAAATAAGGTTACGTTCATATCCTTTCTCTCACTTTCGTTTCGGACACACTCCATGATGACATGGTATGCATCCTCCAAAATGTCACATGTTTATAGACTGATTGCCACTTGCCTGTGATTCTTAACCCTCATTACCACCAACTCACATTGATAAAAATCTTGTTATTAACGGTCCATTTGGTTTATGTAAGCATAAAGATAATATATTTACGAAACTCTCTCTTTACATCTTTATTTACCAAACACCAAAATGACAATCAATGTAATAAACGTCAAAGTCGACAATAAACATGACAAATAACAACTTCGTACGTGAAAAACTAAATACGTCAAAAACAGTAAGTAGGTATAAAACCTCATGTTATGATAACAGCCTATGACAATTATTAACATAGTATTTGAAACTTGTAGACTGGACGCGGCTCAAAATGGAAAGTCAGTTTTCGTCACTTAGGTTCGTTTCTTACAAATACCCCTTCCTTTACCGAAATTTTTAATAAGAGGTATATGAAAGTAGCAATAAGAAAAAATACATTTTCCCTTCACTAGCTCGGAAAGCCGTCTTTTATCCTTTAAAACAAGCGGGGAAAAACGCATTTTATCCACTAGTGGGGAAAGTAAATTGACCTTGGATGGAGCGTGTTTAAGTAGCTTGACAGATAACAAAACGTAAAACGCTCATAATAATGGTTCGTTTGATATTAATTATCATTAAATAAATGGTTTGAGAATCTAATAATAAATACCAGATTTAGCTTTATTTAATGTTTTGAAGTCATAAACCTTAAAATTCCATAATAAAAATATTTGTTTTTTAATAATTATGTTAAATATAATTCTGAACGCACAAGTTAAGTCGATGCAATTTCAAAACGCATCATTTTCATACGTCAGAAATGTCAACATTGTCAACAAAATTTTTACTTAAAAACTTCTCACGTAAAAGTACAGAATTTCCAGAGTTTTTTGTTATAATATCGTACAAAAATGAGTGATTCCATTTGATGAAGATTATCTAAAGCCTGTGGATGTTGCACTTTCCTCGCTATAGTGAGGGGAAAAGTTTTGTGTTACACACGGGTGCAAATGTATTTTACTTCTCGTGTGTTAAAACACTCGCTACGCTCAGGATTCTATTTTAGAACCACTCGCTTCGCTCGTGGTTCAACTATAGAATCCTTTCGCTTGCTCTTGTTTCAATTCCACACTCGCGGGTAAAATACAACTTTGCACCCTTGTATAACAAATAACTATTTCCCCTCACTAGCTCGGAAAGCCGTCTATTGTCCTTTAAAACAAGCGATGAAAAACGCATTTTATCCACTAGTGGGGAAAGTAATTTGACCTTGGACGGAGCGTGTTTAAGTAGCTTGACAGATAACAAAACGTAAAACGCTCATAATAATGGTTCGTTCGATATTAAATATCATTAAATAAATGGTTTGAGAATTTAATAAAAAATACCAAATTTAGCTTTATTTAATAATTTTAAGTCATAAACCTTAAAATTCCATAAGAAACGTTAGATTTTTTATAATGATGTTAAATATAATTCTGAACGCACAAGTTGAGTCGATGCAATTTCAAAACGCATCGTTGACATTTCATACGTCAGAACAGAAATGTCAACATTGTCAACAAAATTTTTACTGTTCTTCTCACCGACTCACGTAAAAATCAGAATTTCTGGTGTTTTTTGTTATAATATCGTAAAAAAATTAGTGATTCCAGTGATGAAGATTATCTAACGCCTGTGGATGTTGCACTTTCCTCGCTATAGTGAGGAGAAAAGTTTTGTGTTACACACGGGTGCAAATGTATTTTACTTCTCGTGTGTTGAAACACTCGCTACGCTCAGGATTCTATAGTTGAACCACGAGCGAAGCGAGTTTCGCTTACTCATGTTTCAATTCCACACTCGCGGGTAAAATACAACTTTGCACCCTTGTATAACAAATAACTATTTATCTAGAAGACGAAGAAGACTTGAGACATTTAGGTGCGTATATGATTTGAGTTTGCCTGTAGCCGCGAACGTAATGTGACGCTCAGATCTCTGGCAGAATACCTACCGTGAAAACTAGTTTCACCTAGTGAAAATGCGTATTCCCGAAAAGTCAAAACTAGGTCTCACCATGTACTTTTGCGACAACTAGTTTTGAAAAATCCGAGTTACAACTAGTGAAAATGCGGTTTGGAAAACTAGTTTTACTCGTGAAAATGGGTTTTCACTGAGGTGTTACATAAAATTCGTTTTAACTAGGTAAAACGCCTTTTATAGTAGCACATACATTATTGCTATGAAACTGTGTTGTATCATATTGTACCTATAAATGACCATTCATTTGTAATATGTATAAGGTTCCTATCTGCCCATCACATAACCTTTATCCAGGTTTACTTGACAGTAATTTGACTAATCAGATAGTGAACTGTCATCGTACTTAATGCAAAGAGATACTCTCTAATAAATATTAAATTACATTGTTATCTCTATACGTCTTACTAACTCTATGTGCTTTATTGTGTAAAAAAACAAAACGACAGTGAAGAACGGAATTCTTAATTTAAAAATTGGTTGGAAAGCCCGTTCGAAATAAAAGCTTATTTGCATTATAACAAGGTTGTATTTTTTAGATCTTTTTTTCTCTCATGCGTTTAGTAGACTATTACAAAGAAATGAAATAACCCACAAAAATAAGCAAGTTGAATTAAACTTTGTGTCACACACATAAGTCATTAATTTCAATGCCAAAGTTTTAAGTAAAGATCTTTCTCGCTAAAACGACTTCCTAATATGAAATTACCAGTCTAAGAAGCTTATCCAAGCTAGTAACTTAACCTAAGTAACCAAAGATCAGGCTGCAGTTAACAAACTAATAAAGATAAGGTTAACCTGATAATTTTCCCGCCGCCGCCGTCTCCATACTCGATTTAGTTGGTTACTGGCTGGTTAGCTGCCTGTTAGCTATAGTTTTTGCGAAAATCCCCAGGACAGAGGAGAATCTTTTTGTATGAAAACTTGCAACTTTAAATGCATTTTTTATCGAAACTACTGCAGTCTAAAATGAAGTCAAAATCAGTCCATCGACTCAATTTTTTGCAAGCTTTCTAATAGTACCCCACTCGATACTTACAAATAAAATAAAAAACAGGTTACCCCTCTCAACCCCCTAAATTACCCCCTAAAATAAGAAATAAGCGGTTTTGACTTATTACAATATTAGTGGTGGTAATTGCTATAACTGTTTCAAATTTTAGGTATCTATGTCAAACGGTCTCTGAGAAAAACGCAACTGATTTGCAAGACCGAAGTGATCCCATAAGTGTTCCGTTTGTCAAAACAAAGTTTTGCACGTAACACTAAAAATTAATTTCGAGCCTTTTTCTACTGGCAAGATTTGCTTGACCAACTATAATATTTAATTTCTCTAAAACAGTTCATTGGCTGAATGAGTAAGTACCTAATGCCATTGACTATTGGCAGTTTTAGAACGAAAAAGTAAAAAAATTATAAAGTAAGAGCAATCGCGCTGGTTTTCATACTTTAATTAACAAATCATTATAAAACTACTGCAGTTTCCTAAAATAAATAAATAAATTTTTCATAAATATTGCAATAGATTTTGCTATGGATTATTATGAGCAGAAAGTCTCTGATTGAAAGTAAGTTCTAAGGATATGAAAAGTAAGTACATACCAAGCAGCGCTTACACCACAATTAAATGAATTCATTGACTACCTAGTTATGACAGTATAAGTAAATCAACTATTTTATTTAGCAATAACTATCTATTGTATTTTATAAATATACCTACCTACTTTCATACCTGTACAGAGACCTAAGTAGTTTGAAACGTCTGTCGATTGGGAATTTTAAAACTTCCCACTCAACATTATCAAGGTTTCCAAACTTTTTTAGTCGAGGACCACAATTCACAGTTTATCTTAAATAAAGGCTCTGCCACGGCCCGGAGTCGTATTTCAATAAAGGGGCCCACTGACTATCAGTCCGCCGGACGATATCGGCCTGTCAGTTGTTCGGAACTGTCAAATTTTTGTTCTAACTGACAGGCCGATATCGTCCGGCGGACTGATAGTCAGTGGACCCCTTAATAGGAGATAAGATACGACATCGGCACAACATTCACTCACCTAAGTTCCGTGCATGCTCAGTAAACTGATAGGTATACTACTAATATATAATATATCATGTATGAGTTGTATCACATGTATATTATGAAATATATCATTTTCTCTGTTCAAGATAATCTTAACTATATAGATATACTTAAAAATATAGATATATTATAATAGGTATGTTAATATAAAAATCTATAAGCTGTGTTTTCAGCAAGAACTATAAAGATTGGTAAAATGGATAAAATGTTGTTAGGTGCCAACTAGGTATGTTTATATACGACCTAATGTTTACTTCAACAATATCCATTTTGGCGATCCATCATAAACTAGATACCTGCATGTGATGTACCATACCTAACAAACGCGCTACAAAAATAGCTCAGCATGCCGCGGCGTAGTAGTTAGTGAAATTTCTCATGTTTCACGAATACAGCGACGTATGAGTTTAATACTAAATCAATGTCATACTAAACATTGTTTTTGTTCTAAACACGTATAATGGAAATACCTACGTATCTGTGACTAGTATGATGTAAAATTGATTCGTTGTATAACCTTTTTACTTAGAAGTCGTAATTTAAAAATAAGATTTTGGCAAAAATTACATTTTTTGTACAAGCTTTTATCGCTGACTGTACTTTTCTTTCCCCATGCAACTAATACTCATCTAGACAATTCTAACTACCCCAAATACAATTGGTATTGAATTTGTTTTGTAATTTACCTACCTAATATTAAGTTTACTATGGATATCTTGTCCGAAATAAAGTCTTTAATTTTTATTTATTTAATTGTTTTGCGTTGTTTTATCTCAGTTCCCATGGCCACCTCCTGTCTCCATCATGAGATCAGCTCCATGTCATCATAATATTGCATTGTCATCCGATTTACACATACATGTATGCAAAATTTCAGCTCAATTGGAAATCGGGAAGTGGGTCAAATTTAGCTTCCAAGATTTGACCCACACTAACAAAATAACAAGGTATGGGCAAGTTAAATAAAAGCTTGTAAATTTGCACTAAAAAGATTAATTATTTGCGTTACGCAATTGCGGATCTTTTTTTAAATCAAAAAAGTGCTTGATTTATCTGTGCATGAATATTAAAAAAAAAACGGGCCGGGCCTTACGGGCTTAGAATGGTGCTAGTTCAGCGGTGTCAGCCACGAGTGCGAGCCAATCGTGCACTGTAACGCAACTAGTTGCGACCAATCGCGCGCGTGATGCGAACTCATCATCCAATCACGTTGTAGCGTTACACGTTACACTGCACGATTGAATCGAATTCGTGTGCGTCCTTAGGGCCCGTATGGGAGGTAAATGAGGAGGCAGAGCAGCAATACGAAAGTTTATCCTCTCTCTAAAAGAAAAGTCCTCCGAAGAGTAGAAACAAAAACTATCATAGATTATAATATTTAATTAATTTTAGTGACGACATAGAGCCTTGTGAACTTCAATCGTCTTGGACTGGAGTCCGGAGGAAAGAACGAGCATACATACATTATAATATGATTTCTTCTAAACAAAGTTTGAGGCGGGAGCTTATGGCCTGCCTTTGTATAATAACTAAAAAAGCTATGAATATTTCTCCTTCAAAATCTATAAAATCAGAGCAAAAACCAAACTTCTACAAGGTTTATAATTTTATCTACTTTAGAGTAATTTTATACAAGAATTTCGAGAGTTCTGAAGAATAAATCCTACCTTATAATTTCGCTACTGGAATTTTAGTTTAGCGTACCAATCCTTTAACAAACAGGACAATTGCTGCACATTTAACTGTCAAGTTTAATTATTTGCAGTTACGCACCAAACGCACAATAATTTTAATAATGTCAGGATGACTACTGTGTCAAAGTTGACGGTTGGGGGTTTTCGCTCTACATTCTTTAAACTTAACAAACCTCTATCCTTAAAATTTAATTTAAAATTTACTGTTTCTTTAATTTTATAGATGTGCCATAAAGAGTATTTACTTATTTATTTTAAACTTTATTGCACATAAAAAGAGTGCAACAGGCGGACTTAATGCCATTATAATCATTGTCTACCAGTCAACCATAGGGCAAAACAGAAAAGCGTCAAAGTGGGTGTAGTGATTGAGAAATAAACAAAAAAACGTAACTTGAGCGAAGTAAAATTTCTACATAGACTATATAATATAATAATATAAACAAGGATAAATACGAGTACATATACATAGAATTGCACGTGCGTTAAGGGTTACTACCTACCGTACCGACTAATTCCTAGCCTACTATGCCTGTACTGTATACTGTACCTACTAGAGAGTGTACCTATTGTACCAGCTGTATATAGAGTACCTACCTATTTATGTTAAATGTCATACATACTATGTATATACATTTATACGTTGTATACTTTAACGAAATTAAATAATCTTTGCTATGAAACGAAACGTCTTTATGTCGTCAACGTCACCAACAACTCAAAAATTATGGTACCTACATAATTTTTGAGTTGGTGGTGTGATATTTTTTTTTAAATTAGTTAATTGTCAACCGGATGTTGGCTGCCTTCTACTCAATGTTATACAAATATACATAATGTAAGCACTATCGCACACGTTCCCCTCAAAAGGTACGAGTATAGTTTGCTTATGTTTTGATCACTTTTGATGTTTTACAAATTTACAGCATCTTTATATCTAAATAAGCATTTTTTCCATCATTTAAAATGGAACCCTTTTGGCTATGATAAATTCAATCAACTGCCTCCGCAGCCTAGTCGGCAGTGTCGGCAGTGTCGGCAGTGTCGGCAGTGTCGGCAGTGTCGGCAGTGAAGCTAGTCCCGGGTACGATACCCGGTAAGGGCATTTATTTGTGTGTTTCTGACGAATATTTGTTCTGCGTTCTGGATGTTTTCTACATAGGTAACTATTATATAAGTAGGCAATTTTGTATATATCTTTCCATATCGTGGTCTAGTACCCGGAACATTGAGCTTACTGAGGGACTAGATCTAATCTATTTGTGTAAGATTGACAAATATTCATTATATTATATTTATTACTACGTATACTAGGTATATAATTAACTGAAAATATTTGATTATTAATTATTTCCCTATAAGCTGATGATAAATAAATACTTAAGTATGAGTTATATTTAATTCTAACTACATATATTAAATAAGTTAGTTGCATCCATGAAAGATGAATTAAATAGTGGAGGAGTGATTGAGCGTGGTTAATTATACCGACCGACCCGACCGCGTGATAGTCGTGATACCCGTCAGCGGCCGAGGGACTTTACGTGTCCATTCTGTCGCGGCGTCGGCATCGGCGTCGGCGTCGGGTGGCGCATTGTTCATGCGATACACGGCCACGACCACAAGTATGTTATTGTTCAGGTAACATTATTGGCGTACTTACTATGTCTGTGGAAAATCTATAATAGACAACACAGCTGAAGAAAGATACCGTTCATTTTAATGTTGCACTTTATTAAGCGGCCGGATACAAACACAACTTAAACTGGATACGGAACCCTAATAATCGATACAGGGAACGTAAGCATGATATTGCCGATTTTTAGAATCAATTTTTTATTGTATTGTACCTATTTTTAGCTTTGCATAATTTTGAAATAAAACTATGAAAACGAATTATATCGCGTATATTGAATTTATAATACATCCCGACGTTTAGAACTCTTTACAGCGTTCGTGGTCAACGGGTGACTGAGGAAAAACTACAAAATGCAAAAATACCCACATACTAAAAATAATGAACCATCATAGACTATAAACTTTAAGGCTGGTTGTACATGCAAAATCGGTTCATAAGGCTAGTTATACACTACAATTATTTTCAAGTACAGATATATATAAACGCGATAAAAACTACGCTGGCTCCAACCCTACACCTCGGACCCGAGAAGATTTAATTCCCTCCTAAATTGTAGGACGGTATCCCAATATGGGACCGGCAACAAACTCGGCGGGACACATCTTTTCAAAACATATTATACTCAGAATATCCAACATCATCCAACACTAAGGTCTCACAGTCTATGTCTCGCTTGCTCCTTTATCTGATGGACTACAGGATCCCAAGCTGGTGGTAGAGAAAAGCCATCTTCCCTATTAAAATTTGGATATTTCTTAATCTCAATGGCCTCGCGCAGCATTTTGGCCGCGGAGCTCCAGCATGCCAGGCGCGCGCTCCAGGCGAACGAGCTCAGGATACCGCGGGTCAACCAGAGGTCCCACATTAAGATCCCCACAGTCGAGCGCAGGCCTGCCATTCTGCCTTTTGTCAGGGGGGCCACGGACAGGATCAGCCACATCTTGAAGCGTGCTTCTATAAAAACATATTTCAAGCCAATGAAGAAGATGTCACAATTCCTGAGGCCTGTAAAATTCAATACCCCTCTACAGATTGCAGTAGTGTACAGGCTGGACTGTGAGTGTGGCCTATCATATGTTGGGCAGACGAAACGGAGCATTTCCACTCGGGTGAAGGAACACATAGCTGATGTCAAACACCGTCGACCTAGGTCTGCAGTCTGTGAGCATGTCATGGATAAAGCCAATCACTCAATCAAGTTGGATAAGCCTCTGGTTCTTGCCAAGGAGAAGCGATACATACCCAGAATGCTGCGCGAGGCCATTGAGATTAAGAAATATCCAAACTTTAATAGGGAAGATGGCTTTTCTCTACCACCAGCTTGGGATCCTGTAGTCCATCAGATAAAGGAGCAAGCGAGACATAGACTGTGAGACCTTAGTGTTGGATGATGTTGGATATTCTGAGTATAATATGTTTTGAAAAGATGTGTCCCGCCGAGTTTGTTGCCGGTCCCATATTGGGATACCCTCCTACAATATAGGAGGGAATTAAATCTTCTCGGGTCCGAGGTGTAGGGTTGGAGCCGGCGTAGTTTTTATCGCGTTTATATATATCTGTACTTGATAATAATTTTAGTGTATAACTAGCCTTATGAACCGATTTTGCATGTACAACCAGCCTTTAAGTTTGTAGTCTATGATGGTTCATTATTTTTAGTACGTGGGTATTTTTGCATTTTGTAGTTTTTCCTCAGTCACCCGTTGACCACGAACGCTGTTAAGAGTTCGAAACGTCGGGATGTATTATAAATTCAATATACGCGATATAATCCGTTTTCATAGTTTTATTTCATGAGTAACTATCGCGGTAACCGAAGACAATATTTTGCATAATTTGTTACAAATTTTTAAAGCGCATTTTAGCCCTAAGGTGTTCGTGATTTTTTACAAGCTTTTATTAATCTGCAATGTATCTATGTAAGTATGTATGTAATAACTATGTTTGTACGGGACTTCCCGGTTCCCGATGAAGCTGAAAATTTGCATACAATATGTAAGTCCTGTGAGTCGCGTGAAAATGCAATATTATGGTACCATCGAGCTGATCTGATGATGGAGACAGGAGGTGGCCATAGGAACTATGTGATAAAGCAACGAAACCTAATTTTCGAGGTTTTTAGAATTGTCTCGATGGGTATTAGTTGCATGTGGAAAAAAAGTAGAGTCAGCGATAAAAGCTTATTTCTATAGAGCGAAAGTCAAAAACGCAGGACTCGAATCGATACAGTCCCTCGAGAAAGGCCTCAATATTGCTAATGTAATTTATCCGTATTGTAATCCAAAAAAGCGCTACGACTTTATAAACACTCCGTTTTCTGAACCATAATAAATAAGGGCAGACTAATATTTTTTTATTAAGAACAATTTGGTGAAATGGAACAGCTGATGAAGACCTAAAATGGTGGCAGTTTTGATTAAATGTTTGGTCTTCATTGTTGTTTCTAACTTCTTGTGGGTTTTTATTTCTTGTCCTTGCATAGTTTTCGGTAAACTTTTGACAATTGATTAATTAGGAAATGTATACCATAAAACAATGATAAAACATGAAACACAATGTTAATCCTCGTAAGACCCAGGGCAATTCTGGCGCTTTTGAATTTGGAACTTTCTTTATTCGAAACTCGAATTTAATTTGTACTTGTACAAGTACACGGGGACTTACGAGGTTAAGTAATGATGTCGATAAAAATAACAATAACTTAGACTGCAAGGTCAGTTCTGTCTACAAAGAAAGGAAGTTTCCAATGGCAGACTCGTTTAAAAAAATTGTGTGCCAAAAAGAGTGGTGCGGCGCGGCGCGGTGGTCGCCAAGGAGTTTTCTTACAAGGGGATCAATTGTACTGTCAAAAAAGTCAATAAATAAAATGTGCTCTATTTCTTTTAGGTTGTAGTTTAATTTCGCTTGGTAAAGAGGACAACGTGCCGAGCGAGAGGTACGAACGAGGGAGACCTCTGTCGCTTTCTTAAGTAATTTGCATGTTTAGTTGGTCAAATCAAATTGGCAGTAAATAAGAACAAAAAAAAACTATACTCATCCTTTTCTTTTGGGTGCTAGTAGATACTATTGTAAGACAAAGACAGTATGAGTCTCTCTGTCTATGTTTGAAATGAGATAGTCCTTTGACAAACTATAATTTAAAAACAACCTATACAGGGTGGCTACAAAATTAGTGCATTTTCATTACCAGGAACCAACTCTGAAATCGCCAAAAAATTTTTTCCTTTTTATACATTTTGGCTGGTCCTTTTTCTATGGGAGGCAAAAATTTTTTTCACGACTTCGTGGTTGGTCCCATAGTAAAAGTTGCTCAGTATAATCTCAAAACCCAGGGAGGTTTTGGGATTATACTGAGCAACGAGAATGCACTTATTTTTTAGCCATCTGTATACCTAGCAGGCCAACGTTTTTTGGAGGCGAGAGCGCAGTCTACTTTAACATGCCAAGCATAAGGTGGTCGCTGGCAGCTGGCGCGCGGCCACGGCTGCGGGCCTGCGGCGCCGCCGGCGGCGGCGGCGGCGGCGGCGGCGGCGACGGCCTCGCGCGGCGCGTGAGAGTGGAGGAGGCGGTCGCGGCCGCGAATCGCTCGCTTACTCACCGACATAGCCCGCTTAAGACGTATTTACATTGATCACAATCCAAACTAAATCATTTTGTCTAATAAACAAGTAGACAACACTTGTTTTTTTTTTCAGATATTTTCTTTTTCACATTTCATAAGTGAAGAGCGCTTTGAAAAAAATGTAGTGTTTCGATCTGTGTTAGTTATCCTTTATTTGTAAACACAAAAATAGTGAAAAATAGTGTTTAGTTTCAAGTTTATGAAATTTATATGTATGTTGTGTAAGGTATTTGTAATATGCCTCGTTGCCCGATTAAAATTTTAAATAAATAAATAAAAAAGGCCGATCTTTTTTTATTCATTTGCTATAACAGAATCTGAAAGTTATTCTTAATATTCTTTCTCGGAACCGTATTCTCGCGTTAGCAAACCGGTTTAGCAATGTACACGCGGTTTTATTCGTGCGAGCGTCGCGCTTGGCCAACGGAAATTTCCACAGCGCTCGGGTCGTCGCGGGCGCCGCGCGCGCCCTCTCCCCTCACCCCGCAACCCGTCTCGCCACTCCGCGGTGCTGAATACCATTCTTATGGCGTTCTCCCCACTAGTCGACAAATTTAAATGAAGAATGAAGGATAAACTCAACCGTACTTTACAGTAGGGGCGATTGTCTCCGCTCTAGCTTGTAAACCGCACCCATAATCTGTAGCGCTGGCGGAAATCAATAGTTACATGAACAACCGAATTTCTTGAAACTGATAACAAGTTTCATGAAATATCATGCGAAAACAAGTGGGAATTTGCTTGGTTCTAGATAAATTCGAATAAATAATATTTCGAAAATACAATGCGAACTATTGAAATGCGGCTATTGTATTCACTGCTACCTGAGACCCCAATTACATTCCTGGTATTATAACAATACCAGAGGATATAGTTTTTTAGTGGTACTAGGTACCTAATAGCACTTTATTTGTAAAATCTATTAAAAAGTTTAAAACACAGTTGTGTTCTGATAAAGCGGTAGATGTTAACCAGTCAGAAATCAGAATATTCCGCCGAGAAGCTTATCACTTGACCAGTTGGTAGAGTCGAATCATAAATATTACTCGTACGTAAAACGTACTTAATTGATTCAGAATAATTTTTTCACCTCAGCAGCTCGAACAAGCCTACTTTCGTCACTCCCTGGAGTGAGGAAAGTGCGACTTTCCTCACTCCAGGGAGTGAAACAATGTAGCTTTTTAATTTAGTGAAGGCCATGAAATTGGTGTGGTGTGGTGTGGTGTGGTGGGGTGTGGTGTGGTGTGGTGTGGTGTGGTATGGTATGGTATGGTATGGCATGGTATGGTGTGGTGTGGTGTGGTGTGGTATGGTATGGTATGGTATGGTATGGTATGGTATGGTGTGGTGTGGTGTGGTGTGGTGTGGTGTGGTGTGGTGTGGTGTGGTATGGTATGGTATGGTATGGTGTGGTATGGTATGGTATGGTATGGTATGGTATGGTATGGTATGGTATGGTGTGGTATGGTATGGTATGGTATGGTATGTTATAGTTTGGTATGGTCTGGTATGGTATGGTATGATTTGGTAGCGTATCTTATCGTATCGTATCGTTTCGTATCGTATGGTATCTATGGTACATATTATAATACTTTTTTTTCTGTTTATTCTGTGTAATTCGAAATAAATTTTAACCCTTAATATGTTCTCACTACTGAGGTGAAAAATTATGTGTGCAACACGAGAACACAGTTATTTTACATCTCGTGTTTTTGAGGCCCTCGCTACGCTTAAGATTTTACCTTAGAATCACTCGCTTCGCTCGTGAACCAATTATAGAATCTTTCGCTTTCTCGGGACTCAAAATAAACACTCGCAAGAAAAACCAACTTTCCTCTCTTGTTACACAAATAACTATATCGTGAAATCGTGGTTCATTTAACTTAGCCATACTACTTAATAAACGCAATTTGTCCAAACGATGAAGTCGCTAATAATTATTAATTATGTTTGTATGGATATTATAGGTAGGCATTATTACATTTATTCCTTGAACAGGGCCTGTATTCAGAAACACGTAGGGAATGCGGAACCGGTACTGTTCCCAGAACCGGGACTGACATTTCCGGTACTGGGAAAGAACCGGGATTACCCGGTTCTTCGGTACTTTTCGGTACTGAGTATTTACTGTTGTATTTTTTGTTAAATGATGAATTATTTATATGAAACTGAAAATAAAGATTCACTTTTGTGTAATTCAGTACAAATACAACGTAGAAAAGAACAAAATGATGAAAATCGACACTAGCACAAAATTATGTACCTCAGCTTTCTTACTTTATTCAATAAATTTCGTAAAATGCGAAATTTTACGCACAAGATCTATAAAAAAATATGTGATAAATTATTATTTTATAACCAATAAATGGAAAAGCAAATTAATGACTCATAGGAACAAACAGCAGTTTCATAACCTTTCACTAATCAAGAGAAATAGTATATTTTCTTTCTGCACTCATTAACTTTCGTAGACCTTCACGAAGACGTTCTCTTTCTGTGTCATATTCCTTGAGTGAAATTTCCCTGATTGTGCGGGATTTTCATTACCAGAACCGGTACCCGAAAAGTTTAAATTTCCCGGGATTTCCCGGTACTTTCAGTACCGGGAATTCCCGGGAGTATTCCCTAGAAACACCCCTTAAATTCGAATGAAATTTCAAAGTCTTACTTTAATGACGTTGTTGCGTTATATACATAGAGTAACTTATACTAGAGCGATACTGTCATAGTAAAATTTGTAACCACAGTAAATTCACTGCCATCTATCGACACACTTTAAAACTAAAAATGAAGATTTATAAAAATACGATAAAATGTATTTAAATATGGATAAATGATTTTTTTTATTTGCTTAATTATTTTTACGATTTTTGACCTATGTTCTTTCACTTATATGCGTTAAAATTGTTAAATAACAAACTAAACCGTCAACGCCATCTATACGACAGTAGGCCAAAGCTAGTAGCGCCCTCTAAACGAGAATCAATTTTTTTTTATTTTCGAGGCACGTTTTTTTCTTAGACTGTATCCATCTATTACGGAGTTATATCTATCTTTGGTTATATATTATGTAGTTTAGGATTCCGTACCTAGGTATAATATCTCCTATTATACCTGAAGGGTGATGATAACTGATGGAACTCTGTTATTGAGCTTATGTTGTCATCCGACCGGCCGTCTATCTGTCTGTCGGTGTCGGTGGGCTCTATCTCAAGTATTTCAACTCAAGAACACTTATAAACGTATAACCGTTTTGTATTGAAGTTACAATAATACAAACAAACTAAAATGAATTACTAAGGGGGGCAGGGGCACCCATACAATAAAACAAACTCGGTAGATAATAAAGGAAAATATTCTGCATAGGAACAAACTTGAACGCGCAGGGAACCCACACCCACGGGACACGAGCCAGACTCACATGTGACCGGTTTTTCATAAGTTACACTGTGCTATATTTATCATATATTTTATTTTTAGAGTTCCGTAGTCAACTAGGAACCCTTATTGTTTCGCCATGTCCGTCAGTCCGTCCGTCCGCGGCTTTCCTCCGTTATCGTTAGTGCTAGAAAACTGCAATTTGGCATGGATACATAAGTCATGCATGGTGACAGAACGGTAAAATAAAACTACATAAAAATAATCTTAGGGTCCTCCCATACAAACCTTTTTTTTTGTTTTTGTTTTATTATAACCCAATGGCTGTGGGTGTTTCAAGACGAATAAGGGTCTCCAACAACCATGTTTAGGGTTCCGTACCCAAAGGGTAAAAACGGGACCCTATTCTGTCTGTCTGTCTGTCTGTCCGTCTGTCACCAGGCTGTATCTCATGAACCGTGATAGCTAGACAGTTGACATTTTTACAGATGATGTATTTCTGTTGCCGCTATAACAAGAAATACTAAAAACAGAATAAAATACATATTTAAGGGGGGTTCCCATACAACAAACGTGTTTTTTTTGCCGTTTTTTGCGTAATGGTACGGAACCCTTCGTGCGCGAGTCCGACTCGCAAATAGCCGGCTTTTTGATTTTGATTAGATCATAGAGTAACTTATACTAGAGCGATACTGTCATAGTTAATTTTGTAACCACAGTAAATTCACTGCCATCTATCGACACACTTTAAAACTAAAAATGAAGATTTATAAAAATACGATAAAATGTATTTAAATATGGATAAATGATTTTTTTTATTTGCTTAATTATTTTTATGATTTTTGACCTATGTTCTTTCACTTATATGCGTTAAAATTGTTAAATAACAAACGAAACCGTCAACGCCATCTATACGACAGTAGGCCAAAGTTAGTAGCGCCCTCTAAACGAGAATCAAATTTTCTTGATTTTCGAGACACGTTTTTTTCTTAGACTGTATCCATCTATTACGGAGTTATATCTATCTTTGGATTAGATAAAGTGAATATTTTCGGAAATAGTCGCTTCGAAAAAAAATGGGCCGCATGGTCCAAAAATATGAAAAAAATCGTAAGAAAAACAATAAATACTTTCAATGAAAACTATTGCGAACATGATAAGCCGTTTTTGAATTATTGCAGTCTTCTTTTCTTAGTTAAAAGACGAACCGTCAAATGGGGTGAATAGGGACAATTTTGAACTTTGAGAGAGATTTTAAAGGAATTTTTCCTCGATGGCCACAAATGTTAAGGTATATAAACTTTTGTCTTATGTTTGAAAATCGATTTATAATAAAATATTTCATAATAATTACGTTTTAATGTCCTTTTTTGGAAAAAAAAACAGGTCATTTTGATTCATACTCATTCATATTCATCTGGGGTGAATAGGGACGACTAAGGTTCCTCGCGTTCAAGGGTTCCGTATATTACACAATTTTTACAAATACAAATACAAATACAAATGTTTATTCCATAGAATATGGTACAAAGATGGTCAAATTACAATAAGTGCGGCATATTCTGCCTCTATCGGCGTAGAAATATGTATCAACAATACATATATAAATATGTAACAATATGTATTAACAATGTACCTATTTTTTTATTAGCACAATCGGATTAAGTCTAACCTCGAAATCCTTCCAAAGATATGAAATTTAGTATGTATGTTAATTAAAGGTCTCTTTTTCATGTCCACACTATTTGACATTTGGGGACCTCGAGGAATCGCAGCCATCTTGGAAAATGTGTACCATCCTGGAGAAATTTGCGTTTTACTCTCAATTTACGTTTTCTATGAAAATATGGTGTAAGGCAGCATTAAAGCTTATTAAATTCTATACAAAAAAGTCCTAGATATCTTTGCGGAAAAAATACATCTTGTTATAGAAAATAATAGCTAAATTAGTCATACTTGTTATGGCCTTTTTTTGCCCGGATGCTGCACTTCATGATAAAAGCAAGCCGTTTTGCACAGTGCTAGTAGGGACCAAAGCGCAAGTTTCACCCCTTAGGAACAGAGATGGCGCCACTTCTTTAAAAAATATTTCAAAAAATTCTACAAGCTAAACCAATGAACCGATTTAAATATTTAATATCTAAAATGAAAGCTCATTATATACATTACTTTTTAAAAAATACTCAAAAAATATATACTGAATACTTTCGACAAAAATTGGTATCGTAAGTTTTTTTTTTACGATTGATAGTTTTTACTTGATTTCTCCAAAAAAATGTATGGAACATGAATAGTTTAATGCATGTATATATTACTGAACAAATAACAAGTATTATAAAAAAACCCGACACCGATACCTCTCATACTTCACGAAATATGAAAGTTTGAATGTGAGTGTAAATTTCTTCAAAATATATTTTAAAAAATTCTACACGCAAAATTCTACACGCACCGTATAAGTTACTGATAAGATAAGAAAAACCGCGTCCTTGACGCGGGTTTGTTCGTTTATGCCCGGTCGCAGTTATGATTTTTTCCTGTATGCATTGTACCTATATGTAGGTACCTTAGGTAGGTAATATAAATAAATAAATCTGAGTTTGTATTTTATTTAAAAGCTAATTCATTTATTAACTAACATTTAACCAAAAACTTCAATAAATAGTTTCATTGATTTGTCCATGTGTTTTTATATTCCATCTATTGGCTACGCGCACGACTGTGGGCCACCTGGCAGCAATGACCTAGCATTAGTTATTATTATTAAATTTGTTTATTTAGTAGCTTAGTTTGGTAGACGAGAGTTCAGGTTTATGTCGTACGTACAAGATGAAAGTCGCTGCTGTTCAGGAATAGCTCGCTTGCTTTAAAGATACTCAGATCGTGTTAACAAAGTAAAGGTACCTATAATACTGAGGACATAAAGCAATTTCTGCTCCTAAACAGAATGACAAGGCAAATCACTAAATATGACTCATAAGAGCGTTTTCACAAACTACTGTACCATTTAAGTTGAAATTTGGTACACGTAATATATTCAAATTTCAAAAGCGATTATCGACCTGACACTTGTGTCGAGTCGGTTAGTTTACGTGCTACTGACACTGCAAAATGTGCCGCACGCGCCGCTGCACCGCCCGCGCACCCCCCGCGCGAGCGACCGCCTCCTGTCTCCTCCAAGTCACGTCAGCGTGCTTATGCTGACGTCGCCGGTCAGTCTGTCGCAGCTAACCGGGTCAACGCGCCTTCTAAGGCGTGTAAATCACGGGCTCCCCTTTTAGAGAAGTCCTCCCGCACCAATGTGGATAAGGAGGGATTCACACTGGTGGAAAGGAAGAGAAAGGCACGCAGGTCGCCCCGTAAGACTCTGTGTGGCACTGCGGAGCCGGTTAATTCCGGCCTACGAATTGCAACACCGAGTAAAGCGCTCTACGTGTCTCGACTGCATTACTCCGCCGGAGCTGACGAGGTGGTGGAGTACATCCGCCAGAAGACTGGCTATACGCTGAGGTTACACCAGCTACAGTCGCGTCACTATGTGCACTTCAGTTCATTTGTGGTGCGCGTGCCGCGGCCGCTGCAGGACACCATCGCTAGCGCGGACTTCTGGCCGAAGGGTGTGGTGTTTCGGCGGTTCCGGGGCAACTTGCCGAATTCTACACCAAGCCAGACGACGCAACGGAGCCACGCTGTTATGTCGTCGCCCAAATCTTAAATACTTAAATTTTTGTGTTTTCTCGTAGGGTACCTATTGTATCTTTGTATTTTTATTTGTTTTGTAGTTCTCAGTGCCTTGGTAGTAATACTGTAATGCTGTGTAACTAATTTGAATAATAAAATAATAAATAATAATAATAAATAATATGTAACTGGTGTAACCTTCCTGCTCCACAAGTCCGGTAGTACCACGGAAGCGAAGAACTACAGACCCATAACGTGCTTGCCTACACTCTACAAGCTCCTTACATCCATTTTGAGAACAAAAATTAACGCGCACATTGTCGCTAACAACATTTTGGCCTCCGCTCAAAATGGATGTAGACCCAACCCTACATCCCGTGGTACTAAAGAGCTCCTCCTCATAGACATGACCATATGCCAGCAAGTTCGGTGGAACAGGGGGGCCCTCTCGGCCGCCTGGATTGACTATAAGAAGGCCTATGATTCGGTGCCTCACTCATGGCTGAGAAGGGTATTAGAGCTGTATAAACTTGATGCAGCTTTAATATCCTTCCTAAGTGTGTATATGAGGCAGTGGATCACAGTCCTTCGTCAACCAGGAGGTGGAGATGACCGCGCTGGCCCGCAGGACTCTATAAGGATCGAGCGAGGAATATTTCAGGGTGACAGTCTGAGTCCCCTGTGGTTCTGCCTAGCTCTGAATCCTCTCAGCACCCTGCTGAAGGATTCAGGGTCAGGTTGCCGGCTTCGGAGAGAGGGTGAAGTCATTTCTCACCTTCTGTACATGGATGACCTCAAGCTATTTGCGCCAAATAACCAAGACTTGATGGTGCTATTGAAAACAACAGAAGTTTTCAGTACCGCCATCAGAATGAGTTTGGTGTCGATAAGTGTGCGGTTACGCATGTACAGCTGGGGGAGGTTGTAAATTCAACAAATTTACAACTTTCTGAGACAATGTCTTTCAGATCTATCTCTGAATCAGAAACCTATAAATACCTTGGTATGTCACAGTCGTTAGGTATTGAGGGCGAGGGTATTAGACGGTCGGTGAAGGAGCGCTTTTTCAGTCGGCTCACAAAAGTCCTTAACAGTCTTTTGTCAGGAGGCAACAAAGTGCGCGCCTTCAACGCCTGGGTTATGCCCTTACTCATATACTCCTTTGGCATACTAAGGTGGACTCAGACCGAGCTGGACGCCCTAGATCGGAGGGTCCGTCTAATGCTCACTACACACCGTATGCTACACCCACGCTCGTCAGTTATGAGATTGTACATCCCACGGAAGTGTGGAGGTCGAGGCTTCCTTAACGCCAAAGATCTCCACAACCGCGAGGTGTGCAATCTCGGGAATTATATCCTTAACAACGAGTGTGGGATGCATCGTGATGTAGTGGCAGTGGACAGGAACTTCACGCCGCTCTCCTTGGCAAACGAGAACTGGCACAAACCTGTGGTACAAAGTACTGCGGGCCGCAGGGCGGTATGGGAGAGTAAGGTGCTACACGGGCGGTTCTACAAGGCCCTCATGGGACCCGATGTAGACCTGCTCGCGTCGGTGAACTGGTTACGATTCGGGGACCTCTTCGGAGAAACCGAGGGTTTTGCCTGTGCAATTGCGGACGAAGTTATGATGACGAACAACTATCGGAAATATATCCTGAAGGACGGTACGGTCGACATTTGTCGGGCATGCCGCCGTCCCGGAGAGTCACTCAGGCATATCATTTCCGGTTGTTCTCATCTTGCTAACGGCGAGTACTTACACAGACATAATCTCGTAGCCAGGATTATTTACCAGCAGCTTGCTCTTCTATACGGCCTTGTGGACCGTGAAGTACCGTACTACAAGTATTTACCTGTGCCAGTTCTCGAGAATGGTCGTGCCACGCTCTATTGGGATCGATCTATCATCACTGACAGGACTATTGTAGCCAATAAGCCTGACATTGTGATAATAGATCGATCGCAGCGCCGGGCCGTGCTCGTCGATATCACCATCCCCCATAATGAGAATCTCGTGAAAGCCGAGAAGGATAAGTCCAGTAAGTACCTAGACTTGGCTCACGAGATAACCGCCATGTGGGATGTTGATTCGACGATCATCGATAGTCGTTTCAGCGAACGGTCTCATAGCGAAGAGTCTCGACCAACACCTTAAGAGACTCTCGCTAGGTGGTTGGATCAAGGGTCAGATGCAGAAGGCGGTGATCTTGGACACGGCGCGGATAGTCCGCCGGTTCCTCTCTCTGCGGCCCTGACCACCGGCAGCTTGGGCCCTATCCCGCTGCTGGCGGCACCCTAGGTTAGGTTTTTTATAATGTGTTTATATATTTTTTGTAATGTTTTGTAAGTGTTTTTGTATTTTACTTTTATATGCATGTTATAAAACCCTAACCTAAGACTCAAAATAAATAAAGGAAATAATATGTAAGTTTGTAACCCGCAGACGGACATGTAACGTAAATGTGCCATTTTCAACCAAAAGGGTACTTATTGTTGCTTGTCAGTAAGGCGCTATTTCCATATAGCTTCAATTAGAAATCAACCTTATCAACAAGCGACAATGTGGTGCCTTTTGGTTTAAAACGTCACAATTAAATGAATTTTAAACATGAGGGACACTTCTGGGGGGTTAATGGGAAAATTAAAAAACCGGCCAAGTGCGAGTCGGACTCGCGCACGAAGAGTTTCGTACCATTACGCAAAAACGGCAAAAAAAATCGCGTTTGTTGTATGGGAGTCCCACATATTAATTTTATTCTATTTTTAGTATTTGTTGTTATCGCGGCAACAGAAATACATCATCTGTGAAAATTTAAACTATTTAGCTATCCCGGTTCATGAGATACAGCCTTGTGACAGACAGACGGACAGATGGAGAGTGAAGTCTTAGTAATAGAGTAACGTTTTTACATTAACACTACCATAACAATACCATATGAACCATACAAAAATTTAATTTTTTGAAATGTTTAATTTAACACGATTCTAGCTGTTGTATATTGAGGATATTTATGGTATTAATACAATCATTTGTGGCTTAAATTTGAAGGTATCGCTTTCGGAAAATAAAAACGCAAGATGGTGATGACAACTATGGTATGGTAATGACTCTTTTATAGACGGTAATGATACTGTATGTACGGTGATGACGATTTGAGAAGTAATTTATATATGTATTAAAAACGTATTAAAAAACAAAGACTTTTTAATACAGTTGCTCAAAAAGTGCTACTTTTCGTGGCTGTTTAGCGTGCGGAAAGTTGGTTTTCGCGAACTAGTGCTTTTTACTTTTCCAATTTTTTTAAATTTTTACTTGTTCCAATTCATGACTACTTATTGATGAGTGTTAATATTAGTTTCCTTTAAACGTCGTAATCAACATAAAAACCTACTGTTAATGTAAGAATAGGAAAAATATGCATTTTTCATATTTTATTACTTACCTCTTCATCATTATTAGTATTATAACACGTTTATTTTTTAATGTTGAAAAACCGTTCTTAATAAGTTGTCTGAATGGAACGGAACGCCTGTCAAAGAAGAGGCGTATTTTCTTACTGCAAGAATGTTTTAAGTTTCCAAAGGCACCATTCGATATTGTTTTTATAAATATACGATACACAAATAATCATAAATAACGATATTTAGGTAATAATAGTACAATGTTTTAATATTTATAATTGTTTCTGTCTTATAGAACATGCATTTGAAAAAAAAAACTTTCATTGTTCAATAACAACAACAATAATAACAAAATCTATTCTAAAGCTAGAAAAACACTTCTTCATAATGTCAATGTCAATGATGTCACAGAATTAATAATATAAAAGTTTCGAATTCCGTTCCTTACTTGTTGCTTTTCTTATTTTTTCGCAACTGTATTAAAAAACGTCGTTCGATACACGTGCGGAAATGTCATTCTTCACTCGTCCCGAGTCTTGCCACGAGCCTACGGCTCGTGGCAAGATATCTCGGTACTCGTGAATGACATACTTTCCGCACTAGCATCAAAATGTACTATTTTTTATTGTAAGGATTGAGAACTTTAATAAACATTACAAATAACATGTTTTTGAACAGAAGACTAGCTACATGAATTATTTTCAGAAAATTATAAATAAGCATATGTTATTTATATAGATAAATATATAACAAGTATTTGTATTGTATAATTTTAAATAATTTATATTCCGAAATAGGCAATTTATATATTATGATTTTTTTTTTGTTTTTTCAATGTTAAATCATATTATCAATATTGTACTCTTATTATCAGTTTAAAGCCGCATCTTATTTTATCTACTGCATAACTTGGCATTTATATCATATTAGAAAATTGCTGGCTTACCAATGAGCTTAATTTTTATGATATATTACTTTTTTTTTGATAATTTGCTTCATTAAGTACATAAGTTTGTATTTTTCTTGTTTTATAAATTTAAAACTTTAAAAATAGCTATAATGATTTATAAAAACCATATATATTTTGTTTACTAGCTAAACATTTATATATAAACCGTGTTTTATAAGCTGCAAGATCCCTACTTTTAATGCATGTCATAAGTTACAAAATGTTAGGTATTGGGTCCGGTGACTACCCTGGTATAATTATTAATTGCTGTAATTATATACATCAATTAATGTAATATGATCAAAAAACATAAGGCCATTACGATAGTAAGCCAGTACCGTAGCCTATGGTCGCTTAAAGCTTAATAGATGTTGCTTGTTTAAATACGTTTTATGTGCTTTAAAACCTGGACCGAATGATAATAACACGACTAACATGCAATTGCAGACTAAGTTTCACGATTTACATGTATTAGATTATTTAAAAAAAATTGTATGTTCTAAGTGGCCTAAATTTTGCCTACTTAGTCAAAATGTTATTTAAAACCTAACCATCCTTTAGTGTGAAAGAAATAGTTATATCTTTTTCTACGTTTATAAGGTAGGCATTATATAGTGTTAGAAGACATAGAGAACGTTTTTCCAACATACAGCTTAATTTTACAATGAATTATAGCAAAATAACTAGAAAAGTTTCTGAGAACCGTCATCACCATACACATAAAATCATCACCGGTCGTCATTTTTTCCCGGTGATGACGGGTATGGTGTTGACGATTTGAGACTTTCATGTTTTTATTTCTAGAATACGAATAATAGTAGTTTATGTCTATACCACATAATAAACTTTTATTTCTAATATATCATTCGTAACTTCTTTAAACCAAAGCATGACGGTGATGATGCTCTGTTGTGACAAACTACGTGTTACAAATTTGTTCGTAATGTTTCTCACGATTCAATCATGTGGATTTATAGTGAAATAGATTTTTGCATTTTATACTAAAGTAAAAAATAGGGCAAAGACCTTTAGCGGTATTTTGTTGTTCATACACGGAGATAAGCTCGCATTGACATTATCACGACGGTGATGACGAATATTCGTGACAAAATATTAAATATTTTTAAATGTACTTTATCGGTGAAGGAATTATTGCATATTTTTTCATGTGTTAAACAACAACATGGAAAATATATAACTAAAAGAAAAATCGCAATCGTACGATAGGTATGCGATAATTTTCACTGCAAACAAAAAGGTCCTGATTTTTCCGGTAGACGGTGATGACTTTAGACACATGAAACAGTTTATATAAAAAAAACTTTTAAGTTATTGGAGATAGTAATTGAAGGAACATTAAGATAATAGTTCTTAAAAACATATAAAAAAGTTGCAACTCGGACAACTTACTAGTTTTTTTTATAAAGACCGAACCATAAATTTTCGCCGGATTTTGAAATTCACCCGGGTACGGAACCCTAAAAATGAAGTTTTTCATACTACATATCAACGGTTTACATATCAAATGAAAGATCAAATTTTGAGAATCAAATTTTTTTTTTGTAATTTTAAAATAAATAGTTGGAAGTTATTTAAGAAACTAGTCAAAAAATGACCATCCCCCCTACCCCCCTTTATCTCCGAAACTACAGGGTATACATTTTTGAAAAAAATACACAAAATAGTGCTTTACCTATAGATGTCAGGAAAACCTATAAGAAATGTGCAGTCAAGCGTGAATCGGACTTAAGGTACTTAGTTTTTGATCCGACCCCTACGGGTATTTTAAAGACATTTCACTCACGTTTCACATAAAAAAATACTTCACTTCACTGGCTCAGTGACCCAAAAAGGATCTTGGCCTCCGACACAAGAGAGCGCCACTCTGCCCTATCCTGCGCCACTTCACGCCAGTTGGGTATTCCGAGGGCGGACAGGTCTTTTAGGGCTTCGTCACTCCAGCGGTATCTGGGACGCCCAGACGGACGTTTTCCGCCCGGGTTACTTACGCTCTTCTCTCACCCATCCTCTTTGGAGGTAACCAACTAACAACTAACCAACCGAGGTAACTCTGAGGTGACCAAGCCAGCGGAGTCGTGTGGCTTTGATCTCGCCAATTATATTGGGCACCGCAACCAGCTCCTCTAGCTCCCTATTCTTCCTACGCCTCCAAGTTCCATCTTCATCTCTGATAGGCCCCAGAATCTTCCGCCAGGTTTTCCTCTCCGCCACTATGTGCTTGCTCTCTTCTTTCTGCGTCAGCGTCCAAGCATCAAAATTGGTCTAATTACAGTCTTGTAGACTCGAATTTCGGTCGGTCTACTGATCAGCTTGGCCACTAAAACTCGATGGAGCGCTGCCGAGCATCTTAGGGCGTTTTGGATTCGCAGATCTATCTCTTCTTCCCTTCGGTTGGTATCAGTTACCTAAAAAAATTATCAACACCTTTGTAGGTGTCTTATCGTTTCACTCTGGTGTTCTTGTACCTTTTCATATGAAAATATTCTGTTTTCTGGTGGTTGATTCTGAGACCTATCTTCTCCCCTTCCATAAAAAAATACATTGTAAAAAAATGTGTAATGTACGGAACCCTTGGAACGCGAGACCGACTCGCACTTGACCAGTTTTTTACTTAATTTAATAGATATGCCTACTTTTAGGGTTCCGTACCTCAAAAGAAAAAAAAACGGAACCCATATAGGATCAATTTGCTGTCCGTCCATCCGTCTGTCTGTCTGTCTGTCAAGACACTTTATCTCGGGATCGCGTGGAGGTATCGAGTTTAAATTAGGTCTAAGTATAGTCCGTGTAAAAATTGAAGCAGTGAAAAAAAGTCGAAACTGTGTGTGAAGCATAATATTGTCTTCGGTTACCGCGATAGTTACTCATGAAATAAAACTATGAAAACGGATTATATCGCGTATATTGAATAATAATACATCCCGACGTTTCGAATCCTTTACAGCGTTCGTGGTCAACGGGTGACTGAGGAAAAATTACAAAGTGCAAAAATACCCACATACTAAAAATAATGAACAATCATAGACTATAAACTTTAAGGCTGGTTGTACATGCAAAATCGGTTCATAAGGCTAGTTATACACTACAATTTTTTTCCCAAGTAAAGCTATATATATATATATACGCGATATAATCCGTTTTCATAGTTTTATTTCATGTGTGTGAAGCATTTATGCCGCAAAAAACGTATATTTCGACACTCTCAAGGGAATCAAAATGTATAAGGGTACTTCCCGTTGACCTAGAACTATGAAAAGCAATTACTTGCTTTTCACAGTTATAGGTAATTTAATGCGCGTAATTTAATGTATTTTTAATTTTATACTTATTTATTTTTTACAACAAATAATAATAATAATAATAAGCCCGCAGGGCAGCTTGTGGCGAGCTGTTGGGCAGTGACGACCCCACGGACCCGAGTGCTCCAGTCGGTCAGGATCTCCGTCTCCGGCGTGCCTTCGTCGGTCGTAGTGGACCCCAAGGGGACCCGCAGGACTCTCAGCTCTGGCTTGCCTTCATTGGCCGTCCAGAGGGGAGTTCTAAGAGCTATATGCTCCAGGGGTGGAAGTGTTAAAGGGCATAACGCCGCGAGTAACTTCGGAGAAAGCGCAGCACACCTCTCGACACCCCTAAGCCGCTCACGCCGGTGTTGCGCCTGGCCGTCTTTACGACGGCGCATCAGGTGCCCATCTAGCGAGTTGCGAGTCACCGCCTGCCTCGATAACACTGTATGTCACAATGTTATGGCAGGTGTCCGGAACTCTTTGCAATAGCCAAGTTTTATTTTACACCCAAATTTAAACCATAGACCAGGACTCTTTCCATTTTTCTATAATAGCTCCCAATGCCTGCTGAAACCGGTTTACGGGTATCTATTTATGCACCCGTAAATGGGTTCCAGCAGGCGTTCTCCGTGACATCAAAGCTCTCCAAACGGCCTCTACGTGTTGGATCTATATCCCCATCGCCACGCACGCCTTATAAATGACCGGGCTTAACAACACGAGAGTTTGTAACGGAGATACAAATAATAATAATAATAGTAATATCGTCTTACACTACAAGGTCAAGAAAAAAATCTGAAAACTATAAATTTAAGTTGTAAAAAATAAATAAGTATAAAATTAAAAATACATTAAATTACGCACGGAACTCTTGGTGGGCGAGTCCGACTCGCACTTGTCCGGTTTTTGTATTTTCATATCATTTTGTCATTGTCTATTACAATAGGTAGGTATTTTTGAGTACATGTATCATTGTAACTATGGTTTTGATGGACAGGTTACTGGAGTGAAGTGAAACTAACTAACTAGGTTTGGCTGTCGTGTTTTAGGATAGTTAAAACGCTATTCCAAATGGCGCAGCTTACCCCACCACACCCAGCCGCCGAGCCTGTTGGCTGCTGAAAAACCATTAAGTATGTGTGGTTTCTGTTGGATTATTTATTACTGATATATTCCCTATGTATAAACCATTACACACATAAAAGTGGAACATATTACGAGTACCAGGCTGCTGTGCAGTAGGTAGAACTTCGTAGGTTGAACTTACAATGAGTTATGATAATTTTTTTACCTTATTCATCGCGCATCGTTTTTCGAGCCAGTGCCAGTACCATTATGTGATAATTCAATTAGGACATTAGTGCAGGCACATATTAAGTTTAAAATAATACAAACATGCTCTTTAAGCTATTGTAGTCATAGGCAAACAATGATGTTGACTTTTAATGGTTTTTTGTTATACAAGGGTGCAATGGTTTAAACACACGAGAAGTAAAATACATTTGCACCCGTGTGTAACACAAAACTTTTCACCTCACTATAGCGAGGAAAATTCAACATGCAAAAAACCAGCTCATAATTTTTTTTCTTTATTTGTACACATTATAATCATCATCAGGTTAATTATAATCAATTAATCATCATCGATATAGTATAACATTATGTAATTTTTTTTTTGATAATGTTGACATTTCTGACGATGCGTTTTGAAATTGCATCGACTCAACTTGTGCGTTCAGAATTATATTCAACATCATTATAAAAAAACAAATGTTTCTAATGGAATTTTAAGGTTTATAACTTAAAATCATTGATAATTATATAATTAATATCGAACGAACCATTATTATGAGCGTTTTACGTTTTGTTATCTGTCAAAAACTACTTAAACACGCTACAAGGTCAAATTACTTTCCCCATTAGTGGATAAAATGCATTTTTACCCGCTTGTTTTTAAGGATAAAAGACCGCTTTCCGAGCTAGTGAGGGGAAAAAATATTGGCTTCATGTTGTAGGCAAAGATGATGTCACATAGAAAATTTCTTGCAAACATAATAATAAATAGGTTACATAATGCAAAAATATACGGTTTCAAATGATGACTCAATTCATGTGAACGTTATTGTCTAGATTGCTAATAATTGATATCATAAGAACATTCTAACTGTATCCAGAATCAATTTATAGGGTCCAAGTTCACTTTATAACTGTTTGTGTGCTGTCCATGGATGTTTAATTAAGTACCTACCTAACTTCTTTTTAGGGTTCCGTACCCAAAGGGTATAAACGGGACCCTATTACTAAGACTCCGCTGTCCGTCTGTCCGTCTGTCCGTCCGTCTGTCCGTCTGTCTATCTGTCTGTCACCAGGCCGTATTTCATGAACCGTGATAGCTAGACAGTTGAAATTTTCACAGATGATGTATTTCTGTTGCCGCTATAACAACAAATACTAAAAACAGAATAATATATATATTTAAATGGGGCTCCCATACAACAGACGTGATTTTTTTGTTGTTTTTTTTTTCGTAATGGTACGGAACCCTTCGTGCGCGAGTCCGACTCGCACTTGGCCGGTTTTTTAAATTTATAATTGAAATGCTTGGTATCAAGAACACGATGTATGGTATGTGTAGAATTATTTTAAATGTTATAAACAATATTCGGACACTTTAAACATTCTAACTACGTATACATTACTATTAGAAGTATTAGAACAAATTAAATTATTTTCAGAAAATATATACCAGTAGTTTTTCTTAGTATGTGACATTTATTTCAGTTTTACTTATACATTGTCTACATTTGACTGTTTTATGGCAACCCTTGACATCGCAAATCGTGATATGACCGCTAAATAAATATGAATCGAGTCCGTCCACGCTAACTCACACGAAAAGTTTCAAGTGAAGTATGGCTCGGACAAGAGTGCCAAATTGCAACAAGTGTGCAAATTAGCGAGGTTGTAGTCTATGTTCAATTCAAATTAGCGAGGATGTAGTCTATGTTCAATTGAACATTAGCGAGGTTGTAGTCTATGTTCAATTCAAATTAGCGAGGATGTAGTCTATGTTCAATTCAAATTAGCGAGGATGTAGTCTATGTTCAATTCAAATTAGCGAGGATGTATATAGTCTATGTTCAACTCAAATTCAGTGAATACATTACCGACAGTTGACACTGAGTTGGTGACAGACATCGCCACATTAGCCGCATAAAAACTACCTAAGGAGGCACAAGCTGCCAAAAAACTAAATGGAATAATATATGTAGTAAGTATCACATAATAAAATACTCTTTATTGCACACCTCAATAAAAGAAAACAATACAAAAGAAATCAGAAACACAAGCAGAGATAAACAACAGGCAATCTTATCGCTAAAAAGCGATCTCTTCCAGACAACCTTTGGGTAGCGGAAATTAATAAATTTAGATTTTATTTATATACATATTTTTAATAATATTCTTACTAACAAAACTAAAATGAAAGTTAAAGCTCGGTGTGTTCTCGGGATTCCCTCGAAAATTAGGCCATTGATAGTTTAACGAATGTCAATATTGAACGAGACACATTAAGAAAACAGTGAAAATGTGTAACAACTATCAAACATTAATGAATAATAATGGTGTAGCAGCACTTCGCTCACCGGTTTGAAGCGGTTGTAGATCGCAATATGTGTCAACATGCGCCGCGTTCGATTTATAAACACGACACGCCGCGTTGCGTTGTAGTAGTGAGATCGCTTGGACTGGGCGGCTAACACTGCCTACCTTCATTTAAGCAAAGATAGATATAACTCCGTAATAGATGGATACAATCTAAGGAAAAAACGTGCCTCGAAAATCAAGAAAATTTGATTCTCGTTCAGAGGGCGCTACTAGTTTTGGCCTGCTGTCGTATAGATGTCGTTGACGGTTTCGTTTGTTATTTAACAATTTTAACGCATATCAGTGAAAGAACATGGGTCAAAATCATAAAAAAAATCATTTATCCATATTTAAATACATTTTATCGTATTTTTATAAATCTTCATTTTTAGTTTTAAAGTGTGTCGACAGATGGCAGTGAATTTACTGGGGTTACAAAATTTACTATGACAGTACCGCTCTAGTATAAGTTACTCTATGATTTAAGTAAGTATTATGTTCAGATTTGTTTACATCTACTTTCGTATAGCAACATTGCGTGCTGCATATTATCATACGAGTATGCGATATATACAATAATATTTTAAGAGGATATTGGACCGCCGCTTCTCCATTAAACGTAGTTCCCATTTTCATCTCCGGATATTGACATTGTAGAAAATATATTAACACTATATTTTCCGCAATGTCAATACCCTATACTACTTGGAGAAAAACTCACTCATTTCGGAACGGCACATTGATTTCAGAGCGGGCAAATCGACGGAAGATGCTGCACTTACCCTTGCGAATATGATCTCTGGCCATTTAGATGCGGGAAGGCGCTGCCTGGGTATATTCTTAGATCTGGCCAAGGCCTTTGATACCGTCTCAGTCCTAATTCTTCTGAGGAAACTGGAGGCCCTTGGAATCCGAGGCTTGGCCCACGATTGGTTCTCTAGTTATCTAACTAGCAGACAGCAAGTTGTCAAAATTGGAGAATCCAGAAGCAGCAGGCCAAATATACAGTTTGGCGTCCCGCAGGGAAGTATCCTTGGCCCAACACTCTTCAGGTCATACCCAGCTCCGAAATTTACTGCTATGCTGACGACACCGTGGCTCTCTTTAACAGCAAAACTTGGGACGATGCGTACCATTCAGCTGAGATGGGTCTTGCTGCGGTGTCGAGGTGGCTGAATTCCAATCTGCTTACTCTTAATGTAGACAAAGCTGCCATATTCCCTTCTCAAAAACAGCTACAGCCTCTGCTCCTACCTCTTACAATTTTAAGATGCACTCCTGTGGTACTAGAAGACTAAACTGCTTCTGCAATGACATAAAGCGTTGCAGCACCGTGAAGTACCTAGGCCTAATCCTAGATGAAAATCTATCTTTTAAGTGCCATATAACAGCTTGAGAAAAGAAAATAAGAAAAGTAATTTACTTGGTAAAGAGATTGCGGGACTGTTCACCCCCAGATGTATTAAGTTATTATACCTAGCGCTGTGCCTGTCTATAATACAATACTGTATTAGCGTCTGGGACAGCGCAGTGCTAGCTTGTCGGCAATGATTGATGTTTAGCGTGCCCAGCGCGCAGTCCTAAAGGTTATGTAGAGAAAACCTTTTCGGTTCCCTACAGATAAACTGTACAAAGGCACAGGGTTTCTAAGAGTCAGTCAATTGTTTATACTGAGTGCGGTTATAAGAGTGCATAAAAGTATTGATATATCGCCATTGAAGGATCTCATCATGAATAGGCGTGTATATATTAGTCCCTCTACCTCCAGCTCAATCGGCAACATGTACAACGCTCTGCTTCTTACATGCATCCATTTGTCTACAATGCTAAAAGGGTGCACCTTGCACTAAGTTAAAAACAAGTTAAGAGAATGGTTTGCTTCCCTCTCATACAACGACACGGAAGATATTATGCGAATTTCGAGTTAGGTTAGTGGGTATAACACACACACACATTTTCATTTTATTTCATTTTCATGTAATATTTAAATTATAATATTAGTTATACTTCCTAATGTATCACTGGGTAAAATGTTTATGTAAAACCGGCTTGGTGGGTCCCAAGATACAGCTGAAATTACTTTTCTAGTATTCTAATAATATGCCTCTATATTTATTTACTTAAGCGTATGGCGTAATATTGTAGGCAGTATATATATGCTAATATTATAACTTATTATAAGTCGACATCCAACTCAGCCATCCGATCGCGTCAGGTGTCAGATTGGTAGGTATGCGTATGTCTGCCGGGCTGCCTTGGAAACGTCTCTTTTGGCATCGTTCAACGATGTGCTGGGTAGTTTGGTCTTCAAGGCCGCAGTCACACAACGGGCTCTCTTTCCATCCCCATTTGTGTCGCATATAATTGCACCTGACGGATTGACCTGTGCGGATTCTGTTGAGGCGGCCCCAGTATTTCTTCTGCAGCGAGAAGCCCTTCGGCTTCTGAGTAGCGTGTTGGGTACTTTTGTGGTGACCACTCGTTGTTGTGCCTTTATATAAAGATTCAAGTTCCGCACCCAAGAAAATGTTTGACCCCATACAAACTTTCAACCTCTTTTTCATCACCTTAAGGGATGAATTTTCAAAAACGCTGAAATTAGTGTACTTCTCTCTTAATGTAATACGTTTTTACGAAGTTTTTAATTCCTAGCTTAAAATAACATTTGAACCCTACAAACCCCTTTTTTACCCTTTTAAGGTATGATTTTTTTTAAACTGGAATTCAGTTTGTTTGTATTCTAATAATATACAAAGATTCAAGTCCCGCACTCACAAAAAAATTCGATCTCCATACAAACTTTTAACCCCTTTTTCACCACCTTGGGGATGAATTAAAAAAAAAACTGAGTCGTTTTCTTGCTTTTTAATATAATACCTTTTTGCAAAGTTTCAAGTTCCTAGCTTAAAGTAAAATTTGCACCCCAAGACAAACTTTTATCCCCTTTTCAACCCCCTTAGGGGTTTAATTTCCGAAAACGTCGAAATCACTTTTTTGTAATAGTCTATCTATGCGTTTCTAAGAACCTTCAAAGCATTTGTAGTGGATTCAAACTTTCAACCCCCTTTTAACCCCGTTAGAGGATGAATTTTCAAAAACACTGATATTAGTTTTCTTGTAATTCAATAATATATCTTTTTGCGAAGTTTCAAATTGCTAGCTTAAAATAAATCTTGAACCGCATGCAAACTTTCATCTCCTTTTTAACCCCTTAGGGGTGAAATTTCTCAAATTTTTATAGCCGTGGATTTTTTCAAGTTCAAGTTCTTTATTTGCATTCATGTTGTACGTACATATGGGTATCAAATAACAATGAGTGGTTTCAAACATAAGGCCTGCAAGGGCATAGCAATATTACTTAACCTAACTTATACCTAATACAAATAAAAATGTTAAATTGTAATCTTATTACATCTTAAAACCTATCATTTAAATATTCGTCGACAGTGTAATAGCTCTTGTTAATAAGGGTTTCTTTTAATTTTCTTACAAATAGATGTTCTGTCTTTTCTTCCTTTATATTGTGTGGTAGTTTATTATATATCTTTATGGACATTGATAATGGGCCAGACGAATGGAGTTTTAATCGGGAGGATGGTGGCATTAACTTTGATTTGTTTCTTAGTGTATAGGTTAGCTGTACATCTTCACGTTTGATATATATACAGATTAGTAAAATTTGCATTAATATCCGTTCAGCCGTTATCATGTGATGCGCGGTCAAATAAACAGACAAAAATTCCAAAAACTATTGGAACGAGTTCTGTAATCGATTCTAAGTAGCCCCAGCCAATTTTTTTTCGAATATCTTCCATGTACAGACTTTCGACCCTCTTCCGCTTTATTATATCAAAGATAGATATAACTTCGTAATAGATGGATACAGTCTAAGGAAAAAACGTGCCTCGAAAATCAAGAAAATTTGATTCTCGTTCAGAGGGCGCTACTAGTTTTGACCTACAGTCGTATAGATGGCGTTGACGGTTTCGTTTGTTATTTAACAATTTTAACGCATATCAGTGAAAGAACATGGGTCAAAATCATAAAAATAATTAATGCAAATAAAAAAAACATTTATCTATATAGGTATATAAATACATTCTATCGTATTTTTATAAATCTTTATTTTTAGTTTTAAAGTGTGTCGACAGATGGTAGTGAATTTACTGGGGTTACAAAATTTACTATGACAGTACCGCTCTAGTATAAGTTACTCTATGATTATATGTATAGAAGATCAATTATTTATTGTTTCGAGATGGAATGGAACATTATTCAAAACGTAAAACTTGGTCGGTTAGAAAACATTTATTTATTTATTTCAAATGAAGTATAATAGTATAGTATAGTAGTAGTATAGTATAATATATACGGATATTATCATTACATTCATTGTAATAGACCGCAAAATACCGTGTTGCGCTCCTTAATGTGCGTCGCAACCAAATCAGCGCTCTGCAGTTATTTATTCTTTGGCCACAATAACTCCGATATTATAGCACTTTGCTTGTGCATAAGCGAACATAGTGCAAGGAAGGCACGGAGCGACGAGCGACACAGCCTCCTCGTCTCAAAGCTGGCACACGACTGCCGGCCACGCCATTTTTAGGCTGCATACGCATGAAATGTGGAAAAACGTTCGATTTCTTAAGAAAATATTTTTTGATTAACAAAAGCTATGTTGCATTTGTAGAACCTGTTAAACATTTTTGTTAGTTTAAGCAAAGTTTGCCGCAAAACGGTCTGTAGTGTTTTTTTTTTTCGGTGAAACTACAAATTTTAGGATAAAAGTCAAATGTTACAATTGTTGTGCATGGAGTGAAGATACATATATATTTTTTTCATAATTTTTTGTTGACTAATTTAGAAGATATAAGCTCTAAAAAGTAACAGTTTTTGGCCAAAAACTGCGCGAAGCGCCTTAAAGAGCAGACTCGGGCTGAGGGCCCTACGTCCTTAGTCAGCTGGCACTGTGCAGTGCTGGTAATAGTAGGCATTTGGGAACGCATTCGAGAGATCGCATTTTTTCTGAGAATAGCGAGGCATCTTTGATAGAACAGTGTAGTAAGAACCGTGAGATCTTCTGGAAGACAGTACGCTTGCCAGTTTGTTGCACTTTTAGCACCACCCAGGGGTCACGTGTACGGTAGCGGTGGGTAATTCGTACGGAAGTGTTGCAACTCGACCCCCTCGACCATCGAATAAGTTTATAAAACTACAGTACAGGAAAAATACTTTTCACCTCAGCAGCTCGAACAAGCCTACTTTCGTCACTCCCTGGAGTGAAGAAAGTGCGACTTTCCTCAGTCCAGGGAGTGAAACAAAGTAGCTTTTTAATTTAGTGAACTGTGAAGGCCATGAACTGCCACTTAATACTTCAGGGTCTATTACAAATTCGAAATACATTTACCTGTAATATGTTCTCACTACTGAGGTGAAAAATTATATGTGTCACACGAGAGCAGTTATTTTACATCTCGTGTTATTGAGTCCCTCGCTACGCTCAAGATTCTAACTTAGAATCACTCGCTTCGCTGGTGATTCAATTATAGAATCATTCGCTTTCTCGGGACTCAAAATCAACACTCGAAAGAAAAATCAACTTTCCTCTCTTGTTGCACAAATAACTATATAGTTATAGGCTCGTTTAGGTAAATATATAGCAATTATCGGGTTGTGTAGGAATTTTAAAATATTCTTCCGTGTTTAGTTCGTATACATACGTATCTATTAAGTATAGTGTAGGTAATTGTTTCTAGAGCGCGGGCTAATTATGGTATTACGGTAGTTTGTTCACAAAGATCTGACCAGCATGCACTGAAGCGATGTAATATCACCTTCCGCATTTTTCCTAGACAGGTGTCTCAAGGAAATAAAATAAATACTCTACCTAGAAAAAACAAGATAGATGTTTGTGGCTTAGCTAATAAACAGCATACCTAATAATAACAATAAAACCGTTACTTACATTCGGTACGCAGATCTGTAGTTTTCTATCAGTCATCGTATATCAAATGCGTCATAATTAGCTAATTGAACGTACACTTTCTCGCTCTTGAATTATAAAGATAAATAAACCACGCATCAAGGGAAGATCTAATCACGAGGCCCTTCACTACGAGTATAATGATGGTCATCTAACTTCAGTGACATCTAATAATGATGTAAAGCTGGTCCCAGAAATAAATGACGCATCTTAATTTTCACAAAATCTTACACAACAGTTAAAAACCAACTGTTTTATGGTAAATTATTGTTACAAATTTAATAAACAACATGTATATGTATGCATGTTTTCAGTTTTTGACTTACTTAATGCCTGCCATCAGGTTTAAGACTGTTATTAATTTTTAAGCTTTTTAGGGTTCCGTACCTCAAAAGGAAAAAACGGAACCCTTATGATCACTCGTGCGTCTGTCTGTCTGTCTGTCCGTCTGTCACAGCCTATTTTCTCCGAAACTACTGGACCAATTAAGTTGATATTTGGTATACATATGTAAGTTTGTGACCCAAAGACGGACATGTAACGTAAACAAATTAATTATAATAAACATGGGGGCCACTTTGGGGGGTAAATGAGAAAATTAATAAATAAAGTTTTTCAAACTATATCGTGTTATATATCAGATGAAAGAGCTGATTGTGAGAATCTCAAATATTTTTTATAATTTTACTATAAACAGTTTAGAAGGTCTTTAAGGTAAGGTCAGGAAAACCTATTACAAATGTGCAGTCAAGCGTGTGTCGGACTTATTTACTTTTTGATCCGACCCCTACGGGTTTTATTAAAGACAGTTCACTCACGTTTCACATAAAAAATACATTGTTTAAATTGTGTAATGTACCCTTGGAACGCGAGTCCGACTCGCGCTTGGCCGGTTTTTTCCATTTCGACTTGAAGTTTTCAACTGATATGGCGTTAGTTTTATGTTTTAAATTTCTGCTTCATACGAGCCCATTATTTTTCAATGGATCGTTCAGAGCAGTTGGGAGGAATAAGGTATTTTTCGATTGAATTTATCGCTTTCTTGGATAATGGTAAATGTGATTTCACTTCAGTTTACAATTTCGCATTTTTGTTAGGTTCTTTAGTTTATTATTTATGTTTAGGTCTTTATAGAGATTTTTTTTAAAGATTTTGCACTGTTCATTTTAACGTTTTGCACTTTTGGCTAAATATCTCAGAGGCTTATGACTATTTCCAGTCCGCCATCGTCTACCATCAGTTTCTTAGAATTGTTTTAACACCTATAGATTAACTTCACTGCTAGTTTTTCGTGGAAATGCCTCGATTTTGTGTTTGTACAACATTTTTTCATGTCGTCTTTTCTGTGATGGCGCTATCTTCGAAAATGTAAACGAAAGATATTTCTTTTTATAAAGAATAAGAAAACAGGTATTTTTTTTACATATATAACAGTCTCCTTAAGCCTTTTGGTCAGAAGTCTGATGTGCAACCGGTGCGAATACAAACGACATTTTTTTCTGGGACAAGCTTTAGGATAAAGAAACGGGTTTCTGTATTAGAAACTGAGATTCACTCAACTTGCTGACGTATTTAATACTAGCTTTTGCCCGCGACTTCGTCTGCGTGGACTTAGTAACCCCAGCAAGAGTAAGAATAGCGCCTGGAGAAAGTCTTATAGCAATTATTCAATTTGAGCATATTATGCACACAAATTAGCAGACACTTCATTAATTATCTCAATTCCACCCCGCTTTTTACTTTCTTAAGGGATGATTTTCGGGATAAAAACTATCCTATGTCCTTCTCAGGGACTCAACCTATCTATATGCAAAATTTCATCTAAATCGATTCAGCGGTTTAAGCGTGAAGAGGGAACACACAGACAGACAGACAGACAGACAGACTTTCGCATTTATAATATTAGTATGGATAGAAACACTTACCTACTCCGATAAGTGTGCTTTCTAGAAAAGGTTTTAACTATTATTCAAATCTTTCTTTAGGATTTGTATAGGTAATATTAACCAATATAATTCTTGTTGCCAAAGACAACTTACGTGAAAGATTTAACAATGTAATATAGTTAAATTCGGATGTCAATTTTATTACAGCTGCAGTTACTGAGGGCCTACCGCGAACCACGTTTGACGTGTTGCCTCCCTGTCACACTTACGTACGAATTTACAAGTGCGACAGAGAAGCAACAAGTTAAACGTGGTTCGCGGTAGGCGGTCTGTTCCGACTTCCGACATGCGACGTCACGGGTGTATCTGTAATTTAATTTCCCTGATAAAATATCTAAATAAATAAAATAAATAAAAATTCTTTTATTTGCATAAAATATGGTAAAACAAGGTGATATTGGAAAGGTTTTCCCGTACAGTGACATATTTTGCTGGTTAAGCATGCAAATATTATCTTAAAGCTATAAGTCTTAATCTATTACATTGTTTACTTAAAACTATAATTTCTATTTAATATTACTATATTTGGAGGAACTCATTTAAAGAGTAAAACACCTGTTTTTTGAGCCAAGTATATAGTTGGGCTTTGAATGGATTTAGAGGCAGGGGTTTGATATTTTCAGGAAGGGCATTAAATATTTTCAATTTTTCATACATAAATAATAGCTATTTTTCATAAAAAGTGAACTGTTCGGAACGAAGTCTAATACAAGTTTGTTAGGATATCTTGAATTTCTATGGTAAACATCTATGGCCTTTTTAAAAAGATCTGGGTATTTTTTTAAAAAAACTGCTGCCTCGAAAATGTACATGCATGGTAGTGTCAAAATTTCATGTTTTTCGAATAAAGGTTTACATGAATCCCGCGGACCAATCCCACACATTGCTCTTATACATTTTTTTTGTGTTATAAATGCCCTGTTTATATCACTACAATTACCCCATAAAAGGAGGCCATACCTTAAATTTGATGCAATATACCCATGATACGCCATAAGGACTGTGTTCCAAGTAGAGATGCTACGCAGTCTTCTCGAAACATATGCAAATTTTATAAGTTTGTCGCACACAGTATTCACTTGGTTTTTCCAATTACAGTTTTTATCAACAGTAATACCTAAAAAAATTGCTGTATCTACTTCTGTAATTTGTGTATCGTATTTAACGTTTAACTTTTTACCTTTACCTCCTGTGTTATGAAACTGAGTGTATTGAGTTTTATTAAGGTTAACGGATAAGTTATTGAATTCAAGCCATTCTATTACAGATTTAATTGTATTATTAATTTCACTATTGTACTGTTTTTCGTCTTCGCATGTAATTAGAATAGATACATCATCCGCAAAAAGTGTACATTGGTGTTTAGTGATATCTGGCAGGTCATTGATATAAATTAAGAAAAGTAGTGGTCCCAGTACACTACCTTGTGGAACTCCTAGGCTGTTTTCTACGTATGACGATCTATGACGGGTTATTGTTGAATCTCTGGGGCTTTCTATTTCAACACATTGTTGTCTATTTGCTAAGTACGACTTAAGCCATTGTAATGTTGGTCCTCTTATCCCAAGATTATTAAGTTTTTGAATTAATAGCTCATGTGATACAAAATCAAATGCCATGGACATGTCAAAGAACACGACAACTGTTGGCTTCTTTTTATCAATACTTCGAACGACGTCGTTTATCAGGTTGAAAGTAGCAAGTGTGGTGCTTTTATTTTTTTGGAATCCGTTTTGCTCCTTTTTAAGTATTTGATATTTTTCTAAAAAAGACATGATTCGTGTATAAATAGCTCTTTCAAATATTTTGGAAATGATCGGTATTAGCGTTATTGGTCGTGAAGTCTATTATGTAATCTGTGGTGAAGTTCGCCTCCGTATTACTGCATAACGTTCAGTCCGTCACTCATTTTATCAAGGCAACTATATAATAGTTAAGTATCTACCTACAGCGGCGGCATTAACCCCGCCGCGGTAATGTCGCATCGCAAGTGTCCCCAACAACTATAATTCCATGTTTAATGTTACAGTACATTTTCGGATATAAGTAAAATTCTGTGAAATCCAGAGAGTCCTGTTGCATTTATGTACAAAGAAAAAAGCGTTAATATGCGCCTCAGTACTGTACCGTCACTAAAATTATTCACAGATTACCTCTGCATATTATGTTTGCGTGCAAAATAAGGAAGACCTTTAAAACAGCGAATAGAAGCGCCGACAGCAACGCCCCCCCCCCCCTCCCCCCGCCCCGTCGGCGCGCGCGCGCATGCCGCCGCACGTGCTCGCTGCGTGCTCCGCGCTCCTGGCCCCTGGTGTATACTGGGAAATGCTTTCGAAGGACGGCGAATGAAACACACGTAATTCGAGACTGACATTTATTTGTCTCTGCCGGTATGCGGCAGAAAACTAAAGTACCTACATGTATGTACAGTATACAGCATTCTCCCCCCACAGTTTTTTATAATTCTACAAACAGCTGAGAGAGAGAGAGAACACAATCAAAATGATACCTATATCTATATATCTTAGCACATTTTATATATTTAATATATCTACTGACACACGGTGGTATATTTATACACACAAACCAATTTATAACTAACTATGCAATGTACTATACTACAAATTGATTAATAACACATACTTCTTGATACAAAATTAAACCTTATGACGTATAGTAACTTAGCACTTCAAGTCAAACAGATACATGAAAGTATTAATTCAACATTACATTCTTAAGACACTAGAAATACAAATATGTATAATATAAGTGTCCAAAAGTGAAACCGAATGGTTTAGTCTATGTCAAAACCAAATCTTTTAGGTGGAACGCGAGTCCTTTTAGGTCCCGGCCTGCGGGTGTCGTCTGGTGACGGTACATGCGGTGACCGTGTCGGGTCGCGCGCGCCCCCGGCCGCCGCCGCGGGGCTCGCGGGCGCAGACGCGGACGCGGGTGACCCGCTTTGCTCCTCCTGCCCCGCGTGGCATAGCTATCGATAGCGACATCGTTAGCTTCATCTGGCACGATCGAGTAATCGCGGTGCAACTGGTCTACATGTTTTTATATACCTTACCGCCACTACGAATGGAATAAGTTAATGGACCGACCCGTTTGCATACGGTACCGGATTCCCACGCAACATTGTTATTTTTATATAGCTTAAAATATACCCGATCTCCAACGGCGAATTCCCTCAAAGAACCTTTTTTATGACTCATTTGCGCAATTTGCTTACGTCGCACCGTCTCGTTGACACTAGGCCGCAGGAGGTCAAAGGTCGTACGCTCCTCCCTCTTTAACATTAGACTCGCCGGTGTTTTTCCCGTTATCGTGTGTGGGGTCGCTCTGTAAATATAGGTAGATAAAAAATCTTCCAAGGCAGCATCCAGATCGACCTTATCCCGCATGGCTTTTTTTAATGCCGTTTTAACAATTTTCACGCAATTGTCGGCGCATCCATTGCTACTAGGTTTGTAAGGTGTCACTGTTGTATAAAGAATGCCCTTGTTTTGCAAGTAACACACAAATTCATTGCTATTGAACGGTGGCCCGTTATCAGACACGAGTTCGAGCGGTCCGAATTGACTAAAAACATGACGTAATTTCGCGATCGTGGATTTGGCGGAGGTACCCGGAACGCGATACGCTTCGATCCATTTCGAATGAGCATCTACAATAACGAAATAATATAACGTATTGTTTTTCAATGAAAAAAAATCGCAATGCAAACGGTACCACGTTTCTTGCGGCCATACCCACGGATGCAGGGGTGCAGGCGCAGGCGCCGCGCGCTCCCGCGCGCACGTGTCGCACGCGCGACACACGCGCTCGATGTCGGCGTCGATGCTAGGCCAGTACACATAGTTGCGCGCTAAACTCTTACATTTCACCATGCCTTGGTGAGTTTCGTGCAATTGATTTAATATTTGTGCACGTAAACTAGTCGGGATAATTAGGAATTAAACGAACTTACCTGTAAGTGTAGTTCGATTCTAATTATATGAACCGCACAAACTTCGAAATGATGTAATTAGCTTGTAGTAGGCGCTATCAGCGTGCCTTTGATCATGACTTTTAGAGCAATAATTCAGAGTAAAAATGAAAAATTTTCAACGAGAATTCACACTGGATCAGATTTCTGAACGTACACTTCCTACTTCCCGCCTAAGACATCTGTCAGTGTCACCTCATTTAGTTTAGAGTACAAGCCAAGTCATAACACTTTCACTGCCAGTGACCCGCTAGGCGGATTCTCTATTCTTAGGCGCTTGTCGCTACAAAGCGGAAAAACACGTGTTATCAGCTTCACTCGTAGCTCGCGCTGGCAGTGAACATACCACGAGACATAACAGCCTGGCCCACAACTCAGCAAAGCCAATAATATCTTAAACTTTGACAGGGATTTACACTGTTAGAATCCCTGGTTGTCGCAAGACAACGCGGGTACTGGGCGGGAGGGATCATCATTTCGAAGTTTGTGCGGTTCATATAATTAGAATCGAACTTCACTTACAGGTAAGTTCGTTTAATTCCTAATTATATTTCACCGCACAAACTTCTCATGATGTAATTAGCTTGTAGATGTTTAGAGATAGGTATTCAAAGTTTGTTATGGCTTTGTATTGCAACAATGAAATCAATTATTAACAATGATTTACGATTTCATTATAAAAAATAGGTATCTTTTCAGTTATCATTAACTGTATTTCCAATATGGATATTTAGTTCTTACATTATTTAGGGATCTAGCGAGATCATCATTTCATCAAACTACCTATCACATGATAGTTGAAACAAATAATAATTTGTTCCTTATTAATAGGTATTTCATTAGTACTACCAAAGACCACATTAAAACTTAATTATTATAGGACTATCAAAGAAATCAAAGGATTGCATGAGATGCAATTTTTAGCCAATTCAACAACTTTATGCAACTCTTGACAGTGTGTTACTGCTTACAATCTATAGTAACACTTATTTTCTCATTAACTAGATACTAAGGATCTAGCAAAATTATTGGATGGATGGCACTATGGCCCTATTATGAAATTGAGCAAAAAACATTAGAAGTGTCACTCCACTTTGTTGTTTTTCTTCCATCAATATTTCTAAATGATTTACGGCTGACATCAACGCATAACAGGTTAAATGAGTGGTGAAAATAATAAATAAATAAAAACATAAATAAGTAACATCTTTAAGAGTTAACTTAATCCATCTCCAAATCGTTTGGGAAGTGATTTTCTTATGAGGTTTTTGGGGGCAATAAGTAATCACTATCAACTACCATCACGAATATTATCATCGTCATTTATATAATAGCTAAACAATCTTTGGCCTGAGCAAAACTTATTCAATTTCAAATTAGCTTTTTCCCTTGTAAAATGAATGCTAAGTATAGCAAAGATTGCTGAAATTTCTATAAGGACAGAAAATCAGAATACTAGTAAAAAATTGATATTTTATCACGAACAGGGTTTGCACTGTGTTCAATCACAATAGCTAATTAAAGTAATAAAGTAATTTTTACTTTTTCTTAAGCCCCCTCCACACTCGCGCTCGCGGCTTCGGGCCGCGTAATCTGGAGCGAGCTTTAGGTCTGTGATGAAATATTTTTATTAATTAATTTGTGACGTTGTTGATAAATAATTTAAGACTGATTAAGGGTGCCAGTTTACATTTTAAGGTTGAGGTGGGTGTAATCGAAAAATCGTTATTGATAAAGCGTTCCATTCCATCATTTGAGATCCTTTTTTCCCAATAAAAGCATTAGAGCAAATTCACAAAAGTTTACATTTATATACCTAGCTCCCTCATTACATAATGCTATTAAAAACAGCAAGCACTTCTGGAACGGGTGCACTAAAATAATTAAAGTAATTATTTCCACAAAAAACATATATCAGTGTTTTAATTATTATCATACTGCTTAATGGTGTTGGCCGCAATGGATTTTACCATACTGTTAGCCGCACTAACCGGAAACTCCTCTTCTCCGCGCCTTCTGCCGCTCCTCCGCTCTTCCGTGCCATGGCTGATGGCACTTCCCGGATAATCAGGATAGGACGCTGTTGAAACTTGAAATCGGTTAACGGAATAAGTTTTTGTAAATGAGAGCTGGGGCTCCAAACTATACAATTCCTATGTGTGGCGACCACATACATTAGTGTGAAGCCACCTTTACAAAATAACCACGGCAACACTAAACTGTCATGTTGACAGACAGAGAAAAAATATAAGTTGTCAAACTTGAGTAGGTACAATGACCCGAATGACCGTGCTTTCTTCTTTTCCTAGAACTTTGATACCTTAGATTTCATTTCAAATGGAAGGAAAGCATAGATAAAGCAATTTTTATATCCCTGAAAATGTGAAAGCATCTATGTATAAAAAACATCTGGGCATCACCAAGATATATGTCAAGCGTTCACATGTTTCATCGGTAGGTATATGGAGCTTCAAAATGATGCAGGAAATTTCAAAATATTCATTGTTCGATTTGCGTTAAATCTCCGCAATCTTACGTTATTATTTCTCAATCTGCTTATGACACTTCTAACACATACAGCATTTAAGCAGAACATTGCAATGTTTCTTTTTCACACCACTACCAGATATTCCCAGATACAGAAATACTGTGGTAAAAATACTGTAGGTATTTCATTTTTCGACAACAGTGTTGTCTTCTCTCAGAAGTATCCCACAGTCTGGCAAATGAGAAAGAAAGGTCTTTATACATAAGGAAGACCACCATAAGTTGAACAAGACTAATGCAATTTATTCTATTAGGCTCCTTTCATAATTCAACTGTCGATATTGAAGTGAATTGAATTGAATAAACATTTGCAAATAAAATTATATTCATAAATTTTATAACCCTTTATTTTAATTAGCCACCGAATCATGTCACACTAAGTGACATATTGGCATTACATTTCTTTAACCATATTGAATTCAGAATACCTTTATATTTTCTCTCTGCAACCATACACATAGCCAACCATAGCTATACAAACAATCTCCACTTGATTACAGTTCCATGTACGAGTAGGTAATGGTATCAAGACTAATCTTGTATAGATAGTACATAGTATTAAATAAAACATTTATTAGGAGATTCATATAGCTAGCTAGAGATATACAGTCCAATAGTCTAGACGGGACTTAAAACTGAAATCTCATATTTTCACATGAAACAGAGATGTTTTCTACATTCAAGAAATCACCAATAAATCAAGTAAATACATCTTGGAGCAATGCTCATATAGCAATCCTGTATTATTCGTTTTATGGCAGTTCCAATTTCTTTTAACTTAAACTGCTTATCATAGGCATATATTTGTACATGCAGTATACATTCACAGTTACATATTTTTTCAGTATTTGACTGTCAATTATTACTTTTTGGAATACCTGTAGGTATTGGTACAGATAAAAAAAGGAGTTTTGTATGAGATATCCCGGACAAAATCCTTGTAAATATGATGCTATTGCTGAAAAGAGTATATAATTTAAGCAAACCACAGCTTCAAGAATTTTGTTCCAAATGAACACAGGCTGCCGTGATGTCACCGAGTGCGGCCACATTTGTGACTGCAGAGGAAAAACTTTGCTCCGCTTCCTTATCGATGCTTTTGACCAGGGTTCCTGTATGTTATTAGTAAGTAAGCAAGACATACATTGGAAAATATGACTGATACGGCTGACCGAGGCTGTAAGTAAGACTTACAATAATTTACAAGTCATTAGTCCTTTGCTAGATTTTTCTAAGAAGGTCACTTGTCAACAGCATATTTAAAAGATTTAAAAAAGATAAAAAACCTCATATTCACCTTTTAATAGTTGGCTACAGCACACAAATTATTGAGAGCTAAATCATTATTGTTAAGGAATAAGAAAATGTATTTTGTTTCATTTCAATACTTAGCCTTGTAGGGAACAAGGCTGTAGTGACTGTAAATACTGACAATCATCTCACCGTCCGCAGCTTAGTCTGTGGGGTCGTCTACGGACCACCAATAAATTGCTGTAAGTGCAAAGTAAATTTTCATAATCTTGTCCAGGTCATATTTGTTTTGTATTGTTTTTAATTTTATATCTGCAAATAGACAACAACATTATCCTAGAAGGATTTTTACTATATCCAAATTTAAGGTGCCTCCTTCCCACAAGGTCAAGATTTACTAGTTTAATTCTTCGCTTGCTGAAATTATAATAAGTACCTACTTAAATTCATATACTTGAAGATGAGTATATATCATGAGCCACAATCATGCAATGAGTTTAGCATACCACATAATTAACTCATTTGGTTAAGAGCTGTGTCTAGTCGAACACACCACAAAACTTGTAGGTAAGTACGTCTAGCAAGACTTGCCACTACGCATTCGCAGTACCTAGTTGAAGATGAGTACATATCACAGGACAGCCTTTTTCTGTGGCATACCACATGATTAACTCATTTGGTTAAGAGCTGTGTCTAGTCAAACACGCCACAAAACCAGTAGGTAAGTATATCTAGCAAGACACAAGTCTGAAGGTGGCTTTCATAGTGCTGTTGGCAAGGGATATGAGACAACACCAACAATATCCCATGGCTACTGGCAATTAACGCACCTAGTTGTAGTACGCTAAAGATTGCCAAGTGCAAATATCAAACAGGGATGTCTAGATTAACATTCCAAAATGATTAGCACAGCCATTTTATGCAGTAAACAACCAGATACGCCTAAAATAGCGTTCCAAATTGTACAGCACAACCACCGAGTGCAGTCAGCAACTAGAGATGTCTAGTTATAACATTCCAAACGCACAGCACTAACACCAAATGGAAATAAAATAACATGAACAATTTTTGCACTTAGTATTACTACATTCTATTTCTTACCTTGCAATAATGTTCCCTTTCGGAATGTTAGGTGTATTAAATAGTAAAATTAATCGAATATTTGGAATGCTGGCACTATCGGAGAGCGAGGTTTACATCTGGATGCCGAGCGAGATCTACTTCTCGACGCCGCTGGCGGAGATAGGGATCTTATGTTGCCGACCTAGAATAGGTCCAAGATCGTGATCTCAACATGTAACGCGTTCCAGCATACCGGCCCCGCCGAATTGCAGACGAGGGGACGCTCGACCTTGATCGCGAACGTTCTTGTATCTTCTTATTCTATCTTCCAATTTACAATTGGGTCACTCTTCTTTACATATTTTAAGGAGTTTCGTGTCCTTTTTAAACAAAACTTTATATTTTAATAGAAAGTCAAGACCGTTTGGCAAACATGACAAACGACAATGAGGTGACACTGACAGATGTCTTAGGCGGGAAGTAGGAAGTGTACGTTCAGAAATCTGATCCAGTGTGAATTCTCGTTGAAAATTTTTCATTTTTACTCTGAATTATTGCTCTAAAAGTCATGATCAAAGGCACGCTGATAGCGCCTACTACAAGCTAATTACATCATGAGAAGTTTGTGCGGTGAAATATAATTACACAATGTCCGTATAAAATACAACCTTGTTCGACGCTCAAATATTGTCTTATATTAAAATACGGCTTGAGGTCGGTTGAGGAATCCCATCCTCGTCGCTAAATGGTGTATACTGGGAAATGCTTTCGAAGGAACGCGAATGAAACACACGTAATTCGAGACTGACATTTATTTGTCTCTGCCGGTATGCGGCAGAAAACTAAAGTACCTACACATGTATGTACAGTATACAGCAGCCCCGAAACACGACACATACTCTAGCTGCTATCTAGCGGCTGTGCTAGCGGCCTGCTTAGGGCTCTATTCTTGTATGCGTTTTTAGGGTTCCGTACCCAAAGGGTAAAAACGGGACCCTATTACTAAGACTCCGCTGTCCGTCTGTCCGTCCGTCTGTCTGTCTGTCACCAGGCTGTATCTCATGAACCGTGATAGCTAGACAGTTGAAATTTTCACAGATGATGTATTTCTGTTGCCGCTATAGCAACAAATACTAAAAACAGAATAATATAAATATTTAAATGGGGCTCCCATACAACAAACGTGATTTTTTTGCTGTTTTTTTTCCGTAATGGTACGGAACCCTTCGTGCGCGAGTCCGACTCGCACTTGGCGGGTTTTTAACATCCGAGCACATACCGAGATAATCAAGAGCAAACAATCAGATGGAAATTGGATCTAATCGGTATTAATTTATTGCCGCTGAGTGCATGCTTTCTTTCAATGGGAAACGCTGTGATATAATTGTATGTATAGGTACTACATATTGGCAGTAGAGTTGATAGATTTGTTGCCAAAATATTGCGGATGTTAATTGACATAAACTACATAAAGTATATAATTTAATTACGACTTTCAGTCTTTTAGTTGTCTTGTCTGATCACGCGCCATGTTGCGGAATTTCACTGGAACTAATTTTTTCATACTATACTGAACTGACACCCTATACATGAGAATAACAGCGCCCTCTTGACAATGATCATATATTTCTGGTCAGGCTTTAATATGTATTTATGTAACTACATAAAAAAACTCATTCACTGCAATATGTGACTTGGAAGGAAACATAACTGTGGAGTAGGTCGTATTTCAAACTTCACTTCAAAAAATTATGAATCTATTTGAATATGAATGTTAATGAACTTCGGTATAAATTTTACTATATCTATAGTTTTTTAGGGTTCCGTACCCAAAGGGTAAAAACGGGACCTTATTACTAAGACTCCGCTGTCCGTCTGTCCGTGTCACCAGGCTGTATCTCATGAACCGTGATAGCTAGACAGTTGAAATTTTCACAGATGATGTATTTCTGTTGCCGCTATAACAAAAAATACTAAAAAGTACGGAACCCTCGGTACGCGAGTCCGACTCGCACTTGGCCGGTTTTCTTTTTATATTTAGTTTTAATATAGTTTTATTTAATATTAATTTAATTATAAGTAGATAGCTATCCGAAACCTCCTCCTCCTCCTCCTGGAAACCGATGCGGGTAAGGTGGGCCTAAGTATCAGCCATGAAAAATCTGAGTATCTCCACATGAAACGCTATAAAAACACGCGCGTCAAGAGAGAAGATCTTCATGTTGGAGATACCATATATAAAGGGGTGGCCAAATTTAGGTACTTAGGCTGCACCATCACCGACACCAACACTCGGGAGGAGGAAATTGACATCCGCACCCAAAATGCCTTGCGATGTAGTGCCGCCCTTCATAAAGTGTTAGTGTCCAAGCTCCTGAGCAAAAACACAAAACTACGTATATATATATAAGACTGTCATACGGCCGATACTCATGTACGGTTGTGAGACTTGGACACTAACACTTAAAAAAGAAAATAAACTCCAGGTGGCAGAAAGGAGAATCCTCAGAAAGATCCTGGGCCCTGTAAGGAGAGCAGATGGCAGTTTCAGGGTCCGTAAAAACGCCGAGATCGAAGATCTTGTGGCTGTGCCCAATATTATCGGCGAGACAAAAGCCCACCGCCTCCGCTGGCTTGGCCACGTACTAAGAATGGATGAAGATCGCGGCGTTAAAAGGGTATATCTGGGACGCTCGGTAAGGCGAAGGCCGGCCGGGCGTCCTAGGTATCGCTGGGGCGATGTGGTTGAAGCGGACTTTGCGCGATCTTCAAGCCGATAACTGGCGGGAGATTGCGCAGGATCGAGACAACTGGCGTTTACTTGTGTCGGAGGCCAAGACTAATTTTGGGTCGCTGCGCCATTCAGTAAGTAAGTAAGATAGCTATATTTATTGTTAATTTCGTTTTTATTCGTGGTTTGTTATTGTTGTGTGTTAATTAAAGCACTTTTCACCCCTGAATGTTGATATTAAGTACCTCAAACCATATCAAAAAAGTTGCAAGAAAACTATCGGGAGGAGCAGGGCCCAGCAGTACAGATTCTGAACAATAGAAGTTACTCCTCCTTCGTTTTGCAAACCACAGCTCCGATCTGAGAGAATCAATCGCAGTACTGACAATAAAACTTAGCAGTGAAATTGTCAAGTGGGACTGCATTAGAGCACTAATAGCTAGAAGAGCTAGCACTAAACAAATGTCCAGGCGATCGTCCAATCGGAATCGGTGAAATACTGCAACGCATTATTACAAAATCAATGGCAATGGCAACCGCAACAGGGTTAGACGTCCAACAAGTATGCGGATCCGATCAGCTCTGTGCTGGAATAAAATCAGGCATTGAAGGAGGAATCTATGCTATGACCAAATGTTTCAATGAAGGCGATAACGACGAAGGCCTCCTTTTAGTAGACGCAGCAAATGCCGTCGACGCCCTGAGCCGTCCGATCGCCCTTTGGAATGCGAGAATATATTGGCCCCGTTGTGCAATATTTCATTTTAATACTTATAGAGGATATGCAGTCATTTGTTTAGTTATCAGGCTCTAATGATTTCATCTTAAGCAAGGAAGGCACAACACAGGATGATTCACTAGCAATGTTAATGTATGCAGTTGGGATTTTACCACTAATTAAAAGCTGCAAGGATCACTAAATATATACATAATTGGTACGCCGATGACTCCGCTCGCTTTGGTAAACTAAACAATATAAAAGAATGGCTTGGTAAACTAAATAATCACGGCCCAAAATACGGCTACCTTCCCGAACCTTCAAAAAGCTATGTAATAGTTAAAAATAAATCAAGTGAAGAAGCTGAGAGACTGTTTGGAAATCTAGGACTGAAGACAGTGCTGTCTCACCGATTTTTGGGTGGTGAACGAGAACGGGCAAAAGCAATACATCAAAGACAAACTTAACGAATGGACTAATTGTATAAAATTATTATAAAAGGCTAGCTAAAAACACCCACAACTAGTGTACATGGCGTTTACAAAATCTCTTCAATGCGAATGGAGATACCTACAAACAGTATTGGATAAAACTGATGAAGAATTCCATAACTTAAAAGAAATTATAATGTCAACCAACGCTAACACCATCCAGACAGAGAAGTCTATCATAAGAACATGTGTCGCTCAGCCAGTGAAAGCATTAATAATCCAACAAAAAATATTGATTGCTTCAAGACTTCCATAGAAGCAAACAAGATACTTATTAATGCAATACAAAAAGCTGAAAACCTAGACTTGCCAGCTCACCATACTCATGCCATGCTGCGGACACCATGAAAGGGTAAAAGTTGACGAGACGAATAAAAGAAATCGAATTGAGAAAAGATGTTATATCCAAACTACCAAACAAAATGAAAAGAAGTCTTCCACTGTGAACAACACTGACCTCACACCAACTCAATTTAAAGATGCCCTAGCCATTCGTTAAGCGCACGAACCTGCATGTCTCCCTCAGGCATGCGATGGATGCGGGGAAGACAACTTTGACCTAAGCCGTGGATACTTTTGCCGCTAAGGGGTTTCCAGGGGGGTGGTGGGGCGAAAGGCACTCTTTCAACCTGGCAACATCAGGTTTCTTGAAGCCTGGGAGACCTACTACAAGGATCAGAATTCAAACTGCGGTCTAACAATTATGCACTCTTCTTGAGATCCAGGTCTAATTATATTTAGACAAGTTTTTCATAATTACGAGTACTACAAGTTTCACTTTATGGTTATTTTGTATCAATAACACACATCAACTACCCTTGTATAATAGCACCGCACATTATACTAGCACCGCGGGGTTGTCATGCCCGGCTGGCGCCAGAGTGGGGTGCCGGCACGTAACGTGCAGACGGTGACGTCACGGGGAAAAACGGCCGGTCCTCTCCCTCACCTAATAATACTATTGGAATGGACTACTCAACTGACCCGCCGCGTAAGGTTTCCTTAAAACCTAGACTACCTAATAGGTTCTACTAGGTTACCTATAAATTATAAAGTATGAATATTAATAACAGAAAAAGTTGAGCTAAACTTAATATACCTAATGGTAGAGGAGCCCTAGAGGGGATTTTTGTGGTTACTCGAGCGTGTCAGATTAAGATATGAGTGATACCTTGCTACCCGTGGAGTCCTATGTTAAGTACTTATGTAGTGTCTTGAGTACCTATGTTGGTCCGTTGATTGGTGGGGGTTACAAAATGGTTAAGTAGATTGTAAATTTGGTTATTAAGTCCAAGTTAATGCTATTACTTGACCTGACAATTGTGGCGCTTACCTTCAAACTCGGGTAAATCCATTCGACCCTCTCAGCAAATATCTACCCTATTACCTTTTCTTAATACCGAAGTCGCATAATCTGACAGATGGATTTGCCCCAGTTTGAAATTAAGCGACATTTTTTTGTGCGCATTTTCTTAATCTGACGGTTATATTCAATTCAATTCAATTCAATTATTTATTTCGAATCATTTTGATCCATATAATAATAATAATTACATGACATTAAAGCTCTCCGAGTGTTGAATCTATATCCCCACGCAAGCCTATCAAAAGACCGGGATTTATAGGCCCGTGATACCAAGGAGATAAAAATAAAAATGTAAAAACGGGTTTCAAAATGGTAACCGTCAGGCACAGTGCCGTAAGGTCAAGGAAATGCGTACAAATAAACTTCAAATTAAGTCCCAAGTTCAGATCCTTTTCCCACGATTGGTCCCAAATCCACAATCCACTTAACCAATTGTTTAACTCCCCGAAATGTGTCATAATCTGTAGATGCTTCCTTAACCACTGGAACAGAATACATTTATTATTTTATTGTCATCATCTTCTATCATCTGAACTTAAGATTAATGCCAAAGGCAATTATTGCTGATTTTTAAATGAATTGGTTATTTAGACACACTAATTTCGATTTTTTTTTTCATCACACTAGCGTAGTAAGCGTGCTATTTCACGCATGTGCAGCGGGAGCTAAAGTTCATTTTACTCCCACGGGAGTTATACTTAGCTTTTTTTTAATATGCCACTAACTCATACGAACCAAGTAAGCTCTATGTAAAATACATATTAAAAGTCAAGGAATAAAATCAGTTTTAATTTCAAAATATTAGATCCTTACAGTAGGTAAATGAAATTGGCGATATTCATATTCAATCAAAGTATATGTATACCATCGCTATCTATGCACTTTTGCCATCACAAAGGTAGTTCATTGATTCCTTTGCTAAAAAAATTGTTTTGAAGGCCATTTGGACTGCCTCATCCGAGTTGAATTTTTTTCCTTGCATGAAGTTGTCTAATTTCCGAAAAAGGTGGTAATCAGTTGGAGTAAGGTCCGGGGAGTACGGTGGGTGTCGGAGACATTCCAGTCGTAGCCCCCTTAATTTAGCGGCCGTCAGACGTGCCGTGTGTGGTCGAGCGCGGTTGTCCTCTTTTGCGTCGCTCACTCAGCTCAATTCATGCGGTACCCATTTTTCAAGCTTTTTCACCATTCCAATTTGTTTCAAGTGAATCGAAATCGTTTTTTCACACACCGAAAGCTGGCGCTAACTCCGACGTAGTTTGCGATGGACGATTTCCACAATCAGTTTCAATTGCCGCTTTTAACAAATACTAAAACAGAATAAAATAAATATTTAAGTGAGGCTCCTATACAACAAACGTGATTTTTTTTGCCGTTTTTTTGCGTAATAGTACGGAACCCTTCGCGCGCGAGTCCGAGTCGCACTTGGTCGGTTTTTTTGCTTTTGTTTTTGTTTTTATTCTGCATTATACTGTCTTTCATTACTTGGTTGATCACAGATTGCGTGAAATCACGCCTCCGCAAATGAATGTCAATTAAGTAATAGAAGCACTTAATTAAAGGAAATTACATGACAAACCTATTTTTCTAAATGATTTCCAAATTATCACACACTGCAAAGTTTTGGTATACATAGTTGATCAAACCAAATTGGCATTAAATAAGAACAAAAAAAACTACATAGGTATACTCATCCTTTTATTTTGGGTGCTAGTACTAGTGTAAGACAAAGATAATATGATTCTCTCTGCCTATATGTTTGAAATGAGACAGTCCTTTCACAAACTACGCGCGCACTGCGGTGCGGCGAGTTGCGGTGCGTTTTTAAAAACGCAAAGGAAAAAAAACCGTGTGAGTCCAGTACGCGCACAGCGGTGACATATCCGCACGTTTTGCCATTCTAGTCCCAACTCAAGAACGGACGTTGAAAATGGACTACTACGCTAGGCGACGACATGATCGCGCAGCACCGTGTCGCGGCGAGAACAACTGCGTCACTGGACTGGATGGCTGCCGGCCGGTGTCCGCACGGATTTTATTCCGCAGTGCGCGGATTTATTCAATAGTCCATAGGATGCAGAAAATTCGTGCGGCCACGCACCGCAACCAATCTGCAGCAAACCACAGATTTTAATCCGCATACAGATTATTTTCCGCAAAGCATTCTTACGTTGTAGATAACATACTTTAAGGCTACGCGCGCACTGCGGATTTCTGCCGTGCGTTTTTTTCCCGCAAAATCTGTGAAATATGCAACCTCCTTGAAGTGCGCGCACTGCGGAAAATAATCTGTATGCGGATTAAAATCTGTCGTTTGCTGCAGATTGGTTGCGGTGCGGCGCCGCACGAATTTTCTGCATCCTATGGAATATTGAATAAATCCGCGCACTGCGGAATAAAATCCGTGCGGACACCGGCCGGCAGCCATCCAGCCAGTGACGCAGTTGTTCTCGCGACACTGTGCTGCGCAGTCATGTCGTCGCCGAGCGTAGTAGACGTAGTAGTCCATTTTCAACGTCCGTTCTTAACTTCAGTTGGGACTAGAATGGCAAAACGTGCGGATATTGCACCGCTGTGCGCGTACTGGACACACACGGTTTTTTTTCCTTTGCGTTTTTAAAAACGCACCGCAACTCGCCGCACCGCAGTGCGCGCGTAGCCTAAGTTATAAATAATAAATAATAGTACTACCGTACAGAAAGGAAACTTCCTACAAAACCAAAGTTTGACAGCGGTTCAGGGACGAGTCATGCTGTCCCTTTATTAGAAAGGGACAGCATGACTCGTCCGTGAATTTTGACAACCCTAAATAGCCGAAAGAAAATATCTAATATAAAATGGCACTATCCCTTTCGGCTATTTAGGGTTGTCAAAATTCAAGTCATTATCTTATCTGTGGTCGTGCACGCAAAGGGACGTCAAGTTGTGTCAACCCTGATAATTGCTCGGAGCAATGCTTGCTGAGCCGAACGGAGCCGAGAATACCCGAAAGGAGGAGTTTCGCACACCGTTTCGTTACCTATAGTTACGAGTATGCAGAATTTTATCTGCACTTTAGTATGTCCTCTCAACCTAGCTAAGTATAATCGCGGTGATATGCGACAGGAGTCTAATAATTTGGAAGTCACGTGGAAGTCACCGAGCGAAGCAAATCAAAGCACTTGGAACTGATTGCGGAAACAAACAAAATAATTAGACGCTTTGCGTCGTTCCACATCAGTTCCACATAGGTGCGCATAAGTAAATTGTCAGCTCTCATTCCCAGTATGAGATGATGAGAGGGGACTGACATCCGCACTGATTGGATTGGCCTTGGTCGTGACATCATCGGGAAGGGCCTATTGCTTGACTGACGCAGTTAGGTTAGGTAACCTGCTGTTCTCGCTAGTGCAACCGTGTGAAAATTGTACGGTATGCAATTAAAATCGTCTCGCTTTCGATTTGTTAAAAATATCTAACGCACTGTATATCTTGTACGCCTTGTAATTACATCAACTTGGTGGGCACCTAATTGTCTGGTAAAACTACATTAAGATTTGCTATTTAAATATGCTTCTGACGTCTCTTTTCGGAGAATCGTCTGGCAGCAGCCAGACGCAGTGGAATTAATGTAAAAATCGGTCGCAGCTGTAAGTATCAACTTCCGGCAAAACAAGGCCGCGTTATTCAGTTACCGTGACGCGCCATTGTGCCCTCGGGCTCAATCTTCATTCACGGCCCACAAACAGTTCGATCAACTAAAGTTACTAAACGTAGGTATCCCTCTTCACTCACATCCACTTAAATGAACCCGTACCCCATACCATTTAAAGTGAAACTCGCTTGCGTCCACACATTTTAATTGTAAAATACCTTGAAAATACCGGATTTGATTTGATTAGTCGACTCACATAACTACACTGAACTCAACAGATACTCATTCAACCCTTAAGCGACACATACTAACGGATATTTTTAGTATTGGCAGCGTCACGTGCACTGTGCGTTTGTGATCGGCGCGGTGCTAGAGGCACCTCTAATAGTAGCGCCCGCCCGTTGGCAGGCCGACAGCTTGTAAATAGTATCTCTGGAATTTGTGTACAAACATTTCCAAATAATTCTACCGGAACAAACTACAAGCTCACCAAAATACTACTGAAAACACCTAGTCACCACCAACTACGCAAAATAGTAGGATTAATTACAGGACATAACACACTAAACAAAAAGCTACATAATATGGGTAAAACAGACAGCCCCATGTGCAGAGCGTGCATGGAAGAAGATGAAACAGCAAAACATATTCTCCTAGATTGTAAACAGGTAGAAGTATACAGGAACCAATACCTGGGAACTCCGTGCATACTAAAGGAGGCAGTTAGCAACCTGAAGACACTGCTAGGTTTCGTGGAAGAGCTGGGGTGGCTAGAGTAGTGCAGGTAGCTCTAGTTTTCACGCAAAATAGGCACAATGGTTGTCTATTTGCGGAAAATGCCCAGTATTACTAACTAACTAGTATTGGCAGCGTCACGTGCACGTGCGTTTGTGATCGGCGCCGCGCGGTGCTAGAGGCACCTCTAACGTAGCGTCTTACGTAGGCGAACGACGAGCGAACGCGAAGCGAAGCGCCGCGACGCGGCTAAATCAATCCTTTGGGTGCCCAATATACCCATTCTTACCTATGTAAGTGTCCTAGTCCTAGCCGTCCTCGGTGAGCGATGCTGACGCGATGGCGAAGCGGCTAGAGGCGTGGCGCATGTAAAATACCTTGAAAATACCGGATTTGATTTGATTAGTCGACTCACATTTGATTTTTTATAGATTTTACTGTGATGTATAGGTTTTACTGTAAAGAAATAAAAAAATATTCAAATGCACGGAAATTGGCATAAAGAACTTAAGCGCCAATAACGTATATGGCACTTACGACTATTGTGTGTTCGCTGTGATAATGACTCGAAAAAGTAATTATTTATTATTATTACATTTTTTAGGCTAATTGCGAGGTCTACAGCTCACAGAGCCCCTTAGTTGGGTTTTTTAAAAGAGCGTTAGTTAGCGAAGGTCTCCGTTTCCAATTGTCCGGATGTTCTCCTCTGCAGGTCGCATTTTTTAATCGGTTTTCGTGAAATTTTGTGAGCCGGTTTGGTAGTTAGATATATATTTTTTGTCTTTTCCTATTTATTACAATGTTCAAAATAGTGGAAATTGAGATAAAGGACTTAAGTGTCTATAACGTTAATGGCACTTTAGACTATTGTGAGTTCGTTGTGATAATGACAACTAATTAAGTTTTATTATTTTTACATTTTTAACCTTATGAGTTATGAAGCTTATCGCGAGGTCTAGAAAAGCTCACAGTGGCTCCACTAGTTATTTTATTTTTATTTCTTATAATTCACCACAGTAACACATGTAGGACACTATGTAAATAAGGCACACGTAGATAACATAATAATGTTTATTTCGGAATCACAGCGACATCCAATCTTATGAAACTCCAACCAAACTTATCGTGGGCTCACACCCAACACGCACTTATTCCGGGCTCACACCCAATACTAGATCAGATGGGCTCATACCCAATACCTATTTGGGCTCCCACCTGATACTCAGTGCGACGAGGGCTCACAAACAACGTCTCAAAATCAATTCGGGCTCACACCCAACTCATAGGTTTAGTAATCAACTAAACTGATAACATAAATCATGAATCAAAAATGGCTACTCGGTCTGCTAAACTTATTTACATAACTCTGTACGTCGTACGGCTCGACCGCTAGAACCAGAATGCCTACCGCATGGCGGAATCACCCTGCCTTTTGCCTTGAGAACCCCGCGTAGTCGTCAGAATGGTCTATACACTTACTCTTTAATTTCTCACTTTACGTAAAATTGCATTTATTAATTCAATATAAAGGTATTATATAACGAAAATGAGTATCATTATTTTATAAACCTTACACACACAATACAAAAATCTGAATTGAGCCACTTAATTTTATATTTTCTCACCCTAAATGGCTTTGCCCTTTATCAATTACCCCTCAAAAAGCCGAGTTGACTGGCTTTTTTGGTCAACTAAATAACGTAGGATTCGTTTATTGACATCTTCCTTTTAGGTATTTTTGATGACTTTGATTTCAAACCGAATGACTAGTGACCATCAATAACGCAGCGTACTACGTAGGCGAACAACACGCGAACGGGAAGCAAAGCGAAGCGGCGCGGGGTGAATCAATCCTTTAATACCTATGGAAGTGTCCTACGTGGGCTATCTCGTTGCGAACGCGGACGCCGTGGGCCTGCCGCGCCGCGCCGCTTCGCATGCGCGAGTTGCTACGTAAGATGCTGCGTTACCCAGCGCTAATAGTCAGTGATACTACATTTATATTAGGCAAACAAATCAAATTGCCCGCATCTGTTGTTAGAGTTGTCACAAACTTTGCGCCGCAATCTGAAACCTCACTCTAATCCGACTGGATCAATTTCGCGTAATAACCTTTTAAGATGGGGTCTTCCTGATTCGCTAATCGAGGATGTAAGTAGTTATCGTTCGCGTAACACGGGTTACTACGTAGGTACTTATTTATACATCGTCGGCTGAGAATACGTTTATGCCACATTAATTTTTGAGCAAAATCGTTTTTAATGATTCCTTAGATAGAATAAAATATGCTATAGCCTAATTGACACTAATCGGCTTAAAAAAAATATTTTGCTCAGTACAGTGGCTCAAAAAGTGCTACTTTTCGTGGCTGTTTAGCGTGCGGAAAGTTGGTCTTCGCGAACTAGTGCTTTTTACTTTTCCAATTTTTTTTAATTTTTACTTGTTCCAATTCATGATACTTATTGATGAGTGTTGATATTAGTTTCCTTTAAACATCAACATAAAAACCTACTGTTAATGTAAGAATACGAAAAATATGCATATTTCATATTTTATTACTTACCTCTTCATCATTATAAGTATTATAACGTTTATTTTTTAATGTTGAAAAACCGATCTTAATAAGTTGTCTGAATGGAACGGAACGCCTGTCAAAGAAGAGGCGTATTTTCTTACTGCAAGAATGTTTTAAGTGTCCAAAGGCAACATTCGATATTGTTTTTATAAATATACGATACACAAATAATCGTAAATAACGGTATTTAGGTAATAATAGTACAATGTTTTAATATTTACAATTGTTTCTGTCTTATAAAACATGCATTTGAAAAAAAAACTTTCATTAAAGTGGGTTCAATAATAATAACAAAATCTATTCTAGTCGAATAAAAGCTAGAAAAACACCTCTTCATAATGTCAATGTCAATGATGTCAGTGTCACAGAATTAATAATATAAAAGTTTCGAATTCCATTCCTTACTTGTTGCTTTTCTTATTTTTTCGCAACTGTATTAAAAAACGTCGTTCGATACACGTGCGGATATGTCATTCTTTACTCGTCCCAGTCCCGTCGTCCCGATAGTGAAGTAATGACATACTTTCCGCACTAGCATCGAAATGTACTATTTTCAAAAATGTTGTGCCATATCCTCATTTTACTATAGGATAATTACGCTCTGTTAACAGAAAATTATCACAAAAGCATGACATATCCAAAACTTTTGTGTCATGTCATAAGTTAGTACAACATTTACTCATCAAAAACGGATATGGCAATAATAAAAATGCTTTTATTTTATGATTACCTATATATTTAAAATATTTGTATGGTACTATAAATAGTAATAATATGTGCCTAAATGATAAATAAGTTCAATAACTATTTACTAAATGTAAAACTTTTCGAAATCGTTATTTGTTATACAAGGGTGCAAAGTTGTATTTTACCCACAAGTGTTTTAACGCACGGGAAGTAAAATACATTTACACCCGTGTGTAACACAAAACTTTTCACCTCAGCGAGGTTTCTTCTATAGCGAGGAAAGTGCAACATGCAAAAAACAGCTCATAAATAATAAGTCTTTATTTGTACACATTATAATCATCATCAGGTTAATTATAATCATCATCAATATAGTATAATATTATGTATTTTTTTTGTTGAGAATGTTGACATTTCTGACGTTGCGTTTTGAAATTGTATCGATTCGAGAAATATGTTCAACATAATTATAAAAAAACAAATGTTTCTTATGGAATTTTAAGGTTTATGACTTATAATAATTAAACAAAGCTAAATTTGGTATTTTTTATTAAATTCTCAAACCATTTAGGTATTTAATGTTAATTAATATCGAACGAACTATTATTATGAGCGTTTTACGTTTTGTTATCTGTCAAAAGCTACTTAAACACGCTACAAGGTCAAATTACTTTACTAATGGATAAAATGCGATTTTACCCGCTTGTTTTAAAGGATAAAAGACGGCTTTCCGAGCTTTTATCCTTTAAAACAAGCGGGGAAAAACGCATTTTATCCACTAGTGGGGAAAGTAATTTGACCTTGGATGGAGCGTGCTTAAGTAGCTTTTGACAGATAACAAAACGTAAAACGCTCATAATAATGGTTCGTTCGATATTAATTATCATTAAATAAATGGTTTGAGAATTTAATAGAAAAATACCAAATTTGGCTTTATTTAATGATTTTAAGTCATAAACCTTAAATTCCATAAGAAACATTTGTTTTTTTAAATGATGTTGAATGTAATTCTGAACGCACAAGTTGAGTCGATGCAATTTCAAAACGCATCGTCAGAAATGTCAACATTGTCAACAAAAATTTTCTCACCGACTCCGACACGTAAAAATACACGACATCCAGAGTTATCTGTTATAATATCGTATTATCGTAAAATTATGAGTGATTCTCATTCCAGTGATGAAGATGATCTAACGCCTGTGGATGTTGTACTTTCCTCGCTATAGTGAGGGGAAAAGTTTTGTGTTACACACGGGTGCAAATGTATTTTACTTCTCGTGTGTTGAAACACACGCTACGCTCAGGATTCTATTTTAGAACCACTCGCTTCGCTCGTGGTTCAACTATAGAATCCTTTCGCTTGCTCGTGTATCAATTCCACACTCGTGGGTAATAAAATAAAACTTTGCACCCTTGTATAACAATCGTTATTTACGATACAAGTGCGGAAAAGAGGAAATTCGAAACGAGTGGCGATAAATTAAAACACGACCGCAGGGAGTGTTTTAAATCGACACGAGTTGCGAATTACCTTTTCGCACGTGTATCGTACAACGTTTTACAGTACATATGGCCCTTTAAACTTTCGACATATGCACGAAAAGTGCTCATTCCCGCACTAGTGCGAAAAAGTAGCACCATATGTACTGTAAATAACTATTTTTGATTCTTATCGCTCTCCTGCAAGCCAATGTAAGTGGCAAATGGCACAAACGTATTCTCACCCGACGATGTATAAATAGAACATATGTATAACGTTTTTAGGGTTCCGTACCCAAAGGGTAAAAACGGGACCCTATTACTAAGACTCCGCTGTCCGTCTGTCCGTCCGTCTGTCTGTCTGTCTGTCACCAGGCTGTATCTCATGAACCGTGATAGCTAGACAGTTGAAATTTTCACAGATGATGTATTTCTGTTGTCGCTATAACAACAAATACTAAAAACAGAATAATATAAATATTTAAATGGGGCTCCCATACAACAAACGTGATTTTTTTGCTGTTTTTTTCCGTATTGGTACGGAACCCTTCGTGCGCGAGTCCGACTCGCACTTGGCCGGTTTTTTTTATTATTGATTATGAGGACTTCAGTCAAATACTTTATGCAAATTTTTAGTGACGTACATAAGTCTAAACTATACGTGTCAATTTATTACTGTTTTATCGAACGTGCGAGCAAAGCGAAGTTCTTAGGGTGTTACCACACCAATCTATCGATGGCATCATCGATCGACGTCGACATGGAACAGTCAACGTTCATCGATAGTTTTTACCTAGACAAATTGATCGATTGGTGTGGTAACATCCTTACATTCAACATGTCTCAGCGAAGTGTCAAGCTTGCAATCTAAAGTTTTTTTAGTGTTTGATAAGTTTGTTCCTTTTGTTTGTTTGCTCCTTTCGTAATGGTGAACTCGTTTGCAATGAACGAACGAATGAACGAATGATGATATATCTGATTCTTTGTATATTCTGTTTACTATTATTATACAGACACTAATTTAAGCACTGTACTAGTGATCCAGTGGTCAGGGGTTCAAGTCCCACCCGAGACAGTGAATTTTTCCACTTTTAATTTATTTCTAAGCTTAAGAGCATCGTTCACAGACGTTTCTGCTTGATACAAAACTAATTTAAGAAGTTTGGTATTTGTTTTTTAGACAAAAAATAGTTCTAATTTCGCAAATTAAAAAAAAGTAAAGATAATACATATTTGGACTGAGAACTTTATAATAGTACATTTCGATGCTAGTGCGGAAAGTATGTCATTACTTCACTCGTCCCGAGTCTTATCTCGGTACTCGTACAGTAATGACATTTCCGCACGTGTATCGAACGCCTTTTTTTTTATTACAGTTGCGAAAAAATAATAAAAACAACAAGTAAGGAATAAAAACTTTGGAAACTTAGAATATGCTTGCAGTAAGAAACGCGCCTCTTTTTTGACAGGCGTTTCGGCAGCTATTCCTACCTCTAACTTCCAAAGCTATTCCGTTCCATTCAGACAACTTATTAAGAACGGTTTTTCAATATTCAGTATTAAATAATAAACGTGTTATAATGATGAAGAGGTAAGTAATAAAATATGAAATATGTATATTTTACGTATTTTTACATTAACAGTAGGTTTTTATGGTGATTACGACGTTTAAAGGAAACTAATATTAACACTCATCAATAAGTAGTCATGAATAACAAGTATAAATTAAAAAAAAATTGGTAAAGTGAAAAGCACTAGCACGCTAAACAGCTACGTAAAGTAGCACTTTTTGAGCAACTGTATTAAAAAAATCTTGTTCGTTTTTAAGAATATTGCATGAACTACAGAGTACATATTTACTTTAAATATGTCATCCAACTATGACCAATTTACCTGCATATCACTCAGGTATACTAGTGACTCATTTTTACACCTGTGTTGTAGATATGTAACTAACATATTTGGTCTGTACGTTTGAACTATAGTACATTATGATACAAGTGTGCTAAGTTGGTCATTACACACGAGGCGATATTGTGCGCGCGAGCTGTAAGCGAGCGCGCAATAAGAAAGCCGATGTGTGTAATGACCAATGCACACGCGTTTCATACGACGTTTTGCAACACACTTGCGAGAAAAAAAAGATACGCATATTAATCAAATTTTAATAGTTAAAACAGTTAGTATTGTGTGTTGCATCTGTCATACTCGTACTGCCGGCCGCCCCTCGCCCCGGCCGCGGGCGGCGCGGCGGGCGGGCCGGCCGAGCCGCGCACTGCGCAGGCGCGAGGAGCGCGCCCGTGCCCGCCAGTCCGGCCAATTAAAGAAGGCTCCCTTTCCATGCATATTATAAGCAATCAGTTAGCTTCTTCACTCAGTCGGATAATATAATGAAAAAGCACGAGTGGAATAATACACTGAAGGAGCACGCGTGTTTAATATCTAGGATTATGAGCCAAAAATCGGTGGAATAAAAACGTCGTTTTGAGCAAGTGTGTTGAAAAAGTAATTTTTATGACGCGAAATATGACCTCTGTCGCGAATATCGCGAATCGGCTAATAGCTGCCAACGTCATGGAGTAGATGGCGCTCGTAGTCACGTTTAAGTAAAATAACCGCTTCTAGGTTGTTGTGATTTTTGAGGGTAAGACAAGAAGAAGGGTATACGCGCGAACGACAGTAAGAAAAGGAGGTTGTGTGCGAACAAAGCTACGGGAAGAGTGATATTTGCTTTTGGATCTATTCAAGAACTTTCTTATGGTGTTATTAGAATAATGAGGTGTATCTTGTAGATTGTGACTAACATTCATTGTGATATCAGTATTCAGTGTGAACAGTGGTCCGAGGGAATTGTTCATGGCTAATGTAAGTGAAGTTCAATCATAATTATACAAAAGGTTTCGTCCCAAGATACTAGTAATCGCACTTAAACTATCGTGAGACATATTTCAAAATATGCGACTAAAAATAATAGTGAGTAAAAACCGTACTGATAAATATTTTTAAGATACTAGTAATTTAGAATTATAGAACACATTGTAGTTACGAGAAAGTGTAACCACTCATCATATGAACTTAAGGTAAACTTAGTGTGCGGAAAGGGGTCGCTATAAGGGGAGGTTGGAGGCGACTATGAAGCCCAAGGAACCAGATGGATAATCAGGTGTAACTCATGTTATACGTAGGTAACAAAGTAGGACACCAGCAATGAATTATCGTCATCTCACTAACGTCCAGGCCTCGTATATGTATGTAGTATGTTTACATATCGTTTTTCCAGTATCAGTACAGGCATCAGCTCATTCAGTAAAGGCATCAGCTCATTGGATAGGTTAATAAGTATAGTGAGCTTGACGACATATTGTTTCGAATTATTTTATACACAAGTTAAAAACCGGCAAAGAGCATGCCAAGCTATACATAACAAGCAAAAGGGAGTATAGCTTCGGCGCTTGTAAGTACGTCTTTTTACTAAGGTTAGTGGGATGGTGCAAGTGGCGCTTAATCTCCTAAAAATGAAAGCTATGGTTGGTGTGATTAAGGTAGTAGTAATATAGTATGGTTGATGAGACTGAGATTAACCAAATTATCCCAAAGTTTATACGTGGAAATTTAACGTTTCCTTTATGTTATAAGCAGAGTTTAATATAGAAAGTTGATTTTGAGCTTGATGAATATTAAATCTTTATTTTTGATGCCATGAAAATATCACGCAAAAATATAGCTGAAATTTTGCCAAGAAAACACACTAACTTATCAAAAATCTGGTCAAGTGCCAATATAGACATATTAGTTGCGCAAAGGTTCCATAATATTTGTTTTAGAGTAAACGTCAATGTATACAATAGTTCACAAAAATTTTAATATTTTTGTGGTCATAGGCCAACACAGTAGGCCAAGCAATAAGAAGGTATAGAGGGAAATGTTAGGAACACAATTTTTGACTTCGTAGCTTTGTTTGGACTAGTTAGGAGGTGAACATATCAAAAGTCCCCGGCCGTAAACCTGGTGCTGGGGGGGAGAGTGGGGTTTGAAGGTTCCATTTTTCGGTTTTTCGTTTATATCTCGGAAACTAGGTGTCTGAACGACATGGCCACTTATACAAAATGAAAAGTGATTTAATTTGTTATAAGGTTTATTAATTAAGTCAAGATTTTCGATATCTTGTATAGTTTTTGAGATATCCGCTCTTGAAGGTTTATTTAGGGCTCTCATTTTTATCTTGATTATCTACATTAGAGAAGCTGCTAGGCCGCGTTTGGTAACGTTTTCGTATAAAACGGGGTGCTGAATTCATTTATGGTATCAACATTGACAAAATTGACAACTTTCCGAAGTAAAAACATATAAACTTAAACAAATAACTTTTTTTTAACTCCTCTTCACGCTTAAACCGCTAAAGAGATTTAGTTGAAATTTGGTAAATAGATGTTTTAAGTCCCGAGACAGGATATAAGATTTATCTCAAAAATCATACTTTGAAGGGGTTAAATTTGGTGTGATGGGAATTCAGCTTCTCCGCCGAAGTTGAATTCCTGAGGTTAATACTGTTTAGATTTAGGTTTGAAGTCATGTTTGGTATCATTTTCATTTTGAAGTCGGTGCCAAGCTAAATAGTTACAATACTGGTTCTTTTGTTCTTATCAAACTATACCAGGGTTGGCATTCGGTTTGACGGCAACTTGATGCATTAAAGATTTGGCTTGGCACCGACTTAAAACGTATCAGTTTGCTAGCGCATATAAATCGAGATAATATTTTATTTTTTCCCGTTTGAAGTCGGTTTTACTTTTTTTTAAAGATTAATTTTTTAAAGTGTCACTTATTTCAATGGCAATGGTTTCCTAATAATCATAGGAACAAGGTTAAAATGTCCTGATCACATTATAAATAATTATGATTAAATATTTCATAGTAACTATGCTCAATTGTCGTGACTAGGTAGTATGTGATAACTACAAAATTATATTGTGATACCGCACAGTTTATTTTTGTTATGTCAAGATGACGGGAGGCGTGTCACTCATCGACAAATAATTTGCACAGTACTTCTTCAGCTACAGCGACCTTCACAATTGATTTAGACAAACTGCGCACATTGACTGCCCGCCTAACGTGTGTCGTCAAGTCGTCATACTTCTTGACTATAATATTTCTTATTAGCGCTCGTGACGATAAGCGTTATATTGAAAAAGCCAACATACGTAGATACCTACCAATATAGTCCGATCTCCGTTTGAGCATAATGCTTGTTTCAGTTCTCGGAGTCGAGTTATACCAACTAGAATTGGTCTAAAATTGACTCTGGGCTTGTGCTGAATGGAGGTATTGTGCCGATGTCGTGCTTTCAATTGTGTACATTATCGTCACCTATTTGTAGCAAATATTGACAATCACGATGATAGGCGTGACAGCAATAGGGTAAATGCTATAATTGTACTAAGCGCCACTTGCACAATCCTACTAACCCGGGACTAAGCGGTTAAACCGTTAACCCAGTTTCAAACTGTACTGGTAACCATTGTAACTCCAGGTTTAACCGGTAAACCCCGGGTTAGTAAAATGGTGCACGTGGGCCTAAATAAATTAAAAACAATATTAAAATATAACTACGAGCTTATAAAAATAATGTTGGATCAATAGGTAGGTACCTACTTACTTTCATTGAGCCTATTGACTATTGCCGTGACTGAAGTGTACTAAAACCGTAGTTTAAAACCGTTCGATTCGAGATTAATTTTCTAAGCATCAACAACAAGAAAATAAAAGAATTATTATCTCTTTATTTATCTTTCTTCTTAAGTTAGGCTTTTAATTAATATTATTATATATAATTATTATTATATTATTATTATTTCTCTTTATTAATATTTTTTCTTTAGTTAGGATTTTTATAATATGTATATAAAAGTAATATATAAAACACTTACAAAACAATACAAAATACATATAAACACATCGAGGCAGGGCCCAAGCTGCCGGTGGTCAGGGCCGCAGAGAGAGGAACCGGCGGACTATCCGCGCCGTGTCCAAGATCACCGCCTTCTGCATCTGACCCTTGATCCAACCACCTAGCGAGAGTCTCTCAATGTGTTGGTCGAGACTCTTCGCTATGAGACCGTTCGCCGAAACGACTATCGGGACAATGATCGTCGAATCAACATCCCACATGGCGGTTATCTCGTGAGCCAAGTCTAGGTACTTGCTGGACTTGTCCTTCTCGGCCTTCACGAGATTCTCATCATGGGGGATGGTGACGTCGACAAGCACAGCCCGGCGCTGCGTTCGATCTATCAGCACAACTTACCATAAGTGAAGTTCTATCATAATTATCCGAGTTGCTTCGTCGAATAGATTAGAATCCCGCCCTCCCGTTTACACTTGCCCTTATTGTGAAATATCTTCAATAAATTAACATAAATAGTTATAGGGTATAAACTATATGCATACTTAGATGTATGCACTTATATAAAAGTATGTTGTATCTCTGAACTAAATGATGGTAATGTCAGACGTCAATACGATTTAAACTTTTTCTTTTTCTATTCTCTCAAATTTAGTGTTTCAGGTCATGCATCACGTGAAATTATTATTATTATTATTATACATACCGAGTAATGTTCAAGACGGGTGTCTAATGGTTAACAATGTTAATATGCTCATCAAACATTTAAAATATAAAAACCTTGTGTCAACTCAACCGCTTAACCTGAATAAACTGGTATCTCTTGAAAGCCGGCGCACATTAAAAGATCAAATATTTTTGTATAAAGTATTAAGAAATTTAATTGACTCCCCTTATTTGTTAAGTAGACTTAGCTTTAAAACTCCCCGCTTGAACACACGGCGTAGCGATAAATTATTTTGTATTCCCTTTACTTAAAAGAAATACAAATCAAACTCCTTTCTGATAAGAGCTTGCAGATTTAATAATGATATTTTCTCAAAAATTTATATATTTAATGACTCCTTGTCTAAATTTAAACGTCAAGTACTTCTGGTTTTAAATAAACAATCGAATTAAATACACTGTAACTTTACACTTAATTGCAAATGTAATGTATAAAAATAGTTTTATCTTCATTAATTTGGCCCCTGTCCTAATTCGACCCTCGTTGTTAATCTTTAAGTTTAGTTATCCCGTATTTTGTTTTTCTTTAATGAGCTATTAAGTGGTGGCAACTGTCCTGGTTTATGAATTATGTATAAGACACTAGTTATAAGAAACATGTACCGTTTGTGCCCAAATAAACATTAAAACATTATAACATATTAATGTAGCGAAGTGAAATGATTCAAGGAGAGTAGATATATATTATTACTTATATATCGCCTCTTGGTCTCTGTATTGGTGTCGAATCGAGCATCTTCGTGTATCCAAAATGTAACGTAACAGAACAGGTTTAGAGTTTAATGTTAATGGCACCATCACCATCGACGACTTTTCAATTACAATTCATCAGCTGAATTGATATAGGCATTGCCAATTGATGAAATATACAAGTTTAGTTTCCATTTTTAACTTCCTTAGGCCGAGAATTTTCAAATCAACTAGCTAGCTTAGTAAGTTAAGAAGCTTTAAAATTAGGCCAACAACTTTTACTTACGTGGATCGGAAAGGTCGGAAATTACGCAAAAGTCGCAAATGTAAATAGTTCCATCTTTTCACGGCATAGGTATTTAGTTTGGACACCGCGCCGGGGGATATATTTGCAAGTTTGCCTCTGCGTTCACGAGTGCGTGCTATTTATAAAAGAGCCGAAATAGCCACGACTGGTAGCGTAGCGCTAACCATAACCACGGCAAGGAGCGAGCCCCCGTTCCGCTTGCCAATCGGGACGTCATCAGCTTCGTGACGTCTCCAGCACTGGATGGAGGTCGAATAACATTATGCATACATACATACAATGGTTGATTTGTTTGTTTCAGAAACCTCAAATGCGGCCGATGATAGCCGAGTATGACCCAAAGAAAAAAGGAGTCAGGACTGACTTATCAGATGTCGTTATGGTGAAGTAAGTTAAATAGTTCCTTTACAGATTTGAGCCTCTAATTTTCATAAATTATATTATTTTGCTAGTAATAATCTACTTTTTGTTGAAGATGATTCACTAGTATCACGTAGTGATTTTAATACAACTACATGGCTTTACCGTCACAAGACTACTAAGTGATTAAAATTCATTGAAGTGTATGACTGAATGCTTGTATGTATTTATTTAGGAAGTGAATAAACAATGGCATGCTTCATAGCTTAACCTCATACATGTCCAAACATCACGATGGAGTTGAGTTTTAAAACTTAATAATATTTAAATTTTTGTTCAACAGGACAATGAAAAGAAAATTTTATTTTGAAAATACTATAATATCGAGGTTAATTTACGTAACTCGGTAATAATTATTACAGAATTAGAGCTTTAATAACTACGCCCTGGAGTACTCGTAGAGCACAAGGCATGCAAGGCGCAGGCTTTTTGTTTTACATCTTTAATGATTTCACAATGTTTTGTTGTTAAAATGGTATTTTATATTGTATGTTGATTGTTAAGTACTTGCTCCTTAAAACGAGCTAATAATGCTCGACGCCGTTCGGAGACGTTCCGGGAAGACGTGCGCAGCTTCACGAGGTTAAAGTCGGTCATCGACCTTGACCATCTCGCAATGGACTCTTACACCGGTACATCATTCCATTTTATGGTTTCGATTTTGTTTTTCTAATTTGTTTTGTTTGGTAATGGTAAAATTTTGATACTTAACGATGGGAGTGGCCGCTCTGGCGCGTCTGCGTAGGCGCATACGGCGGCGCAGCTGCGCCTTCGCTCTGTGGGCAGACAATCGGCTTTCATACACATACAATCTGAGGTTATCAATTTTAAGTCCTTTGATTGAATGGCTTGAGCCCTGCATTGTTATGCTAAATTCATGATGTTACAACGATATGGAATGAAAATGTTCGAATTGGGGGTTCAAAGTTCAAATATACTTTTTTTTTATTCATGTAGGCCTAGCAAAAAGCACTTATGAATGGTAAATAGGTTATCTTAAGCTAATTATCAGAGCAATTTATTGATGTTAATATTATTCCATAATAATATTGAATTATTATACAGATCAAATTTAATACTAAGAATTTCACAAATAGATCGTGAAACATAAAAAATGTATAATAAATACTAGTCTAGAATGTTTCTAGAATAAAATCTAAATGTCAAAAAAATTATCCAATATTAATCAAATATACATAATAAATAATTAAGTAGTATTAGTAGTAGTAAAACTTTTTATTGTACAAAAAGAAACATAAAAAAGAGAAAAACGCATCATTTGTACAAAGGCGAACTTATCCCTTTCAGGGATTTCTTCTAGTTAACCTTTTCAGGGATCTCTTCCAGTTAACCTTTGTATATGTCTAAATAATTAATCATTTCGAATCAAAATTAATCCCACGTTGTTTTATCATTCATGTAGACTTGTGTGGTATAAGCTTTAGTTTACGCTTTCAATAATTATTTTTATTAATTGATAACTCAGTAATATGGTTTGGAAGTTTATTATAAAATCTTACACAATTACCCATGAATGATTTTTTAATTTTTTGGAGTCAAGCGAAGGGAACTGCGAGCTTATGTTTATTTCTAGTATGAAAGTCACAATTTTTCCTAAAATTGACAATATTATGTATTAATATGTATATTAAATATATTAAACCGGGTCAGTTACGTTTATAACGGTTACGGTTTAATATATTTAATATGTCAGTGCCTCACGGCTTAAATGATATATAACAAAATAGGCTATTTTAAAGTAATGTTTCGCACCACCGTATCTTTCCGGGGTTACTAATGAATGCTTGCTGCTTTATATTTTAGATGCTCAAAACTAATGTGCCTAAAGTAACATTTGTGTAATTTATACCATGTATTCTGTTACGTTAATAAATTATTCTTATTCTTATTCTTAACATGCCAAACATGACAAATTATTCGTTGAATGACCATTTGCAAAGATAATACGGTTAGTTCGGCGGTTATACAGATGTCTTCTTCATTTTATGTTGCGGATACGTACATTTTGGAAGATTCTTAAACAATATTTTTTTATTATATATCTTCTTAAAATCGTAAGCTAGTATTACAATGCAAAGGCCATTTCAATAAAAAGAATGATTACTTCGATTTGTATGTGTATAAGAGCCGATTTTCAGCCCACAGTGGCGGCCCTCCGTGCGCCATCTCTATTCAGGCTCGGGATTGGCTCTAACAAGAGATTTGTACAAATTTAATTTAGCTTTATATCTTTACTTTTCATTATTTTATTTCCACCCGAGATAAATAATTTAAATTAACTTATAGTAAGCTTCGGTCTGTATTAATTAAACAGCCTTTTATTTATTTCTCATTTTTACATTCCGATATCAAAATAATGTACCTAATTCATAATGTAAAGCTGTATTGAATTTAATGTTGGAGCCACATGTCTGTAAATGCCGAGTCTTAACAGAGTGAAACGCATACGAAAAATAATTAATATTATTATATTAGAGACCATAATGAATGTATCACACTATACACAACGACACTGACACACAATAACGCAGCTCTAGCTAGTAACACATTTTTTTCCGAGTGTACATGTATATTTTTAAATTCAAGTAATGCCACAATACAATAGCCAGTAACAGACCTCTCAACACGCGGTCGCGACAGCACACCGTCCTACATTTTTACCGATCACAAATCAGCTTCAAAGTGTGGCGCTTTACTTGTTCTAGCTATCACATCATATTCCTATGATTACTTGTATTTCATTTGTATCGTTAAATACTACACTCTTATACTCACTCCTAACGTCATCAACTCGCATACAGTATTATTTAGTAAGTATGTCATGTTCAATCAAACTAGCTATAACAGAATTGTGGAATGTTTGACAGGTATAAAGTTGACCCTAATGAAATTCCGGTGGAACAACAGGCGGGGTCCACCCTGCCTCTTATGGAAATACCGGGACGGGACATAGAGGCGGATGAAGACTACAATCCGTTTGAACACCGAAAACTGGCGCACCCTACATCGTAAGTTTGCACCTTGTGGTTCAATTTGTTAACATTTTTGCAAGCTGTAATATTTTTACTAAAAATACCAACCAACATTTAAAGAGTTTTAACTGTAGCAAATCGCAAATATTTAGGGTTCCGTACGTACCTACCCTTCCTACGTACATACATTAGCAACTCAAAGCATCCCACCTTAATTCAGGATACTCTGTCATCTATCTGTAGGTACTCAACATACGTTTTGAAGAAAGGTCCTTAACTTAGACCCTTAGACCCTAGATTCGACTCAACTCAACTTTTTGTCCGAAAATACGGAAAAGTTCTTTTCCCCTCACTAGCTCGGAAAGTTGTCGTTTATCCTTCAATACAAGCGGGGAAAAACGCGTTTTATCCACTAGTGGGGAAAGTAATTTGACCTTGGATGGAGCGTGTTTAAGTAGCTTGACAGATAACAAAACGTAAAACGCTCATGATAATGGTTCGTTCGATATTAATTATCATTAAATAAATGGTTTGAGAATCTAATAAAAAATACCAAATTTAGCTTTATTTAATGATTTTAAGTCATAAACCTTAAAATTCCATAAGAAACGTTTGTTTTTTTATAATGATGTTAAATATAATTCTGAACGCACAAGTTGAGTCGATGCAATATCAAAACGCATCGTTGACATTTCATACATCAGAAATGTCAACATTGTCAACAATTTTTTTACTTAAAACCTTTTTTCACCGACTCGCGTAAAAATACACAACTTCCAGAGTTTTCTGTTATAATATCGTAAAGAAATGAGTGATTCCAGTGATGAAGATTATCTAACGCCAGTGGATGTTGCACTTTCCTCGCTATAGTGAGGTGAAAAGTTTTGTGTTACACACGGGCGCAAATGTATTTTACTTCTCGTGTGTTGAAACACTCGCTACGCTCAGGATTCTATTTTAGAACCACTCGCTTCGCTCGTGGTTCACCTATAGAATCCTTTCGCTTGCTCGTGTTTCAATTCTACACTTGCGGGTAAAATACAACTTTGCACCCTTGTATAACAAATAACTATTGTTTTTTCCCACCATTTTCGATATTCTATTTAAGCTCCTGCATCTTATGACACCACTGCCTTTCGTCTATCTTTGTAACTTACGGAAATATGTAACGTTTTCAACCAAAAGGTACCACATTGTCGATAAGGTTGATTTCGAATTGAAGCTATATGGAAATGGCGCCTTATATACAATAAGTACCATTTTGGTTGAAAATGGCACATATAGCCGAATCTCACTCTCCGGGGTAACTGATCTGATAATCATTCAATGATTAGGGGTCCTGCCCAGCCCACGGTTTTCAACTGATTCCAAAATTTCTTTTTTCAAGCGATAGACAAACTATCTGTCACGGAAGCTTTTCTTTTCATTTTTTCGATATCAGCTTTTGTTTTCAGAACAATCTACTTTCTGTCCGAAAAAAACAGGAAATTTTGTCGTTTTTTTCTATCATTTTCGATTTTCCAAAATAAGTTACCGACCGATTTTCGAAAATTGTATACCCTACGTTTCGTATACGATACTCCGCAAGCTCCTGCATCTTTTAATAATAATTATAACTTTTGGAAATATAGCCGAATTACACCCCCCACGAAAACGATCTATCGGAGCCTTTTTACTCCCAAACTACAATGAGGGCTACCGCGTTTAATTTCGCCGCTAGGGGCGCTAGTGTAGTTGGAGGTCTTTCAAAATGTCAAATGCATAGAAGTTTTAGGGGTTTCAAGCATTTTTATCGGGAATTTTCACTCCTTGTTCATAATTGTGGTAAATCGTTGTCCATTTTTGATTAATAAATATAGCTCAAAAAATGTTAGTGGTTTAAAAAAATCCCAATTAAAATATATGCAAAATTAAACAGGTTGAAAAAATGGCACATTTAGACGTTTAAATACCTTTGTGTACGTATTGATTTTGTAAAAATAAGCATAGAAGAATTTTGAGATCTGTTTTTCTGGACCTGCACCTACAGTGGCGCCAACTGGTGAGCACAAAAACGATAGCCCTCATTAAGTTGAAATTTGGGACACATGTAACTGTGACCCAAAGACGGACATGAAACGTAAATAAATGAATTTAAAAAATAGGTGACAACTTTTGGTCAATGAGAAAAAAAAAGTTATGCAAACTATATCTTGTTAATAGTTATTTGTGCAACAGGAGAGGTAAGTTGGTTTTTCTTGCGAGTGTTTATTTTGAGTCCCGAGAAAGCGAAAGATTCTAAGGTAGAATCTTGAGCGTAGCGAGGGACTCAAAAACACGAGATGTAAAATAACTTTGCTCTCGTGTTGCACACATAATTTTGCACCTCAGTAGTGAGAACATATTAAAGGTTAAAATGTATTTGGAATTACACAGAATAAACAGAAAAAAAAAGTATTATAATATGTACGATACGATAAGATACGATACGATACGAGACCGGACCGGACCGGACCGTACCGGACCGGACCGGACCGTACCGTACCGTACCATACCATAAAAAAAAATTAATAAAAGTATGAAGTTCATGGCCTTCACTAAATTAAAAAGCTACATTGTTTCACTCCCTGGAGTGACGAAAGTAGGCTTGTTCGAGCTGCTGAGGTGAAAATGTAATTTTTAGGGTTCCATACCTTATTACTAAGACTCCGCTCTCGGTCTGTCTGTCTGTCTGTCTGTCCGTCTGTCACCAGTGAACCATGAACCCCGATAGCTAATAGACAGTTGAAATTTTCACAGATGATGTATTGCTGTTGCCGCTATAACAATACTAAAAAACAGAATAAAATCAATATTTTACTGGGGCTCCCATACAACAAACGTGATTTTTTTGCGTAATGGTACGGAACCCTTCGTGTGCGAGTCCGACTCGCACTTGGCCGGTTTTTATAATTTTATGATATCTCAAGTTTGCTGTTTTTTAAGAATAATAAGAATACATTTTATTATCAATAAAACAAATAAGTAACAGACTATGATAAGAAGTTAATTGATTTGTTATTTCTAATTTTCAGAGATCTGGATACACTTATCCATTTACTGAAAGGGTCGCTCGGAAGCGGAATTTTAGCAATGCCCATGGCGTTTTTACACGCCGGCCTATACGTGGGACTGTTTGCCACGTTCCTTGTGGGAGGCATCTGCACGTACTGCGTGCACGTGCTCGTGAAGACCGCGCACGAATTGTGCCACAGGATGCAAAAGCCATCGCTGGGCTTCGCCGAGACGGCTGAGGCGGCATTCTTGGCCGGGCCTCCGGCGGCACACAAGTTTTCGAGACTAGCGAAGTAGGTTCATTCTATCCGTGTGCTTAATATACGAGTACCATTTCAATATTATCAAGACATTTCATATAAATCAGGATTTCATGTCGTATCCGCCGAGCAGTCTAGTTAACCTAAGCATGGATATGAAATCCCTTTCTTTGCTATACACAACTAATGAAGCTCTTTGAGCCGGTAAAACCTTTATTATCATTAAAATTAGTTCAAAATTCAAAATAGTGACGACTTTGAAGGTAAAACTAACAACGATCATTTAGGTATACTAGTTTGTCTTTGAAGGTAAAACTAACAACGATCATTATACCTAGTTAGTTTTATCGCGGCTTTTGAGCATCAACAGATACTCGGATTTAGTGAGTAAAGAGTTATTGACAGTAATAGTTATTTGTGCAACAAGAGAGGAAAGTTGGTTTTTCTTGCGAGTGTTTATAATTGCACATATAATTTTTCACCTCAGTAGTGAGAACATATTGAAAGTTAAAATAAAATGTATTTCGAATTACACAGGATAAACAGAAAAAAAATGTAATTTAATATACGATACGATACGATACGATACGACACGACACGACACGATACGACACGACACGACACGTCACCACACGATACGATACGATACGATACGATACGATACCATACAATACCATACGACACCATACGATACCATAATAAAAGTATGAAATGGCAGTTCATGGCCTTCACTAAATTAAAAAGCTACATTGTTTCACTCCCTGGAGTAAGGAAAGTAGGCTTGTTCGAGCTGCTGAGGTGAAAAAGAAATATCATGCCCTATAGTTTGACAGCTGAAATAGATGGCACTGTGTTGTGCCATGTGTATTATGGAAAAACCAGGTATTCTATAGACATGACAAGGTTAGGTATAATAGAACGAGGTGGTCTTATGTAACTTTTAATAGGATTAGCAGAGAAAGCTATATTTTACTTTTACTTTAAACTGCTTTAAACTAACCGTTAATCATTCAAAACTCTTAGCGTCAAATGTATACGTAACGTCAAAATAGATATGTCAGATAAACGTCAGTCCATACATTGTGTGTGACCATTGGCCGACTATTTTGACAGAGGTGAACGCCTGTTAATGGCTAAGTACTTCGTTTGGTTATATCCTCTACGCGTCACAACGATTTACGTCTTGTTGCTCCCCACCAAAGCTTGGTGGGTAACATTGAACCCGACTAAATTACGTACCTATGTTGTTTTTGGTATGTTGTCAGTAGCTAGCGCGGCACTGTAAAACTTTTTTTTTTAATTTCATCGCATTGCACATGTTCTGTCCCTCACAGGCTCACGAATGTGTCAACTCCATATAGTCTAACGCCCTCTAACGCAGCTAAAGAAGTCAATTTTGACAGCTATGAATTGACCCTATATACAGTGTGGAAATAATGAATGTGCCCTGGAGGAAAAGTGTCTTAAAGTGGCGTAACAAGGGGTGGGGGGGCAGAGGGGGCAAGTGCCCCGGGCGCCATCCAAGGGGGGGCGCCAAAATGGGCAAAAGGTAGCAGCATGGAAACTTTTGTCAGTCGTCAGAGGGCGCAAATTTGGTGACTGCCCCGGGCGCCATATCCTCTATCTACGCCCCTGGTCTTAAAACCTTAAGTTAGCTCATTTTGCTCAAAGGAAACATTCATTTATTTTTATAAAGAAACAAAACTTCATTTAATTATTTTTTGAAGTTCGCTTATTTCACCCGGGAATCCAACCCACTAAAAATTAAAAAAATAAACGCTATTTTATTCTACTATTCGATACAGTTAATGTTAATGATAACATGTCTCCAAGAATCATTAGGCCTTACACTCGTCTGTCGTACAAAATATCCATAAAATCGAATATTTAGTATTAAAGAATATTTTTAGACAAGCAAAAAAGAAAAATCTGAATGCAGTTTTGTTTATTTTCAAAAATAAAAGAGCGGTTCCTTTAAGCAAAATGAGCTAACTTAAGGTTTTGAGGTACTTTCCCTCCACAGCCCATTCATTCTTTCCACTCTGTACATATGTATATTGTATATATAAGGCTATCAGTTAAGCGGTGGGTCTTAGCTTATCTTTTGACAAAGAGCTACCAGATATGAAGCACGAATTTGTCTTAGACTTTACATTCTTTACAATATCGTATACAATAAATGAAACTTTGGCCAACATTAATGCATCAAGTAGAACCGTTTAGTCGTCTACAAATCAGCAGTCGTTTTACTTTTTTATTCAATATTTGTATATTTTTTTCAGAGCCATGGTGAACTGGTTCCTCGTGGTGGACTTATTAGGATGTTGCTGCGTGTACATAGTATTTGTGGCAACGAATGTAAAGCAAGTAGCCGATTTTTACGCAAAGGGAACAGAATGGCACGATATGGATGTACGACTCTACATGCTTGCGACTCTACCTTTTCTAATTCTTATTAATCTCATCAGAAATCTAAAGTACTTGGCCCCGTTTTCTATGATTGCGAATTTATTGGTTGGCTGTGGAATGGGTATCACATTTTATTACCTGTTTCAAGAAATGCCTGAAACCAGTAAACGTGTAAATTTCGCTGGATTCGACAAACTGCCGACATTCTTTGGTACCGCTATTTTCGCACTGGAGGGCATCGGTGTGGTGATGCCACTGGAGAACAACATGAAAACTCCCACTCATTTCATCGGCTGCCCTGGCGTTCTAAACATTGGCATGTTCTTTGTCGTGTCTCTGTATGCTACCACTGGATTTTTCGGATATCTGAAATATGGACCCGACACTCAAGGAAGCATCACGCTTAATCTTCCTCAGGATGAATTGTAAGTATTAATTATATCCCATTAAAAATAATTTACAAAAAAAACACGAGTAACAATAATGGAGTATACTAGAGAAATCATTTTACTGTCCTCCTATTATACTATCTGCGAAACAGATTTTTTTTTACTAGCAAAATGCTTTAAGTTATATGTTACGTGCAAGTGGTGCAAGTTCATAAATTTGCTACTTGCGTTTGGTTTTAGTTCTTGAATTATAATCTTAGTTTTTGAATACCTTTTCCTTATGACCTTGTTCGGTAACTTGTTTCCTAATTAACTATGTATCAGGTTTTTTTAGATACCTAAACATGATTATTATTCACCTAGAGTTACTTTTTTCTTAGTAACATTTCTGGTTAATACTTATAAAATCAGAATAGTACATAAGTCAGGAAGTATTACAGAACAAAGGCATATAAACAAAAAAAAAAACATTTTAAATTAGGTAGTATTTTGCCTACTAAAAATTGTTGAACTTGATTTGAGAAGCTTTATCAGTAAATATGATTGTTGCCTATATGAAAAAAAAAGCCATCTATGGATTTTCCACTATTACTAAACTACTTGCATACATAGTTAGCAAATGTATGAACTCGCACGTAACATATTTACTCGTAGATGTTAACATTGTTAACAAGTTGTGCCGTTCTCGAGAACGTTCTCCGTAGAACATTCCCCATAGTAAACGGAGGTTATTCTCGAGAACGGCACAACTATATTAACACTACTATTATTTTCGTTACCTATCTTTCCAGATTGGGCCAGAGTGTGAAGCTGATGATTGCCGTAGCAATATTCTTTACATACAGTCTGCAGTTCTACGTGCCTATGGAAATCATTTGGAAGAACGTTCGCCATCTGTTTGGCGCCAGGAAAAACCTCGCCGAGTACAGCATAAGAATAGGGATTGTGCTTATGACACTAGGAATTGCCATTGCCATTCCTAAATTATCACCTTTCATATCACTTGTTGGTGCGGTATGCCTGTCTTTCCTTGGTCTAATATTTCCGGCTGTTATCGAAACCGTCACTTTTTGGGATAGACCTAATGGACTTGGCTTTTGCAAGTGGGTTCTGTGGAAAAATATGTTTTTGGTTTCATTTGGAATCCTCGGATTTTTAACTGGTTCCTATGTTAGTATTTTAGAAATTATTAACGGTTGAGACTCATATTCTAATTATAAGTATATATGTATAAAACTTACTCGGTCCCACAACCGAGAAGTAAAAGTATTTGTATAAAATGTAGTTGGATAAGGACCATTTTGAATCACTTTTTGCTTTTATTTTATAACTATAGTTTTATAATTGAACGTATGAAGTTACATCGCCGCCTTAGCAAGTAAAACTAGTCGAGAGCAGATTTCTGTTCACGCAAAACTAAAATTATTTATGAAACATGATAAAACCTAACCTTAGGTACCTAGTAATCCTCTGGATGCAAAATTGAAGTTGTCAAGCACCGGAGGATGGTTAGAAGAGGCAACTGAGCACGACCTTCTTTACATTATGTAAATCGGCGATAGAGTTTATACAATTTGCGAATGTATTTTTTGATAAATAATTATTAAACAGCCTTTGTTTTAGAGTCAAGGTAATAAACAATTGAATGCAGGACTGAACACAAAGGTGACTAGAACCATCCCATAATATATGGAGGTATGGAGATACTGTTTTTAAGATCGTATTAGTGCATTTGACCACACTGCCCGAGTTCCACTGGACTACGGAGTAGGTGCCATCGTCGACACGGCCTTATTGCGACAAGAAACCTTGTGTCGTGTCGTGTCTCGTGTCGCAGTAACTATGGCACGGTGTCTTGTGTTTACATGAAGCATTATTCCTTAGCACCGAATCTCTGTAGCCATGTAGGTTTAAATCAACTGTAGATAACTTTATATGAACGTGTGAGAACTTTCTAGTGCATTAAATAAATGTGATACACTTAGGTTAATGATAACCCATTATTAAACTTGCTTAAAATAAGCAAAAAACATATTTTCGGATGTAGTTAAAAATAAGCAGGTGATGATAACCACTGCGTTACCTTTTAAGATGATCGAAATTGTGCAAAATATTTATAATTAGGTATATATTGGTATTAGTTCAAAAATCGAAATAGTGTAGTGTGAATGCATTTTCATTGGGGTAGGTACAATGAGTGCTTACTAAAGAAGAGATTTAAAATACGAGTATTATAAGGCGATTGAAAGCATTTAAATAATAGCTTACAAACCGAATACCTTAGATGTTGTTGAAACAACCTGTAACTTTAGTTAAGGTCAATGTGGAGAAGACCGACTGAATATACAATTTATTGCTGGGAAGGCAGTCATAGGGCAAGGCAAGAGCTCGCGTATTTGTATGCGTACGTCGCTCAGACACAGAAAAGAATAGCATCACTTCTTATGCTCTACCCACCTTCTGTAAGTGATGGAGTGTATACAAACAAACGCAAGAGTTAAACTTATCGACTTGTCGGTCTTCCCGTTATAGACGGTCTTCGCCAAATTGACCTTAAGAGGCCGTAGTCGATTTTGGAGCAAAATTTTTAAATTGATAGATTTAGTCGTTGAAATTATACACGTTTTGTTACGTAATATCTAAATAACAAGTATTGGTTTCTATTAGCACGTCTTCTCATCTTGCCTTTTAATAATGAGGTCGCAAGCGTGCGTCACCGGTAATATATGAAAAGAAGGTACAGTTTTTAAAAATTCATCAAAAATTTATGGTGGTATATTATACAAATTGATGTATAAGAATAGTTTCAACAAATGTTGTAGATTGTTTAAGTATCAAAATTACGTTGAAATTAAGTCGATTTTGAGAGAAATTGTCACTTGTTTTGAAGTAATTTCTGGAGAAAATTGATTTCGTCTAACTTTCATTTACACTACTTCAAAGTCATAATAATAAAAATGTAGTGTGATAAACGTCAAGTACAGGATATGTGTAATACAAAATTACCATGTTTAGCAGTCCAAACTTTACGAAATTTACAAATAAGAGCGATAAAATCAGTGCTTTACGCGCGTTTACCTAAACGTCCATCAGAAAAGCAAACATTACTAATTTAGTGAGTCTGTTTTCAACAAATTGATCTGATAAAAGGTAAGATAAGAAGATGCGCTAATAGAAACCAGTACTTGTTATTTCAATTAGGAAACAAAAGGTGTACAATTTCACCGACTAAATCTATCAATTTTACATTTTTGCGACTAAAATCGACATCGGCCTCTTAACTCGGTTCAAATGATGAATGTAACCTCCAGAGTCATACGCCATTTATTAGTATATACACTATAGAGATCCCTCGCCTTTTAACCTAAAGGGGCCCACTGATGGCTATCAGTCCACCGGACGATATCGGCCTGTCAGAACAAAAAAATTACAGTTCCGAACAACTGACAGGCCGATATCGTCCGACGGACTGATAGTCAGTAGGCCCCTTTATGGTGCGACTCTGCCTAATCGGCCACTTCTAAATAATCGAAATACTCGTAGGCCTACAACGGAGCACAAAATTAGATTAATTAGAACATTTTGATAAGAGATAGATTCAATACGCACGGAACCCTCGAAGCCCGAGTCGGACTCGCGCTTGCCCGGTTATTGTGTTTTTTAAAGTGGTAGGGTCAGTCATAGTTTATACTTGTATTTATTATTAGTTTGATAAAATATATTTAATTTCAGAATATTATTGACATGTTCCTAATACCCACGGGATTTAATAGCACAGGTACCGTTTATAACCGGCATAAGTTTTAAGAGGTTGATACCTATACCTGGATAAAGACTCTAAATAGGTACGTCTTGTGGTACCTACTCTTCACATTGCCAGAAATACGAGAGCCGATCCGAAAGCTGTTAGCTGCTCCGGCGCTACTCATGAAATGGCAATATTATATATACCATTGTTAGGGATATTTCGATGCTAAGTATTAATGACAGTAAAACGCAGTAGGTCTTGAGTAAAGGATTTATTTTGGATACTGGATATACAACAATGCCGAGACCGACGCCAGCAGAACGGCCACGCACCGCCCCGCCCCGACTCGAATTACCTCGCCCCGCGACACCAGATTGCTGGCTTTTCGCCGGCCGCTCAGTTTGGTTAGCGACGCGGTCACGCGATGACGGAACGTTCAAAATGCCGATGTATTGTACGATGTATTGTATGGGTGCCTATCAAATTGGAGAAATAAAGACTTTTTATATGTACTTAATATTACTTATACCTACGTGTAGTGTACCTAACATGTATATATATAATACTGATAAAACATCAAATAACGCGTTTTCTACAATCACATTCATTTAAACTACAATTTGTCGAAAACCCAAATTTACGTCAATATAACAAAGTGTAGAAGGTGTGATAATATTTAGATAGGTACCTACCTACCGATTTCAACAACCTGTTCGTTGAACTTACAAATGTTAGCTAACATTAAACTACCTATAGGTAGGTACATAGATATTATTTCTTCGTAAATATTTTGTTTTTTGTTACACTTATCATATCTAAAAAAATATATCTATATGTAATCGTTTAAAATAATAAAAACAATAATGCAAATACCTTTTTATAATAATTCCGCTTTCAAAGTAGGTACAGTTGAGTTGTAAGATTATAAACCGACCAAGGACCAATTGTTTGTTGAATGGTAGATTGCCCATACAATTTCGTTTGTTTACGTTTCGGTCGGTTATTCTGCGTGTGCACGGCCGGCCGCGGCCCGCTCGTGTCACTTCATGTACTTTTCTTTCACATTTTGTGCAAATAATCCGAGGAACTCAAACCATGATTGGAAATATGAACGCCGCGCTGTATTCTCATAAATATGACGGACATAAATGGGAAGATTAGAACCGCCTAATGTAAATTTTGCGAACTTAAGAACCATTTTAGGTTTCTTTAATTAAGGAATAATAGTTATTTGTTATACAAGGGTGCAAAGTTGTATTTTACCCGCGAGTGTGGAATTGAAACACGAGCAAGCGAAAGGATTCTCTAGTTGAACCACGAGTAAAGCGAGTGGTTCTAAAATAGAATCCTGAGCGTAGCGAGTGTTTTAACACACGAGAAGTAAAATACATTTGCACCCGTGTGTAACACAAAACTTTTCCCCTCACTATAGCGAGGAAAGTGCAACAACCACAGGTGTTAGATCATCTTCATCAACTGGAATCACTCTTTTTTTACGATATTATAACAAAAAACTGGAAATTCTGTACTTTTACGTGAAAAGTTTTTAAGTAAATTTTTTGTTGACAATGTTTACATTTCTGACGTATGAAATGTCAATGATGCGTTTTGAAATTGCATCGACTTAACTTGTGCGTTCAGAATTATATTTAACATAATTATTAAAAAACAAACGTTTATTATGGAATTTTAGGGTTTATGACTTAAAATCATTAAATAAAGCTAAATTTGGTATTTTTTATTAGATTCTCAAACCATTTATTTAATGATAATTAATATCGAACGAACCATTATTATGAGCGTTTTACGTTTTGTTATCTGTCAAGCTACTTAAACACGCTCCATCCAAGGTCAAATTACTTTCCCCACTAGTGGATAAAATGCGTTTTTCCCCGCTTGTTTTAAAGGATAAAAGACGGCTTTCCGAGCTAGTGAGGGGAAAAAATATTTCTATTCCTTAGTTAGATATTTTCATTACGAGTATTACGACAACGCTCCGTGAACTCAAAAACATCTAAGTGGCAGCCCTAAACAGCTTACGCACACAAAGACGCGTGTACAAACGTTCCGTTCATACATATAAACGCAAGCGGGTTTTGATGTATGGCGTGTCCGCCCTGTGCCGACGCTACCCGTAGTTGGCGGGAAGCCATCTTGACAGATCGCTCCGATGACAGCCGCGCTGTCAGGGCACGTTCAGAACCCCGCTAACAGTATTGTCATAAAAAATATTTTACAGTAAAACATCTGGTGCTACATTACAACAACAGGGGCTATAAGCACATTATGTAACTAAACTAACTTAGCGGTTTCACTCACGTATTTTTAGTCACTCGCGCGACATGTTTCGGAGAGCCTAGGTCTCCATTTTTAAGCACTAAGTGCCTGAGTGAGTAGCGGTCACGACGGGTGGGCGTCACGTACTGCGATGATATAACCGGTTGAGGGAGGTCTTGCGCTGTTGTTGTAGGCGGGCGCGTTGGCGTGCGGGAGACCTAGGCTCTCCGAAACATGTCGCGCGAGTGACTAAAATACGTTAGTGAAACCGCTAAGTTAGTTAAGTTAATATGTCTCACGATAGTTCAAATTCGATTATGTAACTGTCGAAAATTTAAAGCGCTATATGTACTGTAAAACGTTGTACGATACACGTGCGAATTTCCTACTTTTCGCACTTGTTTCTTTCTCTTTTACTCCAATGAAGGCGGCCAGAGAAAGATGCCCGCAATTTACGAAGTTCGATTTTCGCGGTTATAGCCCAGAAGCGATGAGCAAATGCGTTTACGTTATCGATAGCCGATATTTTAATTACATTCAATTTTAGAACATCTCTATCACAGGATAAATAATAGTACTACCGTACAGAAAGGAAACTTCCTACAAAACCGAAGTTTAACAGCGGTTCAGGGACGACGGGTTCTAATATATGGCACTATCGCTTTCGGCTATTTAGGGTTGTCAAAATTCAAGTCATTATCTTATCTGTGGTCGTGCACGTAAAGGGACGTCAAGTTGTGACGACCCTAATAATTGCTCGGAGCAATGCCAAGTATTACTTATTCTTTGGCAATGCTGAGCCGAACGGAGCAGAGTTTGCCCGAAGCGAGGAGTTTCGCACCCCTGCCTCTACTCTAATATCAGTAGAGACAAAGATAGATATAACTCCGTAATTGATGGATACAGTCTAAGGAAAAAACGTGCCTCGAAAATCACGAAAATTTGATTCTCGTTCAGAGGGCGCCACTAGTTTTGGCCTACACTCATATAGAGGGCGTTGACTGTTTCGTTTGTTATTTATAATTTTAACGCATAGTTTTAGTTTTAAAGTGTGTTTTTATTCACATGTGAGGCAAAGTAATCTAATGCAAATTTTGAGTTGTTTTCTTATGTTTGCTGGTAGAATAGAATTTACTTTTACATGATGATTTTGAATTATAAATATTTAATAACATTAATTTTGAATCGATTTGCTTTGATTTTGTTTGATATTTTACAGTTAGTATTTTCCTTGTGTTGGTGTGGTGAAAAAGTTGGTGTGTTTAACCCTCGTGCCTTGAAACCCTCGCAACGCTCAAGATTCCATTTTTCGAATCACTCGCTACGCTCGTGATTCAATTAAGGAATCTTTCGCTTAGTCGGGTATCAATTTAACGGGAAGTTAAACAACTACTTTGCCCCCATGTAAAACAAATAACTTTCTTTTCTTGATGGACTTGAGGGCGGTGTTGCCCGTAGCCAATGTCACGTAAAAGGGTAGGAACAAAATAAATGCTCTTAGAGCACGACGCTGTTCGGTGGTTGTTGTAGTTGTCTCATAAAACCGATAGCTGGATTTTACGAGAAGCACGTGGACTACCGGCCGTTGACTCCAAAATGGTGGTTAAACACGCTTTGAGATTAATTCTCCATTCACTGCATACTACCACATTAGATTATTGTATAATAAAGCTATCGATATTACACTTTAAACAATATTAATGAGCAAAAAACAAGGGAATTCATCACGAGGCTACTATCAAGATGGCGTTCGAACCGGAAGTCAACAAATAACTAATTGTTTCTGAATTGAAAAAAAAAACTAAGAATGCCTGACATGCGTGAAAAAAAGTTTTCAATTTACCGCCATTTGACGTTTTGTTTATCTTTTAATTATAGCCGGTCAAAAAACTTTGTCAGTAGAAAAAGGCGCGAAATAAAAAAATTCTTACAGCACTTCAATAAGTACTGAAAGATCCCTTACAATGGTAATATACATTATATTCGAATCGCAGTGTAGCCGAGCGGCTAACAACTTTCAGACCGGCCCTCGTAAAAGTAGCACTTTATGTCGGTGAGATAAACAGTGTTGTCCTACGGGGTTTTGTTTTGTAAGTAAATTGTATCTTTATGTCCTACCGAGGCAGTCATTTTGGTGATTTTAGGGCGTAGCCTTTCTGATCAAGAACAGCAATTTCCGAATGTCTATAAAAACATTGACAATTATTACTACTAATCTCGCGCCAGGTCTTATATATCCTACCTATTTTTGTAAGTGAAAGTAGTTAGGTTTATTAGATACAGCGAGCTGCAAAATTGCATACTAGCTTTTTGAATGAATTCCATTCATAAAGTACCTAAGTTTGCACTTTTGCATCTGTGATTACAATTGTACACGCCAAGTGAGTAGTAACGGTTTTTGTGACTTGATCATTATTTTGAACATCAACTAGGTATTAGTTAACCTTTTATTATCCAAATGTCAAATCGAAATTGAAATTAAATTCTATGAGTCTATTATCAAATTATCATCATCTTCCTGACGTTATCCCGACTTTTTGCCACGGCTTATAAGTCTGTATACTCTGTATTAAAAATATTTGTATAATTATAAATTAACCTTATTCAGAAATATTGTAGTTCTTCGCGCAGCTGTTAATGTTTGCTAGCGACTGATAAAAATAGATAAAATCAGCAGTCTGCGGTAATGTTTTCTATGTAGACAATGAGAAGAAGATGTAATGTTGTACGTGTTTTGTCGAAAGCGTAATAGGCACCTAAACATCTGTTTTCCCATCATACTGTTTTTTTTTTTCTTTAAGTTTATCATTGAGTTAACTTTTATTACTAGAGTTACACCAAGAAAAGTCTGCAGAGATATTGACAGCACACGCAGTGGCAGTGTTATTTATACGTCATAATTTCATAGAAATTTGACGTTTAAAATAACACCTGCACTGCGTGTGCTGTCAAAATTGTTGCAGACTTGTCTTGGTTTGACAAATTTTAAGCATATTTTTGTGTATTGTAGACTCATCTTGATACATGTCAAATGTAATACCTTTTATCTGTAAAGGAAATCATTCCTAAGTTCATTGGTATGAATAACCGATTTTAGATTATAATGGTTGTTTTGTTACAGTATTAAAATATACGAGATTTAAGGAATAAGGAGTAGTTTTACTTGTTCTCATTTATTAAGGGCTAGTGGCACCAACCACAGTTAACAGACTGATCAACGTCACGCAGCAGAGATCTAGATGCAACTTCCTTCAGTACTTACCCCTCTGCCAAAAAACTTTTAGAATGTGCTTTTATTTTTCTATGCTTGAAGTGGTTAAACGTTTATTACATGTGCTCACAGCACATGCGGGCAATGATCTCTTGCGAGGCGATTGTGGGAATGAGCATTAATCGATTGTGAAATTGTAATCAACACAATTTTGTAACCACTCATGAATCTAGTATAACTGGATCGGTCATGAGGGGTGGGGGAAATGACCGAACGGGATAGTCTTATGTATCTTTCAGTAGGAGTAGCAGAGAAAGCGCTGTTATTGTTTGTCCTTGTCACAGTCTCACTTTTCCACCGCTGCCACAATCGAGGTTGTGGCAAACAAATAAGTACGTGACATGTCATGTTTGTTCGATGCTTGTTTAATTATTGTTGTTTTGTATGAAATTGTGCTTTCTTTTATGAAATATAGTGATGGTTAGCGTTTTGAATGCTTGAACTTTGATAAAATAATGGTGAATTGTTCTGTAATCGGCTGTAATAGCGCTCTGAGCAAAAATATGAGAACATAACCTTTCACACGCAAGTACGGTATTTTACACCTTCCTCTTAACGCAATATGTGAGAATAACATCGTTAAATTACGTTACACTCAAAGCAATGTAGAATTAAACGATTTCAATAAAAATATCACAATCATTTACGCAAATTAACAAAACATTATTTGTAAAATTATCCGCCCAAATTACGTAGGTTGTTTGTGGTAATCTGTCAGCTACTCAGACGAGTCTGAGGTCAGCCATTTTTAAACTTCTTCTTAATTTAGCTGCATAACCATCATGCAGGGATACCAGATGAATATAACGTAATTTTATGGGTAATTTTGACCTCTAAAGTTTTTTCGTTCTTCTAATTAAAAAAAAAAACAAATGTGAAGATTAAATGTGGTGTACTTACATTAATTGGTGTGAATAATAGCAGCGTTTTACCTGAAATAAAACGCATATTAAAATACTTACCTCACTGGAAGCTTTATAATTGAGAGAGCATATCTGTTTCCGTCGAATTATCACCAGTCTAGTGCTTTATTTGACTCTTGTTTCCGGCAACAGTGGCGACACCTGGCGGACCGCGCCATTTTTACACCAGGTAAAAGATGTCCGGTGAACTGTTTGTCATTGGCTCAATTTCACCAGGCAGAAATTAAATGAAAGCTTCCAGTGAGGTAAGTATTTTAATATGCGTTTTATTTCAGGTAAAACGCTGCTATTAAATTACTTGACCGTCACTGGAAGCTTTATAATTGAGACCTGTTTGTTTTCTCCTGGTGTCGCCCCTTATTAGATTAATTCTAATGTACCTATATTATAGCGCCAATGTGATTGATTAGTATCTGAATTTATGATACTGAAATATCGATTTCAATTATTTTATTCTTCGAATGCCTTACACTTACACTTAGAATGCCTTGAGCCTTCATTTTGGGCACGGAGCATCATTGACGTCATTAACTATATATTGACGATCGGTCTGCAGTGGGTATGAAGTAATAGCTTAATAATTAATAACTAATTGCTGCCTATGAAGCCGATGGTCCCGGGTTCGAATCCCGGCAAGGGTATTTATTTGTATGATGAACACAGATATTTGTTCCTGAGAATCCTGAATCATGGGTGTTTTCTATGTATATAAGTATGTATATTTCTATATATGTATATATATCGTCGCCTGGTACTTATAGTACAAGCTTTGCTTTGTTTGGTGCTAGGTCAATCTGTGTAAGATTGTCCCCAAATATCTATTTATTTATATAATTCACCACTAACCTCTGACAGGATTGACTCGTTATCAGGGAAAGCAATTTTTGAGGCAACGTTTGTTTCTAAAACAATTATTATCTTGGCAAAGAGAGTTGTCATTGCCAGCTGCAATATGCTTGCGAAGCTCACCCATTTACTGATCACTATCCATTTCTTAAAATAGCAATGCAAATAAATAAATATTAATTCTAGTGCACAATTGAAGAAATTTTCTTTTGACACAGGAGTGTGATGAAAGGGGCCTGATTTTAAATTGGGATACACCAGAAGTGGTTTTGCAAGGAATGGTATGTGATACCCTCGTATTAACTTTAATGCAATAGCAAATGAGACAATGGGAGCACCAGAAATTTTCTTCCACTGTATGAGGAAGTGCGCTACCGGCCTACTTGAAACGGTTCCGAGTCATGGTTTCTGCCGTTTCTGGTTGCCTTTGTAACCTCTACTGGAATTTACTCATCCTCTAGTACTTACCTCCACGACCGGGCCGCGAGCCTCGATTTTGAAACTACGCTCTTCCACTTGTGTGGTAAGCAAGGTGGTTTTTTGAAGGTTGACCCAAGGGTAATTTGGTTGTTGACAATTTTGGCAATGACATACACCCCGCGAGGGTGCGTCGGTACAGGTTTGCATATGCGTATTTTGCGAAGAAAAGTACCCTGAGCTCGCATTGCACTGAATTCCACGCGATGGAATTGTAGGTTTTTGTATGCCTTGCCCCCGCGAGGGGCGGCTGTTAGGCTGATTTGCCTTGGTAATATCACCCCGCGAGGGTGCGTCGGTACAGGTTTGCATATGCGTATTTTGCGAGGAAAAGTACCCTGAGCTCGCATTGCACTGAATTCCACGCGATGGAATTGTAGGTTTTTGTATGCCTTGCCCCCGCGAGGGGCGGCTGTTAGGCTGATTTGCCTTGGTAATATCATTATGTTTAAGAGGCCAAACATGTTTCAAACTCCTCCTGCCTTTTCAAGAGGTGATGTAAAAGAATCAGCATCAAAAATGTTAGTTGTGGAAGGGGGGATTTTGTTTACTAATGCCTTGACAAGTGGCTCTTTAATTTGGCTTGTAATGGCCTCTCTGCGTATTTCAATAGCTTCGGCGCGGTAACCACAAACTAATTGCAGAAGATCAGAGGAAATCTTTTGTAAATCGAGCTCATCAACTAGTATTTAATTCATAAGAAAAATTTCATACTAGCCCACGATAAAAGACTACGAAATCTATCTAGATTGTTTCCAGGTCTATGAAACCTGGAGTATGATTGTAAAATTTTTGTATATCAGAGTATCTACCCTCAGACCATGCTGCGCTTCCCAAGCGTTGAACGTCAAGAAGCATTTTTAGATAAAATACTGGTCTTAGGGACCGAAGGTTCCTTTAATTTCGTTTCAATATCAAGGTGAACGGCAAATTTAAATTTGCGTCTTGATTCTCAGCGTTCGTCAAAAATGCAAGCGATTGTATAATTTCTCACAAAAAGTATAATCGGATAGAAAGATCTGCAAATAAAACACCATAGTAAACTGGTTAATTATTTGGCATAATAAATTAAAATGTAGGTAGTGGTCCGAACAGAAAAACTGTTAAAAATATATGACCACATATTCATTTTACTAATATTAGAAATCAAGGTACTTACGTGACGTGATCCCTTTTTATACTTAAATTCACTTTAATTAATGTAACGTATTGATTTAAAGAATCACACGTAACAATTTCATTTCGTTTTTTAAAATTTAAATTGTAATGGCCGCAGGGTCAGTGAGCCTGACTCGCTGCGGACTTGTTGCTTCGACGGGAAACTGAATGCCAATGACAAACAGTTCACTGGACATCTTTTACCTGGTGTAAAAATGGCGCGGTCCGCCAGGTGTCGCCACTGTTGCCGGAAACAAGAGTCAAATAAAGCACTAGACTGGTGAAATTTCGACGGAAACAGATATGCTCTCTCAATTATAAAGCTTCCAGTGACGGTCAAGTAATTTAATGTGTACATTTTCTAGGTTTCCGCTAGACGAGTCTGTACGCAATACTTGGTTAGCGGCTACTGGGCGGCATTATTACACAAAAACGGTGCCCGACAAAAATAATGTGCTAAAATATTATTTTAATTTCTTGTGATTGTGATTTGTGATTTCTTAAAATTAAAACTCATAATAAATTTTATTTTACGTTTCATTTACTAAACATGTTTAGTTTTGTACCACCTGCGCGAATTATAGGAGGTATTTCATTGTTCATACGCCTAAAAAGAACGGCCCTTTGACATTTTATTCAACAATTTTAATACCGTCAAACAAGCTAACTTTGCCTCCAGGGTAATCGCCCCAACGTGATATCATAGAGTAACTTATACTAGAGCGGTACTGTCATAGTAAATTTTGTAACCCCAGTAAATTCACTGCCATCTGTCGACACACTTTAAAACTTTTCTTAAATATTTAAAGTGTGTCGACAGACTTTTTCTTTTAATAAATGATTTTTTTTATTTGCATTAATTATTTTTATGATTTTGACCCATGTTCTTTCACTGATATGCGTTAAAATTGTTAAATAACAAACGAAACCGTCAACGCCATCTATTCGACTGTAGGCCAAAACTAGTAGCGCCCTCTGAACGAGAATCAAATTTTCTTGATTTTCGAGGCACGTTTTTTCCTTAGACTGTATCTATCTATTACGGAGTTATATCTATCTTTGGTGATATCAAATATTGGGGTAATTTTTACCAATAATGGTATCGCCACGTTTATGACGTCATCTATGTCTATCCCTTACGGGCGCACGCGGTAGGCCGCATCTATAGAAAATATACTAGATCTATGTAACCACTGTAAATTCACTGCCATCTATCGACATACTAAACTAAAAAATCGATAAACTAAAAATGAAGATTTATAAAAATACGTTAAAATGAATTTAAACATGGATAAATGATTTTTTTATTTGCATTAATTATTTTTATATGATTTTGACCCATGTTCTTTCACTGATATGCGTTAAAATTATAAATAACAAACAAAACTCTATCTATCTTTGGTAATAAGTAAGTAATCTAGTTATTTGAAATAGTCGATATTAATATTAGCATTTATTAAACTAAATAACGGAAACATAGACACTCCCCCCGAGTCTTTGAAAGAATGTTATTTGATTTAAAATATAGTTTAAAATGGTAATCTTCTAAATATATAAAATAAGAAACTGACTGACTGACTGACTGACATATCAACACACAGCCCAAACCGCTGCTTCTAGAGATTCCAAGATTGGTACGTAGGTTTCTTATAAGGTTAGTTAGTTATGCTGGGCATTTTCCGCAAATCGACATCCAATGTGCCTATTTTGCGTGAAACGAGGTAGCGCTACTCTAACCACCCCAGCTCCTCCACGAAGCCTAGCAAAGTCTTCAGGTTGCTAGTTGCCTCTTTTAGTGTGCATGGATTACCTAGGTATTTGCTCCTATATACTTCTACCTGTTTACAGTCTAGGAGAATATGTTTTGTTGTTTCTTCTTCTTCCATGCACGCTCTGCACATGGGGCTATCAGTTTTACCCATATTACCTATGTAGGTGTTTGTTTAGTGTGTTATGTCCTGTTATTAATCCTACTATTTTACGTAGTTGGCTTCTTGGTGTTTTCAGTAATATTTTGGTAAGCTTGTGGTTCAGTTCCGGTAGAATTTCTTTGGTTTGCCTGCATGTCTTCAATTCACTCCAGTACTTGTTGTGCAGTTGTCTGTGATGTTGTTCTAGCTGGTTGTGTATGTAGGATATTGGTAGAGGCATAATTCTTATAAGGTCTAGGGGTGCACTAAGAAAGGATTTTTCAAAATTCACCCCCCCTCCCCAAGGGGGTGAAATGGGGTCCAAAGTTTGTATGGGGAAACAAGTATAGTTAGACCAAAGATAGATATATACTGTCGTATAGATGGCGTTGACGGTTTCGTTTGTTATTTAACAATTTTAACGCATATCAGTGAAAGAACATGGGTCAAAATCATAAAAATAATTAATGCAAATAAAAAAAAATCATTTATCCATATTTAAATACATTTCATCGTATTTTTATAAATATTTATTTTTAGTTTTAAAGTGTGTCGACAGATGCAGTGAATTTACTGGGGTTACAAAATTTACTATGACAGTACCGCTCTAGTATAAGTTACTCTATGGTTAGACTATTTTATTCGAAACTTCACAGGAGTATTCCTAACGATAAATGAATAAACACGTGTTTCAGGTTTTTTGAAAATTTAACCCCTAAAAGGGAGAAATGTGGAGACAAAGGCTGAAAATCAACATGGGTATTGATTCTATGGTTTATCGGGTCGCTGATTACGAAAACAACAACGGTTTTAAAAACCATCTCCCCTGTTGGGGTGCAATGGGGTTGAATAATGTCTAAATATCAATATGGGTGTCGTTTTTATGGTTTTTTGGGACGTTAATTACGAAAATGGTATGGAATTTGAAATTTAATAATGTGGTCATGAAAATTCTTAAAAGTACTCGTATTTGTGCCAAATGTCCAATAGTTTCGGAGCAAATCGGTTGTAACAGACGGACTTTAAGCAAAACACAGCGCCATCTGTTGCACGCAGTAGTTAACTACGTGGCCGATGGTCAGAGCAAAGATACAATCAGTAGGGAATATTACGCGAAACTCTGCGTGGTGGCGCCACTACCACAATCTGAGGGTCTATAGCAAAGATAGATATAACTCCTTAATAGATGGATACAGTCTAAGGAAAAAACGTGCCTCGAAAATCACGAAAATTTGATTTTCGATCAGATGGCGCCACTAGTTTTGGCCTACACTCGTATAGAGGGCGTTGACTATTTCGTTTGTTATTTATAATTTTAACGCAGACCAGTGAAAGAACATGGGTCAAAATCATATAAAAATAATTAATGCAAATAAAAAAATCATTTATCCATATTTAAATACATTTTATCGTATTTTTATAAATATTTATTTTTAGTTTTAAAGTGTGTCGACAGATGGCAGTGAATTTACTGGGGTTACAAAATTTACTATGACAGTACCACCGCTCTAGTATAAGTTACTCTATGATAATATCTATGCTTAAATAATTTTAGATTTTAGGTAGGTACTAATTATTGATACATATTTATATTAATATTATATATTTACATTCATTTCATTATTATATATTTATATCTAATAATTAATTACTTGTGATTCGTATGGTGGTATGGATTAGTGATGATATCTACTTTATGATTTGAATAAATCATCAGTGCTATAAAAGGCCATGCTTAGGAGATATTGTTTTCTTAGAAAGATTGCATCACTTGGTGAATTTTTTATATCTGCCGGAAGAGCATTATAAATTTTAACGCCATATACAGCGAGCGACTTGCGCGTCCTTGCCAGGCGCGCGCTCGGCGCGAGCAGTAGGTGCGGGCGGCGGCGCGCGTCGCAGCCAAGACGCTGCGCGCTGCTCATGTATGAGCTTAGATTCAGTCTGACGTACTTGCAAGCCTCAAGGATGTAAATGCTATGCAAAGTTAAGATTTTGAGTTTTTTAAATAATTCTTGCGCCGGGTAATCAACAGGTTTTCTAGCAACAACCCGGATTGCACGCACAAATCGATACCGTAGGTTAGAATGGAATGAAAATATCCATAGTATGCTTTCTTTATATTATCTACAGACAGACTCCAGCCAGCCAGCCAGGGAGCCAGCCTAGATAATGCATAGGACGCTGAAGACAGTTTCAGAACATCAATTTCAACAAAATTGGGTGTTAACAGCTAACATTACAGTCGATATATATAGGTAAGCCATATTTAATATAATTGATGTCAATATTCTGTTCAGCAAGTATCGTAACTAAATAACGATAATTAATAAAACCATGCACTGTCAAACTGCTTTCAAAACAAATGAGGAGAGCGGCAAGAGAAACCTGCGTAGCGCAAATAAGTTATCCCTACCATTTATACGAACCAAAAATTTTGGCACAAAAAACGTAACATATCAGAGAGCGCGCATGTACAATGATTTACCACCAAATATTAAGAATGCACCGACTTTCAACATTTTCAAAAACAAACTAAAAACATTTATTTTAGATAATATTTCAGCCATCTAAATCCGGCCCTGACAAACGGCAACACGTTATCGCCTTAAGCCGGGAACAAAAGAATCTATGCCTACCCGCCACATGTTTTAGAATCGCACACTTGGGAATATAAAAACACCACAAGAAGTTATTATCTGTTAATTAGCTTATGTCAGTTTTTATTGTTTTGCTCATTTTGTTATTACTGTCCCTCTAAAAAACATAATATGTATTTTGTATTACTGTTAACGCTCAGTAGCCAACATAATTTTTGCATGTATTACTATCTCATTAAGTGAAATGTAATATTTCTTTTGAGACAAATAAAATATCTTTAACCCGAAATGTGGTGTACAGTCAGCTGCAGAGAAAAGGTACCCCACGTCCATACTAATTTACAGAACTTTGTATGCAGGGGGGGTGCCTTTTCTCTGCAGCTGACTGTACATTAATTGGTGTGAGTAATGTGATTGCGATTTGTGATTTCTTAAACTTAAAACTCAATAATACATTTTATTTTACGTTTTATTCACTAATATGTTTAGTTTTGTACCACCTGCGCGAATTATAGGAGGTATTTCGTTGTTCATACGCCTAAAAAGAACGGCCCATTGACATTCTATTCAACAATTTTAATACCGTCAAACAAGCTATAGTGTGTTAAGCAAATCTTGTCAGTAGCAATGTAAAGCAAACTAAAGTAGGGCAACACTCAAAGAGCAGTATTGCGCTAAGAAAAGCAGCAATGTACATCGAACCAAAAAAATATTTTTTTACCGCTGAGCGCGCTCTTCGTACGTCAACTCAAATTGCCGATCGCGGTTTATACTTTATTGAAACATTTTGAAATTGTTATTATTATGGAGTAAAAACGATGTTAATATTGTTAATCAATAGGTGATTATTTGATTATCAAGTTTGACAAGTTAAAAAAATATTTAGAAACGGACTATGTTGGAAAAAAGAATGTGAAACAAATCATTGCTTCCGCAGGTACATATCCTACTGGATTTTAATATATTAGCTTCCTGGGCGGTTCCATCCCCTTAGATCATTTTGTAAAACTAATTTATTGAATAAAGAATTTTGTATTTGTATAAACCACTGAGCAGTCACTAGTAGGGTATCACTGTAACTATTCCTCTCACGATTACAGGACTTATTAAATATCAAATATATGGACTATTTACATTTTGATATGATTTTGTTTTAGTAAACTTAGAAGACATTTGATAGGGAGCAAACCGAAAAGCAGCACTGCGATAGGGAGCTGTTTTTGACGCCAGTTCAAAAACTGAAGGAGCTTGAAGATAATAAATATGCCACTTGTTAATGTAAATAATTGTATTTTTCCTGAAGAATGTCACATAATACCTGTGTAAATTGTGGTTGTATATTATACATATTAAAAATAGAAACAAACAATTGATATTTTGGTGTTTATTTATTTTAAAGGTAAATAAGACTAGGTAACTTTAGCTTACGCTATAATTCAGGTCATTCATTGAATGAATATAATGAAGTTACCAATATTACAAGAATAATCTAATCCATTGCTCTCAATATTTTTGTTAAATTTCAAATAATAAGTTTATTTTTCGCCTTGGTTGCGTTGTTCACGTACATAAACCGCCGTAGGTAAATTGTCTAAAGAGAAAATACTACGAACGCCTTATATTAACAAACATATGTAAGGATTAGATTGATGTTGCGAATGAACGGCGAAAAGTTTACCTTTGTAAAAAGTCGAAACAGTCGCTGAAAATATTAGACATGTGGGCCTATGGACTTGGACGGTTTCCAGAGCTTCATTTGTGATCTTATTGGATAGATTTAGGCATACTTTTTAATTTTATTTATGCCTTTTAACCCTAAAACAAAAAACAGCACATAATCTTAAAAGTTCAGTTCTTCCAGTAATTATCATAACCTCAAATTTTAGAAATGTTTACCATCAATGAGCACGAATACATTGTAGGCACCTTAATTTCATGCACATTTGCACAATCTGATTTAAAATATTGGTATTTAATGGTGACAGCAGAAATTCTTTTATGAGATAGAGACGATTTAGAATATAAACAAACAAGATGGCGATCCATATTCCACAGATAAGACACAGATGACACGCGATTTTGGAATTATTCGAACACAGTGTTGCTAACCCGCGATTTTTCAAATTTGCTGCCTGTAGGATCTACTATATCAGAAACACTGGCTCGTTCCCACAGCACGCATAGCAATGTCACACGCTCATTCTCGCCCTTGGCTCTCGTGTAACTGACGCGGCATCCTATGCGGTCTGCGCTCGAGACGGTGTGTATCTATTTATGTATAGATACTACCTAAACACTACACTGCCTTTTTCTACTGACAAGATTTGCTTGATCCACTATCACTTTGCCTCCAGGGTAATCGCCCCAACGTGATATCAAATATTGGGGTAATTTTTACCAATATTGTATCCCCACGTTTATGACGTCATCTGTCTATCCCTTACGGGCGCACGCGGTAGGCCGCATCTATAGAAAATATACTAGATCTATGGTCCCCCCACCCTTACGCAAGTAATTTCGGTAACTACTATACTATAGTTGGTCAAGCAAATCTTGTCAGTAAATAAGAACTGAAAAAACTACACTCATCCCCTTCTTCTGGGCGCCAGCACCAGTGCAAGACAAAGAAAGTATGACTCTCTCCGTCTACGCCCGAAATGAGACAATCCCTTGACAAAGTATATGTCTATGGATTTCGGACATCTGTAGAGCCCCTTAAAGAAAGAATATATTCAACAGATAGCACAAAACCGATGCATCAAACATGATGTAAAAACAGATGTTGGTAGTACTGATAATACTTCATTTTTCATTGTCGCCATCTCGTACTCGGCATGCGTTCGTCTTTCTTCACTTCATTTTGGGCGGCCATATTGGTCTGTTGCTGTGCGTGTGTCTGATTATCACTCGGGCTCTTAGGTAATTATGATCTAATTTCGCTTCGTTCTTATTTTCATCTGATCAGATGTAACTTGTTGACTTATCGCGAATTTTCTCCAGTGTGTCATTAATACGTATACAGCTTTAACTTTGTGTCTTCCTACTACCTTGACTCTTGGATTAGGTAGGTATGTGTTTCAATCTGGTGAAATGAACATACACGAGGTGCCTACGTATGATAATTTATACCTCCTGTGATCTACAAATAGTGCATTGTCAAAATATATTGAACACGCGTATGAAAAATAAGCTGAGTATGAATGTTAGTCGGTTATTTATTTGGCGTATAATGGGTATTGTTACTTTAATTATCTTAAAATACACTACAATATCACGTCTTTGTTTTGGCTTTATGGTTTTGATTTGACTTCTAGTGCTGCCAGCAAAAAACTACTATTATGATTCAAATATACCTCAACTTTAAAATATTTCACACTGTACCCACATAGAAAACTAATTGGTTTGAATTCAGAATATTATCATAATTATTGAAGTAGCTGCTGTACCTGTGGAGTAAGTTAATATCATATTTATTTTTTCTGTAGCTGGGCTTAGGTCTAATAAAAATTCAGCATCAGCGAAAAGGTGACACTAGTGCTGTTAGAAATAAGCTCCAGGTCTAATTTCCAGAATTCATATGTACCTATTTGTGAATATATGTTAATATTGGGCGGTACAATGGGGTTGGCCGGTCGAAATAATTAGCAGATGGCGCCAGCATAGCAAACCTTTGACAGTTGCCAACCCCATTGAATAATTGTTAAAAGATTTTTTAACAACAAGTTATTTACTTAGTCCAGTGAAATTGTCACCTTTGTGATCTTCAAGCCATTATGAGCTGAAAACAGATAATGTATTTTCAATAATAGGGGATATTACTGCAATGTTCTGCCACCAGAGTGCAGCACTAGCCTTTTTAGTAAACCATAGAGTAACTTATAAATACTGTACCTTTAACAGGTTTTTGACTAGTTTTCAGAGATAACAAAATATGACATTGATGCATCAAGGCAGTTTGTTTACAGAGGACCTACCGAGAAACGCGAATCCGAAATTTCGCTATCTGCCTCTTTATCACTTGAATATGCAAGAGTAACATAGATGTTAGATAACGAAATTTGGATTTTCTTGTTTCGCGATAGACCCTCAGATTGTGGTAGTGGTGCCCCCTACGCAGAGTTTCGCGTAATGAACATATTAGGCCATCAACATTTTCATCAGATATGTTGTTTATCTACTTACCATCAACTGATATGTTTGCAAATTGTTTTTTTAACACAAAACTATAGTGATGGAAGTTATTGTTAGACATGTCTGGTTTATTTTATTTGTTATAAAGTATGTTTAAGCGAGGTACGGAGAACTGGTGAATCAATCGAAGGATATCCAGATTACATAATGTTTACAAAGGGAGAACCCGGAGGACAGCGAGGAGTTGGATTTCTGGTCAAAATAAATTTAAAGAATCACATACATGACTTCATTGGCATTTCTGATCAAGTGGCAATAATGAACATATAGCTACCAGACTATAAAAAAATGTGCACTATTATACAAGTCTATGCACCAACAGAGAAGGCGGCAGAGGAAGAACACAAAGCTTTTTATACTATCTTATCTGAAAGCTTGCATAAATACTCAAACAATATGATCATTCTAATGGGAGACTTCAATGCACAAGTGGGAGCAAAACAGAATAAGGAAGAATATGTGATGGGAAACTTTGGCTTCGGCAGAAGAAGTGTCAGTGGAGAACGGCTAATAGACTTGTTGCTAGAACATAATCTTACCATATTAAACAGCATCTTTAAGAAAAATAAAAATAATAAGTGGACTTGGGTCTCCCCAGGAGGAAAGTACAAAAACGAAATAAATTACATAATAAGCAGCCACCCAAAATTATTCACAGACACATCAGTTATATCCGGATTCAACTTCAACACCAATCATCGCATGGTTAGAGCATCACTACGGATCTCACCACCTAAAGTATGTAGAAAACACATTATCCACTCTAGCGTAAGTCACAACACTGTGAATTACATCTCTGCGACATCTGACTCACTAACTTCACTATACAAAGAGATATCACAGGACGACATAGTAGATGTCAAAAACTGCTATGACAAACTACAGCACCAGCTTAAATACCATAGGAAAGTGAACATCCCAAAACAAAAATACACTTTAAGTGACTCAACATTGCAGCGATTAAGCGAAAGAAAAGACCTCTTTAAAACAGGAATGAAGAAACAACATATTAAGAAAATAACAGACTTAAGTAAGAAAAATCAGAGAAAGTATTAGGAAAGATAGAAAAATCAAGAGACTACAAACACTAGAAAAACACATTATATCAACAGGAGGAACTAAAAAAGCTCTAAGAACTGCGTGAGGCAAACGCTTGGGTACCAAATTTGAAGAAAAAACACACCAACATCACAAACCGGAAAGACATCAATAAGCAGGCTACAGAAATCTACCAAGACTTATACTCAAACCAAGATATTCCAGTACAAAGAATGGGTGGTACTCTAACAATTAACTCAGAATCTGAACTAAAATCTGAACCGGAAATACTACCATGTGAGATAAGAAAAGCAATACTAAGCCAAAAATCGGACAAAGCCCCAGGTCCTGATAAAATCCTAAATGAGACATTGAAAGGAACCCTGGAAGAAATAGCTCCAATACTAACAAAAATATTTAACCAAGTTCTAATGACAGGTGTCATTCCAGAACAATGGGAAACATCACACATAACTCTCATACATAAAAAAGGTCCAAAGGAAGAGATTGGAAACTATAGGCCAATAAGCTTAATGTCTAACATATATAAAGTTTTCTCCAAGATCATACTCGACCGTGTCAGTACTATATTGGATGAAAACCAACCATTGGAACAAGCTGGCTTTAGAAAGAACTTTGCTACAGTGGACCATATACACACAGTTAAACAAATCATAGAAAAATACAATGAATACAACAAGCCTTTGTATATGGCCTTCATTGATTATACTAAGGCATTTGATAGTATTAGCCATGAAGTCATATGGGAAAGCTTGGGCATACAAGGAATACCTACAACTTACATAAATATTCTCAAGAACATATATGCCAAAAGCAAAGCCAAAATTAAACTGGAAACTTTAGAAGAACCATTCAAAATAGAACGAGGAGTCAGACAAGGGGACCCCCTGTCTCCCAAGCTATTCTCAGCCGTGCTTGAAAACATCTTCCGAAAGTTGAATTGGGAACAATATGGTCTTAACATTAATGGAAGAAGGCTAAACCAGCTCAGATTTGCGGATGACATTGTCTTATTTGAGGAAAATCCAAACAACTTGAAGAAAATGATACAAGAACTAAATAATGAAAGTGAGAAAACTGGACTATCCATGAACATAAACAAAACCAAACTATTGACAAACTCTGACATCCATGAAATTAAGGTATACGATCAACCACTCGAGTATATAGAGAATATATAGAAGAATATGTATATTTAGGACAGATAATCTCCCATAAAGACATGACAACCAAGGAAATTAAAAAACGGATAGCCAATAGTTGGAAGAAGTACTGGTCACTGAAAGAGGTGATGAAATGCACTGACCTCAGTAATAGCACCAAAAAGAAAGTTTTTAACACCTGCATTTTGCCCTGCCTCACCTATGGCTGCGAAACTTGGTCACTCTCAAAACATCATAGAGAAAAGCTCGAGCATTGTCAAAGAGCAATGGAGAGAAGCATGCTGGGAATCAAACGACAAGACAGACACAGAAATACAACTATAAGAGCAAAAACGGGCATAATAGACGTACTCTCAAAGATAGATCAACTGAAATGGAGGTGGACTGGGCATATGCTAAGGAACAGACATGAAAAATGGAGTAAGATAGTAACACATTGGTATCCTAGAGACGGAAGGAACAGAGGTAGACAGTACAAGAGGTGGGAAGACGAACTCAAACTGACGGCTGGTCCAAACTGGAGAAGAGTAGCGAATGATAGAAAGCAATGGAAGGAGTTAGAGGAGGCCTTTGCCAGGAGGCACACTGAACTTAGAGACATATTATAACAAAAATAGAAAACTACCAAAGAAAGGAAGAAAAATCTGAGTTCAGGACAAAGGGCTTATATAGATAGATGTTTACAAAAAATGATTTTTTCAAACTGATTTACTAAAGAGTCCTGTCAGTACTAATGTCATACATACATTATGGATAGACATCGGTGGCTCATGGCCATGGAGACTATATAAAGGAGCCAAATCTCTATATATGAAAAGTGTCTATCAAAAAACAGTAATTAGGCGGCGCCACCATACACCAAAATACTACCAAAAACAGCCTACATACTTTGGTCGGGTTATTTGTTGCCTGATATGGTTCATGTTATACTCATGTCCCAGAGCCTAACTAGCGCCACCGGAGAGTTTAGGAACTATTATTTAAAGCTGCAAGCGGTCACTTTTGCAACAATTCTGCCATAAGAGATTGGCATCCTTTCTATACCATCCATACTCATGGCATTTAGGTAGCACTAGTGATGAGACATCTCACATATTACCTTAACTGTGACATATTTCAACCTTTGAAAATTGCATAATTGACAAGAAACGTTTCTGACAGTAATGTTGCCGAATAAATTACACTTTAATTTCATGTAACATCTCCGCTACTTCTGACGTCAAGTTGATTTTCACAGATAGAAGATGTAAAATAACTTGTAATAATTTAGAACAAATATTAATTGTATATCACTAATGTCATGTAATAAATGATTGAAAATAATTTTTCTAATTGGTTTCCTTTGTTCGCCTTGTACCTTACTTGAACTTACTTGTATAAATACGGTTACATCAATAATCTGTCAGAAACGTCAAATGCTACCTAAATGCCATGAGCCGCCGATATCTAATTATGGATAATCTAGTTAAAGAGGTTATGATTTTTTTTTTGTGAAACCTATTAGTTGATAAATTAGAACATCTAGTATTTAGAAACATTTTATAATCCCATCCAATCCCATAATCTTTTTTTTATATCCCAGATGCTAACCTGACAGTTTGATTGCTCCAATTAGTCCGACTATGTAATCTGTCATTTTAGCACTAAAGTGGTACAAAAGGAGGGTGTTAGTAGTAGCAAATGCTTTGCATGCTTCCAGTGGCAATTTTTACTTTAAAGCATAGCGAATAATGTAGCAAAGCGAGGGTGAAACAAAATACATATTGAATAATAATAATAATAATAGGCCCGCAGGGCAGCTTGTGGCGAGCTGTTGGGGAGTGACGACCCCACGGACCCGAGTGCTCCAGAGAGTCGGTCAGGGTCTCCGTCTCCGGCGTGTCTTCGTCGGTCGGAGTGGACCCCAAGGGGACCCGCAGGACTCAGCTCTGGCTTGCCTTCATTGGCCGTCCAGAGGGGCGTCGTAAGAGCTATATACTCCAGGGGTGGAAGTGAAAGATGCATAAGACGCGAGTTGGCACAGTGGCTGTTAACAGTCACTGGGTAGAAAGCGGCGCACACCTCTCGACACCCCTGAGCCGCTCACACCGGTGTTGCTCCTGGTCGTCTTCACGACGGCAGTTTCAGGGGCCCATCTAGTCAGCGGCAAGTCACCACCTGCCGCGATAACGTGTATTAACATTGTTATGGCAGGTGTCCGGAGTTCTTTACAATAGCCCAGTCTCATTGCCCACCCAAACTTCAATCCATAGACCGGTATACTGTTCACTTTTTCTGCAATAGTCCCAATGCCTGCTGCGACCGGTTCATGGGTGTCTATTGTTGCGCCTGTGAACGGGTTCCAGCAGGCGTTCTACATGACATTAAAGCTCTCCAAGGGGCCTCTACGTGTTGGATCTATATCCCCACGCAAGCCTATCAAAAGACCGGGATTTATAGGCCCGTGATATCCAAGGAGATACAAATAATAATAATAGTGTAATTAAAATATTAAAATTTATTTAAATCGATGCAGCAAAAATTGTAACCAAACAACTTAATTTTATTACTTCACTTGTCGTATACTTCTAAAATACAAAGAAGAATAGAAATATAAGAAATGTTTATTGCCACATATCCAGAAGTACATAAGAAAATAAAATAAAACAAAATTACATAAGACAAGAAAAGAAAAACAATTATTTAATTATTATTTATAAGTAAAATCAAACAATTAAAATATAATGGGCAAAGGGTTTCCAGTCTCAGAGTGTGCCGGGTTGGCCTAAAGCAAAGGGTGTGCAAAAAAAGACTTTTTTTTGTAGGTACAATAAACATGTCTGTTCTGATCGCGATCATCGCGGTCAACCTAACACGCTCCTCGCTTCGCTCGTCGTCGCACCTATCTTGTCTCTGTTACTTAAATTTACTTGTTCCAAATGATTTTAATTTGTCAAGTAGTGGTTTCAACTTGCGGGTCAAATATCTCGGCCATTTTTGATTTTAGAGAGAAGTTTTTCCAACAAAACATGCTTATCTTAGCGTATTCTCTACGATAACACAATAAAAAAAGGTGTCATAATAACATCACTCCGATGAAAATGTTTCTAAGTGTCGGCACCCCCTTTGCTTTAGTCCAACCCTGTGCCGGGCCGAGATGCCCGGTGCTGGTTTTCATAGGGTCGGATGGTAGCATAATTGGTCAGACAGACATGGTCCTATCAACAATTCATACACTCAAAACTGGTATTTACTTAAGTTTTTAGTGAAAATGTTTTATTATTACTATTAGCTATTTCAGTACAAACAATATATAAATCGATAAGTGGGCTGACTTAGTGCCATCTACATTACAGTTTAGTATTTGATGGTTGTTGTTATCTCTTGCCCATTCTATTGAACTTCATTTTATACATAAATATTGCTAGTATTTATTGTATTGTTTATAAATAACACTTACAATGTTCACAAGCTGCCATGCTAACATTTCGAAAACCTTATTTAATTTGAGAACAACTTTGCATAAAGGCATTTGCTAAAAAAGTGCTCACATATTTTAGATATAAATTGTACAAAAGCACCAAACAAGCTCATAAAGATATAAAATTTATATTAAATTTATCTGGAATTTTTAACAGGTCTGCTAGCTATATCAGAGGCTATACCTACACTAACTATCCACAGAACAGATCTGTATTGTCAAGTATTGATTCCTTCAAGGTTTAGTTTATATTTGTTGTAATATGAATACATTAGGTTTTTTAAACAATTTATCAGTGTTGAATAGTTGATATAATAGTAGTGTTGCTAATTTTTAACGAACTAATTTAAAATTATGTTTTATTTCAGCTTTTTCGGTTTTTCGTGTATTGAATTGAGTGATCGTCCAGAGCAATGGGTGACCGCAATAACCCCATCAAGTTCGGACCGGAGTGGCTGCGTAATTTGGCACGAGAACGTAATGCCAGCATTCAGGGCTCCAACAGTCAAAACGCGCTGCTGGCCTCGGGGAACGGCGCCAGCCCCGGGGCAGGTAGCGGTGCACAAGCCCGGGCTGCTTCCCCAGTCCCGGGAAATCCACTTTGCGCTTCAAATACTGCGCAAAAAATACATCTTGCAAAACTTCGGTAAGTTTAAATATACATAGTCTGTATGTAGCTTAATGCAAGGCTGCAAGGATTTTACCTGCTCCCAAGTGATTTGTTCCCCTGTCCTTATTAAAGCTATCTATACAGTTGTGTGCAATAAAATAGCAGTCAATAGGAAAATGGAAATTAGGGGAAAACTATAACTTTAGATCCAGTGTTGGCCGAACGTTAATTGCAATTAACCATAACCAGTACAAATTGAACCGTACGCCGTAACGGACGGTTACAGTTTATGGTAAAATTTGTACTGGTTAATAGCATTAACGTTTCGGCCAATACTGTTTAGATCAATTATATTGGATTTTTTTATTATTATTCTTCTGCATTACTTAACTTTGTTTCAAAATTAAGACTATTCTCGCTGATTTGGCCTTGAGCGTCTGGGCATAAATGTACCCGCTTCACCCCGCACTTCGCTCACTGTGATCGTACGTGAATTTTGACTCGCGGCACGGCAACGAGGTTCAAAGAATATAATAAGACAGCCCAGAGGCGCGCCGATGGCGCTATAATCGTATTTGTGTATCTTTTGACTGCAAAGACTGCTTTGCAGCTATTTTGTCCTTTGAGTAGATTATGCATTTAGTGGAGGTCGAAAATTATAAGAAAAATATATTAATTAATAGTGCCTTTATAGTTTTTTTATCTCTTTAATAAATTAATAAATATAAATAATGCCATTAATAGTTAACTTGTAAACTAAGTACTACATTTTTAGAATCGTTACCTTACTATTAAACTATTGTTTTTCAAGTAGTTGGTTGATAAATAAAATAGGTAATCAATTTCAAACTATTAGTTATAGTCGGAACTATTTTTTTCCTGTGATTTATAGTTTTTTCGCAAAAAACACTACTACATACCGTTTTGCTACTAGGTATTTTTGCCTATTTGTACTAAACGGCAATTCGATTAAAATTATCTTTAAACTAAAAAATGTTTTAACAGTTCTGTAAATACAATGTAGCTTATGGCTTATGTCAATTTTTTTTAAAGAAATTAAGCATTATTCAACATTTCCTGCGTAGGTAAAACAAAACAGGTGTGGCTGGCACCTAAAAACTACTTATTATGATTAAAATTCACAGCTTGTGGGTCTGCTAGAAGTACCTTAGGATTATGATGATTGGTGAGTGAGTGAGTGTGTCAGTGACCAAAGTAAGCAACTTTGACGTGCAATAATTCTTATACTACAAGTTTAAATGGAATGTTCTTGGGGATATATCTAAGCCATATTATGATATATGTGTCACTAAATTCAGGGTTCTAGCTTTAGCCAACACACAATTAAAATGGCCTGAGTGGCTTTGAGAAAAGGATGGTACGGCCGTGCCTTTTTGTTTTAGCTCGACTTGGGCGCTTTACACGTGCGACAGATTATCGCTCCGTCTGTGACGAGCTTAATAGTAAGTTTTTCCGTAAATAAAAATACGATAGGCCGTTTTGCTAGTTCTTAATCGATTAAAATTATTTTTAAAATAACAAAAACAATTTTTTTAACAGGTACTGTACATACATACAACGTAATAGGTAGCTTATGTTAAATCAATTAATTATTGTTTCGAGATGGAATGGAACATTCAAAACGTAAAACTTAAATGACATTATAACATGTCGGTTAGAAAACATTTACTTATTTATTTCAAATGAAGTTTTCTCAAACATACGTATAATAGTATAATACTAGAGACCCGTTGCGGCGTCAACACGCCGCTAGAGTATGGTTCTAAAAGTTAGGTTGCCTGTCCACTGGAGCGGAGCGGTAATCGAGGAAAAAATCCAGCAATAGAATTTCATTAAAATTTCAGAGCGGAGATTTTTCCTCGCTCATCGCTCCGCCACCTTGCTCCGCTCCTGTGGACAGGCAGCCTAAGACTGAACGCTTAATGAAATCAGGAAATGTGACGTCTTCAGATGAATCACTGGCTGTCACTATCTATTTGATGCTGACTATACCCACAGAATATGAAATCTTATACATAATTATCCATACTATATACTATATTACTATATTTTACTATATCCATACTAATATTATAAATGCGAAAGTCTGTCTGTCTTGTCTGTCTGTCTGTCTGTGTGTTCCCTCTTCACGCTTAAACCGCTGATTCGATTTAGATGAAATTTGGTATACAGATAGTTTGAGTCCCGGGGAAGGACATAGGATACTTTTATCCCAGAATTCACCCCTCAAGGGGGTGTAAAGGGGGGTGGAAATTTGTATGGGGAATCAATAACCGCTCAACCGATTTAGATGAAACTTGGTATGGGGATGGTTTGAGCTGTGGGAAATGATATAAAATAACTTTTATCCCCGAAATCATCCCTTAAGGGTGTAAAAAATGGGGTGGAAATGTATAGTGTGGACCAATTTGGGGGTGAAAAAAGGATGGATTAAAAAGCAGATTTGTTTAAGAATTAAGATACCCAAATTACTAATTCCACGCAGACGAAGTCGCGGGCAAAAGCTAGTTTCTTATAAAATGGCGACACGTTTGTATAATTTTAGCGTATTATATTTCGGTCGCATAGCACCTACCAGCATGTTTTGTGATCGTTAGTTTTGATGCAAAAAAGGCACAATTATTGTCTATCTTTTCGCATCTTTCTAAACTAAAAATCATGATACGCGACCGCGATATGATACGGTAAATCAAGATTTCGTGGGTAGGATGCCTTCTTGTCATTTGGCTCTCATGCCTAAAATTTCATAGGGCTAGAGTATAATTCATATTTAATTCTCTTTTTCCTATTATTCATGAGACTGAAGTTTACTAACATTTTACAAACATTCCGTGACATTCCGTGTCTGGGCTATACCGCGAAAATCGAAGTTCAAATTGCGGGCATCTTTCTTTGTCACTCTAATTACGCCTTCATTGGAGTAAAAGAGAAAGATCCCCGCAATTTGCGAATTTCGGTTTTCGCGGTAGGCCCTCTGACCTAATAATAGACATAGTATATACACGTAGTTATAGACATGAAACCGAGCGACCAGGGGTAAGAGAAAGACATATTCATGAGAAAGACAGTTTCATGTATGGCAGCATAATCCTTTTTAGGGTTCCGTACCCAAAGGGTAATAACGGGACCCTATTACTAAGACTCCGCTGTCCGTCTGTCTGTAACCGGGCTGTATCTCACGAACCGTGATAGCTAGACAGTTGAATTTTCACAGATGATGTATTTATGTTGCCGCTATAACAAAAAATACTAAAAAGTACTATTAGAGGAGAAAACATCATACATCATTAAATAAAGGATTTAATACATAAAACCACGGAAAACAGGCATAGCTTAGGTAAATCACACTCCGACGCCGTAATGGCGGGCGATGCTCGTCTGGCAGTGCGGGACGCGCCACACGTAGTGTGACCATCGACACCAATCGTAGGGCTGCACCCGAGCAATCCACATAATCGGTTATCAGTTCGGCCTCCTGATGAAAATCCTTCGCCCACGAAGGTCACCAAGCAGCACCACAGAACTTCTGCGCGTCGTGCGCCTTCAAGTCACGACAGAGGACCTGGTTACGTAGGCGATTGGTGCTCAGTGAATCCGATGGCCCCGATGTCTGTCCTATAACCATCAAAACGAAAGCCAATTAACATCTGTTACAGTTTCAAGTCGGCTTCTGGTGTTGAAACCCCTTTAGGCCACATCAAAATGTCTATTTCTTAGTGTAAGGCTCTTTAAGCATTGGAATGTTGTAAATTTTATGAAGTTATCACGGTATTATAAATTCGATCATAAGATCTCAACTCAATCAATGAGCAGTCGGCTCTAACCGTGTACATCCTCTTTATTTTATTTTAGGAGAATTATCATGTAGTCAAACGTCACGTAGACAAGAGTAACATCGTAAAGCAAATGTCATATAGATTCATGTCAGTTCTTAAATTAATCATGATGTTGACAACTGTCAGCTCTTAAAGCAAACATCTTATTGGCAAATGTCATCTCGTAAAGCAAATAATTATCAACTTTTAAACTAAAGGAAAACATGTAGACAATTATCAGCTCATAATTAAATATTTTGTAGGCAACTCTCAGCTCTCAAAGCAAATATAAACTTCTAGAGAAAAAAATCATGTACACATATTCAGCTCTTAGAGCAAACATCAACTCCTGAAGGGAAACATCACGTAGACAACTTTCAGCCCTTTTAACATCTTGTAGGTAATTGTAAGCTCTAAAAGCAAACTTCTTAAAATCAATTGTAAGCTCTTAAAGCTTACACCAAATTATTAACTAATCAATGAAAACATCATGTAGACAACTCTTAGCTCTTAAAGTACACATCAAGTAAACAACTCCCGAGAGTTAAAGCAAACATCAACTTCTAGAGGAAAACATCATGTAGACATATTCAGCTCTTAAAGCAAACATCAACTCCTGAAGGAAAACATCACGTAAACAACTTTCAGCCTTTGTAATATCTTGTAGACAATTGCAAGCTCTAAAAAGCAAACTTCTTATAATCAATTGTCAGCTCTTAGCACACTCACACCTCAACCGGACTTGTATTTATATCCAGCTCTTTGAGTAACTTTAAATCATGGGCTCTCTATAAGCAACTTTAATTTATGTCTTTAGCTAACTGGTTTAACAGATTTGTATTATGACCTCTTTTAATGAAATTAACATGGGCTTTTTAAGCATTTTGTAATATGGGCTCTAAGCATTTCTGTAATATGGGCTCTTTAAACTTATTTATAACATGAGCTGTTTAAGCAGATTTGTATATGGTCTCTTTATACATTTGCATCATAGGCTCTTTAAGCTGATGCGTCACATGGGCTCGCTAAGCATTCGTATCATAGGCTCGCTAAGCTGATACGTCTCATAATAGCATACGTATCATAGGCTCGCTAAGCTGATACGTCTCGTAGGTTCGCTAAGCATTCGTATCATAGGCTCGCTAAGCTGATACGTCTCGTAGGCTCGCTAAGCATTCGTATCATAGGCTCGCTAAGCTGATACGTCTCGTAGGCTCGCTAAGCATTCGTATCATGGGCTCGCTAAGCTGATACGTCTCGTTGGCTCGCTAAGCATTCGTATCATAGGCTCGCTAAGCTGATACGTCTCGTTGGCTCGCTAAGCATTCGTATCATAGGCTCGCTAAGCTGATACGTCTCGTTGGTGAGGTGTGGTAGTCTCTAACGGCTTTTAAGATACTGGTCTGTTAAATACGGCTATAAAGCGGCTAACACATTACTGCACCGCATCAAGGTCATTGTGTGACGCACCCATAAGTAAGAGCGAGAAAGCAATATCTCTTTCTCGCTCTTACTTATAGGTGCATCGCACAATGACCGGTAATGTGTTAGGCGCTTAAGGTGGGCTGCCGTACGCAGAGAGCGAGAAAGAGATATTTTGACGGTACCAAGGTCGCGGTCCAGTCGTTGTACATACTTTCAAAAAAGTAAATTAAAAAAAAAAACTAAATTAGGTTCAAGGGCCTGACACTCTTTGATAGAGAAAGTTAGTCTTATTGCGATTCCTATAAGAGGAAAGAGAAAATAGTGCCATGCTTTATCTTTATCACCGACCGGGCATTTTTTCATGGTTGGGTTTGCTATGATGGCATAACCCGACCATGAAAAAATGCCGAATGAAATGGAGGCGATGGCGAAATACCGAAATTTATAAGAGTGAAAGAGAAAAAACCGGCCGAGTGCGAGTCGGACTCGCCCACCGAGGGTTCCGTACTGATAACCGATTATGTGGATTGCTCGGGTGCAGCCCTACAATTGTTGTCGATGGTCACACTACGTGTGGCGCGTCCCGCACTGCCAGACGAGCATCGCCCGCCATTACGGCGTCGGAGTGTGATTTACCTAAGCTATGCCTGTTTTCCGTGGTTTTATGTATTAAATCCTTTATTTAATGATGTATGATGTTTTCTCCTCTAATAGTTCAGAAGCGGCATGCGTAATTTACGTCCACAATGTAATTCTGTTTGGAGAAAAAGCCGTAGTTTCACCCGCTTATTGTTGTTAATCAAATGAACGCCTGTTCAAGTGATTTTACTATTATATTCGCACCATTCATCATTGAATAATAAAAACAAATCTTTGTTGAAGCCTTATTTTTTTTTTCTATTTATTATTTAGGGACTTAAACCAGTGACATGATTATGCCAGCCCCATTATACCTTATACTAGTATTCTTAAATGTCTACTTATGGGATAGTATTGTACCGTTTGAAAAAATCCATAATATATAAAAATATATGTTTAGCCTCTTCTGAGGTCGGTACAGCTAAGATGCTCTGAAAAGCACCTATATCTAATCGATTTACCTTGAGGGTAGTTAGTAACGATTGTCTATCACTTTCATTCCGTGCACATTCCGTCAAAATATGTTGCACATCTTCAACAGAACCGCAAACTTGGCAATTTGGTGATGGTTCTTTTTTCATCAAGTAAGCAAATTTTTTTGACGGGATGTGCCCGGAACGCAATCTTAAGCCTATCTTAATTAACTGTCTACTTAAATTACCGTTAGTAAACCAAGGTATATGAGGAGGTTCCGATTGCATCGTCTTGTACCACACGCCCTTTTCTTTGCTACGTTCATCAAAGTGTTCTTTCCAGACAGAATGAATTTTTCTTTTATATTTATGTAGTTTCTCAGTAAAGTCTGGAAAGATGTACACATCCGCACCTTTTGTGCACGCGTCTTTTGCTAGGGCATCGGCATCCTCATTACCTCTTAACCCTATATGTGAGGGGATCCATTGCAATTTCAATGTCATGTCAGTGGGTATCATACTTAATTTATGCAACACAGTGTAAGCTAACATTGTGCCTCTGTGTCCAGAGGCGCAGCGAGCTATGTGCTGCAACGCGCTTTTGCTGTCCGTAAATATCACGACATTTTTAAGTTTTAAGTTAAACGAATAAGACATGGCTTCTGAAATTGCAAATAGTTCCGCTGACATAATACATATCTCTGACGCTATCTTATATCACAGAATAACTAATAGTACTACCGTACAGAAAATTCACTCCTTTACAAAAGTCAGATTTAGGTATAAAATTATACCTATACTCGCCGCCTGCAAGCAAAATTGAAACTTATAACCGCGCACGAACCGTGAACTTCTTTGCGCGCCGCAGTTTTATGACCGAGCTGCGAGTGTCGGCACGGGGTTGTCACTTGACAAGTTTTTGTACCTATACCTACTTATTTATTATTTTTAAGACAAATATGTAGGAATTACAAACGTTGATTCTGTAAACATAGTTTTTTTATCCGGAGATGGTATGTCTGATTCTCACGGAAGTAGTTATGCCACAGAAGTACTTATTTCTTTGAAAATATGTCGGTCAATATAGTCCGGAATTAAAAAAAAAATGTTATTTCTGCTTCCTTGTTCTTCCGTTTATTCACACATTCGTAAACAGAACAATATCTATAGATTTAGGTTTCGAAGGCATTATGCATTTTCAATTTTGCGCGAGTCGAGCGGCAGCCCATTGCCATACTCCTGCCCGGGAGGCGCGCCGGCCAAATGTACCTAAACTGCGAAGTGACACCCCCCTGCTTATATGTACTATTTACATTATTTTTAGGATCATGGTATGCGGCCCCTGTACTATTTATGTCTTAAGATCCGTCTGTATATATTTTGTGCCAGCCACTATATTTCTTGTTTAATTCACATAATACAACGTTTTTCAAGTCCCGGGAATCGTACATTTGCTTGGAGCGCTTAACTAAATCTAAATTACTAGCTATAATATCCTTTGTATTTATATATGACACCCATGTATTTAAAGTGAACATTTTGAGAGGGTTTGATGCAGATACTGTTTCAGATTTAATATCACTGTGAATTAATGCCAAAAGGGGTTTTTTTCTTTCTATTCCAATATCTATTTTGAATTGATAAATTAAGTGATTTTAAAAGCTCTAAAGTGGTATTATTTAACAAGGAAAGGCACTTTAAACTATATTTGGTAGCTAAATAGTTTCTGCGTAAGTACAGGGGTTGTATACATAGTTCGCTCTCCATCACATGTATTGGTGTCGTTCGTATGAAACCTCCAATAATTCTTAGAGCCTGACTTTGAAGCCTATCTAATTTTTCTACATGAGATTTAGCACTACAATCATAAATAAAGCACGCATAATCAAGCCTGCTTCTAATTAACGCTATGTACAGTCTCCTTAGATGCGTAGGGTGTACTCCCCACGACGGCCCTACTAAAACTTTAAGTATGTTTAGGTGTTTAGATAATTTAGCCCTTATCTCATTTATGTGGATATTGAAAATAAGCGATTTATCTAACCAGAATCCTAAATATTTGACTTTTACTACTGAACTGATTGCCTCACTTTTATATGTCAAATCTATGGGTTGTGCTCGGTGCCCTCGGTGAAATAGACAACTCTTTGTTTTATCGCGAGAAATCTCTAAACCTAGGTTTTCTAAGATAACCCCTATTTTATTAAGTGATACTTGCATGTACGTGATATTTTCACTTAACTTACGCGACTTGTTATATATCACTAAATCATCCGCGTATTGCGATAATATTACATTTTCAGTATGTTGAGCTATTTTATGTGTGACGAGATTAAATATTAGTGGAGACATTGGGTCGCCTTGGGCTAGACCCCTACTACAGCGTCTAGTTACATCTTGCACGCCTCTTATGTGAAGTCTTCTGTTACTAAGGAACTCCCATAAATAGTTACAATATTTTGATCCCACAGATAAGTCATCCAATGTTGTTACGACACTTTCTACTAAAACATTATTGTAGGCATTATCTATATCAAGAAAGCAGGCGAGGGTTGGCATTTTCTCAGCAAATCCGATTTGTATATAAGTAATGAGACAGACTAAGGCCTTGAAGCCTTATTAGGACATACTTTATGAAGAAAAGATTCGGTAAGTCATTGATGACGGTGTACATCACCGCGGTTCATGGCGTCATGCCACACTTGCAAACCACGAGAAATTAGTCAGAATACGACATTTGGGAAGCTCGTTTCGAATAGAACGGTAATGTTCAAGTCACGTAAGTTATAACAATGTTTTATGGATAAGCAGTCCCACAACTAAGTGCCATAGTGTCAAATTGTGAATATCATTACAGAATCAAGGAAAACACGTGAAAGATTGTCTTATCCACTTAGTGTAGAGAAGTATTGCACATATTCAAACATTTTACAGCCTAAAATCTTATCTATAATGGCACATATTCATGTCTACAACACTGGCCATAATTATGTACTCTTAAAATATGCAAAGAAAGGCAATAATGAAATTAGGAATCAGATTATGAATGCCAGATAAACTAGACGAATTAGACTACTGTAATGACATCATTGTCACACCATAATGTTTATTCTAGAATCTAATTTTATAAAAATCATACATCGGTGACAAGTACGGAAAGTTCTATTGAGGTGTTATTAAATTGCTAATGAAATTTATCAGTCATGGTGGTCTAGTTTATGTTAAAACACTTAGTTTATGATTGTTGTTGGAAAATACTAATATTAGCAAGAAAAATAATTCAATTAAATATCTTACATGTTACCAATATAAAGTTTGGTTATTTAATGTAGTGATGCTTCATGTTACTAATAGTTTGAGAACTATGTGGTGTGTGATTATTAACTTATTATTACACTTTAAATATTATTGTTGTGAATGCAATATAGAATTTGAGTTATTTATGCAAGGCGGGCCAAATGGCTGTCATGGGTCATTATAAGTCCATGTTAACATGATCCCTTTGAGAATGTTGTGTGAAATAAAGCATGATCGCATTATGGGTAAAGATTGTAACAGTTGCCATTTCAGATAAAGTTGTTGCCTCATTTATATTTTCACAGAATAAATGTGTTTGTTACTGGAGGTGTTTTACCAGGACAAGATGGGTGTCTGCATATCTCACAGAGGTCTAATCCCTGCAGAGTGATTGCACACAAATGAGTAATACTAATCTGTGTAAAAGGTTTTGGAGGTAAATAATATGTAATCAGCCATACAAGATTGAACGAGGTAAGGCCAAATTATACATTCACATAATTTGTAAGTAATAGTATCTTCTCTTCTTTGTCGTAACCTCATGGCTGAGGGACGTGACCAGTGTGGACACTCTTCACCAGTGCTCTCCAGGCCGCTCTGTCTTGGGCCCAGTGCATGCTAGCCTGCAGTGTGGCGTTTGTCACTGATGTTATTCTGTCCGCCCAACGCGTGGCCATACGTCCATCCCTACGCTTCCTTGCCATGCGGCCAGTAATTATGAGCCTTTCCAGGCTATCTGGCCCTGTCCTGCTCAGATGACCGAAGAAACCAAGTACACGTTGGGAGCAAACAGTGGAAAGCCTCGTTGTAATGTTAAGTTCGTCGAGAATAGACGCATTTGTACGGCGTTCAGTCCATGAAATCCGGGGCATTCTCCGCCAGCACCACATTTCGAACGCATCTATCCTGCGACGGTTATCGGTTTTGATGGTCCAGGTTTCGGACGCGTACATAAAGATCGAGAAAACAAGGGTCCGCATTAGTCTGACCTTTGTTTTGCCTATAATAGGTGCCTCTGAAAAAGAACTTGCAGTGATGCTGCGAAGGATTGAGCTCATCAGCAATGAGTATGGTCTTAAAATCAACAGAAGCAAGACTAAGTTGATGTTTATCGATCGCCCTGGTCATACGCAGAGAATGAACGAGTTGCACGATCTGGAGGTTGTACACAAGTTTGTGTACCTGGGATCCCAAATAAGCGACGATGGTGAATGCGGCCAAGAGGTGGTTAGAAGAGCACAGATGGCCAAAGGTGCGGTGAAAAGACTCGAGAAAATATAGGACAACAGAAGCATAATTGAATTATTTTTCTTGCTAATATTAGTATTTTCCAACAACAATCATAAACTAAGTGTTTTAACATAAACTAGACCACCATGACTGATAAATTTCATTAGCAATTTAATAACACCTCAATAGAACTTTCCGTACTTGTCACCGATGTATGATTTTTATAAAATTAGATTCTAGAATAAATATTATGGTGTGACAATGATGTCATTACAGTAGTCTAATTCGTCTAGTTTATCTGGCATTCATAATCTGATTCCTAATTTCATTATTGCCTTTCTTTGCATATTTTAAGAGTACATAATTATGGCCAGTGTTGTAGACATGAATATGTGCCATTATAGATAAGATTTTAGGCTGTAAAATGTTTGAATATGTGCAATACTTCTCTACACTAAGTGGATAAGACAATCTTTCACGGGTTTTCCTTGATTCTGTAATGATATTCACAATTTGACACTATGGCACTTAGTTGTGGGACTGCTTATCCATAAAACATTGTTATAACTTACGTGACTTGAACATTACCGTTCTATTCGAAACGAGCTTCCCAAATGTCGTATTCTGACTAATTTCTCGTGGTTTGCAAGTGTGGCATGACGCCATGAACCGCGGTGATGTACACCGTCATCAATGACTTACCGAATCTTTTCTTTATAAAGTATGCCCTAATAAGGCTTCAACAAAGATTTGTTTTTATTATTCAATGATGAATGGTGCGAATATAGGTATAATAGTAAAATCACTTGAACAGGCGTTCATTTGATTAACAACAATAAGCGGGTGAAACTACGGCTTTTTCTCCAAACAGAATTACATTGTGGACGTAAATTACGCATGCCGCTTCTGAACTATTAGAGGAGAAAACATCATACATCATTAAATAAAGGATTTAATACATAAAACCACGGAAAACAGGCATAGCTTAGGTAAATCACACTCCGACGCCGTAATGGCGGGCGATGCTCGTCTGGCAGTGCGGGACGCGCCACACGTAGTGTGACCATCGACACCAATCGTAGGGCTGCACCCGAGCAATCCACATAATCGGTTATCAGTACGGAACCCTCGGTGGGCGAGTCCGACTCGCACTTGGCCGGTTTTTTCTCTTTCACTCTTATAAATTTCGGTATTTCGCCATCGCCTCCATTTCATTCGGCATTTTTTCATGGTCGGGTTATGCCATCATAGCAAACCCAACCATGAAAAAATGCCCGGTCGGTGATAAAGATAAAGCATGGCACTATTTTCTCTTTCCTCTTATAGGAATCGCAATAAGACTAACTTTCTCTATCAAAGAGTGTCAGGCCCTTGAACCTAATTTAGTTTTTTTTTAATTTACTTTTTTGAAAGTATGTACAACGACTGGACCGCGACCTTGGTACCGTCAAAATATCTCTTTCTCGCTCTCTGCGTACGGCAGCCCACCTTAAGCGCCTAACACAATACCGCACCGCACTGGTCATTGTGCGATGCACCTATAAGTAAGAGCGAAAAAGAGATATTGCTTTCTCGCTCTTACTTATTTGTGCGTCACACAATGACCTTGATGCGGTGCAGTAATGTGTTAGCCGCTTTATAGCCGTCTTTAACAGACTATCTTAAAAGCCGTTAGAGACTACCACACCTCACCGCGACTATGGTGCGATGCGGCGCACGTATCGATAATGCGCAAGGTGGTCACCGTACGTACGTTAAGGACGCAGCTATAAGTTAGAGCGAGAAAGAAATATTATAGCCGTATTTAACAGACTATCGTAAAAGCCGTTAGAGACTACCACAACTCACCGCAGCCTTAATGGTGCGGTGCGGCGCACGTATCGATAGTGTGCAAGGTTGTCACTGTACATACGTTAAGGACGCAGCTATAAGTTAGAGCGAGAAGGAGATATTTTGACCGCACCAATACGGCTTTTTGAGATGTTCTCTTTCTCGCTCTCACTTATGGGAGTGGCGCACCAAGATCGCGGTGCGGTGCGGTAGTCTGTTACGAATTTTACACACGATCGCACATACGCCGCACTGCACCAAGGGCGCGGACCGATGCGGAAAATGGGGTTGGCCGGTCGAAATAATTAACAGAGGGCGCCAGCATAGCTTGCCCTGTCAATCCCTAGAATTGTCAAATTTTTGTTTTTTTAATGCCCTGGATGCCAGCCCTTTAAGCCAAATCTTATAGAAAAAGGGGCAAGATATGATGGCGCCATCTCTGCAAACCTTTGACAGTTGCCAACCCCATTGGCTGACCGTTTACCTTAAAGATCCGACATTATTTAACATCCTCATAAGAACAAACCTCGCCGTATGTGCTTTTTGAAGTAAATATAGATGCTTTTCCCCACCGATTTGTATGGTTTATGGTGGGCTGGTGGGCTACAAATTCTGTCCCTCACGGGCGCACGCGGTACGCCACTTCTACCTATATAGGATCCTACCTTCTATGGGCCAAAGCAACAATAAAATATGTGTCATTTTGATGAGTACGATGTGGATGACACATGTCTGACATGTTGTCAAACACAATAATAAAATTTTATGGTGTTTTAATATAATTTTTTGTGTGGTGTATGCATGTTACAGTCTCAAATCAAAATAAATATTTGAATGGATTGGATACCTTACATACATTGGATATAGGTTTGAGTTCAATTCAATCTCAAGCAAAGATAGATATAACTCCGTAATAGATGGATACAGTCTAAGGAAAAAACGTGCCTCGAAAATCACGAAAATTTGATTCTCGATCAGATGGCGCCACTAGTTTTGGCCTACACTCGTATAGAGGGCGTTGACTGTTTCGTTTGTTATTTATAATTTTAACGCATACCAGTGAAAGAACATGGGTCAAAATCATATAAAAATAATTAAAGCAAATAAAAAAATCATTTATCCATATTTAAATACATTTTATCGTATTTTTATAAATATTTATTTTTAGTTTTAAAGTGTGTCGACAGATGGCAGTGAATTTACTGGGGTTACAAAATTTACTATGACAGTACCGCTCTAGTATAAGTTACTCTATGATCTCAAGTCAGAACAAAGGTCACGTGGTACATTTTTTCAAATTAACTTTTTAGTACTTTTCGGGAAAAAATCAAAAAACTAAGAGCTTATTGCAAATCTGTAGCATGAGATGAATCTAATGACATATCATTTATCAAAATCGGACCATAACTGTAGATCTGATGGGATGAACAAAAATCGGCCTCGTAATATATATATAGATATACGGATATTATCATTACATTCAATGTAATAGACCGCAAAATACCGTGTTGCGCTCGCTAATGCGCGTCGAAACCAAATCAGCGCTCTGCAGTTATTTATTCTTTGGCCACAATAACTCCGATGTTATAGCACTTTGCTTGTGCATAAGCGAACATAGTGCAAGGAAGGTACGGAGCGACGAGCGACACAGCCTCCTCGTCTCGAAGCTGGCACACGACTGCCGGGTGCCGGCCACGCCATTTTCAGGCTGCATACGCATGAAATGTGGAAAAGCGTTCGATTTCTTAAGAAAATATTTTTTGATTAACAAAAGCTATGTTGCATTTGTAGAACCTGTAAAACATTTTTGTTAGTTTAAAAATAATTTTAATCGATTAAGCCGTTATAAGCAAAGTTAGCCGCAAAACGGCCTGTCGTGTTATTTTTTTTTCGGTGAAACTACAAATTTCAGGAAAAAAGTCAAATGTTACAATTGTTGTGCATAGAGTGAAGATGCATATATATTTTTTTCATAATTTTTTGTTGACTCATTTAAAAGTTATAAGCTCTAAAAAGTAACAGTTTTTGGCCAATAACAGCGAAGCGCCTTAACTGTAACCTTTACTTAAATAATATTGTAAGTTTAAAAAAACATGAAAATCGGCTTTTTTCTACTACGTTGTCGATTTTTGACCAAATACTTGGTTTTGTTTATTTGCTTTTGAGGCTCTAAATGACAGTGCCGCCCGTGACAAACCAAGAAGTCGGTCAAGAATCACCAACACAGTCCGAATGATGGACTACTAGTATATACACTCTTGAGACAAAGATCGTCTTACAGAAAAAATAGTTATTTGTTATACAAGGGTGCAAAGTTGTATTTTATCCGCGAGTGTAGAATTGAAACACGAGCAAGCGAAAGGATTCTATAGTTGAACCACGAGCGAAGCGAGTGGTTCTAAAATGGAATCCTGAGCGTAGCGAGTGCTTCAACACACGAGAAGTAAAATACATTTGCACCCGTGTGTAACACAAAACTTTTCCCCTCACTATAGTGAGGAAAGTGCAACATCCACAGGCGTTAGATCATCTTCATCACTGGAATCACTCATTTTTTTACGATATTATAACAGAAAACTCTAGAAGTTGTGTATTTTAGTTGGTGAGAAAAGTTTTTAAGTAAAAAATTTGTTGACAATGTTGACATTTCTGACGTATGAAATGTCAACGATGCGTTTTGAAATTGCATCGACTCAACTTGTGCGTTCATAATTATATTTAACATCATTATAAAAAAACAAACGTTTCTTATGGAATTTTAAGGTTTATGACTTAAAATCATTAAATAAAGCTAAATTTGATATTTTTTATTAGATACTCAAACCATTTATTTAATGATAATTAATATCGAACGAACTATTATCATGAGCGTTTTACGTTTTGTTATCCTGTCAAGCTACTTAAACACGCTCCATCCAAGGTCAAATTACTTTCCCCACTAGTAGACCTTGAAGCATGTTTAAGTAGCTTTCTACAGATAACCAAACGTAAAACGCTCATAATAATGGTTTGTTCGATATTAATTATCATTAAATAGTTGTTTTGAGAATTTCATAAAAAATACCAAATACATATAGCTTTATTTAATGATTATAAGACATAAACCTTAAAATTCCATAATAGGCCAGGAAATAAATGCCCAAAAAAAGGTATAGAGGGAAATGCTTGGAACACAATTTTTGACTTCTTAGCTTTGTTTGGACTAGTTAGGAGGTGAACATATCAAAAGTCCCCGGCCATAACCCTGGTGCTGGGGGGGAGAGGGGTGTTTGAAGGTTCCATTTTTCGGTTTTTCGATTATATTTCAGAAACTATGCGTTTGAACGACTTGGCATACAAAATGAAAAGAGATGTTACAAGTTTTATTCAGTCAAGTTTTTCGATATCTTGTATAGTTTTTGAGATATCCGCTCTTGAAGGTTTATTTAGGGCTCTCATTTTTATCTTGATTATCTACATCAATGAAGCTGCTAGGCCGGGTTTGGGATCGTTTTCGTATAAATCGGGGGTGCTGAATTCATTTATGGTATCAACATTGACACCATTCCTAAGTAAAACCATATAAACTTTAAACAAAAGATTCCGAGATATAATAGAAAAACCGAAAAATTGAACCTTCAAACCCCCCTCTCCCCCCCTGCACCAGGGTTACGGCCAGGGACTTTTGATATTTTCATCTCCTAACTAGTCCAAACAAAGCAACGAGGTTAAAAATTGTTTTCTTAGCATTTCCCTCTATACCTTCTTATTGCTTGGCCTATAAGAAATATTTGTTTTTTTATAATGATGTTGCATATAACTGACCGCATAAGTTGAGTCGATGCAATTTCAAAACGCATAGTCAGAAATGTCAAGATTGTCAAGTGTCAACAAGAATTTTACTTTAAAACTATGGATGGTATAGAAAGGATGCCAATCTCTTATGGCAGAATTGTTGCAAAAGTGACCGCTTTCAGCTTTAAATAATAGTTCCTAATCTCTCCGGTGGCGCTAGTTAGGCTCTGGGACATGAGTATAACATGAACCATATAAGGCAACAAATAACCCGACCAAATTACGTAGGTTGTTTTTGGTAGTATTTCGGTGTATGGTGGCGCCGCCTAATTACTGTTTTTTGATGGACACTTTTCATACATAGAGATTTGGCTCCTTTATACAGTCTCCATGTTTAAAACCGTTCTCACCGACTCCGACTCACGTAAAAATACATAACTTCCAGTTTTCTATTATAATATCGTAAAAAAATGAGTGATTCCAGTGATGAAGATGATCTAACGCCTGTGGATGTTACACTTCCCTCGCTATAGTGTGGCAAAAAGTTTTGTGTTACACACGGGTGCAAATGTATTTTACTTCTCGTGTGTTGAAACACTCGCGGGTAAAATACAACTTTCCACCCTTGTATAACAAATCACTTTTTTCTGGATGACATGAGTTTAGATGTAAAACTTTCATTGGAAATAATAGGCAAGATAGTGATGGGTGGCGGAAAAAAGGAGGCCTTTGCCCAGCAGTGGGAAACAACATAGGCTATATAAAAATAAAAAAAGTTAATAATAAAACAATATTCCTAATAATGTAAGCTATATTTCAAATGCTAACAAAATCTGCAATGTTTGTTTACATTATTCACCATTACCATTGGACGGTTACCACATATCGATTTATATAATATCTTTTCAGGTATGGCAGAGAAGAAATGCTTGCACTTTATGACGGGACCGTTGAAGCACCTTCAGAGCTAAAATCTATAGAGCAGCTTTATCAACCGAGAGGCAAACCACCATTTGCGCTACACAATACATTTGAAGAGGAAATGGTAAAATTATATTGACATTTTAATTATTACAGGCAAACCATACCATAATGTCACGTATCAGTAAAGGATACGTGTAATTAACTACATACATTTATTAAAGCTGTCAATCGATTCTATTTCCCCTGAGATTCAAATGTTTCTAATAAACCTGCTCCAGACAAATCCGTTACCAGAAACTTCTAAAAAGCGAAAATAAATATGGCGTGCGCACCGCGTATTAAAATAAGTTCTTCGTTATTTACGCCTTTAAAATATGCGTTTAAGTATAAAGTTGTCTTATCTTTTCTTTATCGTGGCCCTAAGCGCCACTTGCCTGCAGAACCTGCAGTTACCATGGTTACCAGTATAATTTGTCATTTTTTTTTTATAATTTATCATTTGTCTGGGTTAACGGTTTAACCGCTTAACTCCGGGTTAGTGGGAAGGTGAAAGTGGCGCTTAGAGAAATAAAAACCAGCCAAGTGCGAGTCGGACTCGCGCACGAAGGTTCCCGTACCATTACGCAAAAAACGGCAAAAAAATCACATTTGTTGTATGGGAGCCCCACGGCCCATTAAAATATTTTTCCCCTCACTAGCTCGGAAAGCCGTCTATTATCCATTAAAACAAGCGGGGAAAAACGCATTTTATCCACTAGTGGGGAAAGTAATTTGACCTTGGATGAAGCGTGTTTAAGAAGCTTGACAGATAACAAAACGTAAAACGCTCATAATAATGGTTCGTTCGATATTAATTATCATTAAATAAATGGTTTGAGATTGTAATAAAAAATACCAAATTTAGCTTTATTTAATAATTTTAAGTCATAAACCTTAAAATTCCATAAGAAACGTTAGATTTTTTATAATGATGTTAAATATAATTCTGAACGCACAAGTTGAGTCGATGCAATTTCAAAACGCATCGTTGACATTTCATACGTCAGAACAGAAATGTCAACATTGTCAACAAAATTTTTACTGTTCTTCTCACCGACTCACGTAAAAATCAGAATTTCTAGTGTTTTCTGTTATAATATCGTAAAAAAATTAGTGATTCCAGTGATGAAGATGATCTAACGCCTGTGGATGTTACACTTTCCTCGCTATAGTGAGGGGAAAAGTTTTGTTTTACACACGGGTGCAAATGTATTTTACTTCTCGTGTGTTGAAACACTCGCTACGCTCAGGATTCTATTTTAGAACCACTCGCTTCGCTCGTGGTTCAACTATAGAATCCTTTCGCTTGCTCATATTTCAATTCCACACTCGCGGGTAAAATACAACTTTGCACCCTTGTATAACAAATAACTATATTTTATTCTGTTTTAAGTATCTGTGAAAATTTAAACTGTCTAGCTATCACGGTTCATGAGATACAGCATGGTGACAAACGGACAGACAGACACACAGACGGACGGACAGCGGAGTCTTAGTAATAGGGTCCCGTTTTTACCCTTTGGGTATGGAACCCTAAAGAGGTTAAAAATGTATGTATCCAAACTCAAATATCTTTACAAAAATTTTAACTTTATTCAATAAATATCAGTACAAAAATAAAAAGAATTCAATAATAACTTAAGACTAAACTTAAGCCTAGAATTTTACAAAAAAGTTACACAGATTGCGGATTTTAGAATTTCGCGTTGTAGAACGTGTTTATAGTCTAAGATACGTTATATATGGTCGACCTTCACCGATACGTCTGACGGATGAAACTTATATTTTATGAAAGAAAATATGTTCCTGAACATAAATAAATAGGGTTGCCTAAAGAAATATGGTCAAGGCTATTTTTAATTAATTTTTGAAAATAATTTTTTTTCTTCTAATTTCTCCGATTTTTCTGACGAACGAAATAAGTTCCAATGGAAAGTATACAACTTGTACAACATGAATAAATTAGGTTGCCTATGTTTTTCCGGTCACTATTATGAGGTTGCCGTGTTTAAACAGGTGAGTTAAAATCGATAATTGCACCCATATGTCTGACGCTTGAATTATATATCAAAATAATGGTAATTTTATTGCGAATACAATGGTATAGGGTTGCCTGCTAAAATCCGGTCACAAATAAGGGTTGCCAGGCTTTTAAAGAAAATAAGAAGGAAAGACTTTTAGCGATAACTCAAAAACGGCTTAACTGATCACGATTGTTTTAACTATTTTCGAATGTATTTATTAAGCACTATTTTTTTATTTTCTTTTTGTATTTTTTTTAAAAACCATTTTTTTTTTTCAAAATAATTATTTCCGAAATGATTTACTTTATCAAAAAATGTTGTTTATCGATTTTAACTCACCTGTTTAAACACGGCAACCTCATAATGGTGACCGGAAAAACATAGGCAACCTAATTTATTCATGTTGTACAAGTTGTATACTTTCCATCGAAACTTATTTCGTTCGTCAGACAACTCGGTGAAATTTGAAGAAAAAAAATTATTTTCAAAAATTCATTAAAAATAGCCTTGACCATATTTCTTTAGGCAACCCTATTTATTTATGTTCAGGAACATATTTTCTTTCATAAAGTATAAGTTTCATCTGTCAGACGTATCGGTGAAGGTCGACCATATATAACGTATCTCCTACTATTATTACAAACGAAAAAAAAAGTTAAATATCATAGTTTATTTCTTATAAATAATTATACAATACATGTTTGAGTACTTAGCTTAATCTATATTTATTTGTATTTTAGATTCTTAACTAAGACGAGTGTGTTTATTTAAATTTATTAAGTACATGCATAATGTTTAATTACTATATTATAAGAGTTATGACTTCAAGTTGAACAAAGCTTTCTTGGTTATACATTTTATCTTATGGGGCGTAGCCTCAATATTATCAATGACATAGCTAGGAAAACTATTTAGGATATTTGGTAAGTAGCTATACCATATTCTTTGTCCATATATGTTAACTAGACGACTCGCCCCGGCTTCGCACGGGTAGTTCAACTAATTCACACAAAACCTTTACCAAATTATACATATAAACCTTCCTCTAGAATCACTCTATCTATTAAAAAAAACCGCATCAAAATCCGTTGCCTAGTTTTAAAGATCTAACCATACATAGGGACAGACATACAGACAGCGGAAAGCTACTTTGTTTTATACTATGCAGTGATAGTCCCTGAAAGGGTGAAATTTCTTAGTATTAGAAAAGTCTTAGTAATAGGGTCCCGTTTTTACGTACGGAACCCTAAAATATGAGCATTTATTGAAAAAAAAAATTAAAACATCGAATTTTGATTTATTAAAATTAGAATCAAATAGTATATGAAAACGACGTATAAATAAATTTATTTAAAGAAAGAAAAGGCATTTAAAGGTATCCCTGGTAATCCTTTAAATCCCCGGCAGACGCACTTTCGGCCATTTGGGAGCTGGAAGACGAGTGTTTTCTGAACCTACGTATACATTGCTAATGTTGTAACGAAAATTGCATGCATGTTTTGGAACTGTATAAATAGGGAGACACAGGAGACAAGTGAAATATTTTCTTAAGAAAAGTGCTACAAAGGCTACGATAATGAATTTGTTCATTGAAATAAAGTGGGAAAAAAATGGATTGTTAAGTCAGTTAAGTTCGAGTTTTATAAACGTTATACACTTTGAAATATTTTTTTAGAATGGCAAAAACTAAAAACATAAAATATATAGTAAACACATGACGCTAGTATCAATTCAGATCGACATCAAGACGGTATCGTATAATTTTATTATATCATGGAAATATTTTTATAGCGGGAGAATGTACGAAGCGGGCCGCCTATAGGAGCACTGATTCCTGACAAGTTTGGCCGAGGAATAGGCAGAGGGCTAACTGCCACTGACAACCGCGGCAGACCACGGATGCCGTTCGTCCGACAGCCGTCACTGGGAAGGCAAGTTTTACCATTTTACCAGAGTTTAGTAAATAATAGTACATTGTGCAACATGGGGCGTAAGTTAAATATTGCAAACGAAAGTATAGTTAAATCGCGACGGCTTGCCGGAGCGATTTATAGACTCGAGTAACTTACCATACCCATAAAATACCATAGAGTAACTTATACTAGAGCGGTACTGTCATAGTAAATTTTGTAACCCCAGTAAATTCACTGCCATCTGTCGACACACTTTAAAACTAAAAATGAAGATTTATAAAAATACTATAAAATGTATTTAAATATGGATAAATGATTTTTTTTATTTGCATTAATTATTTTTATGATTTTGACCCATGCTCTTTCACTGATATGCGTTAAAATTGTTAAATAACAAACGAAACCGTTAACGCCATCTATACGACAGTAGGCCAAAGCTAGTAGCGCTCTCTGAACAAGAATCAAATTTTCTTGATTTTCGAGGCACGTTTTTTCCTTAGACTGTATCCATCTATTACGGAGTTAAATCTATCTTTGAAAATACTTATCTAACGGCCCTTGTATCTGGCCCAAGTACTTATTAGGCCGGGGGACGATTTTACAAAAACGCTGAATTAGCTTTCCTTGTATTCTAATATTATGTCTTACTAAGAAATTTCAAAGTATTTGTACCCGATATAAACTTTAAATCCATTTTAACCCTTTTGGGGACGAATTATTAAAGACGCTGTAATGACTTTAATAATATAATACGAGTAACATGTCTTTTCACAAAATTTCAAGAAATCTCAGAAAAAATGTTTGATCCTGATAGAAATATTCCACCAATTTTTCACTACCTTAAGGGACGAACTTTAAAAAACGCTGAAATATATTTTCTTCTATACGAAAGTTTACGAAGTTTCAAGTTCCTAGCTTAAAATAAAACTGGTACCACACACAAACTTTCATCCCTTTTTTAAGCCTATAGGGCTTGATTTAAAAAAATCGCGTCTTATTGTTCTTATTTCTTGTACACATTACAAATGTAATCAGTAATCAGGGCCGTGTTGCATAATAAACTACAACTAATATTACAAGCGGAACTCCTTTTCTAATTTCACTTATAAGATAAGGAGTTCCGCTTGTAATATTCTTCTTCATCTTCTTCATTTCCTGTTACCCCCTGCTGGTTTAATGATAAATAACACAAAACTCCTTATACTTTTCAGAACCGGTTAAGTCTGTTTACATTTTGACTACATTTCATAGCTCGTCACTTCACTTCTAAATGTACAGTTTGTTTTAAAGAAAAAAATATATTACAGGGGAAATGCGTTCCATCAAAGGATACCAGGTTATGCGACTGGTGCTGATGAAGATGCTCCACCTCTGGCTCGGTCCTGGAGCAATAGTAACGGGGGACCTTCCACTAACAGAACTGTTAGTGAACAATCTGAATGGACACCAAATAAAACTTTCCGAAGGTAAATTTAAAAACTTTTATCGGCTTTGTTTCAGTTCATCTATTGTGTTTAAATATTGTGCATTTAAATATCATATCATTCGTTATTTATAATTATTCACCTCAACGCGTCTGTGTCATTAATTATGGATATCTGACTTTTTGTAAATATTTTCACTAACCCATGCTTGCTATACAGGATGGAATTTCTAAATGGGTCAGTGAGGGCAGCTACCAGATCCCGCGCTGCTACGTGAAAACGGTCTTAGAAGACCTTCCCTCGTAATCAGTCCTACAGTAATGTCTTCATACAGTATTATGGTCCTTAAACGTAACAGGACTGATTGGCGAGATAGAAAACTGAATAAAATTTCATGTTTTCTCCATGGTAAATGTATGGAAAAAGTTGTTTTTTTATTTCTGGCTTTTCAGTACATTACCTTAAGTGGACCCCTAGAAAACTATTGATACTGGATAGGAATGGAATCGATTGGCATAAAAAATTGATTGTGAAAAATAAACGTTAATTTTCATACAAATTGTACGGGAAAAGTTTTCCTCGATTTGTGGCTTTTCTAGCCGTTTTTTTTTGTACCATACAAGCTTTTGATCCTGGATAGGAATGGGATCAAATGGCATAAAAAAAAAGTTTGTCAAAAATGTCCTTTTTCTCGGGCCCTGTATGTTTTATCCAAAATCTGTAAACGCCAATCTTCATTAATGTGAAATCGAGGAAAGGTCTTCTAAGACCGTTTTCGCGTAGCAGCACGGGATCTGGTAGCTGCCCTCACTGACCCATTTAGAAATTTTACCCTGTATATATGTAAATACTTATCAAGTATGATGGTACTTGGTTGCAAATAAAGATCTCAATCTCCTTCTTATCTCAAATTACGTTTTTTTTGTCAATTAGCAAGCGGCCAACTAATAACACGAATTGGAGGTCACCACAGAGCCGCGAGGAAGGCGAGGAATGGCGTTTATCAGATCCTGCCAGGCCTCGCACTAATCAACAAGACAAGTGGGGTGAGCTCTCTTTTACAATCCTCGTGGAATGTTTTCTTTCGAGTATTGCCGATGTTTTAGCGTATGTCTCTCACCCACACGAGAGCTTTTTGTAGTATATTATATTATACTTATTAATTGATATGACTAACCGTTTTTGGTTAATTTGTAGAGCGAGATTGGGGTGACAGACCTAATCAAGACAAGCCACCATTATGGAACCATAACCGGCGGACGTGGGGCGGGGACGCACAAAACGAGGAAATTTTACCAGAATGGTAACTGATGCAACTGCTTTTTCTTTTATATTAGGATCTGTTTTAATTTTTAATATTAGGATCCATTAATTTTCATTCGTTTCATCTAATGTTGAAAACAAAGTATCATTTATTTAATAACCACACAGTTGGTCAAACGCGCTGCATAGGAAGGGAAAGCAGTTGTAGTACTATGCCTTATGGGAAACTGTCGAAGAGGTAGTTCAGATCCGGAAACCGCTACCAAATTTTAGTATGTTGTTGGGCATGGTACTGGGTCTCCAAAACTGCCGGGAGACAGCGGCGCCGGCCATATTCTACTTCAGCGGAATGACGTCATCAAAATGACTTCCGCCTCGCTGCGAATATTGCATATTGTACCCCAACTATGCATTGCACTTACACGTGTGGGGTATTAAATGAACGCCAATAAAATGTTCTATATTTTATTTATACACTGTGTACCAAAATATACAAGATTTTAGGAGAAATTTACAAAAAAATCGAAATGATGTAAAAAAAAAATTCGGTTATTTGGATTTTACAACCAAACCAAAAGTCGGACCTTAAAGTAATGTACATTAAAGATGACGTCTCAAACCTCACACTGATACCAAAAAAATCAAAATCTGACCAAAAATTTGGAAATTATGCATCAAAATGCAGGTATTTGCTAGAGCAAATGCATTAAAGTTTAAAAAATCCAAATTGGTCATTTTCAGGTTAATCCACTTATGCTTCTAGTATGTTATTAGCAATATGACCTGGATTCTAAAACTGCCGGGAGACCATCTCTATTGTCCCTGACTGACAAATAATGACGTCATACAGATAATCACTGCCGAAATTCGCAAAATGCAAATTATAGCTATACCATGAGTCACACATACACGTGTGCTACATGTAATGAAAGGTTATTAAATGTATTATGATTCATCTATACATTGTTTGCAAAAAAAAAATGTATGGTTTAAGAGCTATAAACAAAGAAATACCACTTTATGAAAAAAGTAGGTGCATGTCAAATTTATAGCTTAACTAAAAAAGTTAATAAAATGGTGCGTATATTATTACAAAAAACAGTTATTCAGGTTTAGGTTACCGCTTAAATTTTAGATTTCCATCAAAAACTAAGAAAGTTATGCAAAAAGAACTAAAGCGCGCCAACAATTTTACCTACAACGGGCTCATATTACGCAAAGTACAGTCCTAACTAACGGGTAAGGAAATGTCCTTACCCGCCGGAAATAATATGAGCCCGTTATAGGTAGAATTGTTGGCGCGCTTTAGTTCATTTTGCATAACTTTCTTGTTTTTTGACAGAAATCTAAAATTTAAGCGGTAACCTAAACCCGAATAACTGTTTTTTCTAATAACATACGCAACATTTTATTAACTTTTTTAGTTTAGCTATAAATTTGATATAAACCAATTTTTTTCATAAAAAGTGGTATTTCTTTGTTTATAGCTCATACACCATACATTTTTTTGCAAGCAATGTATAGATGAATCATAATACATTTAATAACCTTTCATTACATGTAGCACACGTGGATGGTATAACTATAACTATAACTCATGGTATAGCTATAATTTACATTCTGCGAATTTCGGCAGTGATTATCTGTATGACGTCATTATTTGTCAGTCAGGGACAATTTCTCTTAAACTGTTGTATATTTTGGTACAAATAAAATATAGAACATTTAATTGGCTTTCATTTAATACCCCACATGTGTATGTGCAATGCATAGTTTGGGTGCATTATGCAATATTAGCAACCAGGCGGGCGTCATTTTGATGACGTCATGCCGCTGGAGTAGATGGCCGGCGCCGCTGTCTCCCGGCAGTTTTGGAGACCCAGTACCATGCCCAGCAACATACTTAAATTTGGTAGCGGTTTCCGGATCTGAACTATATTCCCATAAGGCAGTGCACTATTGACTGCTCGGTGCGTACAGGGTCTGATTGCAAGTTTTTGATTAGATTTAGGCTAAAGTTTTCTAACAGACTTTAACATAAGTGGACTTGTGTATGTCTGCACTGTATATTTGCATTAAAAAGCCAAAATGCTATATCTGCGAGGGTTTCATAAATTGAGAAAAGAACGATAATTTTTATTTGAATACTATTACGATCCTCACGTCATTCGTTATTGTTTTAATTAGTCCAAATGTTACCTGTTATTTTAAATGTATAAATGAAATATTTAAGGGCAATGGACAACGCAGAGGCATGCGCAGGCACGTTCGATGCGTCGGGGGCTTTCCATGGCTATAGTAACGATGACTCCAACTTGCCGAGGAACCAGGAAGCTTCGTATTGTAAGTTACCCTCCCACACTACACATGCAGCTTATATATTCGACTAAAAGCGTGACCGCGTGAGGCGTGTGTTGTGGAACAAATGACACATCCGCCTTTTAACTCTTGTCGTTTGCAAATCTCTCACATTTATTTTAAAAAAACTTCCATCGTATCAAACTATTTGAATTAAGAATTAAAAAACAAATAAACGAATTATGATTTACCGAACCGTTTTCGTACAGCGTAGAGTCAAGGTTGACAAGTCAGTTGTGAAAATGGAAATTTCATAGGAAAACTTTCGTGCTATAATTTTCTATAACTTTAAATGAGGTTTAACGCGACATCAGTGCTTTAAAGAGCTGACTACTGTTTTCATTGACACAGCATCATGCGTTCTGCCTTCTGACTGTGTAACGCTGGTATTAGGAATTTTAACGCGATTGCTTTAGTCTCAGTGACAAACTGGGTGAAGATCGGCCGAAAACCGCGAAAAACCAGGAAAACATTGAGGCTGTACGGCAGCTGATCGTCGAAGACCGCCATGTGATATACCGTCAGATAGAAGCTCCTATAGGCATTTCAGGGACAACCATTTAAAAAATGTACCATTGCTTATTGACGACCAAAAAAACGGCTTGCATTACATAGATGGTGCCGCAAAACTACAACAATTCGATCGAGGAGATTCAAAACTCGTTTGTGACATTGTCAGTGGTGATGAATCTTGGATTCATGCTCCAGATGCCAAAAGTGGACACGTTGCCACTATCAGGTTAGAATATCACAAAACAGTTAACCCTGACTAGTATATCACACTTTGCTTACCAGAAGCTATAATTAAGTGAATTCCGAAAAATCAACTGAAAACATCGTATGGCACAGCGCCATGACAATGCAAGCTCACACCTCCCGGCAAACAATTGCGTTTTTATAAGAGCAAAACGTCGAAATTCTCGACCACCCGCCGTACAGCCCTGACTTGAGCCCTAATGATTTCTTTGCTTTCTCTAAAACCAAGCAATGTCTTCGTGGTTAACGGCACCAAACCCAAAAAGAGGCGGTAGACGTATACAAAACGGCCATTTGAAGCCCCAACTTCGGAGTGGAATAAGTGGTTCAAAACTGGATGGACCAAATGAAAAAGACACTATTTATTTGTACTATACTATACTTTTCGATAGTTTAGAAAGTTGATTAGAACTGGAGTCTTATGTCAAGTTCTTTTCATTTAAACTTACAAATTTTTATTTTTACTTAGGAGTAGTTAGCGTATGAGTGCGTTGTAGTTACTAATAGATTGTATTTGTTTTAGCTCTGACGAGATCTCACACTCACGGCAGTTTTGCTAGGTTAAAATCTGTAGAAGACAGTTCCGAGGAATGGTGGGCTTCGGCAAAAGCAAAAAAACTGTCCCCGAAAAAGTTTGATGCCAGCGAAATCAAATTCAAAAAGGTACCTATAATAGTAGAAGAGATTAACGTGTAACGGTGATTAACCTTTCTTCGAATTAGACAGCTGCAGGTTGGTTGTCAAAAGTTAAAAATGAGGCGGGTCCACACCGGACGAGCCGCCTCGCGAGAAAATTGCCGCGCGAAGCAGCTCGATCAGTGCGGCCTAGGCACGTCTAGACAGACATACCTGCTCCACGCGGCAATATCTTATACTTTTAATAATGTTTGGTATATTAATACCATAATTAACTATGACGATTTTACACATAAATCTGATCAAAATACATAAAAAAGTAAATTGGTTTAATTTTCAGCAAGTAAGTGTTACAGCGACAGAAGAAAGCGGCAACACCAGTTCAAGCTCAAAACAAAGCAGTACTGGTAAAGAAGAAAGTAACATGGCTCAGGAGGCACAGGAAAACCAAGTGACCTCACCAGATTCGTCTGATAGTGGCCAGACCGAAAACAATTATACTAAAAGTAATGCCTACAGGCCCAAATATTCAGAAAACAAAACTTTTGATGCTCTTATGAGGTCCGATATAAACATGGACGAAGCGAATGACGAGAGAGGGAACTTCCAGTCGGTGACTATCAAACCTAATAATAGTTTGCGCCAGAAACATCAACATATTGTGGAATCAGTAGCAGATAACCCAACTCATCAAGTTCGGAAAGCAGCTATACTCCCAGGAATGCAAGACGTAACAAATGCAGGCGGTCATATGCCTGATAAGTACGTGTCATCAGTTTTGTTTTTGTAGGTACTGTTTGTTAGACAGTTCCACATAGCGTGCTTTAACATAACGTCGTTTTGACACTGTTATTTTCTATAATCAATAATGTATTGAATGTTGCCCGCGACTTCGTACGCGTGGATTTGTATGTTGGTGGTTATATAAGTCATTTACACGAGCATAGAAAATTATGCAGCAAAAGATATCAGTAGGGACGGTTAATCATTGGTTAATAATTATACAATCCATGAAATTTGTCTTTCACAAACTACGAAGTTTCAAGCCCCTAACTAAAAAAAAATTCTCAAAACCCACTTTGCTCTTAGATTTTCAAGTCCACTACTTATTAAAAAAAAAAAGTTCGCTCCCGATGCAAACGTTATTAATACAAACTTCAAAAGAAGTGAAATCAGTTTTCGTCTATTTTAATATAATGCTCTTTTACCAAGTTTCAAGCTCCTACCTTAAAAGATAACTTCTACTTACCACATATAAACTTACATCCCCTTTTTAACCCCTTTAGGGGTTGAATTTCTAAGAACGTTAAAATAACTTTTTAACCGACTTCAATTTCATAGAAGGAGGAGGTTCTGTATTCGGTTGTGGCTATTTTTTTTTTATTTTTTTATTTTTTATTTTTTTTAATGTATGTTCACCGATTATTCCGAGACCCGTGGTCCGATTTGAGTAATTCTTTTTTTGTTCAAAAGGAGCTACTTCCAAGTTGGTCCCATATTAATCTGGTTCTGATCTGATGATGGGATCCCTGAGGAATTGAGGGAACTCCTCAATTTTTAAAGGCACATGTATGGTGATTTGGGTGTTTTCATAAGCAACTTGAGCATTTTCTCTCGAAAACGACCAATTTGATAAAGTAGACCTGTTGATGATGATTGTTTTGAAGATAGTGATGATGATTTTTTTAATGTAGGATGTTCGGCGATTACTCCGAGACCCGTGGTCCGACTTGAACAATTCTTTTTTTGTTTGAAAGGAACTACCTTCAAGGTGGTCCCACATTAATCTGGTGCTGTTCTGATGATGGGATCCATGAGGAATTGAGGGAACATGTATGGTGATTTGGTCGTTTTCTTAAACAACTTGAGCATTTTCTCTCGAAAACCACCAATTTGATGAAGTGGAGCTGATGATGATGATTGTTTTGATGATAATGATTTCAGTGATTACCCCGGCACCCATGATCCGATTTGAGTTATTCTTTTTTTGTTTGAAAAAAGTTACCTCTCCCAAGGTGTTTTCGTAATATTTTTGGTTTTAATCTGATGATGGAATCCGTGAGGAACTGAGGGAACTCCTCAATTTTTAAAGGCACGAGTATGGTGATTTCGGTGTTTTCTAAAGTAACTCAAGCATTTCCTCCCAAAAACCGCCAATTTGTTGTAGTGCAACTGTAGCCTAACCACGAGTTTGACACTAAATATTCTTCGTAACTTACTTTGTACACTAATACGCCAGTACGAGCGAGATGCATAAACAGTAAGTTACGCACACGATAGCGAATATATCAATGTCAAACTCGTGGTAAGGTTACTGATAACTTCCCTCGTATGTGGATTATGATTTTTTTATGTAGGTAGTGTTGGAATCAACCAAAGAGACTGAGAGGTGAAGGTAGAGGGTATTAGTATTTGGGGGGTTTGAGGTTGGGGGTTGAGGGGAGGCGAGTTGATGGGTCGGGGACTGAGGGGTTGGGAGTTAAGGGATTGGGGGTTAGGGTTAGGAGTTAAGGGGTCTGGGGTTAGGGGTCGGGGAATGGCGGATGAAGGGTTGGTGGTTTAGGGTCGAGGGGTTTAGTGATCATGGGTTGATGTGCTGTGAGGTTGAGTGATTGGGGGGTTTGACCCAAGTCAGTGGCGGGGCGGAAAATGGATTTAGTGACAGGAATGATTTCCCAGACGGACTCGAGGAAAATTCTGATTATTTAATAAAGTTTTCGAATTTACAGTTAAACATGATAATGTTTTTCATTCATGCGTCACGCTCTTAACAATGTCTTAAAACTAAAAATGGAAAAATAAAAACTTTTATCAAAAAAAGATAAACCGACTTCAAAAAGGATGAAATAAAATATTATCCTTTTTAGGGTTCCGTGTTTAAGTATATGCGTTACCAACTGATATGTTTGAAGTCGGTGCCAAGCCAAGTACTCCAAGTAGTAACAATACCAGTCAAAAATAATCGGCTTTATGTCTATAAATCCCATTACAACTGTACAAATATTATAAACGTGAAAGTAATTATGTCTGCCTCTTTGTTACCTTTTCATGGCTAAACAACTGAACCGCTTTAGCTGAAATTTTGCATGAAGGTTCCTTGAATTGTTTTATATTTTGAAATGTAGTCCTCTGGATAAGCGACAGAAAATAACTCAGTCCCAATCCCACACTTGCGTGCTATAACTGTTCAAGAATTAGTAAATAATGCTCTTTAAAAAAATACGACGACAAAACGTATTAGATTTACACTAACGTGCCGACAAGCATGGTACGAACTGCGCCAAGAAGGTTTAACCGTGTGTTCTGTTCTGAAATGTGTTCTTAAATACCTACAGAAAGTTCGTTTATTGTCGTCGTGTAACGCTGCGTCTTACATAGGCGAACACTCGCGAACGCGAAGCGAAGCGACGCGGCACGGCGCGGCCGGCCCAAGGCGTTCGCGTTCGCAACGAGAGCGCCCACGTAGGACACTTGTATACCTATAGGTATCAAAGGATTAATTAAGGCACCGTGCCGCGCCGCTTCGCATTCGCGTGTTGTTCGCCTACGTAGTACGCTGCGTTACGTAATCCAACGTACATACTTATATAGCCGCATCCTTATCGAATTGCACCAAAATCACTATGAATATATGGTTTAAAATTTGGCTTGGCACCGACTTCAAACATATCAGTTGGTAACGCATATACTTAAACACGGAACCCTAAAAAGGATAATATTTTATTTCATCCTTTTTGAAGTCGGTTTATCTTTTTTTGATAAAAGTTTTTATTTTGTTATCTTATACAATGCTTTTCTAAGAAGTTTCAAAGCATTTGTAATAGATTCAAACATTCAACCCCTTCTTAACCCATTTAAGAGATGAATATTTAAAAACTCCTTTTCTTGTATTCTAATAATATGCCTTTATACAAAGATTGAGTTATGTTCTCTTTTCATTAAATATCTTTCTACGAAGTTTCAAGTACCTAGCTTAAAATAAAATTAGGACCCCTACAAATTTTCAACCGCTTTTATAACCACTTTAGGGGATGAATTTTTAAAAACGCTAAAATTACTTTTCTTGTATTCTAATAATTATGCCTTTATACAAATATTCAAGTCCCGGCACTCAAAAAAATGTTTGACCTTCATACAAATTTTTAACCCCGGTGCACCACCTTAGAGCTCGTTCCCACTATGTCGGATGTCGGCACGATTTTTAATCAGGTGTCGTAGCGGCAGAACATTTTATATGAAGCTATTCACACACGAACGACAACGATTTTGTGTCGGACCCGACATAAAATATCGTGTGTTTTGTCAGCCCTCCGTCCGGAAAAAATCGTGTCGGCGGCGCTGTTCACATGATGTCGGATGTCGGGCCGACCCCGCCCGCGCCGCACCCCCTGTGCCTCCCGCGCGTCGCGTCGCGATCGCGCAATTCGCGCATACACATTTTGGCGCGCAAGCAGAGTTGTTGTGTTTTTCTTCGTAACAATGGCTGTAGTAAATATAAATTGTGAAGTTTTAATCTCACTTGTTGAGGAAAGAAGTGTTATTTGAGATAAGACTATATATGAGTGCACCCAAGATCTTCTATCTTTAGCTGTCTTTCGTTTCCTCCGCAAAAAATAATACATCACCACAACTTCGTCGACGTCCATCGTGTACAGAAGCCTCGTTTGAACTGACAGCCGACTAGTGTAAACAGAGGCACCGACACCCGATTAAAAATCGTCCTGACAGCCGCCTAGTGTGAACGAGCTCTTAAGCGATGAATTTTCAAAAACGCTGAAATCAGTTTTCTTCCCTTTTAACGAAATACTTTTTTACGAAGTTTCAAATTCCTGGCTACAAATAAAATTGGAACCCTATACAAACTTTCAACCCCTTTTAAGGGATGAATTTTAAAAATCTCTGAAATTACTTTTCTTGTATTCTAGTAATATGCCATTATACAAAGATTCAAGTCCCGCACTCCAAAACATATTTGATCTCCATACAAATTTTCACCATTTTTAAAAACGCTGAAATTAGTTTTCTTCTCTTTTAATGAAATACGTTTTTACGAAGTTTCAAATTCCTAGCTTAAATAAAATTGAAACCCTATACAAACTTTCACCCCCTTTTTAACCCTGTTATGGGGATGAATAAAAAAAAAACGCTGAAATTGTTTTTCTGTATTCTAATATTATGCCCATATACAAAGTTTCAAGTCGCGCACTCCAATAAATTTTTGATCTCCATACAAACTTTCAACCCCTGTTTCACCACCTTAGGGAATAAATTTCAAAATCGCTGAAATTTGCTTTTCTTGTATTCTACTAATATGCCCTTATACAAAGATTCAAGTCCCGCACTCACAAAAATATTTGATGGCCATACATACTTACAACCCCTTTTTCACCACCTTGGGGGATGAATTTTTAAAAACGCTGAAATTATTTTTCTTGTATTTTTATAATATATCTTTTCCCTAAGTTTTAAATTCCTAGCTTAAAATAAAACTTGGACCCCATACAAATTTTCATCCCCTTTTTAAACCCCATAGGGGTTGATTTTCTCAAAATCCCTTCTTATTTCTTGTACACAATATAAATGTAACTTGTTGTGAAAATTTCAACTTTCTAGCTTTTTTGGTTTTGCCTCTGCGTTGATGAGTCAGTCACTAAGTCAGTCAGTCAGGACATGTGCATTTATATATATATAGATATATTTTATGAGTTAATTATTGGTCATTCTATCTAGGTATAGTATGCATGTATTTTAACATTTAAGCGGTTATCACACTAGCGCCGCAACCAGGTACCGCGCGCGGGATAGTGGAGCTCTACAACATTTGAAGGATACATGTTTAAAATGTCAAGGTTCTATATTTTTCAGGCTTGGGCTGGGTGTTTTCTGTCAGCCAGTATTAATATAACGCGACTGTTTTATATAAGTATTTATTCAGATTTACTAGATCAGTCAATAATGTGTACATCTTGTTTTAGGGAACACTCAAAAATTGCCGGAAAATCGTCTGAGGAAGCTCTTGTTGATGATATATTTGAAATTACATTGGACGATAAAGATCTTCTTACAAAACTAAATGTATTGAATACAGGAATGTCAGGCCAGGTTTCTATGGGCAACTCGGCGATTCCGGTGTCTAACCCCGCTATGCAAAACCGAGCCGTAAGTCCCAGTCCTCAAAACCAAGGCAGTGTGTTGCATAAACCTAATCTATCTATGGCAGGAATGCCTGGGATGCATTCAAATACAATGCACACATTAGGAATGCAGAGTTCTGCAACTAAAGCACCAGGCTTGCAGTCTCCGGGAATGCACTCGCACGGGCTGCCAACATCCACCATGCACCCCGGAATTCAGGCCCACGGTTTGCCATCACCGGGTGCGCAGCCATCTGGAATACCGTCGCCTTCCATACAAAACTCAGGTTTACAAACATTAGGGCTGCAGACGTCTGGGCAAAAGAATGCGGGCATGCAGTCACCGGGAATGCAGAGTTCCACCTTACAGACACTTGGATTGCAAACGTCAGGCCCGAAGAATCCAGGAATGCCTTCTCCTGGAATGCAGACTCCAGGACTTCAGACACCCGGTATGCCATCACACGCGCTGCAATTGCCTGGCATGCAAGCTCCGGGCATGCAGGGCAATAATATGCAGTCATTAGGAATGCAATCAACTGCTTTGCACGCTGGTGGTCTACAGAACACGGGCAACCAAACGTCTTCAATGCATAACATAGGAATTTCCAATACAGCACTTAATTCTGCAATGAGACTACAGGGTCCCAGATTGTTAGAGCAAGGGCCAGCGAATAATTGTATGGGTATCCCTCATCAACAAATGTCACCACCACCCTTACTTCTTAACCCTACCATGGCCAACTCTGCCATGAGTGCAACCGGTATGCATCAAGGTTCTTCAGGGCTGGCAGGGTTTCAAAATTCGTCGGCTATTCAAGGAATGCCGAATACTAGTAGTTCTCTCTTTGGACTTGGACAAAATCCAAATAATGCCCAGGTAATAAATTAATAAAAAACTTACTTGCCACATTTTCAATAATTCTTTAAAAAATTGCATTATATATTTATAATGGATTTCAGATGCCACCATCTTCTGATATACAAATGCCAAACCACGCGCAAAATAACATGTTCCCTATTCATGGACTAGCACATTCAGGGTCTCAGGCGACATTTAATTCTTTATATGGCAATATGAATATGATGCGGCAGTCACCTCCACACAATACACCCAATTCCCAGAGTTTAGCTGATCATTGGTATTACGAAGATCCTAAGGTAATGATCGTCAAATATAACCATACCATTTTGGAACGGGCATATTTTTCGCTTTGTGGAGACAATGAATGGTATGTGGAATGCGATAGCACCGGTCTACTTACCATTTATTATGTCATTTTCTACTTTGAAAGGTTACTACACTACGATATAATAGTACATTATTGTCGAGGCTCGGAAGTAGCTACTTGCTGGCTGAGGATTCGTTTTAAACGGACGACCTTGGGAGTCCGTTTAATTGAATCCGAAGACAGCAAGTAGCCTTCCAGCCGAGTCATATATAGTGCTTTTCTCAAAAATGGCGCAATGAATACAAATATAATAGAAATATTTTACAGAAGCAACGTTCTTATGTATATATTTTCACAGAAAAAAGTAATAAGATTTGCTTTGCCGCCGTTTTATTTTTTTAATTAAAAATAGAAGTGTATTTTTCTGCTAAAAATACGCCAACCTATTTGAGACACCTAAATAGTCGCGGTACCAACATTATAATTATAAGTACTGATCATCTGTTTGGCTGTTTAATGGACCTTTGCCTGCATTTGATATGGCCACTTCAACTTTTAAAAAGTTTGGAACTCGACAAATAATGGAATTTGTATGCAACATTGCAGTCCCGAAATCGAGACTGCAATGTTTTTAACTTTTTAATTTTTTGACTGACCATAAACAACGCACTTCGCGACCTACTTTTTAACCGGCAACGTCGACTTTGCCGTCCATTTTTGAGTAAAATACGTTCTTTAACTAGTATATTTTCTTGCAGAAAACTGTACAAGGACCTTTTACTTCCAAAGACATGTACAACTGGTACAGGGCGGGATTCTTTACCCCTACTTTGATGGTGAGACGCGCATGTGACACCCATATGCGTCCCTTAGGTTCTTATGGGTCTGTGGTACCTTTTAGCCCGGTGGTACGTATGTAATTCCTATTCGTTTGAATTTTTATGTGGATGAATCAACTTTTTAGTGTCACTCCTTACCTTTATTACTTTCTCCAAAATAACTTAAACCCTGATTTTAGGGTATTTCGATTTACCTAAACAGAATTATTGTGGAAGCCCTTTCCATAATCAGAACGTGCTTAGTAAATACTAAAAACGTTCTACTTCTTTTTTTTTGTATTAGAAAAAGGGTAAATAATCTTGACGTGTCTTTTTAATGAAAAACGCTTAAAAAAAACCGGCCAAGTGCGAGTCGGACTCGCGTTCCAAGGTTTCCGTACATTACACAACTTTAACAATGTATTTTTTATGTGAACCGTGAGTGAAATGTCTTAAAAGCCGTAGGGGTCGGATCAAAAACTAAGTAGTTAAGTCCGACTCACGCTTGACTGCACATTTCTAATAGGGTTTCCTGTAATCTATAGGTAAAGATCTATTTTGTGTATTTTTTTCAAAATTTTAGACCTAGTAGTTTCGAAGATAAGGGGGGGAATGGTAATTTTTTGCCTATTTTCTTGAATAACTTCTAAATTGTTTATACTAAAATTATAAAAAAATATATATTTGAGATTCTCACAATGAGCTCTTTCATTTGATATACACGATATAGTTTGAAAAACTTTATTTTTTAATTTTCTCATTTACCCCCCAAAAGTGGCCCCCATGTTTAAAATGCATTTGTTTACGTTACATGACCGTCTTTGCGTCACAAACTTACATATGAATACCAAATTTCAACTGAATTGGTCCAGTAGTTTTGGAGAAAATAGGCTGTGACAGACGGACAGACAGACGCACGAGTGATCCTATAAGGGTTCCGTTTTTTCCTTTTCGGGTACGGAACCCTAAAAATAGTAAATATTACTTATGAAACCAACATACTTAATCTCATATCTCATATCATGTCATTTGATCATATATGCCGAATACTCGTAATTGTTACGTATTTGCTGTGGCTTATTTATCAAGTGATTTTTAATAAAAATACACGTCAATATTGTTTACCTTTTTTAATAAACGAAGTATAGTAGAAAGTGATAAATATAAAACATTTATTCTCACAAACTGTATAGTACTATGCCTTATGGGGAACGGTCGAAGAGATAGTTCAAATTCGGAAACCGCTACCAAATTTTAGTATGTTGGGTATGGTACTGGGTCTCCAAAACTGCCGGGAGACAGCGGCGCCGGCCATCTACTTCAGCGGAATGACGTCATCAAAATGACTCCCGCCTCCTTGCGAATATTGCATTTTGCACCCAAACTATGCATTGCACATACACGTGTGGGGTATTAAACGAAAGCCAATTAAATATTAGGTATATATTTCACTAATACACTATGTACCAAAATATACAATAGTTTAACAGAAATTTAAAAATTAATGAAAATGATGAAAAAAAAACCGATTTTTTGGGTTTTTCAACCAAACCTAAAGTCGGACGTTAAAGCAATGTACTACAAAATTAAAGCTGATGTCTCAAGCCATACACTGATATCAAAATAATCAAAATCAGACCAAAAATGTGCAAATTATGCATCAAAATGTAGGTATTTTCTAGAACAAATGAATTAAAGTTAAAAAAATCGAAATTGGTCATTTTCAGGATAATCCGCATAAGCTTCTAGTATGTTATTAGCAATATAAAAAGGATCATAAAACTGCTGGGAGAGAATTTCTATAGTGCCTGAGTGTCAAAAAATGGCGTCATACATGTGACCGCTGCCGAAATCTGCAAAATCTAAATTATAACTATACCATGAGTCATATATAATGACAATGAAAATTTATTAATAACATTAGGTTACAGGTCAGGGTTGTATAAGATTTGAAATTCGTATAGTATCAATAAATACAGTATACATATACCTATGAGTATATTACACATTCAATTTGTATGTCACAATGTTACAATTATAAGTACATTTTTATTCTTGTAGTTAATTTTATTTAGGTACATCAATAATTTCACCGGAAAAATATTCATCTATGCCATAAAATGGTGATTTTAGTAACCAGTGTTTTAATCAACTTTTAAAATTATGGAAGGAAGGTGCATCCCTGATACTTTTAGGTAGGTGGTTGTATATACGTGGGCCAAGTACATAGGCTGATCGTCCACTTTTCGCTAACTTATGTGGCACAGATGCGAGGCAGCCCGCGTTCTTGTTACTACGCAGATGACGATTTAGATTAACCTGTTTCACAGTAAATTTGTTCGTGTTGGCGTGGGTGAATGTCGCTATTTACTGAATAAGTACACAGGGAAGTGTTAGTATACTGTATTCTGTGAAGTACTGACGAGCAGAGACGTCATCAGAGACACGCTATTGCGCGTACGGCTCGTTTCTGTAATGAGAACACTCGACGCCAGTCAGCGGCTCCACCCCACAACTCGGTGCCGTACGAAATGAGCGAGTGCACAGTTGCAAAATAGCAGCTCCTAACGACGTCCCTGGTCGCAGTTCTCGCGAGACGTCTTAAAGCGTAGCACGCGCTGCCCAGCCTCGCGCACAGATGGTCGATGTGTACGTTCCACCTCAGGCCACTATCGATGGTAAAACCTAATAACTTTATGTCCATAGCTTGACGGACAGCGTCGTCGCCGGCATACGTGGTCATGGGCCTGGATGTGTGGCCATTTAAGTTGAGTCTCATGACGAAGGTTTTGTCTTTATTGAGGGCTAAGCCATTTGTTTCGAACCAGTAACAAAGCTGTTTAAGAGTGTCAGTTACCTTCGCTTCTAGTTGTAGTAGGGACGAACCGGCGACGACAGCTGTGACGTCATCCGCATACAAAAAGATGTCGCACCCTTTTATTATTTGTGGGAGATCGTTTAGGAGGATGCTAAACAGGGTATTTGACAAGCACGATCCCTGCGGTACCCCAAGCTGGTTTTTCATCTCATCAGACCTGATGCGGCCACTATCCCCTACGACAACATGACTCCACGTGTGCTACATCAGACGAAAGGTTATTAAATATATTATGATTCGTTAATACATTATTTATAAAAACAATGTACATTTTAAGAGTTACAAACAAAGAAAAAACACTTTTTATGAAAAAAGTTCATGTATTTATATTTTATAACTCAACTAAAAACGTAACAACAATGTTGCGTATAATATAAAAGAAACCAGTTATTCAACTATACGTCACAGCTTAAATTTTAAGTTTCCGATAAAAACTGTGGAAGTTGTACAATTCTACCTTCATGCGCTCATATTATGTAAAGAATAGTCCTAATTATGGGGTATTAAATGAAAGAACATTACATAAAATACATGAAAACGACATTTTGGAGTGGAATCATAATTTACAATAATCAATCATAATCATACTGTTGGCGCGCTTTAGCTTTTTTTGTACAACTTCCACAGTTTTTGTCTGAAATTAAAAATTTAAGCTGTGATGTATAGTTGAATAACTGTTTTTTTTTTATATTAGACGCAACATTGTTATAACGTTTTTAGTTGAGCTATAAAATATATATACACGAACTTTTCTCAAAAAATGTGTTTTTTCTTTGTTTGTAGCTCCTAAAATATACATCGTTTTTATTAACAAATCATAATATATTTAATAACCTTTCGTTTGATATAGCACACGTGTATGTATGAGTCATGGTATAGTTATAATTTAGATTTTGCAAATTTCGGTAGTGGTCACATGTATGACGCCATTATTTGTCACTCAGGCACTAAAGAGATTGTCTCCCAGCAGTTTTATGATACTTTTTATATTGATAATAACATACTAGAAGATTATACAGATTATCCTGAAAATGACCAATTTCGATTTTTTTAACTTTAATTCATTTGTTCTAGAAAATACCTACATTTTGATGCATAATTTTCACATTTTTGGTCTGATTTTGATTTTGTTGGTATCAGTGTATGGCTTGAGACATCCTCTTTAATGTTGTAGTACATTGCTTTAACGTCCGACTTTTGGTTTGGTTATAAAACCTAAATAATCGAATATTTTTTTTACATAATTTTGATTTCTTTGTAAATTGCTCTTAAACTATTGTATATTTTGGTCCATAATGTAGAAATGAAATATAGAATATTTAATTGGCTTTTATTTAATACCCCACACGTGTATGTGCAATGCATAGTTTTGCTGCAATTTGCAATATTCGCACCGAGGCGGGAGTCATTTTGATGACGTCATTCCGCTGAAGTAGATGGCCGGCGCCGCTGTCTCCCGGCAGTTTTGGAGACCCAGTACCATGCCCAGCAACATACTAAAAGTTGAAAGCGGTTTCCGGATCTGAACTATATTCCCATAAGGCAGTGCACTAGTACTACTTTTGTCCCTTGGACAACGGGACAGAATATAAAATACAAAAAAGTTTATCCACCCAATTACACTTTCATATTGAAATTGTTATGTCCCACTAAATCAGCCATAAACACAGATTTGTTGCACGTATCATATCAAAAACAACGCAGGTATTGCGCGACTCAAAGGAGATTAATGTTCTTATCAAATGTATACTATAATAATGTTACTTCGAGATTGTTTGTATGGCAAAAAGATGGCTATATGTATACAGAGGTCCTTAGCCATTGGACAAAGCCGAAATATACATATGTATTAGGGTATTTAGAATCAGTATACCAAGTATCATAACAACCGGTGTAGCGGTTACGAAGAAATTAACAAATTACGATTTTTTACTTTGGAGTAGCCTGTATGTGTTCATAGCTCCTGAGGTAATAAATAGTATTTGATAGTATGAAACCTTCTTCGACCTTATTGATTGTCTTTTTTATTTATGACATAAATAAGATTCTGACTTGTGACAAATGTCATCATTGCCGCACATTCACAGAACTAGGATGACAAAGAACAACTGTCAGGCTTTAAAAGTGCGACCAAAAATGAAATGCAAGTGTGTGCGTAAATTGTCTATGTGAGATCAAAACTAGTGATGTCAAGTTACAACATATTAGCATAGAGTAACTTATACTAGAGCTGTACTGTCATAGTAAATTTTGTAACCCCAGTAAATTTACTGCCATCTGTCGACACACTTTAAAACTAAAAATGAAGATTTATAAAAATACGATAGAATGTATTTAAATATAGATAAATGATTTTTTTTATTTGCATTAATTATTTTTATGATTTTGACCCATGTTCTTTCACTGATATGCGTTAAAATTGTTAAATAACAAACGAAACCGTCAACGCCATCTATACGACTGTAGGCCAAAACTAGTAGCGCCCTCTGAACGAGAATCAAATTTTCATGATTTTCGAGGCACGTTTTTTCCTTAGACTGTATACATATATTACGGAGTTATATCTATCTTTGATATTAGTAATCTATCGGTGTTTGACTGGTTTATCGACTACTCTTTCAATATTTCTTTTTTATTAAAATAAAATGAATGAATTGAATCCTAAAGATCCTGAGGGATTCAAGTGTGTTACGCCCAAGATGGAAATAATTTTGCTACCATGTGACACATACTGTTTTTCACATCACCTATGAGGTAATTATGACGTTTAAAAATATTATTTAAGGTAAAATAATAATGTGCAATTTTTTTTTAAATAGTGTCCTAGAACAGAAAAGTGTTACTTTGATGAAAACCCCTTTTTCACATCACCAATTCGAAAAAGGGGTGCTAGGAAGGATCAAAGTGGCACATTTCTTCCTTGCTTCCTAGCAGGGATCAAAGTAACACTTTTCTGTTCTAGGACACAATTTTTAAATTTTTTGTACATTTTTTTTATAGCTTAAATAATATTTTTAAAAATCATAATTACCTCATAGGTGATGTGAAAAGCAGTATATGTCACATGGTAGCAAAATTATTTTCATCTTGGACGTAACACACTTGAATCCCTCACTATGCTCAGGATTCTACTTTAGAATCCCTCGTTACTCTTGGGATGCTATTATGCCTTCGCTTCGTTCAGGATTCAATTTACGCCCTCGCCGTGAATATGTCATTTGGCTCCCTTGTGACACAATCAACTATTTCGAATTGGTGATGTGAAAAGATATTATGTAACTCCGTATAAGATAAGTAGTCTAATGAAAAAAAAAGCAAGCAAGCGTTGATAATAGCCGTAACATACTACCGCACCGCACCGTTACAGCTTTAAAGCAGGTTTCTCGTCGTATGCGTGTGTGTGGTGCAACGTCGTTAACACAAACACATGCTAACAGTAGGCGCAAAGAGTTGACTTACCACAGAAAATATTAATTTCGCCACAGAATAAATAATAGTACTACCGTACAGAAAGGAAACTTCCTACAAAACCGAAGTTTGACAGCGGTTCAGGGTCGAATCACGATGTCCCTTTCTAATATATGGCACTATCCCTTTCGGCTATTTAGGGTTGTCAAAATTCAGATCATTATCTTATCTGTGCCCACTGTGTGCACGACCGTGCACGCAAAGGGACGTCAAGTTGTGCCAACCCTAATAATTGCTCGGAGCAATGCTGAGCCGAACAGAGCCGAGTTTTCCCGAAGCTAGGAGTTTCGCACCCCTGATTTCGCGCCTTTTTCTACTGACAAGTTGGATTGGGTGTGTATACGCTGTGTGCAAGTATACGCTGTCTTGTGTTTTCTTGTGTTGGCGGCAAAGTCGTAGAAAAGTGGCTTAAATGTAAGTAAGTACCTACTGTGTTGGAAAGTGAAGTTTAAATTTGCCGCTAAACATGTGCACCTTCAAAAAAGGTATTATAACAATCGTTATTATTTTAACTCGGTTATAAAGGCTAATATCTTAATGATGTGATAATATAGTTAAATATATAATGTACATATTTACCGACAAGTTATCGATACAGTCATATGAACATTTTGTGAAGCCCTAGCGTATAGTAACAGTTTAAGTTTTTACATAAAATATTCCAAATTATTAACTAATATGATGAAATATTAGCACACAACTGAAGAAAAACTTATAATTAATTGTATAAACCGGCTTTTTACACTTTTTATGCTGTTCATTCGACAAAATATCGTTAAGAAAACTTCGCTCGGAATATCATAATTACCTGTGAAATGAATGTTTGCCTGGGTTATTTCGCCCTGTGATACTACAATCCGGCACACTACACGACACCATCTTCACTACATTACTTTATTGTACGTTTTCTTCCTGATTTCTTTTTATTTTCAAGATTAAAAAATACGGCAATGCGCTCCGGGTCGAGTTGGGCCGCCTGTCACTCAAAAATGGTTACGTTTTCTCATTTGTAGTTTGACTCTTTCGCACTCATGGGATGTTCATATACGTGATGGCTTCCCTTTCCCACACTTCAGCTGTCTTTATGCGTAAGCATACATTTTAGGTCTGTGCGCACATTTTCGAACAAGTAGTCAAAAACACTGCCAATGATTAATACAGCATGTTTATTTTTGTTGTCGATCATTGGAATTAATCTGTTTAAAAAAAATTTTTTTTTTCTTTTGTTCTAATTAAAAAAAATATTAACCTTAGAGCATTCCTGAGAAGTAACCCTACGTGGGATTTCAGGGTTTGTCCAATGGCTAAGGTCACCCTGTATAAAGAAGGTAACTAAACCCAAATTTTGTCTCCGAGGGAATTTTTCCTGCCCCAAATTTCTACCCCAATTTCTTCAAAACTCCTATTTGTACTCTACTGTACTACTGTAGTGTATTTCAGACTTTTTGTTTCATCATTTTATAGGACATGGCTTCTTTCTCAATGAGCGGTGGGTTCGGAATGCGCAACCAGGGGCCACACGATTCTATGATCAACTCTCAGCCCGCTCTAGGATTAGATGTAAGTATTCAATATACTATTCGTAATTGAACATTATTTTATAATTCCGAACAATATTGTATTTGTAGGTATAAACTGTTCCAGTGCCAAAATTTAGAAATAATAGGTATAAAAATGGTTAACAATCAAGTACGTTGATGACATGCTCGCGACTAACCACAAACTGTGCATGGCACGTTTTTGTGTAGTTAGTCAATAACGACAATGAATGATTCTTACAGGTGGATTCCTTGTGGGGGCAAACCTCGTCGTCTCCGGATCTCATGTGGATGCAACAGACAATGAATGCCCGAAGCGACATGCGAGTTAATCTGCCAATGTTTTTTTGGGATCAGCAGGTATGGCCATAACGTAACTATTCGAAATATAGTATTACTACGATAGAATAGTAATCACAAAAACTAGAACATTAAACGAGCAAATAAAAAATAATGAATTCACATACACTTCTCTTCCGAACGTTTTTGAATAAGAGGTCCAACAGAGCGGCAATTTTGAACACAAAAATAAAAAATATATACGTTTGATTCAGTGTCAAGATCAACAAAAAACAATGTAGGCAAGAGTGTTATTTGTAGGTATGTACATATTTCATATGAATTAATACGTTGTTTACATACACTTATCGCCGGGGAACCACAAACTCACTAGCTACAGAAAAAAAGCTACATTACTGATTTGACTAAAACCTGCGTATACTTAATCATACCCAATTATAAACGGCGTATCTTATTCAATTTGTACCTAAGAGCTAAAAAGTCCGTTGAAAGCACTCAAATCACTTGCTGAAATACTACATTAATGCCACACCTCATTTACACATATAAATTAAAACGGATTCATAAAATCCAATAAAAATCATAATGCGTTAATTATTTGGTCGTCATCCGTCGATACCCACTATCTTCAGCACCGCAAAGTCCCGAGCCGTCCAATCGTCTTATGTGCATCACACTAACACACCTGTGTCTGACTGGATAAACAACCTAGTAGCCTAGGCGTGCCTACCTCAAAGCTAGACTATCTTCTGCTGTTCCGATTGTTTCTTCTGATATAATTGATATGAAATAATGCCACCATGTTATTGGGGGCGACTCACATTTGACCAAAGCGCTTGTTTTTATCGCCTTGCCTTGCCGTTGGACCATAATTGTGCCTGCACCAAAATGTTCTAAAATGATGTGCAAAACTAGAAAGAATAGATAGACTGATAGCATTTAGTGGGCGGCGTACTTCTCTCCCTGGTTGGCGGTGCGGTAAGGGCGGTAAAAATTTGCGATATATCTTGCTTTCACGTCTATTTTTTTCCTTTCATAACCTATTGTAATAGTACGTTGTGCAGCATGGGGCGATTGGGGCGTAAGTTAAATATTGCAAACGAGAGTATAGTTCAAATGCGACGGCTTGCCGGAGCGATTTATAGACTCGAGTTTGCAATATTATTACGCTCCGAGTTACACACAATGTTTTTCATCACACTTGCGATACAGAAATGAAGTATAAAGACAAAAAACTGTTAATTATAATACTAGAAACTTTATAACTCACTAGGGAAAACGGTTTTTCTATAGTTCCTGCTAAGCCTGCGTGCAATATAATATGTACGATACGATACGATACGATACGATACGATACGATACGAGACGAGACGAGACGATACGATACGATACGATACGATACGATACGATACGATACGATACGATACGATACGGTACGGTACGGTACGGTAAGGTACGGTACGGTACGGTGCGGTACGGTACGGTACGGTACGGTACGGTACGATACGATACGATACGATACGATACGATACGACACGACACGACACGACACGACACGTCACGTCACGTCACGTCACGACACGATACCATACCATACCATACCATACCATACCATAAAAAAAATGTAATAAAAGTATGAAGTTCATGGCCTTCACTAAATTAAAAGGCTACATTGTTTCACTCCCTGAAGTGAGGAAAGTCGCACTTTCCTCACTCCAGGGAGTGACGAAAGTAGGCTTGTTCGAGCTGCTGAGGTGAAAATATATATTTATCTCAAATGACTATTGCTATTGCATATTAGTCGTAAAAATAAGCTTTTTATAAATAGTCTCGCGTTATGATTCTTATGGCAGTTCTTCCTTAATAAAACAAAAATAAATAACTGAAAGATAATCAAAAAGGTCAAAGAAGATTTCATAGTATTCTATGAGGATAAGAGTAATACATTCTGAGGTAATCCCTAGGAGCTACTTACACATACAGGCCGTAGGCAAAGTAGCTAATTGTAATTTGTTAATTTATTCGCTACGCCGGTTGTTATACCGCCGGATACTTTGTATCCTGGTTCTAAATACCCTAATGCGTATGTACGTTTCGGCTTTGTCCAATGGCTAGGGAGGGACACACTGTATAAACAATAAACTGTCACAGGGTTCATCATTCATCTAAACTAATCTAAAGTACCTATTGAACCTATAACCGGTATATAACGTGGTAATCTTAACAAAACGCCAGAGAACATTAATTTATTCTTTATCATTTTAAATGTCAGTACCTATGTACAGTCAGCATCAAATGTAGCGGATCAATCTACGCGTCAATAGTATCTATCATTCTCTATCAGCTTAACCCTTAAATGCATGATTTTTTGTATAACTTTTTAATAAATTGAAATAGATGTGTCATGCTGTATAAAAGTAATAAATGTGATTTTGGATAGCTGCATATTGAGCCACGGACCATCAAATATACGATGCATATATACATCATTATGCATTTAAGGGTTAACAAAAATAGATAATATGTATTTTTTATTACACCGTAACAAATACGTTTGAACGAGAACTGTAAAGATTTTATCCCTATATGCAAAATAATTCCAGGGTGGATACTTTTGGAGCGATGTTTCATTCGCTACTTTTGATGCTGACTGTACAGTCAAGGTCATAAATAAAATGAAATGAAATGAAATGAAATTTATTATTAATAACAGAGTTACACGTCAACATTTTAAATATCACAATATTAATAGCATTTATACAATATTAAGTATATAAATTAATTGCATTTACAAAATTATAGGTTGATCAAAAAAATCTTGATAATTATAAAATAATTCTTGCGACAGCTACTTTTTTAGTCTAGCTTTAAACGCCGCGATGGAAGTTGCATTTCTTACAGTGTCAGGCAGGCGGTTGTAAATCGAGGTGCCTAAAATGTACACGGACCGCTCTGACTTGGCAAGTCTGTGTGCCTCGGTGACTAGCCTATTATGGTGCCTATTACTGCGGAGGTTGTAATTGATGTTAATACCTCTGCCCTTAAACATAGCTAGGTTGTCGCGCATGAATATTGCTACTTGGTTAATAAATAGGCACGGTAGGGGTAGAATCTTGAGATCGCGGAAGATGTCTCGTGCCGGTGCATCGGCCGCCTTGCCGGCCATCGCGCGGACGGCGCGCTTCTGCATAGAGAACGCACGTTTCCAGTCGGAGGCACGTCCCCATAGCTCAACGCCGTACGTCAAGAGCGAGTGCACCGTCGCAAAATAGCACTCTCGCATTGCGCCCTTTCCGGCTGTGCTCGCTAACCGTCGCAATGCAAAGCACGCGCGCCCTAGCCTTCCACACAGTTCATTGATGTGCGCCTCCCAAGAAAGCACGTTGTCGAGCTGGAACCCGAGCAGACGTGTGCAGGTCACGTGCTGTAGAGGGGCACCACCTGCACTCACTCTCATGGTTGGGTTTCTATGACCGTTTAATTTAAATGTCATGTAGCTTGTTTTCTCTTTATTTAAAGCGAGACCGTTTGACCGGAACCACTGGTGCAGTTGTTCCATAACAAGGTTAAGTGCCTCTTCCAACCCCTGTTCAGTGGTCGCACTGACGACAGCCGTGACGTCATCGGCATACATTAGTATGTCTGCGCCTTTTATTGTCTTTGGCAGGTCGTTCAGCAAAATGCTAAAAAGTGTGTTGGAGAGGCATGATCCTTGAGGCACGCCCATCAGGTTTTGTAGTTCGGAGGACACAGCCTTACCTCCATCCCCGATGACCACCTGGGCCCTGCCGGTCATAAATGGGGCATTTCACGTCAAGCGGACAGCAAAAAAATTGTCAGGTTCTGGATTTTGTTCATAGTTGGATTAATTGGACCTATATGTGAACTAAAAAATTTGGCATCATTACTTTTTTAATATATTGCTTTGTTAAAAATTTATACGCATTTAAAAAAACTACAAAATTTGAGGAACGGATTTTTAAAAAAATATTATTGCAATTCATTTAATGGATTTAATAATAACTAAATAGTGATTATTTGAGAATATTAGTTGATTTCCTCGAAAATATATAAAAAAAGTTTTTTTTATCTTTTTTTCATATAACAAACCGGAAGTTAGTATTACACTTTCTGAGGACGTCACTTTCTGAGAACGCCACTTTCTGAAGCCCTCGCTTTCTGAGTACGTCACTTTTATAGCATAGTAAGATTAAAGCGTATACCTGCATGAACAATGGATACCAGCAATCATATACGCTTAAATATTACTTTGCTATAAAAGTGACGTACTCAGAAAGTGACGAACTCAGAAAGGGAGGGCCTCAGAAAGTGGCTTTTTCAGAAAGTGACGTCCTCAGAAAGTGGTGTTCTCAGAAACTGACGTACTCAGAATGTGAAGAACTCAGAATGTGACAAACTCAGAATGTGACGTACAGAGAGTGACATCCTCAGGACGTGACCTAACTCGAAAGTGACCTCTTAAGCATGTGTCATACCCCGCCTAAACCTAGCTATAGTTATTAAGTTACCTCTAGCGTTTTGTTAAAACATAAACGTTTTGTTTTCAGTTCCAAGATATGGTTGATCAGAGATAGCGCTACAAGGCACTAATGATTTGCTTTTATACATCTTAACCGATGAAATATTGTTTGTTGCTTTAATTCCGTTACGCAAAAGTAAAAAAACCTGTAATTGCCCATTAAAGACTGCCACATAGAACTACCGCTCAGTACGGAGCGTCGCGCAGTACTTTAGAATTACTTCATGAATTTTCAAAACCAACCGAGATGCCGTTATAATTTTTTTATAGGACATTAGTACACCATAAGCTACATTACTGTGTAAAAATAAAAATAAAAAATAAATGCGAAGTTGGAAAAAAAATATATTTAATACTAACTTCCGGTTTGTTATATGAAAAAAAGATAAAAAAAACTTTTTTTATAAATTTTCAAGGAAATCAACTAATATTCTCAAATAATCACTATTTAGTTATTATTAAATCCATTGAAAGAATTGCAATAATAATGTTTAAAAAATCCGTTCCTCAAATTTTGTAGTTTTTTTAAATGCGTATAAATTTTTAACGAAGCAATATATTAAAAAAGTAATGATGCCAAATTTTTTAGTTCACATATAGGTCCAATTAATCCAACTATGAACAAAATCCAGAACCTGACAATTTTTTTGCTGCCCGCTTGACGTGAAATGCCCCAAATGACAGTATTAGTTTGGAGACCGCGCCTCGGATACCGTAGTGAGCCAATTTGTCTGCAACTAGTGCGTGGTCCGCCGTGTCGAAGGCACGCGATAAGTCGCAGCAGATGACAGCTACGTATCGTCCCGCCTCGCGGGCGCGCAGCACACAGCGCACCACTTCTCGCACCAGGTGTGTAGTGGACCGGCCGTGTCGGTAGGCATATTGGCTGTCGGATAGGGTGTTTCTTGGTGCCCAGAAACTGAGTAATCTGTTATTTAACCCTGCTTCAAAACATTTACTAGGGCCTGGGACCAAAGATATGGGACGATATGATTTTATAGTGGATTTTTTTCCTTTCCCTTTATAAAGTGGACATATTTTGACCTTTTTGAGACACTCCGGATTCACACCTAACCGCATGCAGTTATTAATATGCAGTTATATAAATATATATACATTCCCAAAGTTTCAAATATGTGTACGCTCTTACACCTTAGACAATAAAGTCGTGTTCACATACTTTTGAACCATTTGTCTGGATCGATATTTTTGGCTTCGACTGTACACAACAAACGCTATTTTTTTTTAAACAGTTCGTGTGTAGTCTTTATTGTTTTGAATTTCCTGATAATAATCTAGAATTCTAAACGCACTATTTGTGTAAATTATACAACACGTGACACCAGCTAGCCAGCTACTGCTACAAGTTGAGAATAGGCATGATGACAGTAATTAAAAGTCACTAAAATATTATATTTATTTAATGAAATTTTGGTCGTAGAATACGAAAAACGCATTTATTTTATTATATTTGGCGATTGATAAATGTTTTGTTAAAATAAAATTACAAAATACGCAAGTCCGCCATGATTCAGTGCCATCGGTGGACACTTGAACACCAATCAGAGCGAATGACGTCACGTTCATGTAAACAAATATCAAAAGTACTGAAAGTACTGGTTCTCCTATGGTTCTCTTGCTATTTTATTTACGATTTACGGATTCAATTTAAGTAGTTTAAACCGAATATTAACTAAAAAATTATAACTTGAATTATGGAACAAGGATTTACTAAGGCAAGCAGTGCTAATTTGCCTAGAATCGATGTGATGATGCTTGGAGTTTTTACAATCAAACGAAGACTTTTGTTCAGCAGAATTTAGAAATGTCAAAAGTTCCTTGTAAGTACATTAAACAATATTTATAATTATATAAAAATCATACTTATTTAAGTAATTAACTAAATCCAAATCCTGTAAAATAGCTTTTTTTGTGTATTCCATAGCAGGTTAACATTAGAATGTATCATTGTCTATTAAAGACAACACTGGTGTAATTTGAAACCTAACCTCAAAAACCTACTCTCATGCAACTTTTATATTAATGTTACGCCTCAAACAAGATATATACTGTTAGGTATAGAAACTAAAAAATAAATTAAATACTCACATCGAAATGATCTTAGCAAAAATAAAGATGAGTCTTAGGCAATACGCCCATTGTCTCGCCTTGCAAGTTTAAGCCACTTGTTTCGTGTTGTTTTATTGTGTGGAACATGCACAAATAACTTATTATGAGTTGTTATTGACGTATTATTACACTGGGGAACCGCACAACATTTATACACTTTGGTATTCATATTTAATAATTCAAATTATTTAATAAGCTTTTAAGGAACGTTTGTTTATATGACCTTGACGTCACTAGGGACGCCATGACACTTACAAGCGTTTTGGAGCTAATTTTAAATCTTAAAAACTAAAATGTAGTTTTTTCCTACTAAACCTTAATGCAGAAATATGTAATTCATAGTATTTATGATTCTTAACATTATAGGACAGTTTTTCAGAATCTGTCATCATGCCTATTGTATAACATTTTTGTGTTAATTTCCTAAATCAACTATGTTTATTTGACGTGAAACGTAAGGTGAAAGAAAGTCTTTAAAAAGTACTGCCCGCGCGCCAATTCCGTGCATTCGGAGGTCGAGGAAGTGGGAGGGTGTGCGCCGCGCCCGTAAGTCGCACCACACCCCGCACTCGCCCGGAACCAGTGTTGGCAACGATAAGAATGCAGGTTTATCAAGTCTTGTCGATTCAGTCTACTAGTGTAAATTTGCTTGTAGCTACAAATCTAGATTGTACTCTAATTTCAATAGAAATGTTGTCAATTTGTTAGAACTTTTAATTTAATCGATACACGTAATTATTGCAAAAAAAAATTTGAATTTTTATTCATTAATTTTTAATATAAAATCGACTTTAATTAGTTTAGTATTTAAATTGTGTTTATTACCTTCGTTTTTTTTTGGCGTGAGAAAGACGATTTATTTTTTACCTCAGCAGTTCGAACAAGCCTCACTCCAGGGAGTGACGAAAGTGCGACTTTCCTCACTCCAGGGAGTGAAACAATAGTTATTTACGGTACAAGTGCGGGAAAGAGGAAATTCGAAACGAGTGGCGATAAATTAAAACACGACCGCAGGGAGTGTTTTAAGTCGACACGAGTTGCAAATTACCTATTTACACGTGTATCGTACAACGTTTCACAGTACATACGGCCCTTTAAACTTTCGACATATGCACGAAAAGTGCTCTTTTCCGCACTAGTGTGAGAAAGTAGCACCATAATGTACTGTAAAGTATGTTTTTAATTTAGTGAAGGCCATGAACTGCCACTTCATACTTCTATTACAAATTCGTTTTTTTTTTCTCTATTACTCTGTGTAATTCGAAATACATTTTAACCTTTAATATGTTCTCACTACTGATGTGAAAAATTATATGTGCAACACGAGAGCAAAGTTATTCTACATCTCGTGTTTTTGAGTCCCTCGCTACGCTCAAGATTCTAACTTAGAATATTTCGCTTTCTCGGGCATCAAAATAAACACTCGCAAGAAAAACCAACTTTCCTCTCTTGTTGCACCAATAACTATTTATTTTATCAAAAACATACTAAGTAGTTGTTGCGAACGCAACCTTTTATTTGTATAATGCAGTAGCTAAACGCAGCCGTCGGGCTCGCTTACTATGCGAAGGTTTATTTAAAAGCACCAATATGAGCGCTCCACATAACCTGTATCGCGGCCAATTAGAGGCACCTAAATTTAGACTACCTTTTTACTATTCAAAATTAGCTTAATCACTCTTGCATCAGCCTCCATACCATTACCACCACTTCTACACCTTTAACCCCTTTAACCGTTTTCGTCAACTGTACCCTGTACCTCGTAACCAGCACCTATATATGCAAGATTAACTATAAAACTCCCGTGAGACTCAAACATATTAGATTATTTTAAACCGGGTCACTCACGGGGGTTTAAAATAATCTAATATGCAAGATTACACGTTTACTTCAAATCGAAGTCTTTTTATTTGTCGTCGAGACCTGCACGGCGGCTACTTATGCATATGTGCTGGTTACGAGTTACAGGGTACAGTTGACGAAAACGGTTAAAGGTGTAAAAGTGGTGGTAATGGTATGGAGGCAGATGCAAGAGTGATTAAGCTAATTTTGAATAGTAAAAAGGTAGTCTAAATTTAGGTGCCTCTAATTGGCCGCGATACAGGTTATGTGGAGCGCTCCTATTGGTGCTTTTAAATAAGCCTCCGCATAGTAAGCGAGCCCGACGGCTGCGTTTAGCTACTGCATTATACAAATAAAAGGTTGCGTTCGCAACATACTCCCGGGCGTTGAGACTTGAGAGACTCAACAGAAATCAAAGAAGAAAAATTCAAATCAAAGAAGAGAAATCAAAGAAGAAAAATAAATTATGTAATAGGGAGGGGGCACAAGTTATTATAAGCCCTACGGATGACTCCTTTCTTCGTCCGTATGTCGGCGACTCTGGTGACGTTGTTCGTGCCCGGGTACAGCTTCGTGACGCGTCCCAGCAGCCACAGGAGAGGAGGAAGTGCGCGGTCCTTGACTAACACCATATGTAGCCGCCGTGCAAGTCTCGACGACAAATAAAAAGACTTCGATTTGAAGTAAACGTGTAATCTTGCATATATAGGTGCTAGGTTACTAGGTACAGGGTACAGTTGACGAAAACGGTTAAACGTGTAGAAGTGGTGGTAATGGTATGGAGGCTGGTGCAAGAGTGATTAAGCTAATTTTGAATAGTAATAAGTTTTAGGCAAAAAATTCATTTTTGGTACAAGCTTTTATCGCTGACTGTACTTTTTTCCACAGGCAACTAATACTCATCGAGAAAATTCTAAAAACCCCAAACACAATTAGGTTGCGTTGTTTTATCACAGAGTTCCTATGGCCACCTCCTGTCTCCATCATCAGATCAGCTCGATGGTACCATAATATTGCATTGTCACACGACTTGCATATGTATGCAAATTTTCAGCTTCATCGGAAACCGGGAAGTGGGTCAAATTTAACTTGCAAGATTTGACCCTTACAAACATGTTACATACATACTTACATAGGTACATTGAAGTTAAATAAAAGCTTGTAAAAAGGTAGTCTAAATTTAGGTGCCTCTAATTGGCCGCGATACAGGTTATGTGGAGCGCTCCTATTGATGCTTTTAAATAAGCCTTCGCATAGTAAGCGAGCCCGACGGCTGCGTTTAGCTACTGCATTATACAAATAAAAGGTTGCGTTCGCAACAGTAGTTAATCTTTATTTTCATAATTATGTACCTATTTAACTTGCGCGCGGCGGAAATACAAGTTGCGTATTATCGATAACGTAATATCGACAAAATGACACCACTCTGTCCTGAGGCCTAACATTCCTAAGCCTAACATTCCTCATCCGTGCACGGAATTCGCGCGAGTAGAGGGCTCGGATCAAAAACCAGATGTAACGAAAAGTTATGGCGCGGTGGCTTATACGTATCTCTGTAACTATAATACCTATATGTATAATTTTCATATAGGTCATATATCAGTGTATAGAGGAAAGTAGCCTTTACTCGTAACTGCATGTGCCGCTGACATAGATGGTGCTGATTCTGCGCTAGAAACGACGAATTCGGAGTTAAAATGACCCCGATTTGCAGTGTTTATTTAGTAATTACTAGAGGGCGGAGTACAGGTGGCAAATTTCACACTAAATGTATGGGTTCGCCTAAGTATTCTTATGATTAAATAAATAACGAATAAATGATTAATTTTGCATAATAATTTTTAGGAACATAGAAATTATCTTACGAGCATACAAATATAATGTAATATGTTGTTAATATCTATAATACATAAGAATATGTTTTCTTATCAAAACATTATCATTAGGTACTAAATACTAGACTAAGAAGTTATACCTGCCAAACGATATATTATTTTCAAGACCAAGTCACCATTCATCGATATAATATTTTTTACCATATGCAACCTTTGATGTTTTGATAAGAAAACATATTATTATGTATATAGATATTAACAACATATTACATTATATTTGTATGCTCGTAAGATAATTTCTATAAGTTCCTAAAAATTATTATACAAAATTAATCATTTATTCGTTATTTATTTAATCATAAGAATACTTAGGCGACTCCATACATTTAGTGTGAAATTTGCCACCGGTACTACGCCCTCTAGTAATTACTCATCAGTCCATTAACCGCTTTCGGTGAAGTTGGTGTCATTTGATAGATCTTATTCCATTTAAAAAGAAAAATTATAAAAATAAATCACGCAGGGCAAATTTTACAACTGTTCTTTTTTGAGGCCCCCGTGTGCGAAAATTAATGCACAAAACTGACGCAAATTAACTCGGGTAGTAAGATGAAGCAAAAACGGTTCTTTATACGGTACCTTAACCCTATACTTGCCGCAAAATTAAGTGGCGAGTCAGTTCATAATGCTATCTCTTTCACTCTGTCACTCGCTCTTGGTCTTAACAAGGGTAAAGGAGATAGCATTATGATCTCAGTCGCCAGTTGGTATTGCGGCAAGTGTTCATCTCCTCAAATAATGCATTAGAATCTATGGTGCTATAGCGTGTTAGAAGTGTTAGAACTAGTGATGTGGGGTTACTGTAAATCATGAGAACAGAGAGAATCGCCGTATAACTTACGCAGTAACGTTCTCCGTACGGGTAATTATCGAGAAAGTTGTCTAAGTTTTCATGTTTTTAAACTTTTTTTTTACATAATTGATTTTTATTTAGGTAATAGAATCTGTACTGAAAAATTCAAAAAATCTGTTAAAAGTTTATTACCAAAATTACCGTAAATTACGGGGAATCTTCTAGGGTTTGCTCCCGGAATTCCCGGTTCTCGCCATACAAACTCAGTACCGGGAGCAAACCCTAGAATCTTCCCTGGAATGTTCTCGGGTAATTTTTCCAAGTTAAATTTAACTTTAATCAATGATATAATTAGATGTTGCAGAATACACAATAATATTTTATTAATTTAGGTTTACTTACTACTTACTACTAATGTTTAATAAGTTTCATGCGATGTGCGATTTAAAGTGTTTTAGTTAGAGAAAGTAGGTACTTGCCTAACGAAAAATAAAGTGAGTTCTCTATTATTTCAGCTTAATTGTATAAAATCCATCTCATAATTAATAAATTTATTCTTTATCAAAAAAATCAAAACTTATTTCGGTGATTTTAAAATAATACAAATATAATAATAATGTTGTGTAATCTAAAATCAAAATCATAAATATTTTAATAAGTCATATGTAAGCAAGCATTGATGTGTAAGGCCGCACGCCCACGGTGACTTTTTGTAGCGATGCTGCCGCGCGTCCGCATAGATACATTCGCGATGCGGTCGCTATATAGCTGTAGGGTGTACACAGCTCGCGACCACATAACACGATTCAGTCGCGATACCGTCGCGCTTCTGTCGCGATGCAAACGTGATACCGTCGCGCTTCTGTCGCGATGCAAATGCGATACCGTCGCGCTTCTGTCTCGATGCTAACGCGATACCGTCGCGCTTCTATCGCGATGCAAACGCGATTCAGTAACTGTATCGATGCAAACACGGTCGCGCGTTTGCGTCGTGAATCGCTGTAAATATATCATCTAACAATTTAAGGCAAAATCGAAAAATTTCTAGCAGTATGGCTACAAAATTATCACATCAGATTTTAAGCAGTCTGAGCTTAAAGAAATTTGCAAAGACGCCTAGAAACGTTTATTTTTCTCTCGCCTTATCTACAAAGTACAAACTAAATAAGTGCCAGTTGCACCCTCCGCACTTGACAGACTGATGAACGTCACCCGGCGCGCCGCGGCGGTTTACTATGAAACTTTCCATGCAATAAAATTTAGCGAACTCTTTAACGATGACAAACAGTTGGTGCAACCGACCCTAAAACTATGAAAAGGATTTATTTGTTTTTTTTTTATCACTCATTAAAATACAGGCTGAGCAAGACCTAATTTCCGTATGTCTGAGTTTCAGATTTCCCCTTACTTAGCTCACATTTTAGTTGCTCATTCTGTATGCAGTACTCGTACAATTTTCTTCCGTATTTTTGGACTTGTACAGGCTTGTTAGAATGGTAAAATCATGTGTTAGTTTTATGATGCACTATAATTCGTTGGTTTACGTCGAAAAAATAGCTAAATAACCCATATGGTTTTCAGGCTTGAAAATTATCGAAAACGGAATAAGGATTGAAGATAATAATGTGATGCCACAAGACTTGTTCATACGCAGATATTCACGTAGGACTTGAATTGATGCTCCAGCTCTACAAAGAATTAATTGACACCGAAGATTCGGTTAAAATCAATTATTAACGTGAAAACAAGAGTTAAAAAACAAACGATAAGCATAACTGTGTAAATCCACAGGAAGCCGTTACCAATTACCAGTCACATTGGAATTGCACATAAACGGCAGGCGAAGAACTATTAGGGTATTTTGTCCCTCCTTAATTTTACCTACAAAATGTTACTCGAAATCAATGTTGAAATGCGGACCGCTGTTATCACTACATGGTATAAAACAAAGTCGCTTTCCGCTGTCTGTATGTCTGTCCCTATTTATGCTTAGATCTTTAAAACTACGCAACGGATTTTTATGCGTTTTTTTTAATAGATAGAGTGATTCAAGAGGAAGGTTTATATGTATAATTTGTAAAGGTTTTGTGTAAATTAGTTGAACTACACTTGCAAAGCCGGGGCGAATCGCCAGTAATTTATAAAATATGTTTCATTTTGAAGATAAATGGCAGACTTGTGTATTTATAAACTGCTCATAAGGATGTTTCTTATGGTTTTACAATGTCTGTGAGTCATGATAACTTGAGCAATTATTTTTACTTCCTATGAATATGTACGTATTCTTTGCGATAGATTTGCGACGGGTGTGCGTCCGTCTTGGTTCTAAACAAATGGTTACCTTATGTTTATACATATACATACGTTATTTATTTTTCAAATTCGTTAGATCTGTAGCAACATGATTAAATGATTTTGCAATAGGCTCTATGAATTGCGCTTTTATAATTATTTCAACACACACTAAGTTAACGGTATATATATTTATAATATTTTTAACCGACTTCAAAAAAGGAGGAGGTTATCAATTCGACCGTATTTTTTTGAATGTATGACCTCAGATCTCCGTCATTTCTGAGCCGATTTGGTTTTTTTTGTGTGAATGTATAATATACTATATTGTACTATATTATAGTCCCTAGTTGGTCCCGTTTTTGTAAAAACCCAGTTTTGATGAAGGGATCCATTAGGAATCCAGGGAACTCTTCAAATCTTATAGGCATACATATACCGGTTTTAGTATTTTCATCAACAAACCAAGCACTTTCATCCAAAACAGTACTATTTGATGAAGTGGAACTACTGATGATGACCAGAACGGGACTCTTTAACAACGCATATTTCAATTTTGGCGAGTTAAGTCTTCTTCGTTATATTTGTTAAGCACAAGTAAATTCTGAAGGAACATTTGTGTTAAGATCTAGTTCTGATGATGGGTTACATGAGGTCCAACTCCTGAAATCTTTATAGCTTAGATATAGACCTTGAAACTTACCCAAAGTGCAATAATGTTTATTGACAGTTTGGCCAGACAGATGAAGAAACACTAAAACAGAAAAAATAAAATTAATCTTTAAAAAAAAAGAGTAAAACCGACTTCAAACGAAAAAAATAAAACATTATCTCGTCTTATATGCGCTTGCAAACTGATACGATTGAAGTCGGTGCCAAGCTAAATAGTTACAATACTGGTTCTTTTGTTCTTATCAAAATATACCAGGGCACCGACTTCAAACGTATCAGTTTGCGAGCGCATATAAAACCAGATAATATTTTATTTTTTCCCGTTTGAAGTCAGTTTTACTTTTTTTTAATAATAAAATCTTAAGAATACAAACAATACCATTGTTACCAAGTCTATTTCGGTTAACCCATTATGGATTATGGCTATGACGTAAGCATTCACAATAAAGCCGGTCGTGATATATGTTTACGTTGATTTGTCTTACTGCTCAATGCTTAAGGTGAAACAATTAAGAAGTACTAAATATCTTAGGTATACCTATATGGCCACTGGAGGCAGCTAGCATGGGCGTAGGAGCGGGCAGTAGGAGCATTGGGGGCAACTCAAATATCTTAGGTATATATGGCCACTGGAGGCAGCTAGCATGGGCGTAGGAGCGGGCAGTGAGTGCATTGGGGGCAACTCAAATTTCTATGATGAAAATATGTTTGTAATAGCACGCCCTCACTTTGTCCTGTCCCTGTCCAAGTTGGTTCAAAGTTAGCTTAGGCGGACTCTACTACACTAAAGGAAAAATGCTTTTATCAAAACTAAAGCAGGCTGACTGCATTCACATTTTTTAAATTTATTAATTATTGTATTAGATCTAGAAACCGAACAATTACAAAATTGTTAAAACTAGTTTCGCACATATTGACATACTGGACACGTAGGTACCAAGACAAGGTGGTGTGTTGTGTAGAAAAACTGTGAATGTTATTAAGGTACATACAATAAATACTGTTAATACTGTATTGTACTGTGAGGACCAAGTTAATTGTTTTTTTTTAGATTAAGTTAGTTAATTAGAAATAAACTGGGTGTTATCCTTGCTCGTCTCATTTATTTTAATAACGTGGTGAATTATGACTGAAAAACTATGAAAAAAATCAACCAAAAGTTATATGCTAAACGCCTTTGGACCTTATTTTGTTACATGTTTAATGCATGTATGGTTTTTGAGTTATACTTAGCCGAATAACTGCGCATAATTTTTTGTCTGACACGCATATAACTGGATTGCTAATAAAATTAAGAGCCAACAGGAGGTGAGCCCGGGTTCAATTTTGAGATTTCAAGTTGAATATCGCCGTCGCTCTGACGGGGGCGGTACCGCGTAGCGAGGGACTATCCCAGTGTATGGTGCACGCACACAGACGCGCACGCATTTTGCGCTCCTCGCCGGCCTCCGCTGGCCGGCCCGCTACGCTATAGCTATGCATACCACATACCACGCCACACACCACCCAGTTCTTTTCTTACTTTATTCTTCGATTATAACTCGTTCGCTCGCTACCACCACTAAGCGTTTGCTTATTCCCTGTTATTGTGGTTAACTCCTTGATTTTAAGTAACTGAATTCAATATCCTTCTACAACCTGCAATCTAATTAACATTTCGAGGTACAGAAGAGTAAAAAAACATAACATAACATGGACATACAAGAAAACATTGTTGTATAAAAACATATAAGATAACGGCTGTTAAATTAATCCAATTAAATATTTTTAAATATAAACAAAAATATTAAATTATAGTCGTGAGTATTTTAAAAGTAAAACTCCCTTATACCTTGACTACCATGACAAAGTATTTTACTTATAACTTACTTGGTTCGTATGAATTAGTGACATACCTAATTAAAAAAGAAAGCTATAACTCCCGCGGGAACAATAAGGTCTTTTCCCTTCAGTACACCTGCATAGAATAAAATCTTTTCGAGCAAGTGTGATTAAAAACAAATTTGCCGCTCTCCGGCTACGTGGAATAGAAAAAATTAGCCTCAGGTTAGATAAAATATCATAACAAAGAAACATGTGACATGTGATATTTCTTACTTTGATGTAATTATACAGTTTTATTAATTGTCCGTTTTTTATTTATGAGTCAGATTTTGATAAAAATGTTTGAAGAGCTAATTCTGGTCGGAATAAATATGAAACCTTAATTTGGGACAATAGTCTAGTCTACAAAACGTTCAAGGTGGTGAAAAATATAGTGTAAGCTGTTCGCATAAAAAAAACCGCAAATCGAGGTACAGGTTACCCGTTTGGTACACGTATACTAGAGGTCAAAACAATTTTTTTGACCCGCAGTTCCTAAAAAAAATTCCCTTAGGAGGGAGTGCTGAAACCTTTTTTTTATATATTTTTTTTTCAAACCTATCGTAATCTTCTCTTATCTATCATACGAAAGGGCTTTTTGAAGCGATTCTGAAAATATACCACATCATTACATTTTAGCCAGTTTTAGGGTTCCGTACCTCAAAAGGAAAAACGGAACCCTTATTGGATCGTGCGTCTGTCTGTCTGTGTGTCCGTCTGTCACAGCCTATTTGCTCCGAAACTACTGGACCAATTAAGTTGAAATTTGGTATACATATGTAAGTTTGTGACCCAAAGACGGACATGTAACGTAAACAAATGAATTTTAAACATGGGGGCCACTTTTGGGGGGTAAATGAGAAAATTAAAAATAAAGTATTTCAAACTATATCGTGTTATATATCAAATAAAAGAGCTCATTGTGAGAATCTCTAATACATTTTTTTTATAATTTAGGATAAACAATTTAGAAGTTGTTCAAGAAAATAGGCAAAAAATGACCATTCCCGCCCTTTATCTCCGAAACTACTGGGTCTAAAATTTAAAAAAAAAATACACAAAATAGATCTTTACCAAAAGATTACAGGAAAACCTATTGGAAATTGCAGTCAAGCGTGAGTCGGACTTAATTACTTAGTTTTTGATCCGACCCCTACGGGTTTTTTAAAGACATTTCAATCACGTTTCATATAAAAAATACATTGTTTAAATTTTGTAATGTACAGAACCCTTGGAACGCGAGTCCGACTCGCACTTGGCCGGTTTTTCTTAAATTGAAACAAAAAGAGTTTTCAAAACATACCAAGTTTGGGCTCCTCCAGTTACGATATGGCTGATTTTTTTGTACAATATACCACAAATGATACGTGATATCCTCATATCGAACCCCAAAAAAGCAATTTTAAAAATAATTTTATTTAGTTTTTTTTTTCAATACAAAGTGACACAATCTACTTCAATACCTATCTTACGAGACTTATGGAACTGTACTGCAGATACGGTACATATTAATCATACAATGATACGTAATATCCATATATCCAACGGGAAATACCTCTTTAACCCTTTAACTTGACCCCAAACTTGGTATGTTTTGAAAATTCTATTTGTTTTAATTTACAAAAAAAAGGGATTTTTTTAGGAACTGCGGGTCAAAAATTTTGTTTTGACCTCTTAGTATGCGTGTGCCAAACGGCTAACCTGTACATCGATTTGCGGTTTTTCATTGAAATTGGGCTTGTACGGCTGCCACTAATAGAGATACTAATTCCTAAAAATACGTATGATACCTCATTGGATTCGGAATGATGTCTAGAAAAATGTATTCGAAGCGTTAATTTATTTCCACATAAAAAAAGTTCAAAAGCTATTAACAAAAAACGGCCAAGTGCGAGTCGGACTCGCGCACGAAGGGTTTCGTACCATTACGCAAAAAACGGCAAAAAAATCACTGTTGTTTGGGAGCGACATTTAAATATTTATTTTATTTTAATGTTTCGTTCATATATTCAGATTTGTGTATGAAAATGTGAAACTATTATTTCTAAAATAAATTATTCGTCCCTAATTTACACAAAATTTATACCAAATTTGATCTCATAGATCATGATCAACAGATAGGTAGAAATAGAGGCAAACTGGACCGCAGAAGCCGACTTTTCCCCTTCCTTTTTGGGGGGTAGCCAGGACTTAATCTCGTAGCTAGTGCGTCAGCTCAGCTTTGTATGAACCAAGGAATAATAAATAGTGTTAAACGATATCCCCTGAGGCCAAAGTGCATACTCACTTTACTTACTTCGCCTACTAAGAGGCAAATCGCGACTTTGTTATGGTGTATCGATCTTATCACATCACTAGATTATCGACATTCAATGTCGACTATTGCCCATCACTTTTCTGTCTGTGTACGTATTTAGAAACTTGACCCCGCCCCTAAAATTAGTACGATAAGGACAACTGCAGCTTAGGCGAAAAATCCTGCGTAAAAATCTCAAAAATCGAGGTTTTGTACTCGACTGTTTCCTCCTCCAAAACATAACCAATCGTAACCAAATTTGGAAATCTAAATGATTATGAAATTGTCTGTGTCGGACTGTTTTGATTTTTTGGCTAATTGATATCAGTTTTGAATACCACGCCTCTCATTGCGGCATAGTCAGTGAGGCCATTTTTGGCCATGTTTGAAGGGCTCTAGCGCCTTAAAAAACAAAAATATCAAAAAAGCAAAACACACCGACACAGATATTGACAATATTAATCTGTGTTGAAAAAATCATTCCTCTAGCTTCAAAAACCACGGAGGAAACAGTCGAGTACGTTTGTATGGTGAAATGACCACTCCTGTTGGCTCTTAAGAAAGAATTGCCTAAAAAAAACCGACAGTCTGTACACAGGCTCGAACATTTAGGAACGGGGATGTTGGAGAGTCCTTTGTATTGGATTCCTCAGAGCTCGTACGCAGACTAGACGTTTTTAATCAGATATATGCAAGGAATATTTCTGAAGAACTTATGAGCAGCATAAGTTAGCAAAGTTTAATACAAGGTCATGGTGTGTCAGGTTTTTGCCTCCTAGGTTGACCTCGGTCCTACTCTTAGAATAACCTTAATCATATGGGGTGCTCGGGAAGAACATAAGGACCGGACCTATATCAAAAGATTAGGTTCAGTTGGGTAAAAGTGTTTAACAAAAAAACGTACACTTATAGTAATCTGATAACGACTTTATTGCTTAAGATATGAGTCGCGAACCTGTTTGACAATAAGTATGTCTATCTCTACGCTAGACTTCACAGCGAGTGACCTTGATGGAAAAAAATGGCATACTTACCTTAAAAACCGAATAGGCTGAGTCCAGTGTATTTTGTTTGACATATTGGTCACAAAATGCGACCACGAGTCCGCTGTTTAAATATTTCCTCCTGAGAATCCTGTATGTGGCCAAAACACCTGAGAACCCTGTATAAACAGTGGCCGGTAGTAAATTCTATTAATGTCGTTCTTGGCAAAGTCAGTCAAAATAATGCCTATATGATAGCCTGAAAGAGTCGTATTTTCTGAAGAAATACATATTTTTGTTCACCAAAATAATAATCAATGATAATATAGATGAATTAATCACAATACTGATGACGCCTTTCTATAGATTATCTGCAATGTAAGACAAGATTCAAATTCATTTTGTTCAGGGTATTTCTAAGTAATATAAGTCCTTGTCATGGTTGCGTCTTACGGGTCATTCTTTAAAACCAAACGTTATAAGGAACTTCTATTAACATTATCCTTTCATGTTGGTTAGGTATGTTACATATTAACATGGAACAGGAGTCAAAAGCAATCAGCTCTCAACTAACTATCATCTTCATGTCATCTTGACTAAGAATTACATAGATTTATTTAGGTCAACTCAGAACTCAACATTCAATCCAATATTAAATATAATTCCATGTGAACATTTTCTCTTGTTGTAAATCTTTGTATCGAAAACTGTTTGGAAGTAGAAGTTGTAAGTACCTTTTAAATTACTTTACAATCAACTATTTTCGTATGGTAAACAAAATACCATTTAGTTTTCAATCATCATTTAAGCTTACTTCGATTATGTGCAGTACGTAGGGTGTTAGAATGTCCTATGGGTTCGGAGGAACACGCGGCTTTTCTAGCGCCTATGTTATTGACAGTCGAAGAATTTAATTTTTTTAATAAAACCTAAGGGATTTTCTAACACTTCCATGTAGATACCGCACATTAATTTCTTTTGAACTCATTAATCAAATTGAACCATTGAGTTACAGGTATTTAAATATCTGGTAATTTTCAGACTTCAGTTACGTCTAATTCCATGCTACCCGAGGAAATTGTGAAAGAAATGAAAACAGAAGACCAAATTTTAGCCCAGTTAAGAGCATCTCAAAGCGCAGGGGCAATGGCCAACATGACGTTTTTGAGCGAACAAAGCAATTCCGGGAGCGTAGCGACTCCAGCCAAGCCGGAAGAAGATCCCGCAGTAATGAGCGCGACGCCTAACCTAGAAGAGTTGCATAAATTAATGCAAAAAGATACATTAATGACTAAGACGGATGTCCCAGAAAAAAAACCGGATATCAAAGAAGAAATTCAGGTAAACTAGTGTGTTAAATACACTACTGCCACAGGCGGTCGTAGCCTACAAAGGTTACAAAACAAAATGAACCTTAATATATTTTGATAAAGTTTACTGCGCCGTGTTATATTATATAAAATAGTCGTGGCGATCAAAAGGTTAAAAAGCTATCAAATACCCAACAACAACATTGAAGTTTAAATATTTACTAACTTATTCAGTGAGATAACTAAGACTAAGTATTGTTTATTGTTTATTTATTTATATCAATCAGACAGCACTAACAGATAAACTTTACGTGCTATTTGGCATTATATTACTTATTATCTAACATGCATTAATTACTTAATTCGTAACTGAAGTCTTAATTAATTAAGTATCTGAAAACGTTTAGTCATTACGTTTATACGGGTCTAGTCGATTAGAAAGGAAGGCTGATGAATCAACTAAGTTCATTAAATACCGGCCAAGTGCGAGTCGGACTCGCGCACGAAGGGTTCCGTACCATTACGCAAAAAAAAACGGCAAAAAAATCACGTTTGTTAAATGGGGCTCCATTTAAATATTTATTTTATTCTTCTTTTAGTATTTGTTGTTATAGCGGCAATAGAAATACATCATCTGTAAAAATTTCAACTGTCTAGTTATCACGGTTCATGAGATACAGCCTGGTGACAGACAGACGGACAGTGGAGTCTTAGTAATAGGGTCCCGTTTTTACCCTTTGGGTACGGAACCCTAAAAAGCAGTTGACGTGTTTATAACTATCGACGATCATCATAATCGTCACTTACTATCAATTTTCAACCACCCACCAACCTGTGGCCCAAGGTTATTCGGGTGTCAATTATGTCCTAATCCTAACTCTTATTTTCTTGTTGCGCGGTTCTCATAAAAGCAAATACATATATGTAAAGTAGTTTGTAGTTATAGTGGACGTATCCTAAGATAACATATCGGCACTACTTTGAAAAAATCTCGTATCTCACACTGCTACTCAAAACTTGAAAGGCAGTAACTCTGTATGCATCCCATACTTATATACCACATTTTTCTTTTGATTGACAGAACAAGATAAGAGTTTTTTTTTTTCAAAGTAGTGCCGATATTTTCAAACTCAAACTCAAACTCAAAAATTATTTATTTCAAGTAGGCTTAAAAATAAGCACTTTTGACAAGTCATACAGTCATAATCAAGAGAAAATAAAATATAACAAACATTCACTGAATAAAATAAAATTTTGAACGAATACAATTGGTTACAATTAATAAATTAATAGAGAATTTACATACAAGAAGGGAATAAAATGTCAGACAATTGGTAACAATTAATAAATTAATAGAAAATCAGTATCAAAATTACATACAAAAAATTGAATAAAATGTCAGCACAAGAAATAAAACAAACATAAATATCATTCAGTTCCAGGCAGTTTTGTCATTAATGTAATCTTTGGTACTATAATAAGCTTTACAAATTAATTTACTTTTAATGTATGTCTTAAATCTATTCATTGGAAGCTTAGTTATACTACTTGGCAGTTTATTGTAAAACCGTACACAATTACCTTCAAAGGAATTTTTAATTTTTTGCAGCCGTGTGGCTGGCACTGCTAACTTGTCCTTGTTTCTTGTGTTAATATTATGTACGTCACAATTTCTCTTAAAATTATGCATATGTTTATGAACATACACAATATTTGCGTAAATGTATTGGCAGTATACAGTTAGTATATTAATATCTTTGAACTTATTTCTGAGCGAATCTCTAACATTCATTTTATAAATTGAACGAATGGCGCGCTTCTGCAGTACAAAAATGGAATTGATATCAGCAGCATTACCCCAAAGCAAGATGCCGTATGACATTATACTATGAAAGTAGCTAAAATACACTAATCTTGCTGTTTTTTCGTCTGTTAAATGACGCATTTTGCATACTGCATATGCTGCAGAACTGAGTTTACCTGCGAGAATATTTATGTGAGGGCCCCATTGCAGCTTGGAATCTAACGTCAAACCCAGAAATACTGTACTATTGGTCATTTCCAGTTCCTCATCTTTGATAGTGACAGTCGTTTGTATATTCCTGACATTTGTAGTGACGAACTTTATATATTTGGTTTTCTTCTCGTTCAATAATAGGTTATTGACATTGAACCATTGCACTACTTTTGCTATAGCACTGTTTACATGATCGCTCGTATCTTCGTGACGCTTGACTTTAAAAATGAGGGAGGTATCGTCAGCAAACAGTACTATACCATGGTGATCTCTCACTAAGTACGGTAAATCGTTTATATAAATGAGGAATAGGAAGGGCCCCAATATCGACCCCTGGGGTACGCCCATTGAAACCAGTGATCCAGAGGACCGCTCTCCATTCACATCCACTTTTTGGATTCTCCCATCCAAATATGATTTTAGCAAATCCAGCGCTTTCCCTCTAACACCATAGAAGTGAAGTTTCCTCACGAGTGTTTCGTGACAAACGCAGTCGAACGCCTTAGATAAGTCACAAAAAATACCAATGGCATCATGTGACTCCTCCCAGGCATCGAAAATGTTTTTGATTAGTTCTATCCCAGCGTCAGTGGTCGATCGACCCCGAGTGAACCCAAACTGCTTGTTGTGCATCAAATTGTTCGTGTTAAAATGACTAAGTAACTGAGATAAAATTATCTTTTCAAAAATTTTGCTAAGTGTGGGCAGAACTGAAATAGGCCTATAATTAGTGGGATCGGTGGTACTACCTGTCTTAAATAGAGGAGTAATTTTGCTTTGCTTCATTAGGTTTGGAAACTCGCCACAGTCGACGCAGTTGTTAAATATGACTACTAAGTCAGGCACTAGTAGTTTAATAAGGGGCTTAATAACGAGAATAGAAACTCCCCTGAGATCACCGGTTTTTTTTACATTAATAGATCGAAATGCTTTTAGTACATCTAGGTTAGTAACGTATTTAAATTTAAATTCTGTGAGACATTTAAGCAAATTATTTTCTAACAATCCAACGGCAGACGAACTTGATGAATTAAGATGCTTGGTCGTGGTAACTGGTGCATTAGTAAAGAAAGTTTCAAATTCAGTAGCGATATCTGTATTAGATTCTATTACTTTCCCATTTACGTTAAGCCGGTATGTGGTATTTGTCTTTTTTTTGCGACCAGTCTCCTCATTTATTATTTTCCATGTAGTTTTAATGACGTCAGAACTATTTTTTATCTTATTGCTTAGAAAATTACATTTAGCTAAACGACAATTAAATTTGAAGCTTTTAGAAAACTGCTTTACATATTCTTTGAATTCATCGCTCGTTCTATAGCGCCGTTCCTCGTAAAGTTCGTATAATTTTTTCCTCTGATTATGTAAGTCTGCAGTAGCCCACTCACTAAAAGTATTTGCACCGCTAGCTACAACCGATTTAGAAGTGAATATTGTATTATACTCTTTTAAAAAGGTTTTGAAAAATTTATCGTACATATCATTGGGACCTAATTCCGCTGGCAAAATTGGTAACTGATGTGCAAGGTTATTCCTCATTCTCTCCAAACGCTCTGAAGTTACTGGTACAAACGTAATTTTCTTCTTTGTAGGACTTAAACTCCGTACTAGCTCAAATGTAATTAATTGACCCATGTGATCTGATTCCAGTGAACTGATTACATTTTTACTAATAGGAACAATATCAGTAAAAATGTTATCAATACAGGTTGCGCTCGTAGCAGTTACCCTTGTAGGTTCCATAAAAATATGATCTAATCTAAAAGATTTGAAAAGACTTATCAAACTAACACTTAAGGAAGAAGTTTCTAGAACGTTGATGTTGAAGTCCTCCACATATGACAAGTTGCTTTTTAATGTGTGAAAATTTTGATAAAATGGTTTCCATTTTCTTTTGGAAGATTTCAAAATTGCCCAAAGGTGGCCTATAAACACAAATGACAATTAACTGCTCTAATTCTACAGCGGCTATTTCAACAATTCTTTCGACAGACAAGGACACGATATCTTTACGTTCTTTGTATTTTAACTGATTGCTTATAATAATCATAGACCCGCCATGTATGGATTTAACTCTACTGAATATACTACCAAGTTGATGATTGTTGAAATTAAACATTATTTCATTAGAACTTAGCCAGTGTTCGGTAATGCACAATATATGTATACCGTTACAATTTAAAAATAACTCAATTTGTAAATCTTTACCTCTAATGCTTTGTATATTTTGATGGACCAAGTTGATGCGACTTACATGATTGGAATCCTTTTTTTTGTTATTATTGACTTATGACAGCACCCATTTAACGTAAAATTAGTTTGATCTATTGAAACTATAAAAAAATTGGCCTAGCCCGCAGTCTAACTGCGGTAGCAAGTGTCCCATGCGTAGGTAATCCATATAATATCGTACGCATCGTTATGACGGATTAAATTTTAGGCATATCTCAAACACTATGAAATGCAGGGCCTTATTAGCTATAAAGCTTTAATCATTGCTGACAGGTATTCCGAACAGGTTTTAAGACGATAGTGGACGACTGGGTAATAACGACGTATTGGGTTTAATAGAGCTATTAAGGCCGTTCCATCAGTTTGCCGCTGTCACTGTCACATTTCGCAAGAAAGAACGGGAAAGATCATACGCGCCAAGTGTCAATTTTGATCGAATTTTGTCGATTTTTATTTATTTTAATAACGTTAGATAGTTCATCATTGGCCACAGCATCTTTACAGATGATAGTCGCTGCAACTATCATCTGTAAAGATGCTGTGGCCAATGATGATGAATAACGTTACCTTACAATATCGAAATTCGAAAGCTATGAAATTACTATTTAAGTTAAGATTGTTTTTTCTTCTTTTTTTGTTTATAGTATCACATAATAAATAACCGAGTAAATTAAAAGTCCGAGTTAGAGGTTACTTTGGGAATTAATTATATCGAGCGAAGTGTCATAATCAGAGAGCGAAACTTTGGTGCCGATGACAGACGTATGACGTCAAGTCGCATATAGGATGTTTTTTAAAAACAACATTGTAACACCTCAATGATTCTTAATATTGATAATATATAAATTATTGTTTATTTATAAAAAAATATAAATTTTGCATATTTTCCGCTTATGCATTTTTCAAGAAAATTAGAAAAGTTTTTATTTTGTAATTGTTACCAAGGTATATTCGAAGCTATCATAAAATTTGTTAAATCCATGTTAAAATCTCGTTCTCGTTCTCTTTCAATATGCTTTGTTGTTTTCAAATGTTTCTCTATATTGCTTGTACATTTTTTACAATCAGAAAAGGAAATTTCTGCAAATACGGCTGCAAACCCCCCACTCCACGCGACTCCATAGCGACTTCAAACAATAATATTTCGGTTATATTTTATTAATAAAAAAATAAGTTAACAGAAATTGGTTGTCATATCCATTAATCTTGTTTTTAACATGACAAAGACAAATTATGTTTTTATACGTGGCCAGTACGTATAATAACTCTCAACTCAAGTTTCAATATCAGTATACTAAAGAGGCTAATAAATTGTTATTTGTTTAAGTATCTATAATCTAGATAACAACACTGTATTTAGCTTGACGTCATACGCCTGTCATCGGCACCAAAGTTTCGCTCTCTGGTCATAATTCGTGTATCGGAAGCTATGTTGTTAAAGATAATATAGTCAAGAACTACATATATTTTTTCCACGTCTACAAATATCAACGCCTCTTAGAAAAACATGATCATATAAGGAGATTTTTCGCCTTCTGGCTCAGGGAACCGCCTTAAGGTACAAAAAAATCTTCTAATCAAGCGATACCAATACAGTGAAAGCATTATTTTAGACACCTATGATTATGACTTCCCACTGCCGTTTACTCCTATAATCACTACACCTTATAAAACAAAGTCCCCCCGCGTCTGTCTGTTTGTGTGTATATACTTATGTTCGCGATAAACTCAAACACTTCCGAGTGATTCTTGAGGAAGGTTTAGGTTCATAATTTGTTAAGGTTTAGTGTAACCCGTGCAAAGCCGGGGCGGGTCGCTATAGTCCCTTAGTTACCTTGGATTGTTTTCCAGTGTTGCTTTGCTAATGGGCTTTGTAGACTGGTTGCCGCTTGCCTGTGATTCTTAACTCTCATTCACACCACCAACTCACATTGATAAAAATCTTGTTATTAACGGTCCATTTGGTTTATGTAAGCAAAAAGATAATATATTTACGAAACTCTCTCTTTACATCTTTATTTACCAAACACCAAAATGACGATCAATGTAAACGTCAAAGTCGACAATAAACATGTCATAATATTGTCTTTGGTTACCGCGATAGTTACTCATGAAATAAAACTATGAAAACGGATTATATCGCGTATATTGAATTTATAATACATCCCGACGTTTCAAACCCTTTACAGCGTTCGTGGTCAACGGGTGACTGAGGAAAAATTACAAAGTGCAAAAATACCCACATAATAAAAATAATGAACAATCATACACTATAAACTTTAAGGCTGGTTGTACATGCAAAATCGGTTCATAAGGCTAGTTATACACTACAATTAATTTCAAGTAAAGATATATATATATATACGCGATAAAAACTACGCCGGCTCCAACCCTACACCACGGACCCGAGAAGATTTAATTCCCTCCTAAATTGTAGGAGGGTATCCCAATATGGGACCGGCAACAAACTCGGCTCTTTTCAAAACATATTATACTCAGAATGTCCAACATCATCCAACACTAAGGTCTCACAGTCTGTCTCGCTTGCTCCTTTATCAAATGGACTATAGGATCCCAAGCTGGTGGTAGAGAAAAGCCATCTTCCCTATTAAAGTTTGGATATTTCTTAATCTCAATGGCCTCGCGCAGCATTCTGGGTATGTAACGCTTCTCCTTGGCAAGAACCAGAGGCTTATCAAACTTGATTGAGTGATTGGCTTTATCCATGACATGCTCACAGACTGCAGACCTAGGTCGACGGTGCTTAACATCAGCTATGTGTTCCTCCACCCGAGTGGAAATGCTCCGTTTCGTCTGCCCGACATATGATAGGCCACACTCACAGTCCAGCCTGTACACTCCTGCAATCTGTAGAGGGGTATTGCATTTTACAGGCCTCAGGAATTGTGTCATCTATAGGTCATAGGTATTGTGGTATCTGTAGGTGTTGTGATTGTGAATATACGCGATATAATCCGTTTTCATAGTTTTATTTCATGAATAAACATGACAAATAACAACTTCGTACGTGAATAACTAAATACGTCAAAAACAGTAAGTAGGTATACAACCTCATGTTATGATAACAGCCTATGACAATTATTAACATAGTATTTGAAACTTGTAGACTGGACGCGGCTCAAAATGGAAAGTCAGTTTTCGTCACTTAGGTTCGTTTCTTACAAATACCCCTTTACCGAAATTTTTAATAAGAGGTATATACGAAGAAGACTTGAGACATTTAGGTGCGTATATGATTTGAGTTTGCCTGTAGCCGCGAACGTAATGTGACGCTCAGATCTCTGGCAGAATACCTACCGTGAAAACTAGTTTCACCTAGTGAAAATGCGTATTCCCGAAAAGTCAAAACTAGGTTTCACCATGTACTTTTGCGACAAATAGTTTTGAAAAATTCGAGTTACAACTAGTGAAAATGCGGTTTGGAAAACTAGTTTTACTCGTGAAAATGGGTTTTCACTGGGGTGTTACATAAAATTCGTTTGAACTAGGTAAAACGCCTTTTATAGTTTATTGCCATGAAACTGTGTTGTATCATATTGTACCTATAAATGACCATTCATTTGTAATATGTATAAGGTTCCTATCTGCCCATCACATAACCTTTATCCAGGTTTACTTGACAGTAATTTGACTAATCAGATAGTGAACTGTCATCGTACTTAATGCAAAGGGATATTGTGTATATTGTTTCAACGAATTAGACACTATCTAATAAATATTAAATGACATTGTTATCTCTATACGTCTTACTAACTCTATGTGCTTTATTGTGTAAAAAAACAAAACGACAGTGAAGAACGGAATTCGTAATTTAAAAATTGGTTGGAAAGCCCGTTCGAAATTAAAGCTTATTTGCATTATAACAAGGTTGTATTTTTTAGATCTTTTTTTCTCTCATGCGTTTAGTAGACTATTACAAAGAAATGAAATAACCCACAAAAATAAGCAAGTTGAATTAAACTTTGTGTCACACACATAAGTCATTAATTTCAATGCCAAAGTTTTAAGATCTTTCTCGCTAAAACGACTTTCTAATATGAAATTACCAGTCTGAGAAGCTTATCCAAGCTAGTAACTTAACCTAAGTAACCAAAGACCAGGCTGCAGTTAACAAACTAATAAAGATAAGGTTAACCTGATAATTTTCCCGCCGTCTCCATACTCGATTTAATTGGTTACTGGCTGGTTAGCTGCCTGTTACCTATAGTTTTTGCGTAAATCCCCAGGACAGAGGAGAATCTTTTTGTATGAAAACTTGCAACTTTAAATGCATTTTTTATCGAAACTACTGCAGTCTAAAATGAAGTCAAAATCAGTCCATCGAATCAATTTTTTGCAAGCTTTCTAATGGTAACCCACTCGATTCTTACAAAAAAAAAAAACAGGTTACCCCTCTCAACCTCCTAAATTACACCCTAAAATAAGAAATAAGCGGTTTTGACTTATTTACAATATTAGTGGTGGTACTTGCTATAACTGTTTCAAATTTTAGGTATCTATGTCAAACGGTCTCTGAGAAAAACGCATTTAACTGATTTGCAAGTAATCCGTAATCAAGTAATAAGTGTTCCGTTTGTCAAAACAAAGTTTTGCACGGAACACTAACTAGCAATCACATTAGGTCTTTTTAACCGACTTCAATTTCATAGAAGGGAGGAGGTTCTGTATTCGGTTGTGGCTATTCTTTTAAAATGTATGTTCACCGATTACTCCGAGACCCGTGTTCCGATTTCAGTAATTCCTCTTCTGTTTGAAAGAAGTTACCTCTAATAGACCGCGGGCCAGGAACATATTTCCATGACCAATCGCCTCCCGGGCGAAAACTCGTACAGTGGTTAACGGCTATGTATGATGAACCCTCGTGAACGTCAGCTGGCGCTCCGTTGGTGGGTTGAGGAATGGCAGCAAATAGTCTATAAAAAAATTTAGTCATAGCCTCCCGCTTGATACTTTGTCAGATGATAGTTTAGATGCAATTGTAAGTAAACAAAATCGTCAGCCGATTGTATCGCTGTGTAAAGACCGTCAGCTGGTCACATGAACATGTAAAAAAGAAAATTCTTTTCAGTCATCGGCGTCATCGCCTCCCGTTTGATACTTTGTCAGATGATAGTTTAGATGGTATTGTTAATAAAACAAATCGTCAGCCGGTCGTATCGCGGTGGAACGACCGTGTTACGCGTTTCGGTAGCTTCCATTCCTCAACCCACCAACGGAGCAGCAGCTGAAGTTCACGAGGGTTCATCATACATAGCCGTTAACCGCTATACGAGTTTTCGCCCGGGAGGCGATGACTGACGTAATTTGCGCCTGGCTCGCGTCGCGGTCCAGAAGGTGTTTTCGTAATATTTTTGGTTTTGATCTGACGATGTAATCCATGAGGAATTGAGGGAACTCTCCAATTTTTAAAGGCACGTGTAAGGTGATTTCGGTGTTTTCTAAAGTAACTCAAGCATTTCCTCCAAAAAACCACCAATTTAATGTAGTGCAACTGTAGCCTAACCACGAGTTTGACACTACATATTCGCCAACGTCTTCGTAACTTACTTTTTATTCATCTCGCTCGCACTAATATGACAGTAAGTTACGCACACGATAGCGAATATATCAATGTCAAACTTGTGGTAAGACCAAGGACGAAATGTGGAACTTCCTCGTATAATTGGGTGTATTATGATTTTTGATGTAGATAGTGTTGGAAGCAACCAAGACTGAGAGGTGAAGGTAGAGGGGGTGTTTGGGGGGTCTGAGATTGGGGGTTGAGGGGGCGGTGAGCAGAGATGTACAAGATACCCTATAAAAAGTATCTAAAATACAAAATACTAGGAAGTCAAGTATCTAAGATATCAGATACAAGATACTTCTGGAAATTGTATTTGAAATACAAGATACGTATTTTCAAGATACTTTTTTAAAGATAATATACTTTTTGAAATAAAACACATTTTTTTAGAGTTCCGTACCCAAAGGGTAAAAAGAAAACCGGGACCCTATTACTAAGACTCCTCTGTCCGTCTGTCTCTCTGTTCGTCTGTCACCAGGCTATATCTCATCAACCGTGATAGCTAGACAGTTGAAATTTTCACAGATGATGTATTTCTGTTGCCGCTATAACAACAAATACTAAAAAGTACGGAGTTGGCGTTGGACTCGTTGGGCGAGTCCGACTCGCACTTGTCCGGTTTTTTTTTGTTTTAAGGTTTATTTAATTTACGTTAATAAATTGTGTTACATAAAATGTAGTGTATTGTATTATTAATTGCAAAACATTCTGATTTTGGCTTAGTTTAGTAGTAACTAAACTATATTACTATCTAACTATCAAATTTCCCAAATTGGGACTAAGTAACACCAAATATATAATTGAATCGAAGCATAGATTTCTTACGCCAACAGCAAAGTGAAAACCGGCTAAGTGCGAGTCGGATTTGCGCACGAAGGGTTCCGTACCAAAAAAGTCACGTTTGTTGTATGGGAGCCCCACTTAAATACTCATTTTATTCTGTTTTTATGACACATCATCTGTGAAAATTTCAACTTTCTAGCTATCACGGTTCATAAGATACAGCCTGATGACAGACAGACGGACAGAAGTCTTAGTAATAGGGTCCCGTTTTTACCCTTTGGGTACGGAACCCTAATAAAAACAAACTCGTTTAGTTAATAAATTATAAATTTGATTTTTGTTAAATTAAGTAGGTATTTTAGGCATTTAGACTTCGACTTTTTTAATAGGTAGATCGTTTAAATCATACGAATTCCGAATCGATTTTTAAAAAACCGATACTCTGGCAAATACTAAATCTCTCCCTAGTCCTAGTCATATCACTGTGACGTGCGGTCTCTTTCGTTCTACGGTTAAATGACATTTAGGTGAGCGAGTCGGGCACATACGAACTTGAGACTTTTTTCGCGATGAACCGCGAAAATTTTAACCGCCTTAAAAGACGGTTACAATATTCAAAGTTGATAAGAAGAAAAGTAAAGCTGCGTTTAGTTACAACACGCTGCGTGCGTTTTGAAAATAAAACTGCGAACTTAATTATAAAAGTATCTTGGTAAAAAAAGTATTTACAAAATACTAAGATACCAACGGAAAGTATCTAAATACAAGATACAAGATAAATTTCTTAAAAGTATCTAAGATACAGATACAAGATACGTATTTTGTATCTTGTATCTGTATCTTAGATAAGTCACATCTCTGGCGGTGAGTTGATGGATCGGGGACTGAGGGGTTGGGCATTGAGGGATCGGGGGTTAGGTTAGGTTAAAACAAAATGAAAAATTTACATAAAAAAGAAAACCGACTTCAAAAAGGATAAAATAAAATATTGTCCTTTATTAAGTATATGCGGTTCCAACTGAAGTTTGAAGTCGGTGCCAAGCCAAATATTAACAATACCGGTCAAAAATAATCAGCTTTATGTCTATAAATTACATTACAACTATACTAATATAAAAAAGTAAGTAATTCTGTCTGTCTCTTTGTCACCTTTTCACGGCTTTGTCAGTTGTTTACAACTGAACCGATTTAGGTGAAATTTGGCATGAAGGTAAAAAGTTTAACCCCGTAGATGGTCCATGAATTGTTTTATATTTGGAAATGAAGTTCTATGGATAAGGTAGTACCTACTGGAAATAACTCTGTCCACCCAATTCCACACTTGCGTTAATGGACAGTTCGAAAATTAGTAAAAATAGCTCTTTAAAAAATACGACGGCACATAGATGCATTGGATTTATAATAATGTACCGACAAACATGGTACGGACTGTGCTAAGAAGGTTCGACCGTGTGTTTTAGGTACCTACAGAAAGTATTGCCGCCGTGTAAGGCAATCCAACGTACATTACATACTTATACAGGGTGGCTAAAAAATAAGTGCATTCCCGTTGCCAGGGAGGTTTTGGGATTATACTAAGCAACTTTTACTATCGGACCAACCACGAAATCGCGAAATAAAAATTGACCTTCCCATAGAAAATGGACCGATCAAAATGTATGAAACTGCCAAATTCTTTTTCGCGATTTCGGGGTTGGTTCTATAGTAAAAGTTGCTCAGTATAATCCCGAAACCTCTCTGGCAACGGGAATGCACTTATTTTTTATCCAGTCCACTCCAGGGAGTGACGAAAGTAGGCTTGTTCAAGCTGCTGAGGTGCAAATACTATAGGTTTGCATCACTGTCAAACGGACTAATACTTGTTATCATAAAAAAAAGGTTTTTTTCATGTGGCTGTGAAAGAGTAACTATCATCAGATTTTTCTGAGAATTTTCCAGGCGGTATTTTCTTTTGTTGACACAATATTTGTAATAATCGTATTTTTGTAGAATAAATCCGACAAAGCAAATAAATTGGAGCACTCACTGGAATCTGTAAAATGTAACGAAAGTATGCAGATAAAACAACAGGAGTCGAAGCAGACGAAGCCAAACAAAGCTGACATTGAAAAAGCTACCAAGAACAAAGAGAACAAAACAAAAGCCAAGAAATGTAGGGAAGAAAAGAACGGACGGGAGGAAGGAGCTGAAACCGCTAAAGAAGAAGATTTAAATAAAGTAGAGGTAAGATAACAGGCACCCGTTGAGCAGGCAGTCCTTTTAATAGGGCGGGTGGCACCCAAGCATCTGTCACCGTTAATGTAGGGAAGAAAAGAAGGAGGAAGGAGCCGAAACCGCTAAAGAAGAAGATTTAAATAAAGTAGAGGTAAGATAACAGGCACCCGTCGAGCAGGCACTACTTATAATTAGTACTATGCCTTATGGGAAACTGTCGAAGAGATAGTTCAGATCCGGAAACCGCTACCAAATTTTAGTATGTTGTTGGGCATGGTATTGGGTCTCCAAAACTGCCGGGAGACAGCGGCGCCGACCATCTACTTCAGCGGAATGACGTCATCAAAATGGCTCCCGCCTTGTTGCGAATATTGCATATTGCACCCCAACTATGCAATGCACATACACGTGTGGGGTATTAAATGAAAGCCAATTAAATGTTCCATATTTCACTAATACACTATGTACCAAAATATACAATAGTTTAAGAGAAATTTAAAAATTTTCGATTATTGGGGTTTTTCAACCAAACCAAAAGTCGGACGTTAAAGCAATGTACTACAAAATTAAAGCTGATATCTCAAGCCATACAATGATATCAAAATAATCAAAATCAGACCAACAATGTGAAAATTATGCATCAAAATGTAGGTATTTGCTAGAACAAATGCATTACAGTTAAAAATATCTAAATTGGTCATTTTCAGGATAATTCGCATAAGCTTCTAGTATGTTATTAGCAATATAAAAAGGATCATAAAACTGCTGGGAGACAATCTCTATAGTGCCTGAGTAACAAACAATGGCGTCATACATGTGACCGCTGCCGAAATTTGCAAAATCTAAATTATAACTATACCATGAGTCATACATACACGTGTGCTATATCAAACGAAAGGTTATTAAATATATTATGATTCGTTAATACATTATTTATAAAAGCAATGTATATTTTAGGAGCTACAAACAAAGAAAAACCACTTTTTTGAGAAAATTTCGTGCATATATATTTTATAGCTCAACTAAAAACGTTATAACAATGTTGCGTCTAATATAAAAGAAACCAGTTATTCAACTATACGTCACAGGTAAAATTTTTAATTTCTGATAAAAACGGTGGAAGTTGTACCAAAAAAACTAAAGCGCGCCTATAATTCTACCTTAATGCGCTCATATTATGCAAAGAATAGTTCTAATTATGGGGTATTAAATGAAAGAACATTACATAAAATACATGAAAACGACATTTTGGAGTGGAATCATAATTTATAAAATGAATTTGAAAAAAAATACTGACAGAAGCAAGTACAAAATAGGTGTTGAAGTCCGTGACTTCTGAGCTAGGTAAAAATAGTTATTTGTTATACAAGGGTGCAAAGTTGTATTTTACCCGCGAGTGTTTCAACACACGAGAAATAAAATACATTTGCACCCGTGTGTAACACAAAACTTTTCCCCTCACTATAGCGAGGAAAGTGCAACATCCACAGACGTTAGATCATCTTCATCACTGGAATCACTTATTTTTTTACGATATTATAACAGAAAACACTGGAAATTCTGATTTTTACGTGAGTCGGTGAGAAGTGTTTTTAAGTAAAAATTTTGTTGACAATGTTGACATTTCTGTTCTGACGTATGAAATGTCAAGGATGCGTTTTGAAATGAGGGCTATCGTTTTTTTGCCCACCAGTTGGCGCCTCTGTTGATGGTGGTCCAAAAGACTATAGAACAGCTGTCAGTCATTGAAGTGACAAATGACATTTGACATTTCGAACTATGGAAAAGACCTCCATCTACACTAGCGCCCCTAGCGGCGAATTCATACGCGATAGCCCTCATTGCATCGACTCAACTTGTGCGTTCAGAATTATATTTAATATCATTATAAAAAATCTAACGTTTCTTATGGAATTTGCAGGTTTATGACTTAAAATTATTAAATAAAGCTGAATTTGGTATTTTTTATTAGATTCTCAAACCATTTATTTAAAGATAATTAATATCGAACGAACTATTATTATGAGCGTTTTACGTTTTGTTATCTGTCAAGCTACTTAAACACGCTCCATCCAAGGTCAAATTACTTTCCCCACTAGTGGATAAAATGCGTTTTTCCCCGCTTGTTGTAAAGGATAAAAGACGGTTTTCCGAGCTAGTGAGGGGAAAAGTTTTGTGTTACACACGGGTGCAAATGTATTTTATTTCTCGTGTGTTGAAACACTCGCGGGTAAAATACAACTTTGCACCCTTGTATAACAAATAACTATTTTTACCTAGCTCAGAAGTCACGGACTTCAACACCTATTTTGTACTTGCTTCTGTCAGTATTTTTTTTAAATATTTTTTTTCAAATTCATTTTATAAATTATGATTCCACTCCAAAATGTCGTTTTCATGTATTTTATGTAATGTTCTTTCATTTAATACCCCATAATTAGAACTATTCTTTGCATAATATGAGCGCATTAAGGTAGAATTATAGGCGCGCTTTAGTTTTTTTGGTACAACTTCCACCGTTTTTATCAGAAAGTAAAAATTTTACCTGTGACGTATAGTTGAATAACTGGTTTCTTTTATATTAGACGCAACATTGTTATAACGTTTTTAGTTGAGCTATAAAATATATATGCACGAAATTTTCTCAAAAAAGTGGTTTTTCTTTGTTTGTAGCTCCTAAAATATACATTGCTTTTATAAATAATGTATTAACGAATCATAATATATTTAATAACCTTTCGTTTGATATAGCACACGTGTATGTATGACTCATGGTATAGTTATAATTTAGATTTTGCAAATTTCGGCAGCGGTCACATGTATGACGCCATTGTTTGTTACTCAGGCACTATAGAGATTGTCTCCCAGCAGTTTTATGATCCTTTTTATATTGCTAATAACATACTAGAAGCTTATGCGAATTATCCTGAAAATGACCAATTTAGATATTTTTAACTGTAATGCATTTGTTCTAGCAAATACCTACATTTTGATGCATAAGTGAGGGGAAAAACCTGTTACAGAAGTCAGAGTCCTCTCCCAGACAATATAAATAGGCAAAATTTGCTGTCTACGTTTAATGTATTGTTTACATGGAACTACTGAACTGATTTTGATAAATGAGGCGTCAATTAATTCGCCTTTGTAGGCCAGGTGCACAAAATTAAACTTAAATTTTAACCGACTTTCAAAGGAGGAGATTGGGTACTAAACGAAACCGTTGTTTTGCTTATTTATCAAATAAATTCAATTTATAAATTATAATTCCAGTGCAAAATATCGTTTTCATGTGTTTTATGTAATGTTCTTTCATTTAATACCCGATAATTAGGACTATTCTTTGCATAATATGAGCGCATTAAGGTAGAATTGTTGGCGCGCTTTAGTTTTTTTTTGTACAATTTCCACAGTTTTTATCAGAAATTAAAAATTTAAGCTGTGACGTATAGAATAACTGGTTTCTTTTATATTAGACGCAATATTGTTATAACGTTTTTAGTTGAGCTATAAAATATATATACACGAACTTTTCTCAAAAAAAGTGGCTGGCAGCTTTTCTCCTAAAATATACATTGTTTTTATAAATAATGTATTAACGAATCATAATATATTTAATAATCTTTCGTTTGGTATAGCACACGTGTATGTATGACTCATATAGTTATAATTTAGATTTTGCAAATTTCGGCAGCGGTCACATGTACGACGCCATTATTTGTTACTCAGGCACTATAGAGATTGTCTCCCAGCAGTTTTATGATCCTTTTTATATTGCTAATAACATACTAGAAGCTTATGCGATATATCCTGAAAATGACCAATTTCGATTTTTTTAACTTTAATGCATTTGTTCTGGCAAATACCTACATTTTGATGCATAATTTTCACATTTTTGGTCTGATTTTGATTATTTTGATATCAGTGTATGGCTTGAGACATCAGCTTTAATTTTGTAGTACATTGCTTTAACGTCCGACTTTTGGTTTGGTTGAAAAACCCAAATAATCGAAAAAAAATTCCATCTTTTTTATTTATTTTTAAATTTCTCTTAAACTATTGTATATTTTGGTACATAGTGTATTAGTGAAATATATAATATTTTATTGGCTTTCGTTTAATACTCCACACGTGTATGTGCAATGTATAGTTTGGGTGCAAAATGCAATATTCGCAACGAAGCGGGAGTCATTTTGATGACGTCATTCCGCTGAAGTAGATGGCCGGCGCCGCTGTCTCCCGGCAGTTTTGGAGACCCAGTACCATGCCCAATAACATACTAAAATTTGGTAGCGGTTTCCGGATCTGAACTATATTCCCATAAGGCAGTGCACTAAATAGGGCCGGTTGCACCTAACCATCTGTCACCATTAATGTAGGGAAGAAAAGAAGGAGGAAGGAGCTGAAACCGCTAAAGAAGAAGATTTAAATAAAGTAGAGGTAAGATAACATCCGTGGAGCAGGCACTACTTATTAGGGCCGGTTGCACCTAACCATCTGTCACAATTAAAGTGGTCGCTAAATTTTATTGTATGGGAATTTTCAAAGTTCTTTGCTCAGTGGTGTTGATCAGTCTATTAAGTGTGGTTGGTGCAACTGGCCAAGTCAATCGTTGCATCACAGATATTCCTGTCTATGTTTGTATTGTGGGTCACATAGGATTAGGATAGGATTTTTTAGCTGTGGTATAAATAAGTACTAGTCATCTAATAAAGTGGTCCGTTTTAAGTTCTTTTTTTATTTATTTCGAAAGTACCTATGCTACAATAATTTCTGCCATGTATTTTTATAATACCGTTTTTACTTCTTTAACTCTTTTAATTAGGATTTTTTAATACGATCAAACAATAAAAAATAGTGTGGGATATATTTCCTTCACATACATTCCCATCGTGTTTCCGCCTTGGAATTTACATATTTTTACATTACTTCAACTATTACAGAGAACGTCTGAAGACTCGTCACCTTCAAAGAGCAAAAAAGAAGACAAAGTCAACAAAAAGGAGCTTGAAAAAGAGAAAAAGGTAAGTCCTAGAACTAACACACAAACGAAAACTGGGTTCATACGAAATGCCAAAACTTTTTGGCACAAAACTGACACTTTCAAAGGATGTAAAGTATATAGGCATAATCCTGGACGATAAACTGAACTGGAACAAACACGTGGACAATAAACTGAACAAAGCAACAGTAGCCTTTTGGCAATTGCCCGGATGGTGGGCAAAAGATGGGGACTTGCCCCTCACATTATACTGTGGCTGTACAAAATGGTAATAATGCCAATGATCAGCTACGGCGCGGTGGTGTGGTGGCCCCGCACCCAGCTAACCACAGTAATAGACAAACTAAATAAAACACATAGACTAGCATGTGTGGCTGCAACGGGCTGCATGAGAACTACTCCGACTGCGGCTCAATAATGCTAGAACTCCTGTCACTACACATATACATACAGAGAGAAGCGGCTGCCACAGCTCTTCGTTTGAAAAATCTAAACCTATGGACATCTTTCAGCTCATCGCACAAGAAGATCTATGGAAATACGATCTCAAAACTGCTTATGCTGGAAGCGCCTATCGACAAAATACCAAAAACTATGATCTTCTGGAGAGATTACGCCATATCGTTACCAGAAGATCCGAAAGAAGGATTAAACCAAATAAACCTAAGAATATTCACAGATGGCTCAAAAACAAACGAAGGGACAGGATGTGGTGTCTTCTCAGAGGACCTGAACATACACATCACTAAATCCCTTGGTGAACACAATACGGTATTCCAAGCTGAATGTGTAGGAATAATAGAAGCTTGCAATGCTATTACAAGACGACAAGTGAAACACGAAACCATACTAATACTGTCAGACAGTAAATCGGTACTACAAGCGCTATGCAGTGACAAACTTACTTCAGAGCTTATACTTGAATGTCATCGGAGCCACACTGAAGTGAGCAAAGAAGGCAACAAAGTAACAGTACAATGAATAAAGGGGCATAGTGGATCAAGAGGAAACGATGCAGCGGATGAACTGGCCAGGAAAGGTTCAGAAACACCGGCATATGAACCCGAGCCAATCATGCCCCTACCAATATCGTACAAACACAACCAGCTAGAACAACATCACAGACAACTGCACAACAAGTACTGGAATGAAATGAAGACATGCAGGCAAACCAAAGAAATTCTACCGGAACTTAACCACAAGCTTACCAAAATATTACTGAAAACACCAAGAAGCCAACTACGTAAAATAGTAGGATTAATAACAGGACATAACACACTAAACAAACACCTACATAATATGAGTAAAACGGACAGCCCCATGTGTAGAGCGTGCATGGCAGAAGAAGAAACAACAAAACATTCTCCTAGACTGTAAACAGGTAGAAGTATATAGGAGCAAATACCTAGGGAATCCATGCACACTAAAGGAGGCAACTAGCAACCTGAAGACTTTGCTAGGCTTCGTGGAGGAGCTAGGGTGGTTAGAGTAGCGCTACCTCGTTTCACGCAAAATAGGCACATTGGATGTCGAGTTGCGGAAAATGCCCAGCAAAACTAAAGTCCTAGAACTACACAAAAGCGCGGTTTTGTTGCTAACAATAACCTCAATGTTAATTATTAAAATTAATCGATTTTAAAGTTAACTAACAAAATACGTCTTGTTGACTCGAGACTAAATGCATTTTTATGATGTCATTCCTGATTGAATACGATTAGAGTTAATATCGGGTGAACCATTTGGGTCAGACTAGCGGAGTGAAATAGATCAACTGATATGAAATGAGCTCAACTATAATTTATAATGTCATTCCTGATGGAACACGATTAGAGTTCATATCAGGTGAACAATTTGGGTCAGGCTAGCAGAGTGAAATAGATCAACTGATATGAAATGAGCTCAAATATAATTTATGATGTCATTCCTGATGGAATACGATTAGAGTTCATATCAGGTGAACCATTTGGGTCAGGCTTAGCGGAGTGAAATAGATCAACTGATATGAAATGAGCTCAACTATAATTTAAGGGTAGAAAACTTAGTTAAAGTTAATTTAGTATTTACTACAATGTTAATATGACGGAAGGTTTTCAAACTCATTATTTGACTTGGGACTTTTAGTATATCTAGAATCCAAATAGTACATTTCGAAGCTAGTGCGGAAAGTATGTCATTACATCACGAGTACCGAGATATCTTTGCCACGAGCCGTAGGCGAGTGTCAAGACTCGGGACGAGTGAAGAATGACATTTGCGCACGTGTATCGAACGACGTTTTTTAATACAGTTGCGAAAAAATATGAAAAGCAACAAGTAAAGAATGGAATTCGAAACTTTTATATTATTAATTCTGTGACATCATTGACATTGACATTATGAAGAAGTGTTTTTCTAGCCTTTATTCGACTAGAATAGATTTAGTTTTTTTTTTTCAAATGCATGTTCTATAAGACAGAGACAATTGTAAATATTAAAACATTGTACTTTTATTACCTAAATATCGTTATTTATGATTATTTGTGTATCGTATATTTATAAAAACAATATCGAATGTTGCCTTTGGAAACTTAAAACATTCTTGCAGTAAGAAAATACGCCTCTTCTTTGACAGGCGTTCCGTTCCATTCAGACAACTTATTAAGAACGGTTTTTCAACATTAAAAAGTAAACGTGTTATAATACTTATAATGATGAAGAGGTAAGTAATAAAATATGAAATATGCATATTTTTCGTATTCTTACATTAACAGGATTTTATGTTGATTACGACGTTTAATGGAAACTAATATTAACACTCATCAATAAGTAGTCATGAATTGGAACAACTAAAAATTAAAAAAAAATTGGAAAAGTAAAAAGCACTAGTTCGCGAAAACCAACTTTCCGCACGCTAAACAGCCACGAAAAGTAGCACTTTTTGAGGAACTTTTACGCTGCACGCACGTTTTAAGTGGTCCGGATTTCGGAATTTTTGTAAAAATAGATGTAAAAAACGCTTTTAATTCGGTCGATCGCGGTGCATTGCTGGCAGCGGTAAAAAAAGAACTGCCAGACATCTACAAATACATTTGGCAATGTTACGGAGCACCGACAAAATTGTTATTTGGAGATAACATCATTTCATCGTGCATGGGCTGCCAACAAGGGGACCCGCTTGGGCCAGCCATCTTTAGTCTAGTCATCCACCCCATCATATCAAGGTTAAATTCAAAATTGAACATATGGTAACCAGACGACGGATCTCTTGGAGGAGACGCTGTAACGGTTTTAGAAGATTTATTATGTATTATAGAAAAGTTTACAGAAATCGGACTCTCACTAAATTATACCAAATGTGAAATATTTTTCCCTGAACATCTTCCTTCTGACAAGAAAGCTGACATTATGAAAAATTTTAACGAAGTTTTACCAAATATTTCAATTCAATCAAAATCAGATCTCACTCTTTTAGGCTCACCAATCTTTGCGCTAAATTTATTTCACAGTACATCAGAGTAACTTTTCAAAATAAACCCGCATATGGCTCTCTTCATCATCCGTTTCTGTCTATTTACCCCAAAATTCATGTATGTGCTACGTAGCTGCCCAGTTTGGAAATTTCCCTCAATTCTTTCATCCATTGACTCCTCTCTTCAGACAACGCTATCGAAAATTTTAAATATACATGAAATAAAACTATGAAAACGGATTATATCGCGTATATTGAATTTATAATACATCCCGACGTTTCGAACCCTTTACAGCGTTCGTGGTCAACGGGTGACTGAGGAAAAATTACAAAGTGCAAAAATACCCATATACTAAAATAATGAACAATCATAGACTACAAACTTTAAGGCTTGTTGTACATGCAAAATCGGTTCATAAGGCTAGTTATACACTACAATTATTTTCAAGTAAAGATATATATATACGCGATTAAAAAAAAAATATATATATATATATACAGTTTGATTCTAGATCATGGACCCAGGCGGTTCTCCCAATTAGGTTTGGGGGGCTCGGAGTTCGCACTTCGGCCAGCTCGGCCTTACCTGCTTTTCTGTCTTCCGTGTACGGCTCGCTGTCTCTCATCGGTGTCATTCTAAACCTTCCACAGATTCTCGATGATCAGGTAGCGAGCCTCAAGGAGGCCAGAGAAGCATGGTGCCAGTCATGCCCGAGTGCGGACATCCCAGACGCCAGGCACATTCAACGGGCATGGGACTCCCCTCGTCTAGAAGTAGTCCATGCCTCAGTTGTAGAAAATAGCCCAGACGACTTTGAACTCGCTCGCATTCTGGCGGTTTCGGCCCCCGAGTCGGGCACTGGTTACAGGCTCTCCCTTCCAAGGCAATAGGCACGGTTCTGGACCCAAGTAGCTTAAGGATAGCAATAGGCTTGAGGCTTGGGGCCAGAATTTGTGTTTCCCACACGTGTGCCTGCGGCAAAGGTACCAGCTGGGCCGTCATGGCCTCTCTTGCGCAAAAAGCGCCGGCCGCATGTATCGCCATGGCACTATCAACGATTTGGTCCGTCGCGCGCTTGCCACCGTCTCTGTGCCTGCAGTTTTAGAACCAGTGGGCATGGCTAGAGACGACGGCAAGCGTCCCGACGGAGCCACGTTGGTGCCGTGGAAATTAGGAAGAGCCCTGGTGTGGGACGCGACGTGCGTTGACACCCTTGCACAGTCCCACATCGGGGCGACCCGCATCCAGGCTGGCGCTGCGGCTGACCAGGCCCAGATTCTCAAGCGCCGCAAATACTCGACCTTAGTTAGCGACTATGAGTTTGCGGCGCTCGCAATAGAGACTCTGGGTCCTTGGTCATCCGACATGAAGACATTTATGAGAGCTTTGTCGGCACGGCTGGTCGATTCCACAGGGGACCGTAGGGCCGGTGCGTACCTCTCTCAGCGTATCGCCCTAGCGGTACAGAGAGGTAACGCCGCCGGCGTAATGGGGTCCTTGCCGCAGGCCGACCTGTTGGACGGGGCATTTTTTTTATGATTGGGTTTTATGTTTTAGGTTAGTTTAATTTTTATACTCTATGTTTAGGTAGTTATTTATTTAATTTTCAATTGTATTTCAATAATCAATAAGTTGTTATTTTTAAATTAATTTAAACAATTAAATTATTTTAACTAAATTGAATAATTATGTTATTTCGTATAGCATAAATGGAGCAGCCTGTATCGAGTATGCGCCGACCGGTTCTAGTTTTGCTCGGCCGGCCGCGGCCGGTGTGATAAGAGATGCGCTCACTTGTGATTCTTTGCAATTATTGTGTTGTTTACGAACTGGATGTGTACCTAAGTATTGTATTGTATATTTGATTATGTAAGTACTGCGGAATGGAGTATCGAGACAAACCATTCTGGTTTAACGATACTTTTTATCAATTACCATGTAAAATTTGTGATTTATCTCTAGTAAAAAAAAGTCAAAAAAAGTTTATTCGTTCTCTGAGATTTAAATTCAAAATTCCAAAACAAAGTTATAAACAGCATTGTGCAAAACTTCATCTGCTACCTCTCTACATCCGGCGTAATATATCCGACGTAATATATATTATGAAAATTGCTCAGAACCATGTAGACTGTCCTGATCTACTAGCCAACTTGAATTTCACAGTCCCCCCACGCATATCCTCTCGCACCAAAAAAACCTTCCATATTCCCTCCGTTCATACTAATTACAGGAAAAACTCCTTCCTTCTAAGAGCTGGTAAGTCTTTCAATCAGCTTTGTAAACATCATGATCTCATCGATCTGTTCTGCGATAGTTTTAGTTCGATACGTAAGCTAATGACTCAGGACTTTTCCCACTGTTAAGTGTTAACAGTGGAAAAAGTGTTAACTCAACATTGTATCTCTATCCTGTTCTTTTTTCTCTCTTTTGTTCTTCTTGTTAGCTGTTTAAACCAATTTTCCCTCTCTAGTAAGATAAGTAAAGTATATTTATAAGTTAGTAAGTATTATTAGTTGTAATTTCGCACACCATGCACTTTACGCAGTTTCTATCTGTGGAAACTTGTAATTGGCTCACTGCTTCTATGTTATTACCTAACGTGTTACTTCAGCTGTAAGTTTTCCTAATAAATAAAATAAAAAAATAAAATAAAATAAATAAAAATAAAAAAAGTTTCCAAAGGCAACATTCGATATTGTTTTTATAAATATACGATACACAAATAATCGTAAATAACGATATTTAGATAATAATAGTACAATGTTTTAATATTTACAATTGTTTCTGTCTTATAGAACATGCATTTGAAAAAAAAAACATTCATTGAAGTGGGTTCAATAATAATAACAAAATCTATTCTAGTCGAATAAAAGCTAGAATAACACCTCTTCATAATGTCAATGTCAATGATGTCAGTGTCACAGAATTAATAATATAAAAGTTTCGAATTCCATTCCTTACTTGTTGCTTTTCTTATTTTTCGCAACTGTATTAAAAAACGTCGTTCGATACACGTGCGGATATGTCATTCTTCACTCGTCTTCATATCTCGGTACTCGTGAAGTAATGACATACTTTCCGCACTAGCATCGAAATGTACTATTTTAAGTTACACATACATGCAAGAGAGTCTAAGTGCCAGTTGCACCATCCGCACTTGACAGGTTGATTAATGTCGCCCGATGGGCTGCGGCGGTTTACTATGAAACTTTTCATACAATAAAATTACTCTTTAACGATGACAAACAGTTTGGTGCCACCGACCCTAAGTTTTCTATTGCAGTATTAAAACTATGCAGTGCCGGATCTAGGGGGGGCAAGCGGGGGCCCATGCCCGGGCGGCAAATTCGAACTTCTTGGCAGATGAATACACGTCTCATCACTCATCATCGACGCAGCTTTGACCACTGAGACAGATGTCCAGTACTTTAAGCACATCATTTTTTTTTGCGAGGCACGTAGGAATTAGTCAAGAAGTTCAATAGCCACCTCCATCCCGCCCGCGGGAATAGCAAACGCGCGCGTGCTGCAGTGGGTAAGTGAAGAAAGCCGATCTTCTAAGTACTTTTTGCTTCGAACTCGACCATGTACGACGACGGTGGCGCCGTGCCGCCCACCATACTGTATGCCAGAAATCTCTATTATCTCTATAGGATATTTGGCGCGAGTTGCTATCCCTAAACGTCCATAAGTCGAGCGGGCCAGACGGCATACCAGTAGTTGTGTTCAAGCAGGGGGCTCCTGAGTTGTGTCCCGTGTTAGCGCGTCTTTTCACACTAGCAAAAAACAGCATCTTCCATCTTCTTGGAAGACGGCCCTTGTGCACCCTGGCACCCTGTACTAAAAAGGGCGATAGATCGGACCCATCGAATTACAGGTCTCGCTATTACCGGATTCTCTCTAAGGTCATGGAGCGTATAATTAGCGCAAAGCTCCTGAGATACCTAGAAGAACACGATCTGATCAGCAACCAACAGTATGGCTTTCGCCACGGTCTTTCTACTGGTAATCTTCTAGTGTACATCTCACACACCGCTGGGCTTTGGTCATTGAGAGTCAAGGTGAGCCATTGGCAGTTAGTCTAGATATAGCGAAGGCGTTCGATCGGGTCTGGCATTGGGGTCTCCTGTCGAAGTTGCCATCTTATGGACTACCCGCGGGACTATGCAAATGGAAACTAGCTGAGCCATAGTAGACGGCGGTAGCTGCTCCGTTAGCATAGACATCAAGAGGCCGTAGTCGATTTTGGAGCAAAAATGTAAAATTTATAGATTTAGTCGTTGAAATTATACACGTTTATTTATTTTATTTATTTAAGGTTTACCAACAATTGTTGACATCGATACATTAATAATGTACTAAGCTAAAAGCTAAAAACAGTTTTGTTACGTAATATCTAAATAACAAGTATTGATTTCTATTAGCACGTCTTCTCATCTTGCCTTTTAATAATGAGGTCTCGAGCGTGCGTCACCGGTAATGCATGAAGAGAAAGGGCAGTTTTTAAAAATTCATCAAAAAATCATGGTGGTAAATTATACAAATTGATGTATAAGAATAGTTTCAGCAAATGTTGTAGATTGTTTAAGTATCAAAATTACGTTGAAATTAAGTCGATTTTTAGAGAAATTGTCACTTGTTTTGAAGTAATTTCTGGAGAAAATTGATTTCGTCTAACTTTCATTTACACTACTAAAAAGTCATAATAATAAAAATGTAGTTTGATAAACGTCAAGTACAGGATATGTGTAATACAAAATTACCATGTTTAGCAGTCCAAACTTTACGAAATTTACAAACAAGAGCGACAAAATCAGTGCTTTACGCGCGTTTACCTAAACGTCCATCAGAAAAGCAAGCATTACTAATTTAGTGAGTCTGTTTTCAAAAAATTGATCTGATAAAAGGTAAGATAAGAAGACGTGCTAATAGAAACCAGTACTTGTTATTTCAATTAGGTAACAAAAGGTGTAAAATTTCACGGACTAAATCTATCAATTTTACATTTTTGCGACTAAAATCGACACCGGCCTCTTAATTAACGCCGGCGTTCCGCAAGGTTCTGTGCTATCCTCGTCGCTGTTTTTGCTGCACATCAATGACATGTTGTCTATCGACGACATTCATTGCTATGCAGACGACAGTACTGGGGATGCCTATTACACGGGCGGTGCCGACATCCCTCGTTCTGTGGTGCTGGAGAGCCGTGAAATGCCTGTGTCTGTGAGATCCTCGGTGTCGACATCTTCAGTGACTATAGTATAGGGTTCTTCAAAAAAGGAGTGTACCTATAGGTTTTTAAAGGGTCGGAAACGCGAATGTAGCACCTCTGGAGTTGCAGGCATCAATAGGCTACGGTGACCGCTTACCTTCAGGCGGGCCGTATGCTTATTTGCCACCGACGTGGTATTAAAAAATATAATGATATAACCGATTATTATTTGTTATCTTAACTTTTTATTTCACTATCCTAATTAAAATATATGATATATTATGTCTTACACGTCCATGTATACGGATACATACAAACAACAAGAACAACACAAAAAGAACAACGCTAGACCGGTCGTTGTGGCATTTTTTCGTTAGGCCTATGCACGGCCTATGTCTGTTAGTGGGCGTCTGATGGTTGAAATTATGATAATGGCGAAAATATAATACGAGTACAAGTACGAGTACGAGGGGCGGCATTTTTCAGTTTTTGCCCCGCCTCGAAAAAAAATCTAGATCCGGCGCTGGAACTATGAGTTATTTTTAATGCCATTTACTGGTTTTATATTAATGCTCTTTGTTATAGGAGTGGATCAAGGAAGGTTTCACCATTGTGAAAGGTCCCGAAAAAGCTCCGAAAGACAAGAAGAAGGCTGAAGAAATGAAATTAATCGAAGAGACCGAGCGAAAGAGGTATTTATCTCTCTTACGATTAACAATTATAATGGTGTTGTGTGCGTCAGGCTGGCGGGTAGACTAATATATTCCACTTTTGTCTTGTTCTACTCCAATATCAACATTTTACTCGACTGCGACTTAAACAGAAAGTAGGGTTATGGGTTTAAATACTGAAAATCAGTACACCCTGTAGCTCGGGATACTGGACGGATTTTTTAAAATGACATATCGGTAGATTCCTCTTGCCCTTCACAACCTGCTTACACCTGTTTTATTAAAGAATAATTAATACAGCCGCTTTGAGAGGACGCCGAATAGTAAATCATATTTTTACTTGTAGCGCCTAAACTATTGAGTGGATTTCAATAAAATAGACATCAGTAGATCCATAATTGGTACACGAGTGCTATGCAATACAAAATTACTAAAATAAATGGCGGAAAAATGTGTAAAACTTAAAAATGTGACTGCAGAAACAGATTTTGCGAAGGCTATAATATAATTCGTATATGAGATCTAGCCAAGTCAAACCTTAGGCTTCAATATATTATCCTAAGTTTTAAGAAGAAATTATATTTGGAGTTGTTATAAAAAAAATATGTTGTTATAAATAAACTTTAGGACTGGCCATTGAACTTGGCACCCATTTAGATCTCACTTCTTTTGTTGTTGAAGTAAACAACCAAGGCATATATAATATATTGAACTTGGCTCTTATTTCACATTTATGGGTTTGATGGGATCAAATATCAACACGGATAAAGTGTCAAAAATATATATACACGACCTTATTGCCCATACTTTGAGGTAGTGTGTACATCTTTTTGAAACTTTGTCCGTGTCCATATTTAGTACCTTGCCTGTACCTAAACTCTTGCAATAGCTTGAACCAGTTACGAGAAAAGGTGCAAATATTCTGTTGTGTTTAATTAAACAATATACTCGTAATACTGACGATTTTATAATCAATAAGTGTTTTGCACGGAACACTAAAAATTTTGTCACCTGATTGATCCCGTTTTATTACTACACATTTGTGGGTGGATTGCAAAAATATTGTACGTAATTAAGTAAATTCAAAACACATTATTTACAAAGTCTTTGATTATTCCATTGTTTTCGATCACTGAAAGCAAAATTTTAACCAATTTTGTGCCTAAAAATTAGTTATTCGCTCAATTAGATAACGATTTGCATGACACAGGAAAGAAGAGGAAAAGCTCGCAGCTGAAGAAGAAAAGAAGAAAAAGCAAGCAGAGGCACTCAAGAAGCAACAGGTAACAGTTTGTCTTTTCAAACGTTTAGAGTTTTTATCTCGAAATTTAAGTTTAAAATCTTGAAGGTGATCAATACTAGATGGAATGTATCTTTTACCAGGAGCAGAAGCAGCAGCAACGAGAGGCAAGCGAGACTATAATAAAGAAGGCTCCGTGGTCAGCGGCTGCGAATCTAGCCCAACAGGCGACGACCAAAGATGGGCTAAGCCTAGCAGAAATCCAGCGGCTCGAGCGGGAAAAGAAGTTGGAGCAGATGAAAGAACAACAGCAGATGATGCAAGCCATCGCGCAACAGCAGGCCGCGGCACTCGCGCGTGAACAGGTTGCTCTATTTTGCTTTTTTACATGTCTATATTCCATTTGGACCTTCATCTCTCGACTATCTTATCCTTAGAAAGATTTCTCACTTTAGTATTTACAGTGTTTGTTTATTTCTTCTAGGAAATGCAAGCTAATTTGGGTTGGGCGAAAAAGAAACCTAATCCGGTCGGAGCGGGATTGTCTCTGGCCGAAATACAGGTGGGTTGTGTTACTTGTGTTGTGGACGTTGTGGTCATCAAATATTTCAAAAGTCTAGTCTGTTTTGCAAAAGAAAAAGTAGTTTCCTAATGACATTTATTTCAAGTCTTTTTTACTTCGAATTGCCTTCGCCTAGCACATCATTGGCTGGACACGAGTTGCGAGTGATATAACCGTGTATGCGAAGCGCACATAAATTACCATAGGGGTTGTTGTATATTTAGATTTTTTAAGAAGTCCGAAAGTGATAAATAATTTATATGTTAAATACAGGCACCTTAAAAATTTCTAACAAAAAAAATTGGTTATCTAAAGGCGGAAGCTCGCAAGCAATCAGCAGCGGCGGCCGCGGCGGCGGAGGCGGCTACGCAGGCGGCTGTGCAAGTGCTGGAGGACGCAGCTGGACCGGCGCAAACCAACCACGTGCCATGGGGCAACAGCACTCACAACGGAGGTCATTGATCATTCTCTCATTAAGTAGTTTTAACATGTTTAACGATCTGCTATACATATGTAATAGCACAATCGGATTAAGTCTCACCTCGAAATCCTTCCAAAGATATGAAATTTGGTATGTATGTTAATTAAAGGTCTCTTTTTCATGTCCACACTATTTGACATTTGGGGACCTCGAGGAATCGCAGCCATCTTGGAAAATGTGTACCATCCTGGAGAAATTTGCGTTTTACTTTAAATATACGTTCTCTATGAAAATATGGTGTAACGCAACATTAAAGCTTAATAAATTCTACACGAAAAAGTCCTAGATATCTTTGCGGAAGTAATACATCTTGTTATAGAAAATAATAGCTGAATCCAGATTTAGCGCTTATACACTTATTTTTATTTATTTATCGTATGGCGGTTACACACTGGTTACAAAAAATACAATAAAGTTTCAAAATTTACAAGTAAGCAGATATAAACTCGCATTGTTCGTCAGATTTTTGAAGTCTTCAGCAGGTCCGTTGTATTTGGTGAGGGGGCACTCGAATACTATGTGGTATATAGTCTGTTGCAAATTTCCACACTCGCACGCCGCAGACTCGCTCCATCCCCACTTGTGCCAAAGGTAGGAACAGTTACCGAACCCAGTCCTCAGGCGGTTTAGCTTGCACCATATTTGTCGGCTCTCATTAAACCCTTTGGGCCGCTCCTCTGTGTTAAGTTCAAAAAGGGTGTTGTTTATTTTGTGCAGCTGGGCTTCCCATTCTTTCAGCCACTCTTGGCTATCTTTCCTTGTCGGGCTATGTATGTGGAAGGTTTTAGCTGGTGGGTTTCGGGACTTCAGTCGGGTGTTTTTGAGCTTATCTAGGTCTTCGTGGATGGGTAGCAGAGTGTTACCGGACATTTTGGTCAATTCCCGTGCCAGACATTTTTGTCTGCGGATGTCCGGTGGTGCGATGTTGCTGAGGGCCGGTAACCAGTGGGTGGGTGTTGGCAAGATGCAGCCCGTAACGATCCTCATGGTGTGATTTAGCTCAACGTCCACTCTGGCCACATGTGCGCTATTCATCCATACGGGTGCACAGTATTCCGCCGTCGAGTAAACAAGGGCCATAGCAGTAGTCTTTAGGCAGGCAGCGCTCGCACCCCATGTGGTTCCTGTAAGCTTCTGGACTATGTTGTTTCTAGTCTTCAGTTTTCCAGACAGCTTATCAAGATGGCTCTTGTACGTCAGACTCCTGTCAAGGGTTACGCCGAGATATTTTGGACAAAAATTATGACATAAGGCTGTACCCCGAAATCTCACTCTTAACTGTTTGTTCGCTAACCTGTTTGATAGATGGAAACAACAGACCTCTGTCTTGCTAGCATTTGGGCACAAGCGCCATTGTTGGAAATACCTATCCATGGCCTCTAGGTCTTTCTCTAAAATGAGTTCTGTTGCTTCCATATATTTATTTTGAGTTACCAGGGCCAGGTCATCAGCATAGCCGAATTTTCGCGAGGATGTGGCAGGTAAGTCGTGAATGTAGAGGTTAAAGAGCAGGGGAGCCAGCACAGAACCCTGAGGTAAACCATTATTTAAAACCCTCACCTTACTGCATTGATTTCCCAGGTGGACTTGGAACGGTCTGTTTGTAAGAGCATCTTCTATTACTCTGAATATCCTTAAGCACGGGACAGCTTTTATGAGTTTATAAAGTAGCCCCTGGCGCCACACAGTGTCGTATGCGGCCGTTAGGTCTATAAAAACTGCAGAGGACTTTGAACCCGATTGAAAACCGGCCTCGATATGTGATGTGAGGGCAAGGACCTGGTCACAACAGTTCCGTTTTGGCCTGAAGCCAGCTTGCTCTTGTGGGATTTTCGACAGGATGGTTTCCGAAATGCGGTTATAGATCAGGCGTTCCAGCAGCTTGTAGGTGACGCTGAGTAGAGCTATTGGGCGGTAGCTGTCCGCCCTGTTGTCGGGTTTATTCGGTTTAAGGAGAGCAATGATTTTTGACGACTTCATTTTGGGTGGTATTTTTCCAACTCGGATTATGTTTGAATAGAATTTTGCGAGCCACGACTGAGTCCTCGGGCCACAGTGCCTCAAGAATTCAGGGAAAATGCCGTCCTCTCCGCAGGCCTTGTATGTATGTATGTATGTACGTATGTATGTATAAACTCTTTATTGTACAAAGACATAGAACACAAATATGGCACAGAAATAGGCAGTACAAAGGCGAACTTATCCCTTTAAGGGATTTCTTCCAGTTAACCTTTGAGTAGATGAGAATTGATGAAGAACGGCAGACAAATATAGCACTGCGTACAATAGACTAGAGGAAAGTCAATAAATTTATAAAAGAGGGCGAAAATAAATAAAATAAGTTAAAAATTTGAAGTAACAGTATAACAAATATATATAGGTATAATACCTACGTTTTATATAATAAATATACATCCATAGTCACAAACAGTTAATTGATCCTTGTTCAGTTTGATTTGTGAGATTGCCGACTTAATCTCGAGTATGGTAATAGGACCGCTATATTTGTCATCTGGAATGGCTTGGGACTTTACCAGTTTCAGATCCTTACGAATTTCACGGGTGTGTAATTTGTGGCTCGGTGCTTTCGAGAGCTTTACTATCCGGTTCCCGATGTCACTTGGGCTAACTTTCGGATGACAGCTTTGGGGCGTCTGGCCAGAGGTTAGTCTTCTTAAGAGGTGCCATGCCTTACGGCTTGAGTGCGTGAAGTTCATCCTTGCCACTGTCTGCTCCCATTTTTCCTTACGGGCGTCGTCCAGGGACCTTATAAGTTGACGGGCCGTATTTTTGTCTGCCGTTTCCTGAAATTCCTCCCAAAGCTTCTCAGTCTCGCTGTTCCAGCATGGGACATACTGTTTCCTATACCCTCGTGGAATGCACTGTTTTGCTGTCGAGATAATGAGTTTTTTTTAAAGCGGTCGTAGTTTTTTATTGTGGGTTCTATCCATCTAATTCGCTCATCCAGTTTTTCTGCATAATGTTTCCAGTTGGCTTTTTGGAAATTCCACCGTGGGCCTGGATATGATTGTACCAAAGGAATTTTTAATCCAATTTCAAGAAGAATGGGTCGGTGTTGGCTATTCGGGAAATCATCAAGGACTGACTTCTTTACATGTACTGGAAACCCGTCCTGGTCCTTGGAGGTGAAGACCAAATCGGGGTTGTAACATCGACCCCATCGCGCGGATTTGAAGGAGCCTTTGGTTTTGTTGTCGTGGACAAGAAATGAGTTGGTTTTGTCCGCCCACTCCGCAATGTCTTTACCGTTCTCATCAATATCTTTGTAACCCCAGGAGGTATGGTGGCTGTTAAAGTCTCCCATATATACAGATGGGTGTTGGAGCTCTGGTAATGCGGGCCTTGGCCATCGGCTTTTCGGCGGTTTGTAAATGTTACAAATCCTGGTTTCGCCTACTTCGATCGAGGTCACGGCAATGTTCTCATGATCTATGCCGTTTGAGATAACAAGAGTGGATTGCGCGATTGAGTGGTGAACGTATGTTGCAGTACCATATTGAGCGTGGTATGTGGCTGCTACCAAGTCGTATCCAGTAAGTTCCCCTCTGCGAGTGAGTTGTATTTCATCTGCAGCATGTGTCTCTTGTAGTAACACTACGTCAATGTCCAATTTATTAATAATTCTAGACAAACACTCAGATTTAGATCGGCTTATGCCTTCTATATTAAGTTGGCAGATGCGGACTGATGGTCCGACATCCTTTGTCAATGGGCTCTTTAGAGCGCCAGTATTCGCATTTTTATTACTCATATTGATCGTTTATTAGGATTCGCTCTCTCTTTCCAGTGTGCGCTGCGAGATTCAGAAGGAACAGTGCAGCTGCCAGGTTTGTTGCTCTTTTAGCACCACCCGGAGGTCACGTGTAGGGTTTCTAGGGGGTTACTCCTACGGACATAAAGCAACAATCGACCTCCGACACTTTCAGGGGAAATTATCTGAATATGAAACTTGGAGGAATATGAATTTCACTTTTGTCTATACATTTGTACACGTTCTACCCCAATATCAACATTTTACTCGACTGCGACCTAAACAGAAAGTAGGGTTATGGGTTTAAATACTGAAAATCAGTACATTCTGTAGCTCAGGATACAGGACGGATTTAAAAAAATGACATATCAGTAGATTCCTCTTGACCTTCACAATCTGTTTACACCTGTTTTATTAAGGAATAATCAATACAACCGCCTTAAGAGGACACCGAATAGTAAATCATATTTTTACTTCTAGCGCCTTAACTATTGAGTGGATTTCAATAAAATAGACATCAGTAGATCCATAATTAGTACCCGAGTGCTATGCAATACAAATTTACTAAAATAAATGAAGGAAAAATGTTTAGGACTTAAAAATGTGACTGCAGAAACAGATTTTATGTCTTAAATGGGATTTAAACAATAGTGACAATAATGAAATTTGACACCTACAATTTCAGGGATCCCTGTTTGCGTGTCATAAAATTGGAGCTTCGGGGACCACGGGGATCAAACGCCATCTTGAAAAGTATAAGTATTTTTTTGGTTTTTCTGTTTTTCTCGGAATATCTGGGTTTAATGTGAATACTGTGTATAGCGAAACAAAAGCTTATTAAGTTCTACACAAAAAAGGTATAAGACACCATGTCCCTAAAACGGAGCTTTCTTCTAGAAATATGGCTCAGAAGTCAAAAGGTTATATTTAATCATCTCCTACTATAATTTTATTTTAAGACGGGTCAGAAAAAAATACTTGAATAATTTTTTTACCAATTTTTGGAACACAAAAACATTATCTACCCAACCACGAAAAAAAAAATGCGTGGAAACTTGTAAGCTTCCCTTGTAACTTGTAAGCCCTATTTCTAGAAAAAGGCTTCGTTTTTGGGACATGGTGTTGTACAACTTTTTAGTGTGGAATTTAATAAGCTTTTGTTACAAAGTATTCACATTAAACCCAGATATTCCGAGAAAAATGGAAAAAAACAAAAAAGACATACTTTTCAAGATGGCGTTTGATCCCCGTGGTCCCCGAAGCTCCAATTTTATGACACGCAAACAGGGATCCCTGAAAATTTAGGTGTCAAATGTCATTACTGTCACTATTGTTTAAACTCAATTTAAGACCTAAAATCTGTTTTTGTAGACACATTTTTAAGTTTTACACATTTTTCCGCCATTTATTTTAGTAATTTTGTATTGCATAGCACTCGTGTACCAATTATGGATCTACTGATGTCTATTTTATTGAAATCCACTCAATAGTTTAGGCGCTACAAGTAAAAATATGATTTACTATTCGGCGTCCTCTCAAAGCGGCTGTATTAATTATTCTTTAATAAAACAGGTGTAAGCAGGTTGTGAAGGGCAAGAGGAATCTACCGATATGTCATTTTAAAAAATCCGTCCAGTATCCCGAGCTACAGGGTGTACTGATTTTCAGTATTTAAACCCATAACCCTACTTTCTGTTTAAGTCGCAGTCGAGTAAAATGTTGATATTGGAGTAGAACATGTACAAATGTAGACAAAAGTGGAATTCATATTCCTCCAAGTTTCATATTAAGAGAATATTCCCTGAAAAATAAGCGCTAAATCTGGATTCAGCTATTATTTTCTATAACATGATGTATTTTTTTCGCAAAGTTATCTAGGACTTTTTTGTGTAGAATTTAATAAGCTTTAATGTTGCCTTACAGCATATTTTCATAGAGAACGTATATTTAGAGTAAATCGCAAATTTCTCCAGGATGGTACACATTTTCCAAGATGGCTGCGATTCCTCGAGGTCCCCAAATGTCAAATAGTGTGGACATGAAAAAGAGACCTTTAATTAACATACATGCCAAATTTCATATCTTTGGAAGGATTTCGAGGTGAGACTTAATCCGATTGTGCTATAAATAAATATACAAATATTAAAATACAGCTTGTAAACTCATCGATCAAGCAATAAAGCAACGAGTTCCAAGATGCTACTTTTTTCTAATTTGTTCCTACGTGACTCTATACCAACATTTTGGAATTAGTTACAGATTGACCGACATTATACTTACATAAAATAACATTAATGTTAGGCTGTTTGTATATTCAGGCGGTTTCTGGGACTCGCCTGCCACAGCTCAACCTCCAAAACCTATCGAAAAGCCCCAAGAGCCGCAAGGGGCCGTGGAACAAAACGTCAAAAATAAGAAAAAGAATACTCTTAACATACCTTCGAAAAAAGAAGCCTCTCCCGGCGCTGAGTTCGACACATGGTGTAACACCGTGCTTGCTTCTTGGAGCGCCAAAATCGATGGTATGTACTATTTATTCTGTGAGTCTACTAGTGGTCTATCATTTATGCCGTTTGTCATGTAGAAGCACGAAGCTTACTGATTAAGGTGTACATCTGGAATATTAGCCCTTTATGTAAGTGAAAAGTGGACAATGACCCTAAGAGATGGAAAGAGAACGAGAAATAGATGCGGAAAAATGATTGGACACTTAATACGACACGATCATTTCTTTAAAACTATCCTGGAGGGGCGGATAGGACGGAAGCAGGATAGAGGAAAACCCAGATGCAGCTTTTTAGAACAAGTGAAAGGAAAGGTAGGGGTCGTGTCGTATCAAAAAGTCAAAGAGCTGGCGCAAGATAGGGAAAGCTGGAAGATACTCCACCGACAGGAGAATAACTCTTAAGTTAATGATGATGATGTATCTAACATAAATAAATAAATATTACAGGACATTCTTACACAGATTGACTAAGTCCCACAGTAAGCTCAAGTAGGCTTGTGTTGTAGGTACCCAGACAACGATATATATAATATACAAATACGTAAATACATAGAAAACACCCAAGACTCAGTAAAAAATATCCGTGCTCATCACACAAATAAATGCCCTTACCGGGATTCGAACCCAGGACCATCGGCTTCACAGGCAGGGCCACTACCCACTAGGCCGGACCAGTCATCATATAACATAATTACAACATAGCAGAACTGTTTTGAAAAGTTTGCTCGTAACTTCAATGATAAATAAGGAAGGGTCGCCTAAGACCGAATGTGACCGAAGATCGGATAAATAAAATTTACCGCAAACGGAGCGATATTTTTCATTGATGGCAACTTAGTTTTCTCCGCCATTTTGTTCTGCCCCTCCTGTCATTCCGCGATCGGCGCTGCGACTATCAGCATGTGTGCACCGGACCGTTAAAAAAAGTTGCCGATTTTTCAAATTTCATCGTAATTCCGGACTTCCCTCCTCGAGTTTGTTTCGGCGGTATGATAAGTTTTTATCATTTTATTGCATTTTAAGTTAGGCTGTGGTTTTAGCAAATTCTATATAGATTTGTATACTTTTTTTACGCCTAGGAAGTCTGTAGGCAGAGATCCCGACTTTCCTCCGCTTGCCGAAGATCGGACTAATCACTGAGGTACTTAAAAAACTCAGCCGTTCTCAAAAGTTCGAATCATACGTAATAAAGAGATAATAGGAACGTTTCACTAAGGGAGCTGGCATAGTGCCGAATAGGTATGTGTATTTAAGTTAAAGGCAATTAAATAGGTAAGTAAGTGAGTAATCACTTTATTGTACGAGAAAAAGAAATATTGATTACATCAGATAGAACATAATTGTGTAGTACAAAGGCGAACATGTTCCTAAGAGGGATCTCGGCAACTTTTTCCAATTTCGTAATTACCTATTTCAATGTAGGTAAAGTCAAAGAGGATATAATAAGATAGAGCGGTACTGCTGCATAGTAAATTTTGTAACCACTGTAAATTCACTGCCATCTATCGACATACTTTAAAACTAAAAATGAAGATTTATAAAAATACGTTAAAATGTATTTAAATATGGATAAATGATTTTTTTATTTGCATTAATTATTTTTATATGATTTTAACCCTGGTTCTTTCACCGATATGCGTTAAAATTATAAATAACAAACGAAACCGTCAACGCCCTCTATACGAGAGTAGGCCAAAACTAGTGGTGCCATCTGATCGAGAATCAATTTTTCGTGATTTTCGAGGCACGTTTTTTCCTTAGCCTGTATCCATCTATTACGGAGTTATATCTATCTTTGGTAAAGAATACTTACCTATTGTCAAGTTGTATACTTAATCCATTGAAATGGTTAGACATTTAGCTTTACATCAAATCAACATATGTTAATATTATTTTAAGACACGTTGACCTCGGTTAAAAAACATTAAAATTTTCGTTTTATATTTCCTTTCTATCATTTTTGCCCAATAAATAACGTACTTATAGGTGCCGGCGCCGGCAAACTTGTCGAACATGTGATCTTGCATTAATTAAACAAACTTAAAGGCAAGGAAGGTCTCATGTTCAAGAAGTTTGCCGGCACCTGTATGTTAGAACAAAAGACACTTTAATAAAGTTCCTAAGACGGTCACTGTTTTTATCACGCTGTCACGTATAATCTAACCCGTTCGTAGAAAAATACCGCAAATCGATGTACAGGTTAGCCGTTTGACACACACATACTAGAGGTCAAAACAAATTTTTTGACCCGCAGTTCCTAAAAAAAATTCGCTCGCATCGTATGTGAAAGATACAATCTTGATATTTTGTGTCAAAAACAAAACAAACTATACCAACCGATGAAAAGGCGCAGTTAAAGGGTTAAAGTGGTATTTCCCGTTCGATATATGGATATTACGTATCATTTTATGATTAATATGTATCTGCAGTACAGTTCCATAAGTCTAGTGAAATAGGTATTGAAGTAGAAACGTGTCACTTTGTAAAATTGAAAAATTTAAAAAAAATTGTTAATGATATTATTTTCAAAATTGCTTTCTTGGGGTTCGATATCAAGATATTACGTATCATTTGTGGTATATTGTACAAAAAAATCAGTAAGGTATATCGTAGTTGGAGGATACAACCTTGATATTTTGTGTCAATAACTAAACAAATTATACCAACTGATGAAAAGGCGCAGTTAAAGGGTTAAAGAGGTATTTCCTGTTGGACATATGGATATTATGTATCATTTTATGATTAATATGTACCGTATCTCTATGTAAGTCTCGTGAAATAGGTATTGAAGTAGAACTGTGTCACTTTGTAAAATTAAAAAAATATTGTTAATGATATTATTTTCAAAATTGCTTTCTTGGGGTTAGACATGAGGATATCACGTATCATTTGTGGTATATTGTACAAAAAAAAAAACAGCCACATCGTGTCTGGAGGAGCCCAAACTTGGTATGTTTCGAAAATTGTTTTTGTTTTATTTAAAAAAAAAATGCCCGAAATGTAATGATGTGATATATTTTTAGAATCGCCTCAAAAAGTCCTTTCGTATGATACCACACTCGATAGGTTTTGGAAAAAAAAAAATTTTCCATACAAAAAAAAGTTTTACCACTCCTCCCCCCAGCGAAATTTTTTTAGGAACTGCGGGTCAAAAAATTTGTTTCGACCTCTAGTATGCGTGTGCCAAACGGCTAACCTGTACATCGATTTGCGGTATTCCTTTGAAATTGGGGTAGAGCGGCTTCCGCTAGTAGAATAGTTACACCTTCCAACAACATAACACTCAAAAAGAAGATAAAATGCATAATAATATACCCCTGCCTTCGGTCATCAGTGTCATCACCTAATTTCGAGTGACAACCATTCACTTCAACTATTTTTATTAGGGAACCGCACGTTTTACGCAGTGTAGGCCAGTGGGTGTGGTAGGGCGCGGGCGGAGGTAACTGCGCCAAGCATCTGATTCTCGTCTTCGAGTGTGGTCAAGTTCGCGAATCTAGAATAAGTATAATTTTTTCGCCCGCAATTTTATATTCACGATTACTCCTAAGTTATTCATTCAAATTGTATAGTATAAAGACTCATTATAATATGTATGAAATGCTCAATTTAACTAAAATTTAATTTGATAACTTTTTATACTGTATAGGCCGGTCAGCACAGTTCAAAATGTATGAGAAATCTACATTAATTCTCACATCAGAGATTTTTTGAGATGTGATTACCTATGTTACAAATAATATATTTTGAAAAAAATCTCCACAAAATATGTCAACTTTTTTTTATAACTCCAAATTATTACTAAAATAGAAAAATAAACCAAAACATCAATTCCCACACTAGAGATTTTCTAATATGCTGTTCTCAAGCATATACTCATTAAGTATTTATATTTCTCCGAGCGTTGACACAGAACCCTGCCCCCAATAAGTTTCTTTATTAAATTTTTTTTTTTCATAAAAATAACAACTAATGTGTACATAAAAATTACATGTTAATTAAGCTCTGTATATTTACTATAGTGTACAAAAAAATCTCTAACGTAAATTAATCCGTTTAATTACTATTAACCATCTTTCTTTCGAAAATTTCTTTGTTGCTTAGAGAAAATGGAGACTCTACTTTTAATTCACCTTCACAAAACCTCTTACTCATGTTAGTGTAACAACAAAAAATCTCTCACGTATATGTAAAATTGTATGTAATACAACCTTATTACGACGTCCAAGCTATTTAAATTACCCACGCAGACACTAACTGACGGGTACTGATTCACTGTAGAGAACGTTTGATCGACTTCCATATCTCCGTCTCATTTCAATGTTCGCGGCAGATGATCGGTCCGCTTGAACAGCCGAGAGTTCGCGATGCGGTCGACCGTTAATTCTCCCATGAGTCATGACTAACTTACCCAGTTTTATCCGGACTCGTTGGCTCGTTGCGATTGTTTACGCATGTTTAATTTTGATTGCGCGCTTACTTAACACACCTCAGGCAAAGCTCCGATAAAAATGCATACATTGCGGCATATATCTTACGTATGTCAGCTATGAGACTATGACATAGCAATGACAGACAGTGGCAGTTAGTGCCAAATTAGAATACAGACTTTTCTACCCACCATAAAGTTTAGTGCAAAGAGAATTTAAAACTCCTTAGTGAAAACCTCACGGTTTGTACGAAATTGAGCGTTATGCTATGCTATGCTAATAAAGATGATGGTGTGATTAACGGAAATGAATAATAGATATAATGTATTTTTATTGTATAATACATTCCCGTTTCATTTACACCCAATATTATATCTTTTTCCGTAATAAAATGCGGTTATAATTACTGTAACCGTCTGTGTAGTGTACCATAATATACGCGATGGTTTGTCCTCCGGGCCCAAAATCGATGATCCCCTTTGATTATTTATTTTAAATGAACGTCAAAATCCAGACAGGAAAGAAAGAAAGTGTAAAGTCCCCAGTAAATCCCTCGGGATATTTATATTAGCGGAGCACAAGGAAACACAACCGTTAGGAATCTTCATATATTGCCAGACAAGTCTTAGGTCTACCCGCGCTGTCAAGCGTTTCTTAATGTATTTATATCTACCTACACTACATCCCTCCACACTTAATTACAATTACAACCCCAAAAGAAGTACTTATCTACTTAACCTAAGGTAACTCTTAACCTAGTACTTATACTTAGGAGGATTGTCTACACGACATTGTCTCACATGACGCTCAGGGCGAGTCTGGGGCGGTACAAGTGCGTTTGGCGCTTTAGCAGGGCTCGGCTGAGGATCCTCGCGGTCGAAACATGCCACGTCTCCTCTTCTCCCTCCACTTCGAGCTCGCCATTACCTACGCCCTCACCCAAATCTTCGGGCCTCACCACTGGTTCCCGAGTAGTTCGAACCGAATCTTCATTTGGCCCTACCAGCGAACTTAACCTACTTGTCCTCCGTCTCAACTGATCGATATGTCTGTGCACTTCCTTACCATCCTTATCAATAACCTTATAACTTGTTCTCCCTAATTCTTTTGAAACCGTACCCGGATCCCACTTCTCACCTTGTAAGTATTGCCTGTACCACACGGCGTCTCCCGCCTCCACCCTCTGCTGCGTCCCTCCCGCCGCCTCCGTCTGTTTTTTCTGTGCGGCTAAGACCTTAGCTCCCCTATCTGGCTTTAAAGCGTCTAACCTAGTGCGGAGTCTACGATTCATTAACAGCATAGAAGGCGTTTCGCCCGTCGAGCAATGTTCCGTGTTGCGGTAATGCAATAAATAAGTATTTAGAGATTCTAGAACGGGTCTCTGTTCCGATATAGCTTTCTTTATCACTCGTTTCACTGTTTTAACCGCGTTCTCACAGGCCCCATTGGACGCGGGGTGGTAGGGCGCTGTAAATATGTGCTCAATAAAGTTACGACTGGTGTGCTCTTTAAATTCCTTACTGGTGAACGGTGGGCCATTGTCAGTGACCAACTGTTTAGGCAACCCGTACCTACTCCACAACTCAGTTAGTATTTTTATTGTAAAGCTAGCGGCCGTACTTGGCACTTGAAATACCTCAATCCATTTCGACATGGCATCAAGCACGACGAGATACATTTTACCGTTAATAGGTCCCAGGTAATCTAAATGCAGCCTCGCCCAGGGCCGCGCGGGCCAGGGCCAGGCGCTCGGTGCGTGGCGCGGCGGCTGGTCCGCGTGCGCCGCGCACACCGCGCTCGCCCGGCACGCCGCCTCCACGGCCTCGTCTACCCCGGGCTACCAAACGTAGCTCCGGGCCATCGCTTTTGATTTCACGATACCCATATGGGGTTCGTGAATTATTTCTAATACCCTAGCCCTACAGCTCTCCGGTATCACTACTCTGTGACCCCACATTAGGCAGCCGAGCTCTTCGTAAAGCTCTTGTTGCCTATTAAAATATGGCCTTAAGTTATCTATGTCGCATCCTGGCGGCCAACCGTCCCTAACGTACGATAAAACCCTACTTAGCATGACGTCCTTAGCCGTTTTTAATTTTACTACATTGTAATCTAACAGTAAAGCCTCTTGAGCGAAATGTAAATATGTCTGCTCCGGAATAGTAGCCTCCTCCGACCGCCCCGGCTCCGACAACCGCGACAAGCCGTCCGCGCAATTATCTGTAGTTTTGACGTATTCTATCTCGTAATCATACGCGGATAAAATAACGGCCCACCTCTGTATCCTACTAGCGGTCATTTGAGGAATGTTTTTATGTTGGCCAAATATTTTAACCAAAGGTTTGTGATCGGTCCGTAATAAAAATTTGCGACCGTGTAAATATTGGTGAAATTTCTTTAACGCGAATATTATAGCTAAACGATGAATCTGCGAATAATTCTTTTCCGCATCACTAAGTGACCTTGACGCAAACGCGACTGCCCGCTCGCGCCTCCTTTCGTCCCTTAGTGAAAGCACTGCCCCGACGCCCCTCGGGCTCCCGTCACAAGTGAGCACCAGCGGGAGGTCTGGATCGTAATGAGCCAGTACCTCCGCGCTCGTCAGCAATTTCTTTACTTCCCGAAAAGACCACTCACATTCTCCATCCCAGTTCCAAATTACATTTTTCCGTAATAAGTTATACAAAGGAGCTAATATGAAACTAATATTTTTAATAAACTTCGCAAAGAAATTGACCATCCCTAGGAAAGAACGTAATTCGGTCACGTTTTGTGGAGCAGCCATTTTTAGAATTGAATTTATTTTTGACTTATCTGCCTTTATCCCGTCTTTGGAGACCACGTACCCCAGATAAGTAACTTCTTGGGTTAAGAACACGCATTTACTTTTCTTCAACTTTAACCCGTTGTCTAACAACCGTTGTAGAACCAATTCCAGCGAGTGAATATGCTCCGCCTCCGTCTTACCCCCAATTATCACATCGTCTAAAAATACCTGAACGTTTGGAATGTCTTTTAATAAACTCGTCCTTATTCTTTGGAAAATACCTACACTTGATGCCAGTCCATAAACTAAACGATTATACCTAAAAAGGCCTCGATGCGTATTTATTACGGTGTACATCTTAGACTCGTCCAGTTCCACCTGGTTCTATGCCTGCGATAAGTCAATTTTGCTAAAATATTTATTGCCGTTCAAACCTACTAACACATCGTCAATTTTAGGAAAAGGATAACGATCGATCAGTAAGACGGGGTTCAAAGTAGATTTATAGTCCGCACATAATCTAAGGGTGCCATCAGGCTTAGGAATAGGTACCAGAGGCGAGGCCCAGTCGGAGTGGTCCACGGGCTCGATGACGCCCGCGCGCAGCATGGCGTCCAGCTCGGCGTCCTCCCGCGCGCACAGCGCGTACGGCAGCGGCCGCGCGCGGTGGAACACCGGCGCCGCCCCCTCGCGCACCGCCAGCGTCGCCTGGCCGCCCGTGTACCGTCCCAGACTGCCACTGAACAGCTCCTTATATCTGTCGAGTACATTAACAATATTGTTATTCACATGCTTTAATTCCTCTTTCCGAGATACAAAATTACAGCTAAATTTAGGAATAGGTATATCTGGAACCTTAATACCTAATTCGGCCAACCATTGCCTCCCTATTAATGAAGTCGTACCGGAATCTATTATAAACAATTGCAAAACTTTCGTTATATTGCCGTATCTAACTTTAGGTCTAATCATACCGAATGGTTTAAATTTACAATTATTAATAAATGTGAAAACAGTATTTCCGGGTTCTAACACACAATCGTTGAAAAGGTCGTCATACATCTTTTTACTTATACAGGCAATAGCGGTGCCTGTATCAATCTCCATAGTAACAAGTTTATTGTCTATATACACAGAAACACTTACTGGTTTATAGTCGTTCAAGCACAGATGGTTTAATTCTTGCTCGATGTCATACTCATTCCCGCTGATATCCGCGTCCTCCATCTGTTGCACATTTCCGAAATGCAGGCCACTTCTCCGCCCTTGCCCACTCTGGGCAAACCCGGCGTAAATGACCCGTGCGCTGGCACTTGCTGCAGATAAAGGTCTTATAGCGACAGCTCCCGTAGGTATGGTTTTGCGCGCCACAGGCCCCACAAGACGGATAGCGCTGTTGCGGCCCGACTGTAGGGCCCCCGCTGGGCCAGTTGGCCCTCGCGAAGCCCGGCCGCTGCTGGCTGGCCCATGCCGGGCCCACTCCGCCACCTCCCCGCTTGCGTAGGCCGCTCCCGCCGGCCGGCGCGAGCGCATGTACCGCGGCCGGCTCCCCGCCGCCGCCGCCGCTCCCGCTGGCCTCCGACTCCCATGACCCCTTCGCCTCCACCGCGGCCGAGTCCCGTTCCGCCGCCTCGAGGGCGGTCGCGACCTTCACCGCTCGCGCATAGGTCACGTCGTCACTCTCAGCAAACAGCCGCTGGCGAATAATGTCACTCCTTATTCCACATACGAACTGATCCCGCATGTTGTCATCCAGTTTGTCTTCGAACTTGCAATACCTTGACATTTTTTTTTATTCCGCTACATAACCGGCTATAGTTTCATCCGCGCCCTGTCTCCTTTGTCTAAACCGGAACCGCTCTGCCAACGCCGATGGCGCCTGTTGTAAGTGATCACTCATGCACTTTACCGCCTCGGCAAATGTTAACTTTTCAGGTTCCTTCGGGCTAGCCAAATTCACTAATAGTTCGTATGCTTCGTCCCCCATAGACGCGATAAGCACTGGTAACTTCATATCGTCCGCCACTTTATTAACTTTTAAGTACATTTTGAGCCGATCCACGTACGACGACCACACCCCGCACTTAACGTCGAACACACTTAACTTTCCGATCGACATATCGAACTCCGGTGTTAATTTTATTGTCCGTCGAGAGATCAGACAAGCAAGACAAGTCTTAGGTCTACCCGCGCTGTCAAGCGTTTCTTAATGTATTTATATCTACCTACACTACAGAAAGAAAGAAAGAAAATAACTTTATTTTGCATGAAATTTGATTTTGACATTTACGGCTACTGCCGTAGCAGTCGGCAGCAATGTCGCGCTTCAATATTGCTGCTGTCGACTGCATTGCTGCAAAAAACGTTAAAAAGGTCATTCAATTCAATGGGTAGTAGAGGATTACGAGATGAAATGGCGCAATAATGAAACTTTAGTTAATTAGCAATATTATATTAAATCATTATTACATACTATTTTACTCGCACTAAAAGGTTTATTTTCCAGAATGAACAATAAATTGGCTACATTGTCCATTTTTTTTATTTAGTGCAAATCGCCACACTAATTGTAACAGGGAAAATTGTCACAAAAGATTACCTACATAACATTTTCATTTTTTATACACAACTAATTTTTTTTGTATTGAAAGGTCTAATAATTATTTCAAAAATGAATTCCTCGTTCCTAAATTATACGAAAATGATATATAACTTGCCCTAGTTGCTAAGAACAGGAAGAAATAGAGCATAGATTGGACTTGGGGAGCCGACCCTTTCACCCCCCCTTTTGGGGGGCGTTACGATCTCGTGGCTACCGGGCTAAATCAGTTTTGTTTGCCCTAAGGAACAATCAACCGTGCCAAGCGGCATCGCCTGAGACAAAAGTGCATACTCAGTGCGCTTACTTACCACTATAATTTAATAATCAAATTAATGGGCCCTGGAGGAAAATTGCCTGAAAACCTTAAGTTAGCTCATTTTACTTAAAGGAGACATTCCTTTATTTTTAAAAAGAAACTAAACTGCATTCAAAGGTTTTTAATTTTTTTTTTCAATTTGGCTTGTCTAAAAATATTCTTGAGGACTAAATATTCGATTTTATGGAAATTTTGTACGACAGACGTGTGTAAGATCTAATGTTTCTTGGAGAAATGTTATCATTAACATTAACTGTATCGACTAGTAGAATAAAATAGGGAGTGTTTATTGTTTGGAATTCTTAGTCGGTTCGATTCCTGGGCGAGACAAGCGAATTTCAAAAAACCTTTGAATGCAGTTTTGTTTCTTTTTAAAAATAAAATGAGCTAACTTAAGGTTTTAAGGCACTTTCCCTTCAGGGCCCATAAAAAAATTCCACACTGTATATTCAGAGCACGTCTTATTATCAACTGTTAGACCTTAGACTAATATAACTTGATCCCAAGTTCCTTACAATTATACGTAATCGAAGGCCAGGCTCATACTAGTTTCATGTCGCGATGCGCTTGCTGACAAAAACCAAGCGGTATGAATTGCTGACATTTGCATCTTCACTCTCACAGCTCCCACTAAAAGCATCGGATGACAGGATCGTTGAAAAGGGACAAACATATCGTTTGACGTTACGTTACTCTTCTCGTGAATTGTCAAAATTTAAAATTCGAAATTCGCTTTATATATTGTCCGGGCGGCTATTCGAAGTATAACTAAGTGGACGGTCCTTACTAACCAGTAAGATAAGCATCATAGATAGTTTTAAGACTTCAAAGGTCTATTTATATCTGACACAGCATCCAGTATTCTAAACGTGTTGTGAATAGATATAAAATTTTTACACCTATCGTTTTTCATATAAAGACAGACACTTAATGCATTGAACTATTGAACATTAACGCAATGCCATAAGCCATAAGGTATACTTTCCTAATATACCTTGAGGCTAATTCGAACTTTGTTATAAAAGATGTAATTTTTTAAATTTGCGTGTGCGTTTCGCTCGTACTAGTTGAAATATGTCTTGGTGCGAGCGAGGCGGTCGGGCGAATGATAACAAAATGTTATATTATTGACATCTTAAATAAAGTTCGAATTGACCTCTGTGAATGCCTGGAAATACCGCATACTTTTTTAATGTATTATGCTGGAAATTGATTTATTTATCGAGAGAAAAATGAATATGGTATTCTTCCATAACTTGTGCAGTTACTGGCAAAAATCTAGAAATGTCCATTATTTGTGCAGAACATTATTTGCTGTTTGTTTCCAAAATCTTACTGCTATTCTACAAATATAGTAGTGACTCGGGAGATTTTTAAACATGATCGATACAAATACTTAATAACCACCATAGTAAACTTTTCTCTCGGTGTGGGAGTTCCTCGGTCATGAAAAACTTACAAAATAATAATTTGTTTCAATAAATCTATAATTTACATCATTGTCGAGATATTCTGACCGTGTAGTCGTATAAGCTTCATAACCCATTCTACGAAAAATATCTTATGTGGGAATTATTGTTTAAGTAGTATAAAAGATTTAAAAAAAAGTTTTATTTCTCAAAAACGGGAACTGATATCAAGTTGTTACTTTACAGACGGGTATTCAATATGATATAGAATTCACCCATGTAGAAAACTTAGTGTGCATTTAATGTAACTTAAACTTTATATTGACTCCACTAGTATCCATGTAAATAGGCAAATATAACACTATAAGTGATCTTGTTTTGAAAGCTAAATATGGGTATATTAAGTTATCCTTAAAAGATAAACATTTAGACACACCATCGCGGACTTTATTGTAGAACAATGAAAGAGAGACAATTCCACCATACGTTGTGTTGTTATACTTATCTCAAACGGATTGGGCAGCATTTTCGATTAAAGGTCTTAGCCATCGGGATTTTTTCTGACTTAGCAAATATCGTCATATTTCAACCAATTTACACAAAACCTTAACAAATTATACGCCTTAACCTTTCTCAATAATCACTCTATACTTAGGTAAAAACCGCATAAAAATCAGTTAACTAGTTTTCATTGAAATTATTACGATTTACGTACTTCTCGCTTAATAATTGTGACAAAATACGGGCCTATAGTTGCAATTGCAATCGCCATGTGGCGCTGTCGTCGTGCACGGTCCCAATATCCGGTCTTAAGTCACCATCTTAGAATGCTCTCCGGCTAAGTAATTAAAGTTTGAGTAATTTTGCTCCAATTTGCCAGAGGAGGGAAGATAGGACTAAACATCGCAAAAAAACAAGAATTAGTTGTTCTAGTCACACTATGCGGTATTCAGGACGATTTTGTGATATGTTATTGTTAACTTAAGATCGGGTTTTTCCTTATTAGACCAGCGGTGGAACAAAAATGGGTTTTGATAATATTAAAGTTTTTTCTTTTTCGATATGTCATTGTTAGCATGTTAAATAAGACTTTCGTAAAAAGTTAGAAATTTTTAGGGTGAGCGTTCGGATATATTGAAATATTTTAATTTCTGCTAATAACTTTGTAAATATAGAATTAAAGTTACAAAAAACTTTAACATATTCAATACCACTTTAATTTATACACAATATTCGGTTTTTAGAAATCTGGAACATGTGCTTTCTGGTGAACTTAAAAACATGAATTATTTTGTAAATAAATAATTAGAGTAGCTGATATTGCAAAATTACGATATTATGGATCAGCTTATTATACTTGTAAAAAATTAGAAATGTAGACAATGTGCTTCTCTAGATATTGATTTCTGGTTAAGCAGTATAGCCAATATTGAATTAAAGTTTGTAGAGTTAATATTAAACGGTTATGACAATGATCTTAGTTCCCACACAAAAGATTAGAAATATAAAATTTGTGCGTCACTAAATACTGATACGTATGCATTCCGTGCTTATATTTACGTTACAGTTCAAACGCGCGGCATGGTTGCGCGCGCCGTGCTGTGCGCCGCCGAGGCAGCGATCAAACGGTATTGATATATAGGTAGATCAACGGTATATAGATCAACGGGCTAGCGGGTAACCTAACCTTGCTAGACGCGTGCAAAATAATATTACACAAAATTAAAAAAAATGTTCTAAAAGCAATCTGTATTTTTAACAGGTTAAAATTAAGTATCTAAATAGTCATAAAAATAATAAACCAGAACATTTGGTCGTGTCGTGTCTTTAGCCTTGCCAGGCGATCTAAAAAGTATGGCACTTACTTGCACGCAAAATTAAGTTTGTTTACTATACAAATTGTATGCATTACAAAGTTATCTTTGCACACAAAATTAAGTTTTTCTACTATACAAAGCGTATGCATCGCAGTTATTTTTGCACGCAAAATTATGTTTGTCTACTAAACAAAGTGTATGCATTACAAAGTTATTTTTGTAGTAAATTAAAGACCACTAGGTAGGATGTACAGTCAGCAATACTATTCGCTTAGCACCTTTGCATACAAACCTATACAGGGGTGGTATCTTTTCTCTGCAGCTAACTGTACAATATGATTGTAACTATGAGGATGGTGTATATTTATGATGTATGAGGACATTTCTATTAAAAGTTATGTTAGATTTTGAAATTTTTATATTGAGTATATCTACTTATATAAAAATTTGAATTTTGGTTATGGAATTTTATATTATATAACATACAAAAAAAACAACAATAAACAAAAAAAAATATATAGGGCTGTATCTCCTAAACCGTCCGTCGAAGCGCAAAAATAAAAAAAAATTCGTTCCCCTCTTTCAATATACAAAAAACACAATAAATAAATAAATAAATATTATAGGACATTCTTACACAGATTGACAGTCCCACAGTAAGCTCAAGAAGGCTTGTGTTATGGGTACTCAGACAACGATATATATAATATACAAATACATAGAAAACACCCATGACTCAGGAACAAATATCTGTGTTCATCACACAAATAAATGCCCTTACCGGAATTCGAACCCAGGACCATCGGCTTCACAGGCAGGTTCACCCACTAGGCCAGACCGGTCGTACAATGAAACACAAAAAGAAAAAAAAAACTCTACACGGCTGTATCTCCTAAACCGCGCGTCGTAGCACAAAAACAATCATCAAATTTTCGATCCACTAAGAAACCCTCAATTAATATTAAAAAAAAAAAAAAAAAAATCTTTATAAGGCTGTATGTATCTCCTGAACTGTGCGGTCGTAGCGCAAAATAATAAAATTTTCGTTCAACTGCAGTGGACCCTTAATTAACATTAAAAAAAAAGAAAAAAGGAAAAAAAAATCTTTAGAGGGCTGTATCTCCTAAACCGTGCGTTGTAGAGCAAAAATAATCTAGTTTTCGTTCCCCTTTGAGAAACCTCTAATTAACATACAAAAAATACAATGAAAAACAAAGAAAAAATATTTATAGGGTTAAATCTCCTAAATCGTGCGACGGAGCGCAAAAATAATCAAATTTTCGTTCCACTTTAAGAAACCCTTAATTAATATAGGTATAAAAAAAAACAAAAAATCCGTATAAGGCTTAATCTCCTAAACCGTGCGCCGTAGCGCAAAATAATAACATTTTCGTCCGCCTGCAGTGGACCCTTAATAAACATTTAAAAAAAAGAAAAAAAAAACAGAAAAAATATTTACAGGGCTGTATCTCCTAAACCGTTCGTTATAGCGCAAAAATAATCAAATTTTCGTTCCCCTATGTAACATACAAAAAACACAATGAAAATATAAAAGAAAGAAACAAAGAAAACAATCTTTTTATAGGGCTGTATCTCCTAAACCGTGCGTCGGAGCGCAAAAAAAGTAAAATGTTCGTTCCCCTCTAACAAAGATAGATATAACTCCGTAATAGATGGATACAGTCTAAGGAAAAAACGTGCCTCGAAAATCACGAAAATTTGATTCTCGATCAGAGGGCGCCACTAGTTTTGGCTTACTCTCGTATAGATGGCGTTGACGGTTTCGTTTGTTATTTATAATTTTAACGCATATCAGTGAAAAAACATGGGTCCAAAATCATATAAAAATAATTAATGCAAATAAAAAAATCATTTATCCATATTTAAATACATTTTAACGTATTTTTATAAATCTTCATTTTTAGTTTTAAAGTATGTCGATAGATGGCAGTGAATTTAAAGCGGTTACAAAATTTACTATGACAGTACCACCCTATCTTATTATATCCTCTTTGCCTCTTAAGAAACCCTTTTTTAATATGAGAAAAAACAAAAAAAAACGAGAAAATATTTACATGGCTGTAACTCCTAAACCGTGCGTCGTAGCGCAAAAATAATCAAAATTTCATTCCACTTTAAGAAACCCTTAATTTATATTTAAAAAAAAATCTTTATAAGGCCGTATCTCCTAAACCGTGCATCGTAGCGCAAAATAATAAAATTTTCGTTCCATTGCAGTGGACCCTTAGTTAACATTAAAAAAAAAAACAAAAAAAAAACAGAAAAATATATTTACAGGGCTGTCTCTCCTAAACCGTGCGTTGAAGCGCAAAAATAATCTAATTTTCGTTCTCGTTTGAGAAACCCGTAAGTAACATTCAAAAAATACAATGAAAAACAAAAAAAGAAAACAAAAAATTAAAACATCTTTATAGGGTTGTATCTTTTAAATATTAATAAGGGTTTCTTAAAGTGGAACGAAAATTTAATTATTTTTGCTCTTCGCTCCGACGCACGGTTTAGGAGATACAACCCTATAAACATTTTTTTCTTTGTTTGTTTTCTTTTTAGTTTTTCATTGTGTGTTTTGTATGTTACTTAGGGGCTTTTCAAAGGGGAACGAAAATTAGATTATTTTTGCGCTACAACGCACGGTTTAGGAGATACAACCCTATAAAGATTTTTTATTTTTTTTGTTTTCTTCTTTGTTGTTCGATTATGTTTTTTGAATGTTACTTACGGGTTTCTCAAAGGGGAATGAAAATTAGATTAGTTTTGCGCTACAACGCACGGTTTACGAGACACAGCCCTGTAATAGGACATTTCGATGCTAGTGCGGAAAGTAAGTCATTATTAGACATTTCCGCACGTGTATCGAACGACGTTTTTCAATACAGTTGCGAAAAAATAAGAAAAACAACAAGTAAGGAATTTGAAACTTTTATATTATTAATTCTGTGACATCATTGACATTGACATTATGAAGAGGTGTTTTTTTAGCTGGGTGTTATTATTATTGAACCCACTTCAATGAAAGATATTTTTTTTAAATGCATGTTCTATAAGACAATTGTACATATAAAACATTGTACTATTATTACCCAAATATCGTTAATTACGATTATTTGTGTATCGTACATTTATAAAAACAATATCGAATGTTGCCTTTGGAAATTTAAAGCAGAAATAAAAAACGCCTCTCCTTTGACAGGCGTTCCGTTCTATTCAGACAACTTATTAAGAACCGTTTTTCAATATTCAATATATAAAAAAATAGACGTGTTATAATGATGAAGAGGTAAGTAATAAAATATGAAATATGTACATTTTTCGTATTCTTACTTTAACAGTAGGTTTTTATGTTGATTACTGAGTATTGAGTATTGAAATAATCGTTAATAACGATATTTAGGTAATAATAGTACAATGTTTTATATTTGTAAAACAATACAATGTGTATAATGTTGTATGAAGTGGGTTCAATAATAATAACAAAATCCATTCTAGTCGAATAAAAGCTATAAAAACACCTCTTCATAATGTCAATGTCAATAATTAGAGTTTTGAATGATTCACGGTGGTTTTGAAATATCGGGAGCTCACAAATAATACAAAAGGTAATCACGGTCTATATCCCGGTCAATATAAGTCTAATGTCAATAATGTCACAGAATTAATAATATAAAAGTTTCGAATTCCTTACTTGTTGTTTTTCTTATTTTTTCGCAACGGTATTAAAAAACGTCGTTCGATACACGTGCGGAAATGTCATTCTTCGAAAGTATGTAAAGTATGACATACTTTCCGCACTAGCATCGAAATGTACAATTTCTGTTTTTTTTTTCTTTTTTTTTAATGTTAACTAAGGGTCCACTGCAATGGAACGAAAATTTTATTATTTTGCGCTACGATGCACGGTTTAGGAGATACAGCCTTATAAAGATTTTCTGTTTTTTTTTTTTAATATATTACTTAAGGGTTTCTTAGTGGAACGAAAATTTGATTATTTTTGCGCTCCGTCGCACGGTTTAGGAGATACAACCCTATAAAGATTTTTTCTTTGTTTTTCTTTTTAGTTTTTCATTGTGTTTTCTGTATGTTACTTAGGGGTTTCTCAAAGGGGAACGAAAATAAGATTATTTTTGCGCTACAACTTTAGGAGATACAGCCCTCTAAAAAAAAATTTCTGTTTTTTTTTCTTTTCTTTTTAAATGTTAATTAAGTTGAACGAAAATTTTATTATTTTACGCTACGACCCACGGTTCAGAGATACAACCTTATAAAGATTTTTTTGGTATTTTTGTTTGTTTTTTTTTTTATATTACGACGCTCGGCTTAGGAGATACAGCCCTGTAGAGTTTTTTTTTCTTATTGTGTTTCATTGTGTTTTTTGTATATTAAAAGTGTTTTTAAAGGGGAACGAAAATTTTATTATTTTTGCGCTACGACGGACGGGTTAGGAGATACAGCCCTATAATTCTTTCTTTGTATATTTATATAATATAAAATTCAATAACCAAACTTCAACTTTATATATAAGTAGATATATTTAATATAAAAATTTCAAAATCTAACATAATTTAATAATAGCGTCGTAGCGTAAAATAATAAAATTTTCGTTCAACTTAATTAACATTTAAAAAGAAAAGAAAAAAAAACAAAATTTTTTTTAGAGGGCTGTATCTCCTAAACCGTGCGACGGAGCGCAAAAATAATCAAATTTTCGTTCCACTAAGAAACCCTTAATTAATATATTTAAAAAAAACACAAAAAACCTTTATAATTCTGTATCTCCTAAACCGTGTGCCGTAGCGCAAAATAATAAACATTTTCGTTCGCCTGCAGTGGACCCTTAATAAATATAAGATTTTATTATGTGTGTGTGGGGTCGTCCAGAAATCATGTCAATCAATCACCTATACTGTCATGAACTAGTGCGCCTATAATTTACACACTTATATACATATATGTATACTCTCATATGTATTCATTTGTTTTTCGTAGCAATGGCGACTGATTGAGAAAAACGTCTCATTTTTACCCTTTGGGTACGGAACCCTAAAAATGTAGACGCGAAATGTAGATCGTCCCATAGAAAATTTGAATTTCCCGCCTTTTTCTACTGACAAGATTTGCTTGACCAACTATATTATAAATAAATGCCAGCCGTTGGCGTCCACTGTCGAACTCAAAAATGGTCACGTTTTTTCATTTGTAGTCTGCCTCTTTCGCACTCATGGTATGTTCATATACGTGATGGCTTCTCTTTCGCACACTTCAGCTATTCTTTAAGCGTCATCGCAGTTGATTGAAACATTTTTTTTTATATGCCGCCTTTGTGTACTGACGGAAATGTGTGTCCAACCTATATAGAATCGATTATATATATATAAATAGTTTGAACCAACATTTCAGTAATTAAATATTATGTATAAATGTGTCTGTAATATTTGAGGACTTTGGATTTAAATTTTGGCTCTCATTACGTCAACCAAATAATTAAACATGCCGAAATAAAGATATACTTATTTAGGTAAACTTATTTTTACATTAAGTAAGTACGTAGGTAATAAGAATTCTGTAAGACCGATTCACATCGTGCCGACATCATAGTCACCCTAATGAGTTTGACAATGTTGTCTTGTATTTTTATCGTAAACTTGAATAGTTGAGGCTTATCTGTGAAAAGATATACCACAATCAGCAAAACTTTCACTCCTGCAACCTTTCATACAACATCTTTTACCTATTTTATACTATATTTCGCAAATAAATCCTGAGCGCCGCCATTCACGTATTTTGAAAATTTCTTCATCAAGTTAGGGATACCAATTAATATTCAAAGTTACTACAATGTCTACCATATTAAAATTAATGTATTTTTTGTTGTGCACATGCTTGGTTAAATCAGTTAATAATATTGACATCATAATTATTTACAAATTACGTAAAAGACCCGTACACCCGTACAACCGTACTCTGAATATAGCACTTAAATAATATAAGAAGGTATTTAATTTTAGTAGTTGTTGATACTACCAAAATGGTATCTTTTTAACACTGGCAACATGTGCGAGTGGGACACCGCGACCCCCTTTTGCTATCTCATGTGGACCGTTTTCTCTAGTCTGGTACGAACACCTTTCTGGCTCGGTGATAAGGTTCAATTTAGTATGGCAAAAAAAAGTGACAGCTCGCTCCAGTTTAGGGTATAACTTTATGGGCCTAAGTCACCAGAGACCATAGACTATATTTAAAATCCTCTGCATTTATAGTTTGTCAAAGGACTGTCTCATTTCAAACATAGACAGAGAATCATACTATCTTTGTCTTACACTAGTACTAGCACCCAAAAGAAAAGGATGAATATAGTATTTTTTTTTTGTTCTGACTGACAATTTGGTTTGACCAACTATATCAGGTTGTGTATAATAACCCTAATAAGGTCTATTCGAACACTACACACGCCAAAATTCGCACGACTTCCGTAAAAAAAACATTACGTAGGGATTGGAGGGAAAATTAAAAAACTTGTCGAGTAAGCTGGATTTTATATTTGTAATTGATATTTATAAATAAAATTTCAATGTGAGTTCCGATGATAATAGGGACGAAGAAATTAATTGTACTCCGTCGCAATTAGCTCCATGCATGAATTTATTTTTATTTTTGGATTCATAATTTATATCGTTGGAAATGATAAAAATACTTTTGTAAACCTTAACATTATTTTATTAAAAAATATTTAAAATGTTGAAAATTTTTGAGCGGTTGAAACGCTCAAAATTTTTGGCGCGAATTCGACAGAGCGTGATTACGTCACACGTTGGGCAGCCCAACTAACGTTTGCTACTAATGACACTAATCTGTCGAACGCGTGACGTCACGTGGCGTTTCGAGCGTTTCGCTCACTAGCTTTTCGCGGGCAAATTTTTGTACTTTTTATTTATAATTTTAAGTAATTAAATGGTAACTTAAAAACGGAAATGCATTTGTAACATGATATAACGGTAACAAACATCCGAATAAAACATATTTCGTTCAAATATAAACTTCATGCATGAGGCTAATTGAGGGCGGAGGCAGAATTAGCAATTAATAACTTGTTGCCGCCAAAGTCGAAGGAGAAATTTGTTTTTTTTTTTTTGAGTGGTGTATTTCTTTATTTCATTGCATATGTTTGAGAAAAGCACTATACATGCCTGGCCGTGAAAAGGGCTTGCCGGCTTCGTATATCTATACCTATACCTACTCAGCCGGCAAGCCCTTCTTTCCCGGCGCCTGCAGTAATGTACTATTTGTCTATATTTTACAGTGCCTACGTTCGTTGGTTTCCTTAAGGACATTGAATCGCCGTATGAAGTAAAAGATTATGTAAAATGCTACCTGGGTGAAACCAAAGAATCCAGCGACTTCGCCCGCCAGTTTCTTGAAAAGAGGTATTTATTTATTTGCCAAGTGTATTATGTAAGTTTTATCATTTTTAGGGTTCCGTACCCAAAGGGTAATTAGGATTGCAACTGTAAGCAGTTTATTGCAGCCACATTTGTGGCCTGTAAAAAGGTAAATTAAATAAATGTATTTTTTAAATATAGGGCCATTCCATCTGATTTCGACAAATTTGAATTAAAACGTGCGCTGCATGAATTTTGATTTATTAGGAAATATTACGCGAGACTCTGCGTAGGGGGCGCTACTACCACAATCTGAGTCTCGCGAAACAAGAAAATCTAAATTTCTTTATCTAACATCACTGTCACTTGCATATTCGAGCGATAAAGAGGCAGACAGTGAAAGTCATCTGTAAACAAACCGCCTTGATGCATCAATGTCATATTTTATTATCCCTGAAAACTAGTCAAAAATCTGTTAAAGGTACAGTATGTATAATTTACTCTATTGTTTACTAAAATGGGTAATGCTGCACTCTGTTGGCAGAACATTGCAGTAATATCCCCTATTGAAAAAAATTGAGGATAACCTTTATGATACCAGAAGTGTTAGACATGTATTTTTTAACCGACTTCAATTTCATAGAAGGAGGAGGTTCTGTATTCGGTTTTGGCTATTTTTTTTTATTTTTTTTTTTATGTATGTTCACCGATTATTCCGAGACCCGTGGTCCGATTTGAGTAATTCTTTTTTTGTTCGAAAGGAGCTACTTCCAAGTTGGTCCCATATTAATCTGGTTCTGATCTGATGATGGGATCCCTGAGGAATTGAGGGAACTCCTCAATTTTTAAAGGCACATGTATGGTGATTTGGGTGTTTTCATAAGCAACTTGAGCATTTTCTCTCGAAAACGACCAATTTGATGAAGTGGACCTGATGATGATGATTGATTTGAAGATAGTGATGATGATTTTTTTAATGTAGGATGTTCAGCGATTACTCCGAGACCCGTGGTCCGACTTGAACAATTCTTTTTTTGTTTGAAAGGAACTACCACCAAGGTGGTTCCACATTAATCTGGTGCTGTTCTGATTATGGGATCCATGAGGAATTGAGGGAACTCCTCAATTTTTAAAGGCACATGTATGGTGATTTGGTCGTTTTCTTAAGCAACTTGATAATTTTTTCTAGAAAACCACCAATTTGATGAAGTGGAGCTGATGATGATGATTGTTTTGATGATAATGATTTCAGCGATTACTCCGGCACCCATGATCCGATTTGAGTTATTCTTTTTCTGTTTGAAAGAAGTTACCTCTCCAAGGTGTTTTCGTAATATTTTTGGTTTTGATCTGATGATGGAATCCGTGAGGAATTGAGGGAACTCCTCAATTTTTAAAGGCACGTGTATGGTAATTTCGGTGTTTTCTAAAGTAACTCAAGCATTTCCTCACCAATACCACCAATTTGATGTAGTGCAACTGTAGCCTAACCACGAGTTTGGCACTAAATATTCTTCGTAACTTACTTTGTACACTAATACGCCAGTACGAGCGAGATGCATAAACAGTAAGTTACGCACATGATAGCGAATATATCAATGTCAAACTCGTGGTAAGGCTACTGATAACTTCCCTCGTATGTGTATTATTTTTGATGTAGGTAGTGTTGGAAACAACCAAAGAGACTGAGAGGTGAAGGTAGAGGGTATTAGTGTTTGGGGGGTTTGAGGTTGGGGGTTGAGGGGAGGTGAGTTGATGGGTCGGAGACTGAGGGGTTGGGAGTTAAGGGATTGGGGGTTAGGGTTAGGAGTTTAGGGGTCTGGGGTTAGGGGTCGGGGAATGGCGGTTGAAGGGTTGGTGGTTTAGGGTCGAGGGGTTCAGTGATCAGGGGTTGATGTGCTGTGAGGTTGAGTGATCGGGGGGTTTGAGGGATTGGGTCAGTGGCGGGGCGGAGAATGGATTTACTGACAGGAATGATTTCCCAGACGGACTCGAGGAAAATTCTGATTATTTAATAAAGTTTACGAATTTACAGATAAACATGATTATGTTTTTCATTCATGCGTTACGCTCTTAACAATGTCTTAAAACTAAAAATGGAAAAATAAAAACTTTTATAAAAAAAAGATAAACCGACTTCAAAAAGGATGAAATAAAATATTATCCTTTTTAGGGTTCCGTGTTTAAGTATATGCGTTACCAACTGATATGTTTGAAGTCGGTGCCAAGCCAAGTACTCCAAGTAGTAACAATACCAGTCAAAAATAATCAGCTTTATGTCTATAAATCCCATTACAACTGTACAAATGTTATAAACGTGAAAGCAATTATGTCTGCCTCTTTGCTACTTTTTCATGGCTAAACAACTGAACCGCTTTAGCTGAAATTTTGCATGAAGGTTTCTTGAATTGTTTTATATTTTGAAATGTAGTCCTCTGGATAAGCGACAGAAAATAACTCAGTCCCAATCCCACACTTGCGTGCGATGACTGTTTAAGAATTAGTAAGAAATGCTCTTTAAAAAAATACGACGACAAAACGTATTAGATTTACACTAACGTGCCGACAAGCATGGTACGAACTGCGCCAAGAAGGTTCAACCGTGTGTTCTGTTCTGAGGTGTACAGGAAGTTCGTTTATTGTCGTCGTGTAACGCTGCGTCTTACATAGGCGAACACGAAGCGAACACGAAGCGAAGCGACGCGGCACGGCGCGGCCGGCCCAATTCGTTCGCGTTCGCAACGAGATCGCCCACGTAGGACACTTCTATATAGGTATCAAAGGATTAATTAAGGCGCCGTGCCGCGCCGCTTCGCATTCGCGTGTTGTTCGCCTACGTAGTACGCTGCATTAGGTAATCCAACGTACATACTTATATAGCCGCATCTTTATCGAATTGCACCAAAATCCCTATGAATATATGGTTTAAAATTTGGCTTGGCACCGACTTCAAACATATCAGTTGGTAACGCATATACTTAAACACGGAACCCTAAAAAGGATAATATTTTATTTCATCCTTTTTGAAGTCGGTTTATCTTTTTTTTATAAAAGTTTTTATTTATCTTAATTTCCGAGCAGTGTCCTTTCAAAGGAAAAAATCTGGTCAAACTTTTGATTTAGAACAGTTATTCAAAAAACCAACGCCCCGTCAAGCCCTGAAACCCTTGCCAACTTGCAGTTAAAGCACCCTGCCCCATCCCGGCCGTTGTTATTCCCACCAGAACCAGACAGATCCTGCCCAGCTCTCACAGTCAGGCCGGAGGAGGTTGCGCAGGCTCTAGGCTCCTTTAACAGTGTTTCGGCAGCAGGCTTAGACGGTATTCGCCCATCGCATCTGAAGGAGCTCACTTCAGGTTCTGCTGGCGATAATGGGCTTCGGTTGCTGGAGTGCTTGACCAGACTATGTAACTTCCTCCTTAGTGATCAGTTAAACCCCTTGGTCTGTCCTTATGTATACGGTGCATAAGGATGCACCGTATACATAAGGACAGACCAAGGGGCGCAGCGCCCATAAGGATGCGCGCTGTCGAAAAAGGATGGTGGTTTAAGGCCTATAGCTGTCGGCAGCGTGTTCCGCCGTTTGACTGCCAGGCTCGGTTGTTACGCTGCGAGAGAGGAAATGGCTTCCTATTTGCAACCGTGCCAACTGGGATTTGGCACCAAACTGGGTTGTGAGGCTGCCATCCACGCCATTCGAGCCTTCGCGCTCGACCCAAATAACGCGGATTGCATTATAATTAAGCTTGATATTAAGAATGCCTTCAACTCTTTGGAACGCGACACTCTTCTTACAGAGGTTCTGGAGAGAGCTCCAGCTCTCTACCCTTTCTTGTACCAGTCCTATTCGTCTCCTTCCAAACTCTTTTTTAACGGTTCGCTTATTCCATCCCAGGTTGGTGCTCAGCAGGGGGATCCGCTTGGTCCCCTTATCTTCAGTCTGGCTATTCAAAAGGCCATATCTAGATCTCGATCCCCATTAAATGTGTGGTACCTCGACGACGGCACTCTGGGGGGTAGGCCAGAGGAGGTTGAACAGGACCTGCTTGCGCTACTTCCACTTTTTCGGGAGCTGGGGCTCGAAGTCAACTCTAGTAAATGTGAGTTTTTTCCTTGTAGCGCCAGCTCTCAACCTTCCTTCTCTTTGTTTTGTTCCTTACTCCCCGGCCTCAAGGAGTTATCTACCCAGAATTTTAATCTTTTGGGTTCTCCCGTGTTTCCCGCAGCTATACCTGAAGCATTCATGGTGAGAGAGCAGCTTCTTAGGTCCGCTGGTGAGAGGCTGAAAAAGCTCTCGGCTCATGTGGCACTTACTTTGTTAAGAGCGTTCTTACAAGAAAAGTCGAAATAATGTAAAAATGATGATATTCCCGATAAGATTTAAGATTTTACGCTCATTATTAGAAATAAAGAGTACTTGTTCCAGTAAGAGCGTCTTCTTATATTTAGGAATATCGTTGTACATTTTAGAAAAAGGACTAATTAAATTAGTAATGATTTTTTTTCTGATGGTCGTTTACGAAAAACCGCATGAAGCACTGAATTGTGAGCTCTTATTTGTAAATTTTGAGAAGTTTACTCTGCTAAAGTTGGATATTTTGTATTACTAATATCCTGTACTTTAGGAATATCGAACGATATTCTTCCTACATGCTTTTAAGAAAGAGAAAATCAATGTTAAACGAATTGAATTTTCTCTTCGAAACAAGTGTAAATTCCTACGAAAATCTACTTATTATCGAAGTCATTTTTATACACGAGCAATCTGCAACGTTTGCTTATACTGTTGGTATACATTTGTGTTTATCAAATTCTACTTTAATTTTTTGGCAATTTTTTGAAAATACTCTATATTGCCGATGACGCGCGCTGGCGATCTCAGTACCGCGGCAGAGCTTGAAGAGGTCGGACCTGTGTCGGTCGGCTCCGCACCTTTTCGACGGCGACAACGAGGTTTTTTATCGTTGTGTGCGGCAGGCGCCGTGTAAAACGCTATACTGTGTGCGTGTAAACTGCGACTGAGAAACTTTAATCCGAGTACTGTATTTGTTATTATAGTATTATAATATAGTATAGTAACATAACAAACTTCCGAACCACAATAAAAATATTTGAAATTACCTGACATTTTATAGGTAGTAAATTAAAAAAAAAACCAGCCAAGTGCGAGTCGGACTCGCGCACAAAGGGTTCCGTACTACGCACAAAACGATAAATAAATCACGTTTGTTGTATGGGAGCACCACTTAAATATCTATTTTATTCTGTTTTTAGGGTTCCGTACCCAAACGGTAAAAACGGGACCCTATTACTAGGACTCCGCTGTCTGTCTGTCTGTCTGTCCGTCTGTCACCAGGCTGTATCTCATGAACCGTGAATCGTGATAGCTAGACAGTTGAAAGTTTCACAGATGTATTTCTGTTGCTGCTATAACAACAAATACTAAAAACAGAATAAAATGTGGTATTTCCTATAAAAAGGGACCTTATTGTCGATGGCGTTTACGCCATTATAAACGATGCTCCGATATAACTAAGACTGAACTTGTATAAGTTTTGAGTATGTAATACTCATCCTCCTTATGAACCCTGGCAGTACCTACTGGAACTTAGGTTTGGTGCAACATAGGCGCACACTGTTTTGATCATTCGACTCGTCTTGATGAGCAACTTGGGAGAGCAGTACTCATGATAGAGCTGATGCTGAACGGTGGCAGTACCTAGTGGAACTTAGGATTGGTGCAACATAGGCACACGCTGTTTTAGTCATCCGACTCGTCTTGATGAGCACTTAGGAGAGCAGTACCCATGATAGAGCTGATGCTGAACCCTGGCAGTACCTAGTGGATCTAAGGTTTGGTGCAACATAGGCAGACCCTGTTTTAGTCATCCGACTCGTCTTGTTAAGCAACTTGGGAGAGCAGTACCCATGATAGAGCTGATGCTGAACCCTGGCAGTACCTAGTGGAACTAAGGTTTGGTTGACATATCAGTCAAATTTGACAGATTGACAGTTTTTGTCATTTTCAGGGAAAATTATCCTTTTGGGATAGAATTTAGCACCAAGTAACATTGTTAAGTGTAGATTTATACTATCTGTCAAAATTGACATTTTTGACAGTTTTGGATCCCAGATCGAAACGGCTTGTCCAATTTTGATAGGACCTTCAACATTAGTCATGGGATGGAAAATGTATTTTGACACATCTGTCAAAACTGTCAAAATTGACAGTTTGACAGTTTTTGTCATTTTTAGTGAAAATTAACATGTTTTGTTAAAGTTTTGTACTAAGTGACATAGTTTAGTGTTTGACATATCAGTCAAATTTGACAGATTGACAGTTTTTGTCATTTTCAGTGAAAATTATCTTTTTGGGATATAATTTAGCACCAAGTGACATTGTTAAGTGTAAATTTATACAATCTGTCAAAATTGTCATTTTGCGCCATTTTGACATTTTTGGATCCCAAATCGAAACGGTTTGTCCGATTTTGATAGGACCTTCAACATTAGTCATGGGATGGAAAATGTAGTTTGACACATCTGTCAAAACTGTCAAAATTGACAGTTTGACAGTTTTTGTCATTTTTAGTGAAAATTAACATGTTTTGTTAAAGTTTGGTACTAAGTGACATAGTTTAGTGTTGTTTGACATATCAGTAAAATTTGACAGATTGACAGTTTTTGTCATTTTCAGTTAAATTTATCTTTTTGGGATATAATTTAGCACCAAGTGACATTGTCAAGTGTAGATTTATACAATCTATCAAAATTGACATTTTGTGTCATTTTGACAGTTTTGGATCCCAAAACGAAACGGCTTGTCCGATTTTGATAGGACCTTCATCATTAGTCATGGGATGGAAAATGTAGTTTGACACATCTGTCAAAACTGTCAAAATTGACAGTTTGACAGTTTTTGTCATTTTTAGTGAAAATTAACATGTTTTGTTAAAGTTTTGTACTAAGTGACATAGTTTAGTGTTGTTTGACATATCAGTCAAGTTTGACAGATTGACTGTATTTGTCATTTTCAGTGAAAATTATCTTTTTGGGATATAATTTAGCAAACAAACCATGTTCATTTTCACTACAAAAAGACAAAAACTGTCAATCTGTCAAATTTGACTGATATGTCAAACAACACTAAACAAAACTTTAACTTCAATGGCCATTAACGTCTCAAAAATTTAATTCGAATTAACTTTAATGCAATTGGTGCGTAATGCAATTGGTTAATGGTGGAACTAATGGTTAATGCAATTGATCAATGGTTAATTAAAATTAACAATTACGGCCAACACTGCTACATATAGCTAAAATAGTTTCGCTACCCAAGCGGTACGGTTACCCTGTACCTGTACCAAATGTAATGACGAAACATGTAAGCAAGCGAGTATAATTTCTTTCTAGTATAAAATAATTCTTTTATAATACAAAAGTAAGTACATTTGCACTGGATTTAGTATTTTCGTACCAAATAACAATAATTAGGATTTTAAAATTTAAGTACAGTTAGTGTCGTTATAATTGTTTTCAGTATGCTTCACGAAGGATCAAGATTATTTAATCCATCATTGTAGTGCGAGCGAGAGGGAAAACGTGGTAGAAGGGATCGGCATACTGAGCTCGCACATCCCGCCGCAGCGCGTAAAATACCTAAACTCGCTCAACGCCGAAATGTAATAGCGCTCTTAAGGTCCTGCTTTGCCGTTCCCAAGGTGACATACTTTCTGCGTACTGTACCTGCCTGGCTGCACCCAGGCCACATGGACTCGTTTGACCTGGTGTTGAAAGACTGTGCTGAGGGTGTACTGAATGTCTCGTTGAATCCGGACCAGTGGGACTTGGCTTCGTTGCCTATACGGAGTGGCGGACTTGGCATACGGCGCGTGCGGGATGTGTGTCTTCCGGCCTTCCTGGCATCGGCGGCGGGGGTCGTGGACCTTGTCACTAAGATTTTATCCTTAGATGGTGGCAAGGCGGTAATACCTTTCGCTTCCGATGCGTTGTCGGCCTGGGAGGCTCTCAACCCGGGTGCGTCAGTGCCTGAACAGACGTTTCGTCAGCGCTCGTGGGACGAGGTCAATATTAAGCGTCTGTTTGGCTGTCTTTTAGATCAAGCTTCTGGTGCTGATAGGGCCAGGCTGAACGCGGCTTCGGCGCCGGAATCTGGGGGTTGGTTGCACGCCCTTCACTCCCCGAACCTAGGCACCCTGCTCGACAATGACTCGTTGCGGGTGTGGCCGTTGCTTTTCGTCTGGGCTGCGATGTTTGTCAACCACATCTATGCATCTGCGGGTCCATGGTGGAGAGCAGTGGGCACCATGCTTTGAGCTGTTGCCGGTGCGCGGAGAGGTTCCCACGGCACCACGCCTTGAATGACATTGTTCGAAGGGCGCTGGTGTCAGCCAATGTCCCGTGTGTGCTGGAGCCGCCGGGTCTTAGTCGGTCAGATGGGAAGAGGCCGGACGAATTGACTCTGGTGCCGTGGGAGAAAGGTAAGTGCCTTTTGTGGGACGCCACCTGCGTCAGCACATTCGCCGCCTCGCACCTTGGCCGCACCGTGCGGTCGGCAGGAGCAGCCGCTGAGCAGGCGGCGTCCCAAAAGAGGGACAAGTACTCGGGGCTAACAAACTACTTGTTCGTTCCCCTTGCTGTGGAGACGTCTGGGTGCTGGTGCGCGGAGGCGAAAACTTTTCTCGGGGAGCTGGGGCGTCGCCTGCGGGAGAGGGGTCTCGACCCCCGCTCCGGGTCGTTCCTGGCGCAGAGGTTGTCCATCGCGGTTCAACGCGGAAACGCAGCAAGCGTGATGGGCACCTTTGCGTCGGGAGCGATGCGGGGTGGGTTGTTCGACTAGTTTTTAAGGGTTAGTTTAGGTTTAGTATTAGTTAAGTATATTGTGGTTATTTTTAAGTATTGAATGTTGTAAAACTATGTTTTCACTTAAATAAATATTTGTATTCAAAAAAAATCTTTTCACATCACCTATTCGAAAAGGGAACTTTTCTTCCCTGCTAGGAGGGATCAAAGTGGCACTTTTCTGTTCAAGGACATTTTGTTGCCAGTATGAAATATTGACACAAAGGCATATGAAATTAGTATGCATATAATCGATTACAATTTCTTTATAATCGATTACGTGCATACAATTTTTCTGACTTAAATAATATTTTGTTGTAATTGTAAACAATAAATGTAATTAGCGTATTTTAAATTAATTACCTATAATAGCGTATTTAAATGAAGTAAATTAATTAATTAGCGTAATATTTACAAAGAAACGTAAAAAACATTAGTTTAATAATTTAATTTTTATTTTGACATTTTAGGTCTCCTTAAACGCAGCCATACTTGTCTATGCAATTTAAAAAGTTTTGTACAAATATTTCACAAAGCATATTATGCGGTTCTGGATTGTGTATAAATTTGTAAATACTTAGTTTAAATCAATAACTTTATAATAATAAATATAAGTGATATCATTATTTAGTCTTCAAAGTGGTCTTCCGAAGATTTGGTTCAAAGGGGTAAGAGCTAATTTGTTACCAGAAAAATCTACAAAAATAATGTACTTGATTTTAATTGTATCATTTTATGTGTTTGCTGATGTCTTTAACAAGATATTAGGTTCATAATTATGAGCTGTAGGTACTTTTAAATTGTTAGTACAGTCACGTCTGAAAATATCGATACGGACAAAGTGCCAGAAGTATGTACCTATACTAAGGTCGTGTATACATATTTTTTGCACTTTGTCCGTATCGATCTTTGCTTAAAATAATAATGTTTTAAAACCTAATATATGTATGTAATTTCCTCATAGGTGATGTGAAAAGCAGTATGTGTCACATGGTAGCAAAATTATTTTCACCTTGGGCGTTAACACTTGAATCCCTCACTACGCTCAGGATTCTATGGTAGAATCCTTCGCTTCGTTTAGGATTCAATTGTACGCCCTCGCCGTAAATATGTCATTTTGCTCCCTTGTGACATCTAAAGTAGAATCCTGAGCGGAGTTCAAGTGTGTTACGCCCAAGACAAGATGGAAATAATTTTGCTACCATGTGACACATACTGCTTTTCACATCACCTATGAGGTAATTATGATGTTTAAAAATATTATTTAAGCTAAAAAAATAATGTGTTTTTTTTTTATAGTGTCCTAGAACAGAAAAGTGTTACTATTATCCCTCTAAGCAGGGAAGAAAAAGTGCCATTTTTTGGAATTGGTGATGTGAAAAAATATTTTTCACCTCAGCAGCTCGAACAAGCCTACTTTCGTCACTCCCTGGAGTGAGGAAAGTGCGACTTTCCTCACTCCAGGGAGTGAAACAATGTAGTTTTTTAATTTAGTGAAGGCCATGAACTTTATACATTTATTACATTTTTTTTATGGTATGGTATGGTATGGTTTGGTATGGTATGGTATGGCCTGGTATGGTTTGGTATGGTATGGTATGGTATGATCTGGTCTGGTATGGTATGGTTTGGTATGGTATGGTATGGTTTGGTATGGTATGGTATGGTATGGCCTGGTATGGTATGGTATGGTATGATCTGGTCTGGTATGGTATCGTATCGTATGGTATGGTATGGTATCGTTTCGTATGGTATGGTATGGTATGCGGTTTTGGTATGGTATGGTATGGTATGCGGTTTTGGTATGGTATGGTATGGTCTGGTATGGTATGGTGTGGTGTGGTATGGTATGGTTTTGGTATGTATCGTATCGTATCGTATGGTATGGTACATATTATAATAACTTTTTTTTTCTGTTTATTCTGTGTAATTCGAAATACATTTTAACCTTTAATATGTTCTCACTACTGAGGTGAAAAATTATGTGTGCAACACGAGAGCAAAGTTATTTCACATCTCGTGTTTTTTAGTCCCTCGCTACGCTCAAGATTCTACCTTAGAATCACTCGCTTCGCTCGTGATTCAATTATAAAATCTTTCGCTTTCTCGGGACTCAAAATAAACACTCAAGAAAAACCAACTTTCCTCTCTTGTTGCACAAATAACTATTTTACCCATTTGTAACTACTCTATATTATGTCCTATTGCGAAGAATAGGTAATTTAGCTCACCCAATTCCGATCACTGGTTATATTGTATGACAAAAGTTAGCTAAACCAACTACAAACAAAATGGTGGCCATCTAAAATGTTCACGCTATCGGTCCATTTTTACGATTTTCAACTATTTACTATGGCAACCCTATTGCACAATTTGCACATCAAGAGTTAAGGCCCATTTACATGGTGCGAGTTTCTCGCACGTTTTGGGGCGAGAAATCGTATTTTTATTTATTTATCGTATGGCAATTATATTTTACACTGTTCATTTATTAGCTAGCTTATAATCTAAATCTACATTTGTCCAAGTAGGTGATGGCTGCACTCGTTGCGGTTTTAAAATCTTCCACTGGGCCATCGTACTTTGTCAGTGGGCACTCCAAGACGATATGCCGAACAGTTTGCTTTGGGCATCCGCATTCGCAGCACTCCTGATCACTCCATCCCCATTTTTTTCGGAGGTACGCACAGTGGCCGATTCCTGTTCTGAGACGGTTAAGCATGCACCAGGCACGGCGTGATTCATTGCACCCAGGCGCGTGGCTCCGTGGGTTTAGCTCAAAGAGATCAGATGGGACGTCTGCCTGTGACCATTCTTCGGACCAGGCTTCGTTCAGGTTCTACTGAGAGCATGGTTGGTGGGTAAGAAGAGCCGGTGGGTTTCTGGACTTCAACCTTGTACATCTGAACGTAGCCAAGTCTCTGTTGAGAGGCAGTTCCGGTCGTTCATGAGCTTCTCTGAGCAGATGGTGTTTGCGACGGAGGTGGGGAGGGGCAATGCCACTTAGAGCTGGGAGCCAATGCACAGGGGTGGGCTTCATGCATCCCGTGATGAGACGCATCGTAGCATTTAGCTGCCTGTCAATGACGCTTGTGTGGGCACTGTTAAGCCAGGCGGGGGCGCAGTATTCCGCTGAAGAGTATACAAGCGCCAAGGCCGATGTTCGCAGGCAGCTGGCAGAGGCTCCCCATGTTGTTCCCGTTAGTTTTTGCAGAATGCCATTCCTTGTCCTCAGTTTTGCTGCGGTATTATTAAGGTGAGAGCTGTAAGTTAAACTTCGGTCCAGAGTGACACCCAGGTATTTGGGAGACGGGTTGTGGTTGAGCAAAGAGCCCCTGAATGGGATGCTGAGTTTCTTGGTAGCTAGTCGGTTATTTAGATGGAAGCAACACACTTCAGTTTTCGAGGCGTTAGGACATAGGCGCCAGCGGGTAAAGTACTCGTCCATAACGGCTAGGTCATATTCTAAGCGGTGTTCAGTGGTGCTTATATTGCGATCCTGCACGACTAGAGCTAAGTCGTCAGCGTAAGTGAATTTCCTCGATTGAGTATCTGGCATGTCGTAGGTGTACAAATTGAAAAGAGTGGGAGCCAGGACTGATCCCTGAGGTAGCCCATTATTCAACACCCTAATACTGCTGGGTTCATTCCCAAGGAGGACGCGGAATGGCCTGTTGGTAAGAGCATCCTCGATGATCCTATATATTTTTATACATGGGACCACCTTGAGGAGCTTAGAGAGGAGGCCTTGCCGCCACACGGTGTCGTAGGCAGCTGTCAGATCTATGAATGCAGTTGACGACTTAAGGTTCTCATCGAAGCCTTTTTCCAAGTGGGTCGTGAGCGCAAGGACTTGATCACTACAGCTGCGGCCTGGGCGAAATCCTGCTTGTTCCTGTGGGATGTATTTGTCGATGGTCGGAGCAATGCGATCGAGCAGTACCCGCTCCAGGAGTTTGTACAGCACACTGAGAAGTGCAATTGGGCGGTAGCTGACTGCTCGGTCGGCCGGTTTAGCAGGTTTAAGGACTGCAGTTATCTTCGCCAGTTTCATGGAGGGCGGAATTTTCCCAGAGTTGATGATGGCTGTGAAAAACTGCAAGCCACTTTTGCACGCGAGGTCCACAATGCTTAATAAACTCTGGGAAGATGTTGTCTTCTCCGCAGGCCTTCCCGCATTTGATGTACTTGATACTGGACTCTATTTCATCAGCAGTCACCGAGCGACTGAATTGAGGGTCTGGGGCAGACTGTGACTTCAGCAGTTTCAGCTCCTTCTTGACGGCGCGAGTGTGGGCTTTGTTGCTCGGTGCCTTTGACAGGTTTACGATTCGACTCGCTATTTCATTTGGGCTTACTTTACTTATATTCGTCTGGCCACCAGCTCCAGATGTAAGGCGTTTCAGTAAGTGCCATGCTTTACGGCTTGAGTGGGTGAAGTTCATGCCTTGGACTGTGCTTTCCCATTTCAACTGGCGTGCTCGGTTTAGGGATGTTATGAGGGCGTGGCCGACATTGCTGTCCGCAGTGCTGGTGTATTCTTGCCACAGGGTCTCGGTGTCAGAGTTCCAGCACGGTATGTATTGCTTGCGATATCCACGTGGAATGTATTTTTTTGCATCGAGATTATTAATTTTAAAAATCTTTCGTAATTTTCTACTAGGGGCGGTATCCATCTAATTGAGTCATCCAATACCTGGGTGTAACTTCCCTAGTCGGCTTTGTGGAAATTCCAGCGTGGCACAGGGAATGACTGGATTATTGGTATCTTAACACCGACGTCCAGAAGGACTGGGCGATGTTGGGTATGTGGGAAATCCTGCAGTACAGTTCTATTTACTGGTATGGGGCGCCGGTTGCAGTCAAGGGAAACAAAGGCTAGGTCGGGGTTATATTCTCGGCCCCAGCGAGCAGATTTAAAGGTGCCTTTATCCTTGTTCCCGAACACCAGAAAGTAGTTACACTCATCTGCCCAATCCACAATGGCTTCACCATTACTATCATTACCTTTATAACCCCAGCAGGTGTGATGGCTATTAAAATCTCCTACTACGATGGAAGGTTGTCCGAAGTTTGGAAGTGCAGGTTGGGGCCACGGACTCTTCGGTGGTTTGTAAATATTGCATATCTTTGTTTCTCCCACTTGTACTGTTGTAATTGCGGTATTCACATCGTTTATGGAGTTGCATATAATTGTAGCCGATGGTAGAAGGTTGTCACGTATGTACCTATATACATATAGCCGTACCGTATTTAGCGTGGTATGTAGCACATAGCATGTGGAAGCCAGGGATAGTTCCCCTTCTAGCGAGTTGTGTGGGGTCAGCTGCGTGAGGAGTCTCTTGGAGCAAAATGACGTCGATTTTATAGTCTATGGCAATCCTGTGCATGCATTCGGACTTAGCTTGGCTTATGCCTTCTATATTTAAAGAGCAGACTCGGGCTGAGGGCCCTACGTCCTTAGTCAGCTGGCACTGTGCAGTGCTGGTAGTAGGCATTTGGGAACGCATTCGATTTTTCTGAACATAGCGAGGCATCTTTGGTAGAACAGTGTAGTAAGAACCGTGAGATCTTCTGGAAGACAGTACGGTTGCCAGTTTGTTGCACTTTTAGCACCACCCAGGGGTCACGTGTAGGGTAGCGGTGGGTCAAGAAATCGTATGACATTATCGTATGCAATAATCGCCAGGCGAGTATCGTATAAAAATGTTTACATTCATGCGAGAAATATAAACTCGCCTACGATTATGTCATTCGATACTCGCACGGAGATTATCGCCAGGCGAAATAGTTTACACGAGGAGCCGCATTCTAGGGAGATATTTGCTTACGATTTCTCGACTCGTCTAAACTCGTTCTCGTATGACATTTTTTCACGTACGTGCGAGTATCGCACGAATCGGTCCGAACTGATTTTCATACGAGTTTTGCCAGTCATCTTACGTGATTAGTTGCTAATCATTTACCACTAGCTATACGTATACCGTAAATATTCGTAATAATATTTCTTGTTTCTCACAATATTTTTACAAGCTTTTATTTAACTTGTAAATGTTTGTTTGTTTGAATATGTTTGTTCTGGTCAAATCTTGCAAATTTAACCCACTTCCCATTATTTGATTGAGCTTAAAATTCCTATACATATGTGAGTTGGGTGACAATGTAATATTATGGTACCATTGAACTGGTCTGATTATGGACACAGGAGGTGGCCATGGGAACTCTATAAAACAACGCAACCTAGATGTGTTTGGGTTGAGTAAAATTCTCTCGATGAGTATTAGTTGTCTGTTAAAGAAAAGTACAGTCAGCGATAACATCTTCTAACAAAAATGTTTTTTTTTTTAACAAAAACAAATTAATTTAATGATTTTAATATAATTTAAGTTGCATTTATTTTAATATTGGCTCTTGGCGGGAAATAGTTAGCTGAATTCAAGTACCTATATTCAAAGATTTTTTTTTTGTGCGTTTTGAAAATGAAAATGTAAAAGTAAAATTTAAAACGTATAAAGTACCGACACAATCAGAACAGCCTCTTGCAATGCACTCATGATGACGACTGAAAAGCATATAAACTCGAAATACGATTCTCGCATTTAAGTTTTGTTTACACGGAGACATCCAATCATCAAAGGCGAGGAGATTATCGCCCCTACTTGTGCGATATCGTACGTATAGTTTACATGATGCCATATTTTTTCTCGTGCTACGATAATCGCATGGTCGAGGCGAGAAACTCGCACCATGTAAATGGGCCTTTACTTTAAAAAAAATAGAATGTCCTTGCCCAGTTTATACTGGCAAATAAATTTCATCATTGTAGAATAATATGGTAAATTAGAAAAGTAGTTGTGAAAATTGAGAATTTCGAAAAATGCCCAACTTTCACCCCCAAAAAACCCATGTGGAGGAAAAAATAAAAACCTGAAATTTTCGGAAAATATAGTCTGTCTTCGTTAATTACAAACACTAAGGGTCGGTTGCACCAAACTGTTTGTCATCGTTAAAGAGTTTGCTAAATTTTATTGTATGGAAAGTTTCATAGTAAACCGCCGCGGCGCGCCGGGTGACCTTGATCAGTCTGTCAAATGTGGATGGTGCAACTGGCACTATATTATTCTGTTATTTTTACCTATTTAGGAAATATGATTGATGGGCCTATAACAATATTTCGGCACAAGAAAGGTTGGCAATGGCATAAACGAGTAAGATGTGACCAGCAGCAGCAGCACTGTGACAGTGAAAGAGTGACGTATTATATGTTAACAGGTCCAAGTTGCTCCGCGTCGGCATGGTGACGCCTTCCGACGACCTGTGCTCGCCCGCGGTAGCCGTCAACCCGCGCACTACGTCGGCCTCCGACTATCAGGAAGTAAAGGTGATTTCATCGCCTTTAACCCAGCCATATTACTTAAGGAGTATATCCCGTCGAGTAACAGTTTTAATTTAAAATATTTATTTTATTTCAGGGCAAAGGCAAAAAGACAAAGAAGAATAAAATGCTTAAAATTGATGCTCGCATACTGGGCTTCTCAGTGACTGCAGCCGAGGACCGGATCAATGTCGGCGACATTGACACAGTGTGAGCGATGCAGGTTACGTACTAAGTGTTCAATATAACTCGCCTTGTGATAAACCCGCCGGTTATTGTGTAAAACACGCGTAAGTTCGCGATCTTACGATAACAATCTAATTTAATACAAGTCGGCGAACAACGTTTGACGAACCATTTGTCGCTGCTTGTTCGTATAGTTCAAGAGTTACAAATATGATATGTTATGTTATGACTTGTGCTACATGCCAGAAACCTGATACTTCAATTAAACATTATAGGCTAGTAAGACAAACGGAGTGAGATGTCAGGAAAAATATTATTTAACAGTGGCGGCGCAAGTCCTGTTCCGACAAAATGTCTTTGTTGGTAAGTTAAGAAGGAAGCCCAGTTTGCCATTAATTACTGAACGACTTGCTATGACACTATGAGTGACACCCACCACAAGGAAGCATATGCATATGCAATACAAATGTGCACTGAGTTGCTTATTTGTGGGAATATTTCTGATGAGCTTAACTTTAAAATATCGTTTTACACCTGCTTTCGTGACTGCTTCGTGTTACCCTTTAATTAATTTGTCTGTGATTTTTACGTCAATTTTAAACTGAGGCGATAGGAACAATGAAACAATAAAATTCTGGCGTCTCTGAAAGTTTTTATCCGTCTATTGGGTTGGCCGATCGAAGTATTTTATTTACAGATCGCGTCAACATAGATTTTCCTGTCTATTCCGAGAATTGTGTCAAATACTTTATTTTTTTTTTGAATTTCATGACCTTGGTGGCCGAACCCTTTTAAGCCAATTCTCATAAAACAAAACTAGAGACAGGTAAAACCTATGCTGGCACCATCTATGCAAACCTTTGACAGTTGCCAACCCCATTATGTACACACATACACAGTGAACAATTATGTACAGTGTATGTTTTTTTTTTCTCGATGGACAACTGAAAAATACCTAGATAAATATAAAGTAACATCGACAAGGGGATTCAGAAAACTATGTGTGTAAAAATTGCTCTTAATTTTTTGCGGTTCGTAAATTGTGAAACAGTTTTGTGTAGATTTATTTCATACTTGTACCGATAGACTTATCTAAAAATGTTTGTTTAGTTTTAGAGCAGTTTACTGAATCGGCTATCTATTAAAAAATTACCCACGCTTTATTTTTGTCAGTAATAATATACATTCAAATATTTTGGTGGTAACAACTGACTATAAAGTCTCACTAGTTACCACCAAAGTGAGTTGGTGTTGGTGGTAACTAGTGGGAATAACCCGGCAACTCTTACTCTATCAGTCACTTTTATTATAATACTTACTTGGGTATTGCGAAGCCGTGCAATTGTGTATGTCGTGTCCAGACCACGGTAAACATGCGCTTGCTTCACTTTACTGACGTGTCACAGTGTGTTTTTATTATCATGCTTAGGATGATTCTAGGATCGTGTTTTACAAACAACTTGTAACCGCTGTTTGTCTTTCTTTCTGACAACCATAACATAGAATAAGTTATATTCAAGTTTTATGAAGCTTATACCGTTTTCTCTAGAGCCACAAGATAATACTATATAGGCTAATTGATATCATCTATATGCAACGTCACGTCAATCAGAACCAAGGGCAGGGGGCGAAACTGATCCTTTCGAGCATTCTCGGCTCCCTTCGGCTCAGCATTGCTCCGAGCAATTATTAGGGTTGGCACAACTTGACGTCTCTTTGCGTGTACGACCACAGATATGATAATGACTTGAATTTTGACAACCCTATATAGCCGAAATTGATAGTGCCATACATTAGAAAGGGACAGCATAATTCGTCTCTGAATCGCTGTCCAACTTCGGTTTTGTAGGAAGTTTATTTTCTGTACGGTAGTACTATTACTTATTCTGTGCCAAGAGTTCGCTCTTTTATGTCAATCCAAATTTACCAACCAAATATGTTTTTAGTATTAAAGCCAATGTTTACATTATATCTATGATGTGACGGCTGATGTGAGAGGGCACGCCAATTCAATGCATTTATAATAAGGATCGAAGAATAATTAGGTACCTATGGTCAATAATATCCACAGCAGTCGAACACGTGACTGTAAATACTGTTTGATTGTTCAGTTTTGCATAAAGCCCTTGTTCATAAATAATTGCAATTAGTTAAATTATGTTTTGTCCCTTTCTTATACAAATACTTAAGTTAAAATGACAAAACTGACAAATAAGCTAATTCAGGCTTGCTGCTCGTTTACATCGTTTGTCGGGCATTTAATAGGTCTTAGGTAAAATATACTTCCACTTGTTATTTCGTAAAATGTCATTTACGCGAAACGCGCCGTTTTTATAGTAGCGGTTGTGTTATGTATGTACCTATATGATTTAGTTTTATGTTATGAGGCATGGTGTGTAGGTACAACTGTCACAGGTGAACAGGCTTGCTCTTGGAACTCGCATTGATTGATCGACATTATGTATTTAGTTCGTGATCGACATTACACGACACGACACGTAACGTATGCGGAGTGAAATCTGGGCAAGTCAATGCCGAATGAAATAAAAACAACACGGTAATTTGAACAAGTTTGGGAACAAATCAAATTATTTTATTAAATATTTTGATTTGTGTTTTTTAAGTAGTCACACTACTACATATAAATTTAAAACTGTAATAGATGTCATATATTAAAGAAAAGGTGACGAAGCCCTCCAGTGGTGAAGGCCGGATTCGAACCGGCGTCTTTAGCTATCGCGGCTAACGCCATGAACCCCTAGGCCACTCCGCCACGGCGGTGCCCGTCCGAATTTCTCGACTATATGCCATCTTAGTAAGACTAGGCGTCGTTGACCAGCTCTAAGGGCAAGCAGTGCGCGCTTGCACCTCCTAAACGAATTCCTTACGGAATTACGTTGTAGCGCCATAGACTTTAGAGCCAGGGCCCGCTATCCCTTATCCGGGTTTTATAAGGGTATTGCATAAGGCTTAACTCAACATATCCTTTGCCAGACGAAACCATTCATTTTGTTTTTAAAAACCCTTATATTTGTGTACACACATTTGTGTAATCGGTAGCCCAAATACCCTTACGAAACCCTTATCATCCGCTCACCAACACCTTGCATATTGCTTATAAGGGTTAGCCTTATAAAGGGCTTCCCTTTTAGCATATAAGCGTGCTAATTTAAGTCGTCTACCTCGTTCATAAAGCACACATTACTTCGAATCCGAGCGATCGTCGGCGGCGACGGCGGCGTTCTTTGACTAGGCACGTATTTTCTTTCCTTTTCATACACTAGCGTAGATATATACTAATCCTGTCTCTTTCACGCAAAGGGAAACCTTTACAAAAAGCGCTTAAAAGTTAAGACTAACCCTTATTAACGGCTAGCCTTATTTTTGGTTATCTTTTCGATAAGGGTTAGTCAAAGGTAGGGGTATGAATGGGCTTGCAGATCAAAAGGGAAAGTCTTTCAATGTGTTAGCCGTGTTTAAGGGACGCCCATTGAAAGGGTTTTATCGCGGAAAGGGTTGTCCGGTCCCTGCTTAGAGCTGGTCAAAGACGCCTAGTCTGACTAAGATGGCATATAGTCGAGAAATTGGGAACGGCAATTAACGGCAGTTATGATACTGTATAGCCATCGGTGTCGAAAATACAAATGTTAAATTTTTTTGGTTTCAATTTTATGTTCCTTAGAAAAACTTTTTTTTTTTTAAACTTAAAAAATAGCTGTTTTAATAAATTTTTGACCAAACGACGCACCCGCATTTTCAGTTATTATATTTATTTTCGGAGACGGTGGGCGTTTGCCGAGTCCCATATCTTCGAGATATTTTTAAACAGTTTTACTGCCACATTTTGAATGTTCTCGTGACCTCTCTGTAAGTATTTGTGACTCAGTGGGCCTTCATTTTCTTTAATCGATCTCTCTCAGAAAACTAGCTAAAATGCTGGAATGTTTCCCTGAACTAGACTTTACGTTCACCTTCAGCTCTAACCCGCAGTTAGATATAATTTCAGTTGAATTTTTTGTTTACTTTGTACTGTTCAAAACTTTGTCCAGATTTCACTTCGCATACGTTAGTAAAGATACGAGTAGAGCGCAGTTATTCATTTAATAAATTCGGTTCTATTTATGTTTTCGTTATGCAATTAACTTAATAATTTTACTGTATCTATTAGAGGCTCTGCAGTCTAAACCACTAGTCGTCACAAAAGCGGTGGTCATGCCACGGTGGACATACTTTTAGTTCAGGTAATTCCGGCTTGCCTAGCACACTGGCCATCGTTGAAAGAGATCGCAAATAAGTGCGTACGATTCGAGTGATTCGGTCAGTTGCGCTTGGCCTGCGGTTTACGATGACAACCAAGCGATGACACGTGACGTCATATGTAGTTTTCTTATAAATACGAATCTGCCAACCTGGAAATTATTAGAAATCGAAATCTGTCTCACTAATGTATAAAGTTAAACATAACCACAGTGTAAAAAGTATACAGTGGACCGACGACTTTAACGTGTACCGAGCTACTAACAATGGCGAATGTATGCAGCTCGGGTGCGCGCGGTACACCCCTCGCCCCTCGCACCCCGCACAGTTGCCCTGTCTAGACGGCTTCGTCGAATGACTGTATTGTTATAGACTGTGACATAACAATGTACAACATAACATACAAGTTCCGATACTTAATTAAACAGACCCGAATAACTTCTTAATCAATTTCTTTGTCGGTCAATTGTTACACCTAAAAATTATCCGTCAGAGTACTACTAGATCGGAAATATGGCGCAATGATGACAACACGTACAAACCTACCTGGGGCCCATTTCTCGAACGGTTATTAGTCTAGTATTATTAGTGTGTTGCCATGGTAACCCATACGACTTGACAGTTCGTGGACTAATATTATTAGTCTAATACCGTTTGAGAAATGGGCCCCTGTGGGTACACGTATACACAGCCCTAACCGAACGTTTCATTTGTTGTGCGAGTGCGCTAGCGCTGATACTGACACAAATATTTCGTTTACTACGTATGCTTCGGAGGCTCTATAGTCTATATAATTGTACTATATCTATGATATTTGTATAGTTTTACAATTTAGTGTTTTATTTTCTAGTCACTTTTATTTGTCTATAATTTATAAGAGGCAATGATTTTAAATATTTTATCAAATGTACATATATAAACTGCAAGTTTTATTAACCGACTTACAAAACGTCGTAATCATATTGACATTGGAAACAAATTTAGCTTGCGACAGTCTAGTTTAACGTAATTATTTTATTTTATTGTGGGCGGACATGATTAATTTATTGCAAAGCTTAGTAAATAATACACAAATATCTTAGTTTAATTTTTAGCACGAGTGCTATATTATTTGTAATTATCAAGCCTCGGATATTTCATCGCATGGTAAGATGAAAGAAAACTGTGGAGTCAATATTAAAACTAATATTAACTCATATTCATACTCGCATCGCACTAATTCATTTAATTAATACCGAAAGTACGAGTAAATAAATGAAATAAATATGTACATAATTTGAATTTAACTGCGTAGACAAAAATAAAAATACATTGAACAATAAAAAATAAACACTAAACATGTAATTTAGAGTTTATCTAATTATTTATTTTAAACTTTAGTGACACTTATAGGCAATCAGATTGACGATTAGCGTAATTAAACATCACTACTTAATTCTTTTCTCAGTCGGTATTCAATGTAATTAATCAATTTTTATTTTGTAATGACGATTACGGCCAACACTGCTAACATTCCTATTTAGTCGGGTTTTAGGTATTTACCCTAAACCTAAACCCACCGCGATGTCGTTTTTCACCTAAACCTAAAAAAATATTTTAAAAAGTTCACAAACGTTAGTTAAAGAACGGAACTTAATGTTTCTGCAAAACTCATATTAAAAACGTGTAAAGAACAATATGTGGTATTTTCTATAAAAAGGGACCTTATTGTCGATGGCGCTTACGCTATTATAAACGATGCTCCGAAATAAATACAATGCCGCGCGACGTTGTGCGGCGTAACCGCCATCGACAATAAGGTCCCTTTTCATAGAAAATGCCCCATATAACAAATAGTAATACGTAACGTAATAAAAAAGTAATAGGTACTGTATTTGATCAGTGTCATTTGTCAGCCATGACTGTCCGATCAATGTTTATATTTTAAAAACATGTTATCTGTGTACATCTAGCTGCAAAAATGTATGGCCAGCAAGAATGAATTCCACATAATATGTCCATGCAATTATGCAGCTCGCTGTTTAAAGTCGAACTTCGGGCTTTTTTCAGTGTTGGTCTCAGTTTGCTGCATGATGCAAACGTCTAGGTCTCTAGGTGACCAATATAACACCAGAAAAACTAAATAAAACCTCGCCAGGGCCATTTTTAGGGTTCCGTACCCAAAGGGTAAAAACGGGACCCTATTACTAAGACTCCATTGTCCGTCTGTCTCTCTGTCTGTCTGTCACCAGGCTGCGGCTGTATCTCATAAACCGTGATAGCTAGACAAGTAAATTTTGTGATGATGATGATGTATTTCTGTTGCCGCTATAACAACAAATACTAAAAAGTACAGAACCCTCGGTGGGCGAGTCTACTCGCACTTGTCCGGTTTTGTCTTTAGAGACGCTTGATAAGGATATATAGGTACAGTCAGGGGCATAAATATATGTACATTCCCAAAGTTTCAAAAATCTCTCTCTCTCTCTCTTACACCATAGACAATAAAGTCGTGTTGACATATTTTTGAGCCATTTGTCTGTATTGATATTTTTGCCTTCGACTGTACCTACAGAAATATGAACTACTGCATTATATATGTCGCAGTACGATAGATAAAGCCGTTATATAGTTATAACCCTAGGGATATAATTATACGTCGTAACATAGTTACACGAAAGCGATTCATTACTATCTTACTAGGAATATAACTATAATACGGTATTTGACTAAACTAATGTGGTTAAATGGTTATAAATCTGTCAGGGAATCAAAGAAAACAGTATGTATATTCGTTTTTATTTTTAATACAAAATCAACTTTGTTGGTTGCAATTAGTTGTAATTCACTGCTTGTGGCAGCGACTAGCGAGAGACGTGCGGGGAAGCCCCCGCCGCCGACTCCGCGGCACCCCCGCACTACACTGCTACAATTATAATACTGAACATAATTCAGTAATATAACTATATTACTAAACTAGAAACGTATTATAGTTATATTCCTAGAATTATTTTACTAAACTTAATCCAGTAATATAACTATATCACTAAACTAAAGACGTATTATAGTTATATTCCTAGTAAGATAGTAATGAGTCGCTTTCTTATAACTATGTTACGACATATAATTATATCTCTAGGGTTATAACTATATAACGGCTTTATCAATCGTCTAGGGATGTAACTATACCTCCGCCGCACCGCCGCACTCCTATCTACAATTATTTCACTAAACTTAATCCAGTTATATAACTATAGGTACACTAAACTAAAGACGTATTATAGTTATATTCCTAGTAAACTATGTTACAACATATAATTATATCTCTAGGGTTATAACTATATAACAGCTTTATCAATCGTCTAGGGATGTAACTATACCTCCGCCGCACCGCCGCACTCCTACCTACAATTATTTCACTAAACTTAATCCGGTTATATAACTATAGGTACACTAAACTAAAGACGTATTATAGTTATATTCCTAGTAAACTATGTTACAAAATATAATTATATCCCTAGGGTTATAACTATATAACGGCTTTATCTATCGTACTGCGACATATAAACTTGAAATAGAAAACTTTCATGTAATTTTGAGCTCTTATAAATTAATAAAGAAATCATTAATCAATAATACGATACATGCGTTAGTTTTAAACACTATCCATCTTTTTGTGATAAATTAGCTTTTCGGTTCTATATACGACCGGTCTGGCTTAGTGAGTAGTGACCCTGCCTGTGAAGCCGATGGTCCTGGGTTCGAATCCCGGTAAGGGCATTTATTTGTGTGATAAACACAGATATTTGTTCCTGAGTCATGGATGTTTTCTATGTATTTAAGTGTTTGTATATAAGTATTATATATATATATCGTTGTGTGAGTACCCACAACACAAGCCTTCTTGAGCTTACCGTGGGCCTTAGCCAATTTGTGTAAGAATGTCCCTATAATATTTATTTTTTTAATATATTGTTAATACTGTATTGGTATACAGTATTAACAGTATATATAGAACCGAAAAGGTTAAAAATTTAAGGCGGGATTGGTGGAATCCCGCCTTAACTTAGGTTGACTATGAAGAAGCAAGATTTTTTTTGTTCTATTTCGGTACGGAATCCACATTATTCCACATGGCGAAGGTCGGCTCGATTATTGTATTTTAATGCAGTATGCGCTATAATCGCTTCAAATAACTATATCAAAATGTTCACGGAAATTATGGTAATAAATATATTGTTTTTGTATTATATGATGTGTATTGCATTTTTAAGAAATAATAAACAAAGCACATTAGTGTGCTAGGTTTTATATGAAGGTATCATTTTTTAATCTGTAAGTATATAAAATATTTTTGAAATAAATTAATTTTAGACCACATAATATTATTTCAAAATATTGGTTACACATAAAACTAATGATAAATATTAATCATGTTATTGGAAGTGGAAGAGGTGTAGTCTAAGAAAAAAATCGTGCTACGAATTTGACAGCTGAAATAGTGAACCGCGGGCCAGGCAAAAGTTTCGTCAGTCATCGCCTCCCGATTGATCCCGCCTTAGTCACATAATAGTTTAGATGCTATTATTAATTTAAAAAAATTGTCAGCTGGTTGCATCGCGGTGGAAGGTCCGTGAGCTGGTCACGTGAACATTAAAAAAAAAATTTGAATCCTGATTGATACTTCGTCAGGTGATAGTTTAGAAGCTATTATGAATAAACAATCCGTCAGCCGGATGTATCATGGTGGAAAGACCGTCAGCTGGTAGCATGAACATGGATAAAATACGCACCTTCCCATTTATGTCTGCAAAGTATGCGTGGAAACGCAGGCTTTTATGAAACGACTGATGGATGGCTACATGCAAAGTTTCATGATTTTGACACCAATCATAATGACTAATGAGGTACGGGAACGTATTTTTTTTACATGTTTATGAGACCAGCTGACGGTCTTCCCACCGCGATACAACCGGCTGACGATTTAAAAATTCACAATAGGAAGCGATTCAATATTTAATAAAAAAACTTAAATGTCTACTCCTTGACCAAGCATGTTACTCTATTGATGATTTTATGAAAGAGATTATTTAAAATATTATTGTATTCACAACTATTGCACGATGATTATTTAAGAAATTGAAAACTTTGACCAATGTATTTTATCAATCATATTTAATTGTATATAACTGTCGTATTTCAAATGTACCTGTGTGACCTGTAAAATTCTTTTTACCAATAAATAAACTGAACTGAACTAAACTGAACTAAATAATAAATCCGTTTATTTAAAAGACAACATAGGTCCACACATCACAATGTAAAAAATCATAATTAAAATTAAACAAATTAAATTAAAACAGAACAGCAATTTATAAGGAATATTTGGACGTTCCGGGTTTGGATATTCCGGGAGCTGTCAAGTAACGAACCGTATCTGTGCTACAACGTAAATTTAATTAAAAATCTAGTGAAATAACAACTATCTGGTTACGGAAAGTGTAAGGCGGTACGAACTATAATTAGTGACAATTAAATCACAAACTAAAAGTGACAAAAACAGTGCGTAAAAACCGAAAAGCGCGAAAACAAAAAACAAGAATAAACATAACTATACGTATAACTAGTTATCAGAGAGCGGCATGTCGGCACCAGTTTGCCGATGACAGACGTATGACGTCAAGTCGCATATAGGATGTTTTTTAAAAACAACATTGTAACACCTCAATGATTCTTAATATTGATAATATATAAATTATTGTTTATTTATAAAAAATATAAATTTTGCATATTTTCCGCTTATGCATTTTTCAAGAAAATTAGAAGTTTTTTATTTATTTATTTATTATTATTATTATTTTGTAATTGTTACCAAGGTATATTCGAAGCTATCATAAAATTTGTTAAATCCATGTTAAAATCTCGTTCTCTTTCAATATGCTTTGTTGTTTTCAAATGTTTCTCTATATTGCTTGTACATTTGTTCATTTTTTACAATCAGAAAAGGAAATTTCTGCAAATACGGCTGCAAACCCTCCACTCCACGCGACTCCATAGCGACTTCAAACAATAATATTTCGGTTATATTTTTTTAATAAAAAAATAAGTAAACAGAAATTGGTTGTCATTTCCATTAATCTTGTTTTTAACATGACAAAGACAAATTATGTTTTTATACGTGGCCAGTACGTATAAAAACTCTCAACTCAAGTTTCAATATCAGTATACTAAAGAGGCTAATAAATTGTTATTTGTTTAAGTATCTATAATCTAGATAACAACACTCTGTATTTAGCTTGACGTCATATGTCTGTCATCGGCACCAAAGTTTCGCTCTCTGCCTGTTATCATAACCTACGAACTGTCACATATCGAAACACGATATCCGGTGTTATGACACTTAAGCTGTCAAATACATAAGATTCATAAAAAGTTGCCAGTACAAAAAGCTACCAAAGACAGAATTAGTGTTACCAAGTGCTGCCCAGTGTTGCACGATATTAAAAATTCCTACCAATTAGTAGAATTTTCAACAACTATGGAAAAACTGATAACACAACTACTAGAAAAAATGGAGACCATGAACATAAATATAAATAAAATGAAGGAAGAATACAAAGACCAAATGAAGGCACAAACAGAAAAACTCACCACCGATTTGGCCTCCACAATCAATGACAAGCTGAAACCACTCTTTGAAGAAAATAAGGTACTGAAAGACAAAGTAGAAACTCTAAACAACAAGTCCGAAGCCTGGAAAAAGAAACAAGAAGGAACAATATTATTCTTCATGGAATCGATGAAACAGAGGAAAATAATAACGAGCTCCAAAAACTGGTCATTGAGGCATTCAGCACGGTGAGCACAGCTGCGGGATCAGAACCGTTCGATAAGTGGGAACTGAGTGACGTCTACAGACTGGGCAGAAAGCAAGAAAAGAAACGTCGACCCATACTAGTAAAACTTACCCTCGCATGGAGAAGGACAGAACTGCTAAAAAACAACAAAAAGTTTCCCCTGGACACCTATGTCACAGAAGACTTCCCAAAAGACGTCTTAAACACAAGAAAAGAACTCAAAGCAAAGATGCAAGAAGAGATCAAAAAAGGAAACAACGCAGTGATTCGCTATGACCGACTCATAATCAGAGAAAGATCGAACGCAACAGAAAAAAGAAAAAGGTCACCAACGATAACACCAACAAAAAAAACTTCGATGAAGAAGTGCCCCAGAAGGCACCAAATAAAATATATAAGACAAATGCTTTCAATCTCATGAACCGCCCAAGGGCAAATTCATATTAGTCCACTAGCGAACGAAGCGAAGCGAGCGAAGAATAGCAACGAACGACAGACCCCCGGAAACACACCACAGTAGATCAAGCAACCAACATAAACTATCATTCCCCAAGATGAATAGCGGTCATCGTGGGGAATTATGACCGCAACCCTCCAACGAAACCACAAACAAATCAAACAAATCATGCGCAACAAAACTCTAACCAGTAATCCCAGCGAAACTAAACAACAAAAAACTACACAACAGAAACTTGAACAAAAAATCAATTTCAAAACAAATGAAGAACCTGTACACAGAAAAACACTACAAAATGACATGAAACTGCAGGGAAAGAAAAATGGAGAGAATTGGAGGAGGCCTCCACTCAAAGAGGGGTCCAAATTAAATTAAATTAGTAAATAACATACACAAACTTAACACTAATTACTAGCTATAAGAAAATTACTAACAACACGCAAAAACTTTTAATGTAAAATTGGAAATTTGAAAATAAAGGCTTTTTTATTTTATTTTTATTTATTTGGACGTTGATGATATACTCGTATCGTTGTGTATAGGTGTCGCTGTACGGACATGGGGCCTCATATAAGGTGCTCACAAATTAGCTACCGATGTTTTAAGATATGGTACTTTACATTAAAACAATTAACTTTAAATAGAAATTAAGAAAACTTTTCATATCATTTATTGTTTTCATTTACCGAACAAAAAAAAAATTATAATCCTATCTAAAAATAATCATCATGTGCACTTTCTGTAATGTCAACAATGGTTTGTCTTAAATGTCTTTATCAACGTGTCATTTGATTTGTCATCGTGAAGTGGCCAGTTTAGTGTTAGGTAAAAGAGTTTCTAATCTGTTCAACGAGGTCTCATTTAATTATCTCATTAACAGGGTGTTTTTACCTAGCATATTTGTTTTCCGATTTTCTCCAAATAAACATCATAAAACCTATAATGTTTCATACTTAAATATTAGGTAAGCCGAGTACTATCGGCTGTAAAAATCTTGGTAACTAGCACCAGCAGCAGGCAACCAGCAGGTGGTTAGCATCTTATATACGAGTAGACCATAATTATGCGGTAAATCTTGTTTTCAATTGTTGACTTTTGACTAAGTCAGTTACTCAGTTCGGCTGTCAGCTGTCTGACTCCGGGGCACGATTTTACCTAGGCTTTAAGCGGCGATTAGACTAGACTACAGTTGTGCACTACAAATCGGCGTCCTACAAATTGGGGTAAGGACGTTTCTGTTTACACAGCAAGTGGTATCCGTAACGAGCGCTTTCCTCGGCGTCATAGCACCATCGTTATCCAAATATCAAAAACTTGGTGTTGCTGGGTTAAAACATATTTGCTTTTAAGAAATAAACTTTCACATATGAACATTCTAGAGCACTATAACGAACGGCATATCCTTGTACATTTCGAGAATGTTTGTCAAAACGTCTTTTTCTTTGTGACGACATTTTGTCACCGCAAAACAGTGCACACGCACACCCGCGTGCATCGAATCGAAAGCCGGTCGGCGACTGAGCGCACTACATGACTACATGTGATTACACTAGTACTAGTTGGATTCTACCTAGGACGTAGGACGGTCGGGACCCGCCAATCTCCGATATGTAGTGTCCTACCCGCCTAACTGTGATTACACTTCTCCAAACTTAGGAAGCTAAATACATGATGTAGTGCACTACATGTAGTCTAGTCTAATCGCCGCTTTAGTAGCTACTTACTTAAAATACCTCTGTTACCTGGGGCCCGTTTCTCAAAAGCTTGTAACTTATACAAGCGGATGTCACTTTTTGACAGCTTTTGTTAGAAAGGGACTTTAGAGAAACGGGCCCCTGATAATATGAAATTTAAATAATCTGTAATAAAGACACATCACATCCAAGAAACCCGATTATACATAAAAATTCCTCCGTACATATTGTTGTTTCGCCTAATCTGTTTTGGATCAGGGGCCCGTTTCTCAAAAGCTTGTACAAGCGGATGTCACTTTTTGACAGCTTTTGTTAGGAAGGGACTTCCACTTGTAATACAAGCTACAAGCTTTTGAGAAACGGGCCCCAGGACGTGTAAAGTACAAAGTACGTAGTTAGGTCAACCGGGATAATTGCCACTGTTTGGTTATTGCGTCTATTTGATTTTTTTAAAACGACACAGTTACTACAGCTCCTGCCATCTATGTATAGGTAAAGGCCTGAACCTAGGTTTTCGAAGTTTAGTGTGACGTCAAACGTACACGGTGCATGAAGTAAGTCAATAAATCCTTTTATATCCTGCTTTTTCTTTAGATGTTTGATGGCAATTGATAATTACTAATAAATGTGACCAATATTATTTTGCTAAGACGTAAAGTTAAACCAAGAAAACTCTCAGAGATTTTGACAGCACACGCAGTGCAGGTGTTATTTTAAACCTCAAATTTCTATGAAATTATGACGTATAAATAACAATGCCACTGCGTTTGCTGTCAAAATCTCTGCAGACTTTTCTTGGTGTAACTCTACCTACGATCCACTGTTTTTTGGAGGTTATTTTTCATACTTAGCAAAATAAGTGTAACGGATTTGCCCCAATGTAAGCGTCAGCGTTCAACAACCTTTTTCTTGATGCGTATATTATTTGAGATTGTATTGTATTGTAGTTCGGGCGATTTTCCGCAACTCGACGACTGGCGCCTATTTTGCGTGTCATGGGGGGGGGGGGGGCTAGTCTTGTCAGCCCAGCTCCTTGAGGAATCCTATCAAACCTTTGATGTTGAGTAGGACCTCGGGGAGGTCTCTCGGGGATCCCAGATGTTTTGCCCTGTATGGCAACTCCGCTGCATTCCAGCACCACGTGAGAGGCTGTTTCTTCTGTCTCCATGCATCCTCCCATAAAAAGATGTTTTTTAAATAGTCCATGACCTGTTATGACACTGGTTACCATGCTCAGTCGGGTCTTTCCTAATTGAAGGAGCACCCTTGTGAACGTCATGACGGGCAACAAGGCGATGGCCGTCTTGACATCAAAACTGGGCTTGGCTTGGCATGTTTTCGTCTGTTTGAGATTCAGTATCAAAAAATTGTAATGCTACCTTAATCCTACCATAAGTCTCGGTAATATCGCTTATATGCCTATTAGCTAATCCTATTTCCGCAGGCGTAAAGTGTTGCTCCTGTAACTGAGACACAATATCCGCCGCGCGGTTATATAATACGTTTGATTCCTCTAATTTCCTTTGACCTATTTCTTTCTGTCGCCTCTCTGGACCTAACTTTACAATATCTTCTCTTAATTTATTTAATCTGTCACGTATTGACTGTAATTCGGATAGCATAATAGACTCGCGACTGAAATTAATAATACACAACGGCTAAAATTAGGATACATATCATTCCCTAAATATCGCGGCAAAATATTAAAACATAATAATAAAGTTATAACTAACTTACATTAGTAGCGGCCAATGTACCACGTAAGTAGGTCATGTCGATTGTCGACGCTGCATTGCTCGCTGGCACGGGCGGGCGGTCGGGTGACGTTGCTGGCGAGCTGACACCTCCATGTGGCTGCCTCTGCTCCGACGACGATGACGGGCCGGGCTAACCCTGTACTCCCTCGAGCATGATTCAGATTGAGATATTTATTAATAAAATTTAGTATTTTACATGTCATGGGCCGGGATATCCCTGGACACCTCTTGAAATGGGCCGGGATTACCCTGGACACCTCTTGAATTGCGAGCCGGGATACCCTGGACAACGCTCTTCTTTCTTCGTACTCTTCTTAATTTGATTTTTGTTTCTTGGTCATCTTTTTCTTTCTTCGGTTTTCAATTTTTGAGAATGCGCGGGAAGCTTCTTTCTTGATAATGTGCGGGAGGTTTCTTTCTTAAAAATGCGTCGGAAGTTTCTTCCATTTAAATTTTCATTAGGGTGATCTTCTTGTCTTGGCTTCTTTCTTCATTTTCTTGTGCGATGCGCCGTGGTGCTGTTCATTTTCCTGGTCCTCTTCTGGTATGGGTCGCCATCAGATAAGTTGGGACGGAGAGCCGAATGGAGTTGTTAAGTAAAACCAAACATAACGTAGATGTGTTATATTATCGGTAGTCAAGTATAAAGAGAGAGCAAGTAAATCTAAACATTAGTTATTTATAGACTATTATTGCTTACATGGTATTTATGCAATTCCATGCGACACATATTTATGTTGCAGGCAGTAACGTATAGTTACTGGTAATATGTTAATTTAGACATATAGTACACCAGGCATGGCTTGTTTGGCCTGTCTGCATCCAGTCTGGTTTAGCCAATGTTCTGTGTGTAGTTACCCTGTACGCGCCAGCAGCATTGAGGGTACCTTGCTAAACAGTATCGGGAGGATCGGTTCTGGGCCAATCGCTCCCGCGCTCGATCCTGCCTGGCAAGCTCGTCCGCAGCATCGTTACCCCGGGATCCGCTGTACCCTTTGATCCATTGTAGGGTGATCTTATTGTTATGACATACCTCCATTAGTCGTTCGTGGCATTCGTGTATAAGTTTGGATGTAACTATATGGCTTTTTAGAGCCATCAAGACTGCTCTACTGTCGGAGAGATGGCAGCCGCCGCGTTTATGATGCCCATGCACTCAGCTTGGAATACCGAGTTATGGGCTCCTAGCGGAGTGGTGATTGACATGTTCAGGTATTCTGAGAAGGTTCCAGAGCCCGATCCGCTGTCTGTTTTGGACCCATCAGTGAAGATTCTGAGCTCCCGAGGATTGAGTCCTTCGTAATTGTCGTCCTCATATAACTGTATTTTGTACGTTTTGTCGAAGATAGCTTGTTTGTGAAACCGATCCATGCCCGACTTAAGCACTGGAAATTCGCACATACCTTATCCAGGCAAGTTGGGTGAAGAGCTCCTATGATGTTGGACCATATATTAAGGGCTCGCAGCCTTACCGCTGAGAGACTGGCCTCTTGTTGTATGTGTAGGTGCAGCGGTGGAAGGCTTAACATGACCTCCATGGCTGCAGTCGGAGTGGACCTCGTACAGCATGTGATGGCCGCGCATGCGAGCCTTTGGAGTATTTTTAGCTTGTCTCGTACGTTGCCTAGGTTTGTTATTGTCCACCAAACCTGGCGGTCTAGCATAAGTTGCGTTCTCGCGCGCGAGTGCATACTTTAAGTCGCGCAAGATGCATGGAGTCGCGCGCGAGAACGCAATTTATGCTAGACCGCCAGAGCACCGTAACAGAGTAAGGGGCGGATTATTGTCTTATAGAGCCAGAGAGTAATTTTCAGGTTGAGTCCCCACCTCTTATCAATCATCCTTCTGCATTGCCAGAAGACAACTCCCGCCTTGTCTATGCGTTTGTTGATGTGGTTGTTCCAGTTGAGTTTACTGTCGAGAGTTAACCCTAAGTACTTAACTTCATCGGTCATCTGTAGCTCAGTTTGGAAAAGTGTTGGTCTGGTAAAGTTACCAATCGCCCTTTTATTGGTGAACATTACCATTTCTGTTTTGGTGGGGTTGACTGATAGGTCGAATTCTCTACACCAGCGTTCTACAATCCGAAGAGCAGCCTGGGTGAGATCGCAGACTGTACTGGCAAATTTACCTGATATTATTGCCATATCATCAGCGTAGCCTATTGTGTAGAAGTGTCCCTCGTTCAGTTTGGTTACAAGGTTGTTGACTACTAGGTTTCACAGCAGAGCAGCACCCCTTGAGGGCATCCTCGCCCCGCCGCCACGGCCTGCGGTTCACCTGCATACCTTATAGTTCTTTTGTTTAGCATGTTAATGATCCACTTTGTTAGTCCGGGTTCCGCGCCGTGGCATCCAAGGCATTCCCTATGCTGGTAAAGTGGGTCTTGTCGAAAGCGCCCTCGATGTCAATGAAGGTTCTGAGGCATAGTTCTTTGGCATGGATGGCTCTCTCAATGCGGCTAACGACCATGTGTAGTGCCGATGTGTGCGATGTGCGCTGTGGATTTACCTGAGCTGTACGCGTGCTGGTTGTTGTGCATCGGTGTGTTCTTTAGCGTTCGATCCCTCAGATCCCTGTCGCACAGTTTTTCCAGTGTTTTCAGCAGAAATGATGTGAGACTGATGGACCTAAAGGATTTAGCCGCCGTGTAGTCATTCTTACCTGGTTTTGGTATGAATATCACGTTCACATCCCTCCATCTCCTGGGCACGTACCCCCAGGCTAGGCAGGTTTCCTGGATGAATTCTAGACCCCCACTGTAAGAGTTATTTGAGATTAATTTTCCCGTTTAAAAAAAACATGTATATCATTAAATACAGTGAAAAAAGTTTCTCTTGGTAAAGACTTGTAGAAAACACAGAGTGGAAGAATATTTCAATACACTAATTAAATACCAATTTTATAACTTGGGGTTAAAGGGAGAGTAAAAATATTGAAAACCAGTGGAGCCAATGGCCCGGTTGACCTTAGAAGAAAATCGGCTATGGAGTATTATGTTACCATAAAAACCAGTATAATATATTATTGCAGAGGCCAGGAAAGGGCAAATCGTGGATGAGTCGATTTTGTCGGACGATGCGAAGTGGAGTCCGACAAAGAAGACAAATACACGACTTGCTATTCCTGTCGAGGCATATATAGTGCTTTTCTCCAAACATGCGAAGAAAAAAGGTAAAATAATCATTATTTAAGCATCAAGCATCACTCAAATCGGACCTTCACGTTAAAAACAATTTCGCTCTAATTATTTTTTAAAGTTAAAGGCACAACTTATTCTGCCATTCAGTACCATTCAATATTTGTTCATTCAATATAATTGTGGAATAAGAAAATGGCATTTTTGTCGGTGAAATATTGCGTTTATGTATATAGTTGATATACAATCTTTTTTTTTTTGGTAAAATGTAAGGAATCGAATGGTACCCTTACTTTTTTCCTTTTTGGAAGTTAAAAAATTACTTAAATTTTGAAACTTTCAACTCCTGTATTTTTGTATTACATCTATATATTATTTTAATATCTACATTATTGTGATAAATTGCTCATTGCATCACATCATTATCTATGTTACTAGATTTTGTTATAAAATTCAACATGTGTCATCATCCCTATTAGTGAAAATAAATAAACGAATATAATATTTCAATGATAATTAGCGAAAACTAGTTTTTACCACGGCACTTGGCGAATACTAGTATAAACTAGTACGCGTTTTCACCAAGGCGATAAGGAACACTAGTTTTAACCAGGGATAACGCGTTTTCACTTAGCACGGGTCTTTACGGTAACATAAACCTTTTTTATTTAAAGTCCGTTAATTTCAGAGGTGCATTCCTGAGTTTAAATTAAGTAACTTTCTCAAAGAAACCGGTATTCTAATTAACTCCATTATGGAGATAATCAATGATTTATTTTTATCTGATAAGGCCCCTACCAGCGTGTACACTTGCCTTAGGGCCCGTTTGCCTCGTTTACATAGTATGAGTTCATACATTTGCTACTAAAGGCAAGTTTACCTAGTTCTAAAACTCTGTATTAATTTTGGCGTCGAACCTAATCTCTCGCAATACCAAGTTAGACCAAGAAAAAGACTGTAACGATTTAGATAGCATACGCAGTGCAAGTGTTATTTATACGTCATAATTTAATAGAAGTTTGACGTTTAAAATAACACGCACTGCGTGTGCTATCAAAATCGTTGCAGACTTGTCTTGGTCTAACTCTATTAAACTATTATTAAGTAAAATATATTTGTATTTACTTGTGATTTGTTTTAAAATCATCACTAATGTAATAAAGCAAGTGTGTCCTTGAAGATAATCAAATGCATGTGAAAAATGCGTATTTGTTATATTTAAGTAATTAAATGAAATTCTTACAACCATCACTGTAAATGGACAACTGTCATCTCCTTATCTAATTATCTGCCATGCCAGGACAAAAAAATCAAAAAAAATTAAAAATGTTCTCCTCTGACAGTCCTTGTCACGAATGTCACGAAATGCTTGTATGAAAGTGAAAAGCCTTACTACACAATAAAAAGTGTCTATATTCATGGTAATCCTAATAAGCTCATTTCACATTGTAGTTTATTGCGAACGAGGAGAATCGTTCTCTGAATAATTATAAATGACCTGCAAACCTATGATGCTGATGGTGTATTCATGCAGCGGTACAGTAAAGCTTTCGTCTCTTTCTAGCAAGGTGCCATTGCCAGCAAGATACGAATGCTTTAAATCTACGATTGTATTATAGGCTGGGATGAAAAGTAGCCCGGTGTTGCGGCTCAAATAAAGTCGAAGCTAACTTCATGGCATTTTCAATGACAGTTTGGAAAAGCCATCATTAATGACAACATTTTATGAAAATATGACGTTTACAAAGAGACTCCCTTACTTTGTTCTACTTATTGAAGTCGGTGCAAAGTTAGCTTACACGGACTCGAAATATGTTTTAACACTTGTCCCAGCCTATAATATAAGGCATATGGTTTTTCCGTCATTTGCTTGCTTGTATAATTTATTCGGAATATTCGGCCTTACAGCCTAGTCCTCTTGTAAGAATAGTAAATAAAGCAATAAGTCTACAGAACTTTGTAAAAACCTAATGAATGTTAATTGTTTCGATTATTATTATATCAATATGTTTACTTGTAAATATTATTATAGAGTTAAATAAAACAAATGATAATTTTACTGGCAGTTTTATTGATACACTATACATAGATGATGAAACGCAACTGTCACTATAATACCTATACTAATAAAGAAGAGTGATAGAGAGACACAAAGCGTTTCGTTGTCGTAGCGATAGCGATTGTCTCCTTGGCTAGGCCGGCTGGTCAGCTACGGAATGACCGAAGACTTAGCCGCTTGTTGTTGTTTTATTAAGTAAATAAGTTTGTGGTAAAAATTTCATTTCTCGTACAAGCTTTTATCGCTTCCTGTCTCCATCATCAGATCAGCTCAATGGGACCATAATATTGCATTGTCACCCGACTTACATGTGTATGCAAATGTTCAGCTTCACTGGAAGTCGGGAAGAGGGTCAAATTTAACTTGCTAGATGTGACCCGTACAAATATAGTTACAAGTACATACACAGAGTAGCGACCAAAAGTATTTTGACAATGATAATATCTTTGTTATTGTATGAGACATAATGGTTTAAAAAAAAAAATTGATAAAGTAATTAATGGCTTAACCTTTTGGACGCCAATGACGGATATATCGGCACCGCAGGTCGAACGGCAAAGATCGATTAATCCGTCACATACCACAGAGCAACATTAGACCTACGTGCATGTGCATAAAGTTCAATTTCAGTTTTGACGTGGCGTCCGAGTGACAGCTTTTGTGTCACGGCGTCGAAAAGGTTAAAGGGTAAAAAGCTAAGTTTCATCGAATGAAAATAAGTGTCGTTTTCAAGCAAAAGGTACCACATTGTCGCTTGTCATAAGGACGCTCTGACAGGTTTTTCGTAAAAAGATACACGCAATTTTCGTCCTTATGGTAAGCGACAATGTGGTACCTTTTGATTGAAAACGTCACATATAGACTTGACAACGAAAAATGTCAATTTAATGGTTCAAAAATATTTTGACACGGTCTTTTTATACAATTTTATTGATAACAGGGGCTGCAGAATTTAAATATTTTGTAAGTAATTACATCTCAATCATTACATCTCTCTTAACATGCTAAAACATAAAGCATAAGATTCGAACGATTTCAAGCAAGCTGGTGCGGCTGCACTTTAGAAAGGTACGTAGCAAGCTGAGGTTTCGCGGACTTTTAGCGTAGCACTGCATCTGATTACTGTCTGAAATAAGCAGTTCAAGGTTTGAAACTGCATCACAAATAAGCCTACAAGTGGTTCTCCTCGAAAAACGACTTCTACGACTGATCGTGAAATAATAAAGATTGGAGTAGAAGACCCATTGAAGAGTACACCAACGATTAAAAATGAGCTAAAAAAACTATACCGTGAAGGTTGTTGATTATACTATTAAATAACGTTTAATAAAGCAAGGATTACATGGTCGACGCCCATTTAAAAAATAATCATATTTCAGCAAAGAATAAGGTATCCCAATTATTTATTTATTTAATAAAATACAGAGTATTCATACAATAATCATAGCCCCGCAAAACTCAATAATGAGTTTGACTGTGGGGTCATCAGTCTCTAGTTACATTTGTACTTAACTTAATTTTATAGTAGTGCAATTACTACAAAATATTGAGGTAGTGTATTTTTAACATAGATTTAAATTTAAACTTATTATTTTTACATCTTATGGCTTCGGGCAAACTATTAAGCAAATATGGTATTCTTTTCCTAAGGGTTCTATCCCCGTAGTAGTTATTAATTCTAGGAACGCATAGTTTGCCTGAAGTCACAGCCTTTGTGATGTAAGTGTGATTAACTGGTGTTAATGCATCCTCTGAGCTAAGCTCCTGCCGGCCATGGTTATTGATCGCAAGTAGGTATTTATGTTTTAACCTTTTGACCGCCAAAGACGGTAAATCACGTCGTCGACATTTTGTGCCACTCACGCCGCCGACGTCATTTGCCGTCCAAACTTAATTTATCAAAGACTCTTTAATAAATAACTATATTTCTTTGTTTGTATTTGCATTATTTTATTTTGCCCTTCTACTTTATTGTATAACTTTATTACAATTCAACTATGAATAGAAGGTTAAAAAAAGCAACATTATGTTATAATACGACTTACCCAGTGAATAGCATAGCTAGCCACGCCAAAAACGGCACTTGACGTCGCCTAGTGATGTGACCGAGTCATGGAGGAATAATATTATTATATGAAAGTAACAATCTCCTAATAGAAATCGTTTCGCGCAGTTCCGACAAACACGCTAGCGCCATCAATAATAGATATGGCTTAATCCCATACATTTTGTAATAGGAGTTGTTTTTGCTAAAATAACTGCTATTTGTGCTGTTACGGTACTTGTTTTCGTGCTTAATTTAACCTTTTGAACGCCAAGCATAGACGTAACTCGACGTGACACCGCAATGAAGCAAAATAAAACCTGAGAGAACAATAGTGATTACAAAACAGGATATCGATATTTTCACTGGTTTCGTTTTTGACTTACTTAGATTAGAAGAACCACTACACAGGTGTTTTACAATATAATATTAGATAATTCTGGCTTTTAGCTCTACTAAAAACCTTTAAATAACGTATTTAAATATCAAAATGTACTTGTAACTTCCACTCAAATCTCTCAATAATGCCACATCACTACTTGGTGGTGACGTCAGGCATCGGACGTGAAGTGCCGTCATGGGCGCACGGAACACTGATAAGCGCGCGTTACTCAGAGATGTGCAAACCCGTTGTCGATTATTATTACCTACTAATTAGCAAACTGCAGTATCGTTACAATAAAATAAATGCATAAGGGGTTACATTATCACAAAAGGTCAGTACCGTCTTTCAAACCAAGTTGTTTAAATTAAGCACGAAAACAAGTACCGTAACAAGACAAATAGCAGAGTTATTTTAGCAAAAACAACTATTACAAAATGTATGGGATTAAGCCATATCTATTATTGATGGCGCTAGCGTGTTTGTCGGAACTGCGCGAAACGATTTCTATTAGGAGATTGTTACTTTTATATAATAATATTATTCCTCCATGACTCGGTCACATCACTAGGCGACGTCAAGTGCCGTTTTTGGCGTGGCTAGCTATGCTATTTACTGGGTAAGTCGTATTATAACATAATGTTGTTTTTTTAACCTTCTATTCATAGTTGAATTGTAATAAAGTTATACAATAAAGTAGAAGGGCAAAATAAAATAATGTTAATACAAACAAATAAATATAGTTATTTATTAAAGAGTCTTTGATAAATTAAGTTTGGACGGCAAATGACGTCGGCGGCGTGAGTGGCACAAAATGTCGACGACGTGATTTACCGTCTTTGGCGGTCAAAAGGTTAAACAACTTGGTTTGAAAGACGGTACTGACCTTTTGTGATAATGTAACCCCTTATGCATTTATTTTATTGTAACGATACTGCAGTTTGCTAATTAGTAGGTAATAATAATCGACAACGGGTTTGCACATCTCTGAGTAACGCGCGCTTATCAGTGTTCCGTGCGCCCATGACGGCACTTCACGTCCGATGCCTGACGTCACCACCAAGTAGTGATGTGGCATTATTGAGAGATTTGAGTGGAAGTTACAAGTACATTTTGATATTTAAATACATTATTTAAAGGTTTTTAGTAGAGCTAAAAGCCAGAATTATCTAATATTATATTGTAAAACACCTGTGTAGTGGTTCTTCTAATCTAAGTATGTCAAAACCGAAATCAGTGAAAATATCGATATCCTGTTTTGTAATCACTATTGTTCTCTAAGGTTTTATTTTGCTTCATTGCGGTGTCACGTCGAGTTACGTCAATGCTTGGCGTTCAAAAGGTTAAACTGACAGGTAAGATGTTGCAAATTTTGAATAGAAGTCTGTAGTTACCTTTACATTTGAGTTTAGTTTTATGGTTAACAAGTAATTTTAAAAATCTGATCTGCATATTTTCTAATTTATCGATATTGGTCTTAGTTGTGAGTCCATAGCTGTCAAGAGCATAGCTCATTATTGAATCTACAAGTGACATGTATAAACATCTAAGTGTGCTAATAGGAACTTTAAATTTTAAGTGAAAGAATTTACCTAATAAAACTAAGTTTTTCATAAATAAAATTAACATGATATGACCAGGAGAGGTGCTCGTCTACTTTGATTCCAAGGTAAGTAATACATTCTACTTGTTGTATAGGTTCACAGTTACAGTTATATTTGTTTAGATGAAAGCAGTGAAAAGTATGGGCATATAATTTGGAAGGGATATTCTTAATTAGTAAGAACTTGGTTTTATTGGAGTTGAGAACTATCCCATTGTCGTGAGACCACTTAACGACCGAGTCAATGTCTTCCTGTACTAGACGGAAAGTGTCCTCAAGGTCAGTACCCGCGCGCAGGGCGCATAGGTCATCTGCGAACATGTGCGCTGAGCAATGCTGCAGCACACCGCACAAGCTGTTAACGTGCATCAAGTAGCAGACAGGACCACAGCCCGAGCCCTGAGGCACCCCATACTCCACGGCGCACTCACGACTATAGGAATAGGAGTTCCCGACCCTGACCTTGTAGGAGCGCGAGGTGAGATAGTCGCGGAACCATGGGTTCAGCGGCTCGCTCACTCCGCACTCGTGCATGGCCTTCAATAAGGCATTCGATTCCAAAGTATCGAACGCCTTTTTGAAATCAAAGAATACGGCTAATACAATTTTTTTATCATTCAGGTAATTATTAATTTCGTCTGTAAAATTTGATAGTAAAGTCGAGGTACTTTTTCCTCTTTGAAAACCGCGTTGACTGGGAGTTAGAACATTATTTTTACTAAGATAGGTACTAAGCTGGTCAGTAATACATTTTTCCATAATTTTATCAATACTGGATAATATTGCAATAGGTCTATAGTTAGAAAAGGATTTATGATCTCCTTTTTTGTAAATCGGTCGAAGTATAGCCTCTTAGTTTACTAGGAAATTTATGATGTTTTACGGATAAATTTATCAATCTGGCAAGAACAGGACTTATTTTATCTGCGACGAGTTTTATTTCAGACATGCGTATTAGGTCGCTGCCCGGAGACTTGTTTGAGTTCATGTTTTTGACTACTTTTCTAATTTGATGACTTTTCATGGGCTGCCATCTCATACACACATCTGACTTTTTAACATAGTTATCCGTATCAATCAAATTATAATTACAGAAATGTTTAATCTCTTTTATCTCGTCTGTAAAAGTAGAGGCGAACTTATTACATACATATTTGTCATTGCCCATACCTTGCATGTTTGAGTGTATTATATCATCTTAATTTTTACTATCTTTTCCTAATAATATATGTATCCTTTCCCATAATTTCTTAATATTGTTATTACATTCTATAATACACTTTTTATCATAAGAATTTTTACTTTTATTTATGGCTTTGGTACATTTATTCCTATACCTAGTATAACTAAGTCGCTTTAGCATATTCTTTGGCTCATTACACCATATGTGAAATAATCTATCCCTTTCTAATATCATATTCTTTAAATTATCGTTAATCCAGGGTTTATGATTTCTAATTGTATTACACTTGACCGTTTTATTTACATAGCAATTGTTGTAAATGTCCAAGAATAATTGTGTTAATGCGTTATACAATTCTATTGGGCAATTTAATGACATTAAGGTATCGAAATTTGTTTCCAAAAGCATTTCTCTGACCTTGCGGTTATCAAGGACACGTTTCGACTCAGCGCGGGCAAAATGTTTTCGTTTCGTGCCGCCTGTGCCACCGAGGGCGTCACCGCCGCGCGAGTTTGACGATGCGCCGTTGCTATGGGCGCCGGCGCGGCCGAAATCGCTCGCCGGGGCGCGGTTCCACTGCACCACAGCCGACACGAAATAATGGTCAGATATTTTGTGCTCTATAACAGCTGAGCTTATTAGTGCCGTGCTAACCGAGGTTCTAATATAAATATGGTCTAAGCAGGATTCTACAACCTTATCAATTACTATTTCCTTACACGTGTTACTGTTTAGTCTATAAGGTTCATTTTGGAGTGAAGGTGTTAGAAGAAATTAAAACAGGTCCATACGCTTATGACTATTTATTGCAACTAAAACAGCGGCGGGCCGGCTCATCATAGGTACATAAAGATATGCAGTATGCAAGTATAGATGCGTATAGGTAAGTAATCAAATTTCGCCTTAACATACCGCCCACCAAAACAACAGTTTTTAAACCAAGCTCTAGAATGAGTACAAAAACATTCGGTAACCTAAAACCACAAAGTAACACTAGGTACATTGTAAACTATAACCGAAAACCATAAGTTACATAAGGCACAAAAATCTAAAGTCGATTAAGTTTACATTAAGCATTAAGTTAATCGTTATACAAACTTGAAACCAAACTATAACAGAAACTGTAGGTACTCACTCAGTACAATAGGTACAAACTTAAACTCTGCGCTAATTATTTTATACTAAAATATGTAGGTACATTTTATTCGTTAGAAACACAATATCTATCTATGGTCGGGCCTTAGAGAATATTATAATCTCACAAACAAGTTAGCCTGGTACTAATTACGTGCTACATAACTAGTCAAGCTAGGTACCCACAAATGTATACCAACTATTAATAATATTAAAGAAGTAAACAAAATCCCATCACCCAGCTGCTCGTTTACATTTAAGAAATATACGTACATATGTTATTAACCATAAGCAAACTACTTTGAATCTTACATTCATACATATTAAGTGTAATTTTCCATAGTTCATGTTTCCTAGTTATATCGTTTCACTTCTAAATAATGTAAACAGCAATTTAACAATTAATTAAAGCAAATAGATGAAATAATGATTGCTTAATAACAATTTGTAATCTTACATAGTAGTATGTAACATGTAGGTAAAACATCTAACACATTTTTTACGTATGTACTTACAACTATAAATTATTTTACCCTACAAAATAACTATTTGTTTGTTCGCGTGATTTAGCTTCAATATAAATGGACTGTATGGATTGTTTAGGTACTAAATACAAAACTCAATGTTAGCTAAACAAACAATGTCTTTAGTAAATAAGTTTAGTTTAAGTACGAACAGAAATTCGTTACATTCTTACTATTTTAAATATATCTAATGAACACACTCGAGTATGATTCTTATGCTAACATAATAAAGTCTCTTTTTAAATTATGTTTGATGTTGGCGAAATAATAACGGAGTGGTTTATTTATTAACAATGTTTACCAGTTAGGTTTATAGGTAAGTAAGTATGCACATGTATTCAGAATTTAAATTTCAGATACATAACGGGAAAGCGGTTATGTAATGAACGTTTAACTTTATTCGCGACTATACCTACCTAAGTGATTAGGTTGAGGTTTTACTTGATAAGCAAGTAGGTATTTACTTTAATACTTTACTAAGGTATCTTTTATTTTAAAAGCTGACCGCCCACCCTTCTGTACTCAGGTTTTAAGATCACGATGGTGACGTACAAGTGTACGGCCTGTAAGTAAAGTAATTTTAAGCAGCTACTGCAACTGCGTGTAACTTGTCTGACAGCTATTTTTAAAATAATAATAAAAATAATCCAACATTTTCTTCAAATGTAGGTCATCATTGCCAGTATGTCTCCGTGCAATGTTCTGAGCTGAGCTTCCTTTATCAACAGTTTTGAAATATGTTGCTTACTGGGAATGTTGATAGGGTGATTTGCTTCTTCTGCTATGGACGAGTTGTTGAGGCGGCCACCGACCCTCAACAGACCGTGTTCATCTAAGTATGGGGTCAGTGCGATTAAAAAACTCTTTGCCTTAATTTTACCCTTCTTTTTCAGATACTTAATTTCATCTTCATACATCAAGTATTGGTAGTATCTTATACATCTCATTTCTATTTCTTCCATTACAGGAGCTGTCAAATAATCTTCTCGATTTGTCTTGTTTTTCCAGTTTATAAATCATCGCCATCTTCGGCGTTGAACTTGTACTCTCTTCAACTTTATTAAGGATGAGAACCTTTCCCAGATAGGAGTGTCACCTAGGTTAACGTGGAACGTCTTCTTCATTTTTAAACTTGTTGGTAAAATGTCAACTCCAGTGAACTCTGTATCTTTGTATTTCAGCTGCTCTGATGCAGTCCACCATAACCCATTTTCTACTATTTCTCTTGCTCTGATTTTTGCTGTGATTTTCATCCACCGTGGGATTCTGATCATTTGCAGCTCGTTCAGCTCATCTCGGTAAGTAACCCATTTGTTAACCAATTCAGAGCGCAGTTCTTCATCCCGTCCATGGTTGCGAAGCCATAATTTCTGTGTCATGACCTTCGCTGTTATGACGACTGGAGCCAGCCACGCTAAGGGATCGAAGAGACTCGTCACATCTGATAACACTAACCTTTTTGTTACAGGATTCCTGAGTTCCGGTAAGTTCACAGTAATTTTAAAGGTGTCTTCGTTCCTGTCCCAGGTAAGTCCGAGTATCTTTATTTCCTTATCTAGCTTTATTTCCAGACTGTTTACTGTGTCTTTACTGTTACTAACCTCTTGTATGTACTTTAACAACTCCCCGGAGTTGCTTGACCATTCCAGCATGTGATCACCTGCCTTTACTAACTTGTTAACTTCATTGCGTATTAACTTCATTTCAGATAAGTCTTCATTGCCGGCCATCGCGTCGGTCATATAGAACGAGGCCTTAACCACTGCTGCGCCTCGTGGGTACTTTTCAAAGTCATCGTCAGCGAATTGAAGTAGCGTTAGTACTGCTAACCGAGGTGCCGTCGTGGTTCTAAAAGTGACTGTTATAAGCTGATAACTCTCTAATTTGCCAGAAGCTTCATCTCGCCACACTATCCGCTGTAAATCTGTATGGTTGTTTGTCCTTCCTTCTTGACGATATATCTTAACTATATCGCCTACCACACAGATTTTGTGACGTGAGCCCTTCGACGAAGCATCGTTTACTATCCACACTTTTGTGGTGTCCTTATCTTCACGACTTACAGGTTGCGGGGCTAGGTGAATAGCTTCCCTTTCATCTTCTTGTTTTACTTTCTTCATGTGACCTAAATTCCAATATTCATTAATGACTTTCGTGCATTCTTCTTTCAGTTTGTCATTTCTCTGGAACTTCCTTTCTAATGATTGGAACCTAGTCATTGCTTGCTGCTTTGTTTCACCCCAAAGCCTAATTGTTTCTTCTTTTGTTTCTTCCAGAGGAAGATGTACTTCATATCTTCCTGTTTCATCTCTTACCTTTATATTTTTGTAGATTTCTTCAGAACTTTCTTCCTCTTTAGACCAAGCTTTCTTGGTTGCGTAAAGTTCTGTTTCAACTTCCTTTACCTTTCTTAGTAGATTGTTATCTTCCTTGACCTGTCTGGTGATGTGAAAGCTCCTGACATTATGAGACCTGTTTGAATTGACCTCAATATCACCTGACAAGATCCACCCGAGACGAGTGTGCTGCGCGATTACGTCACGTGGCCCCCTAATCAAACCATTATCTATTATCTTAGCATAGATTTTCGTACTAAGTAAAATATCTATCCTACCTGGTACGTTGAAGGTGGGGTCAGCCAGTTGTATATCCTTAAGTTGTGGCCAAACATAACCACTAATTTCTCTTTCAGGTAACAAACGCGTTATAGACCTCAATACATATGCATTGTTAACATTAAATGAGAACTTTGTATCATATCTAGACGTAATCTCTAAATCTACTAAGTGCTTAAGACATGTGCGATTACCTTCACCAACACCAAACATGACGCCGCTGATCTCATTTTTCTTTAAACCTAATAAATCGACGACTCTTGATGTTACTAGTGACACCTCTGAACCTGGATCAATGAGAGCACGGAAGACGTGTGACTGACCTGAACTCAATGTGACGTCTACCAGTGCTGTTGGTAACCATATATTCTCACCAGGCTGTTCTCCGCTTGCCACATGCGCTGTGACCTTGGTGACAAACCTTTCTTCGTTTGTGTGTGCAGGCGGATCCTCTTTCGTTGCAGTTGTAACCTGTTTATCTTCACTTACTGGCTTCTTCTCTCTATGTAATAAGGAGTGGTGTTTTCTCTTGCAGATTTGACATGTCGTGCGTTGTTTGCATTTAAACACGGTGTGATTGGGTGTAAGACAATTGTAGCACAAGTTGTTGTCTTGAACGCAGCTGTATCTCTCTTCAATAGGTAGCTTGCTAAACTGTTCACAATTATGTACGTAGTGCTTTTCTTTGCAGAAGGTACATTGCAGATCGTCGTTGCTAGCCGTTGTGTGAAATGACTTCGGTTTGACACTCGGTGGTTGTTTGTAACTTCTACTTGCAGGTTCTACCATCTCTAATGTGCGAAACCGTGTTTCCAAGAACTGCTGCAGTCTTTCAAATGCAGGTAAGTCATCGGAGCTATCTTCGCTTATTGTCTCTTCCCATTGTTTATGACTGCTGACATCTAGCTTAGATATGACGACAAACGTGACGATTGCATCCCACTGATCGGTAGGCAAACCTAAATTCTTCAGCGCGTTCATACATTCAACGGTAGTATCTAACAGCTGCTTAATCGCAGAGGCCGATTCTTGAGATAACGCTCGTTGCCCAAAAAACTTCTTAAAAACTGTATTCGCGATATATCTCTTGTTATTATATCTTCTTTTTAGAATCGCCCATGCCTCAGTATAATTTTCTCCGGTGATAGAAAACTGCCGTAATAATACTTCAGCCTCGCCCGTCAAACTACTTTTCAAATAGTGTAATTTTTGTACATTTTCTAATGACGAGTTGTTATGAATTAATGCCACAAAAAGGTCGTGAAATGATTGCCACTCTGTATAATTCCCATTAAAAGTCGGTATGGAAATTCTAGGCAAACGGACTTCACTATTGGATGTACTTGCGTTACTTACAGTTTGTTTGGATGTGTCCACCTTTTCGATTTCAGAACTAAGCTTCAATAACGCCGTCCTCAACTCTCCTTTGTATGTATAAACCAACTCCTCGAACTGGTCAAACATATCATCGACGAAGTACGGAAGTAATTGTCTATCTTCTACAGAAATCGATAAAAGTAACTTCTCGTGCACTATCTTAAATTCCTTCCAATATGTATCTAAAGTATCCAATCTCCCTTCTACATATCCAATAGTTATCCTCTCATTAGGCGACTTTTTGTAGTTTTTATAAGCCTTTTCTATCTTTTCATAAGTATCTTTCTGAAGTAAAGTACGTTTTTCTATCTGCTCCATTGTGTAATTTCACTGCTACAATATCACCAAATTAAATACCGAATCACCAAGTTCTAGAATGTTCCAACGCGGCACTCACTTTTTACCGTGTAGGGTACGCGCATAAATCCGTAGGTAAGTCTAAGTTCGCGCTGCATATAAGTAATTAATGTCCACTGCTATCTTATTTTGCCGCTATATATATATAAACGCACTATTCAACTGTCCTTTGAAACATGCCAAATCACTCAGTTCAATTTAGTTCGAACAATAGCGGTTGTAGAAACTAGGGCTCCCGGTATCCGTGTTACACGCCGAAACGAATACCCGTGTTCTTAAGCCCGGCGGTACTAAGAGCCCGGTTTACACGGAACCGCCGGGATTCGAAAACGTTTCGAAGGAACGTTCCCAAGAAACGTATCTCAGACACGTATCTCCGTGTACACGGGTACTTAAGACCGTTCCGAACGGGTCTGAATACTCCGAACCAGTTTGAGCCAATGTACAATGGTAACAAGGTCCACTTTCCACTATTATTATGTTGACTTCAGATGAATTCGTTTGTCGTACGATTTTTAAAAGTAAAACTTTTATTCTATCGCCCCAAATTATTAAGTTAACATTAAAACCGCGATTTTAATACCGTAATTCGAATTAATTTCCGAATTTTTTTAGTTAAATGCCTACAATCCGAAAAAAGTTTCACTTGCATCGTGGTTTCATAAAACCGCACAATTACGTTTTTTTAGTTGTTTTTACTTACTGAGCCATCTTCCTATGTTTAATAGTAGGTATATATAATTTTTATTTTAAACTATTTATATCATTTAATAAAACCGATTGCTTCTAAGCTAATTACATAAATTTGATATCGATCATAGTTTTTTTTTATAATTACATAATGGTATAGTATTTTTTCGTTAATAATAGGTGTGCAGACAGAATACAATATTAATTAAAAATAACAGTTTAATTATTTCGTGGTTATTTTTATCTCGGGTGTATTACTGCTTTGCGAAAACAACAAACCTGCCAACGGCGCAAAAAAAGTTAGGTACACAAAAGCGGGATTATCGAGTAATCATGCTCAAATGAAAAGCAGAATTTTACCCAAGAACCATAAAAACCCATACTACCTTGGATAACTTGCGATAATATTGCTAAATACATTAAGATAGATCTTTAAATTGGTAATCATTCATAATTCACTTTGGTCACTTTCTCACTAGCGTTCAGGTAATAAACTTAAATGGTCTATCCATCCATTGTTTTCCAATATCCTTTTGTTTGTCATCGTCGAAAACATGTAGGTTCCCAAACTATTATCACAAGTGTCACCGCGAATTATAAGCTTTATGTCGTTGTAATAAGGTCAAAACATCTGCACAAGAAAATGTTTTCCATTGTTTTGTAGCCGCGCCGCACTAAAAAGCGTTTTACTATGGTAAGAGGTACCTAGAGCAAAAAAAAATTAGAATTTATTGAGAAGGTGCAATTTTATCAAATTGATTTAAAGTGTTTATTAATAACTAGCGACCCGCCCCGGCTTCGCGTGGAGAGTAAAGCATAATAAAATACATTCTGTAACAAGTATTCACATCGGAAGCCCAATAATACTAAGACTTCCATCCACCTGTCTGTCACCACTCACTAGGCTGTATCTCATGAACCGTGATAGCTAGACAGTTGAAATTTTTACACATGTATTTCTGTTGCCGCTATAACAACTAAAATTTAAAATTTAATTTTGTACGGAACCTTCGGTGGGCGAGTCCGACTCGCACTTGTCCGGTTTTTTTAGAAGTTAATAATGGGTTAATTATTCTCAAAATATAGACAGACAGCCATCGCGCACTTTATGTAGACTTTTTTCCACCATCCATTGTGTCGTTATATCTCAAATAGATTGGGCAGCGTTTCCGATTAAGGCGCTTCGCGCAGTTTTTGGCCAAAAACTGTTACTTTTTAGAGCTTATAACTTCTAAATGAGTCAACCAAAAATTATGAAAAAAATATATATGCATCTTCACTCTATGGACAACAATCGCAACATTTGCATTTCTTCCTGAAATTTGTAGTTTCACCGAAAAAAAATAACACGACAGGCCGTTTTGCGGCTAACATTGCTTATAACTTCTAAACGGCTTAATCGATTAAAATTATTTTTAAACTAACAAAAATGTTTTAACAGGTTCTACAAATGCAACATAGCTTTTCTTAATCAAAAAATATTTTCTTAAGAAATCGAACGTTTTTCCACATTTCATGCGTATGCAGCCTGAAAATGGCGTGGCCGGCAGTAGAGATGGGCGAAATGTGTCAGTAAAAAGAAAAGAGTGATATATATCTTTCTCTCACTGGGATATATATCACTCTTTTATATCTTTATATCCGTATGCGTCACTGCTCCCGCTCGCAACTGTATCGGCAATTGCTCACTTTACGTCATGTTATGACTGTTATGAGTGAGAGAGAGGACACTAGAGTAGTTATTATACCGTGGCGAGATTGTTTCTTTCATTTTGTATATTGGATGATTGTATCATGATGGATATAGATCGATTCATTCACGAAGGCGCTTGCTTTGGTTCGTATTGTCATGCTCATGCTATTACTTTAGGTTTGACAAATCTGCGCGTCGTGAATTGCGCTATCTATAACCTTGACCTTGCATTTAAAAATGATTGACGTTATTGAATTTTAATATTTTTGCGTAATAAAATACCTTATTGCGGTTTGTTTACATTTTATTAAATACCTAAAGGAATACACTCAAGTCCCGTCGAAACGAACGAGGTCAAAGCAAAGCGAACGATTTGCAAAATTTTGGAAATCGCAAATACGTTTTGTGTAAATCCTTAAACTTACCAAAATATGACCTAAATTAGTTTGCATATGCATAGTTCAATTCTAACTTTGTAGGAACAAAACGCAGCTAGTGTATAATAACAACGAAAATAATCATGCTAGGTCCAAATAACTAAGCTTTAAAACTTTAAGCAATAGAACTCAATTTGACTCATCACATCATTGCATTGTACTTCGGTTGACCGACGGCGTCGACGCGCGGCCGAGACAAAGAGACAATAGACATCGCTTATCTTATCTATCTATTCACTTTAGTAAATCCTTGCCGCGGGTGCGACGGTGCGAGTGTACGGATATATTGGGATATACTGATATATTCGGATTCGTAAAGACAAGAAGAGTGATTCATGAAAAGAGAAAGATATATATCCTTTATATCTATATCCCCTGAGCTACCCATCTCTAGCCGGCAGTCGTGTGCCAGCTTTGAGACGAGGAGGCTGTGTCGCTCGTCGCTCCGTGCCTTCCTTGCACTATGTTCGCTTATGCACAAGCAAAGTGCTATAATATCGGAGTTATTGTGGCCAAAGAATAAATAACTGCAGAGCGCTGATTTGGTTGCGACGCGCATTAGCGAGCGCAACACGGTATTTTGCGGTCTATTACAATGAATGTAATGATAATATCCGCATATATTATACTATATTATACGTATCTTTGAGAAAACTTCATTTGAAATAAATAAATAAATGTTTTCTAACCGACATATTATAATGTCATTCAAGTTTTACGTTTTGAATAATGTTCCATTCCATCTCGAAACAATAAATAATAGATCATAAGCTACCTATTACATTGTATGTATGAATAGTACCTGTTAAAAAACATTGTTTTTGTAATTTAAAAATAATTTTCATCGAATAAGAACTAGCAATCGTATTTTTATTTACGGAATTTACAGAAAAACTTACTATTAAGTTTATTGTAGGTTTAAAATTAATTTGTTTACGTTACATGTCCGTCTTTGGGTCACAAACTTACATATATACACCAAATTTCAACTTAATTGGTTCAGTCGTTTCCGAGAAAATAGGCTGTAACAGACGGACAGACAGACGCACGAGTGATCCTATAAGGGTTCCGTTTTTTCCTTTTGAGGTACGGAACCCTAATAATGATGATATTCCCACGTAATGATTGAGAAAACTTCGAATTTCGAAAAATAACACATTTGTAGTAGTATATGAAGCTAGTAGGTACTTTAATTTTATAAGTTAACTATTAATGGCATTATTTATATTTATTTATTACGGATAAAAAAAAAACTGTATAAAATAAACGCACTGTACTCCTCAATTTAGTACATACCAAGCTTTAGCTATAAATCTTAATCCGTCGATTTGACTTAGGTATTTATTTGTAAGAAACAGATAAAACACAAATTAACTAATTGAGGCTTGTAAAGTATAATGCATAAGGGAATATATTTTTATTATAATTTACGACCTCTACACGCATGTACTACTCATACTCAAACAACAAAATATCTGCAAAAGATACACAAATGCGAGGTATAGCGCCAAATGCCGCGCGCCTCTGGGCTGTAGGTTATTCTTTGAACCTCGTTCCGCCGCAGTCGCCGCACCGAGACGAAATTCACGTACGATCGCAGTGAGCGGGGTGCGGGTACAGAGACGCTGAGACGCTCAAGGCCAAATCAGCGAGAATCGTCTTAAGCTCCTGGCCAGCGTGATTTTTTCTAACTTCATTAGCAAACATCGTCATATTTCTACCAATTTAAACAAAACCTTAACAAAATATACACATAAACATTCCCAAAGAAAAACTTCATTCACCATGAGGTCTGGTTATCGCGAACATACAGACAGACATACGGACGCGGCGGGGGACTTTGTTTTATAAGGTGTACCTACACTACATTATATGACAAGAAATACAATTTCATATCATGTTCTCAAATTAAACTAAAAATAAAGAAGCAAGTTAAAAATGTCTTTTTTTATAAATACTTACCTAATGCCAATTTCGAACATTAGTTTGACTTCCTGCCTACATACTGAACTCGATGGTTCTAATTTTTTTTTTTAATAACAGGTTTTTGTACTAGCAGGTTTTTATTTTATTTTATTGCTAACCTGCAACAAATAAAATACTACTTTGATAAGAAGCGTGAATACTCGTATATAATACCTATTGCAAGCAAAAACTACCTGCTCAAGAAAGGGTTTTCTAAACCGTTTATTGAATTTCGACTCTATGACCCACGGAATAAGGTTAAATATGACAGAAACTCGTCATGAATCTTTTGTCTATTCATTTGTAGCTGGCGTTCGTTCCTTCGCTACTATCGTCAAGGACGTGTCCGGAGCCACGGATAAATAAGATACGTATCTTCGAATACCCGTTTATCCGTGTACACGGGTCTTAAATACACGTTTCTTAATTAAACGTGCGGAACGGGCCAGAAAACCGTTTACGTATTATTCGGATACGGGTATTCGAAACGTGTAAACGAAACACGGATTCGACCGCGAGCCCTAGTAGAAACATTTGCTTGTAAATCCCAAAATTACCAGTCTATATCGTTCTTTTCACTTTAATTCACTTAAACACTTTTTAATCCGTACTATTGTCCACTTTTTTGCACTGATTTGTCCATATTTAACTCCAAATTACATTTAATTCACTCCGCGAAATAGGTCACCGTAAATGATATCCGTGGTCGATGGACCATAATGTTTAGTCTATAAGGTTCATTTTGGAGTGAAGGTGTTAGAAGAAATTAAAACAGGTCCATACGCTTATGACTATTTATTGCAACTAAAACAGCGGCGGGCCGGCTCATCATAGGTACATATAGATATGCAGTATGCATGTATAGATGCGTATAGGTAAGTAATCAAATTTCGCCTTAACAGTTACTATATTAATACATTTATTTAAGCCAAATTCTGTCATAATAGTTTCATAATCTAGAACATATTTATTCTGTTTATTTAATAAGTTTATATTTATATCACCACAAAAAATAAGATTCTCATTAGAGGGTACAGATTCTAGTAATGGCCGAAGGTCTTCAAGGAATTCAATGATTTTATCTTGCTTACTTATTTTAGGTGGTATTAGCATTTATGATAATGGAAACGCACTCTGATGATCGCAAGCAAGTGGCGGGGATCTCGTTCGCACTCGCTCGGATGCCCTCCCGCGTGTAAACAAGAACCCCTCCCCCGCTACGGCCTGTGCGGATATAACTATGTACATTAAAACCTTTAATGCTGTATAAACTTAACAAAGAGAAACTTATATTGGGTTCAGTAATTACAAGAATATCGATTTGGTCAATGTTGTTGTTTATAGTTAGCAATAACTCTGCAAAGTTTTTCTTTAAAGAACGAATATTAACGTGAAGTATACATAAGCAGTTATTAAAACTATTTATAGAAGAAAACCAGTAATTAAATTTATCATGTTTAACAGTATTTATTGAGTCATCACTAATTGACTCAATATTATTTATTATTAGCATTCGCGATTCGTTACATGTCGTGGACAAGTGCCGATTGGTCAAAAACTTTATGGATGGAGTGACGAGAGCAAGTTTAATTTAATGTCGTCGGATGGTATCAAGTATGTGCGTCGTCCTAATAACAAAAAACACGTTGTGCGATACCAGGTACCCACCCAGTAGTACGGCGGCCCTAACGTTACGGCTTGGCGATATTTTTCTCGCCATGGAGTCGGGCCTCTCGTACTAATTGATGGGATAATGGATCGATATGTATATGAAAATTTACTCTACAAACAAATGATACCATACACTAAAGAAAATATGCCACCATTGCCACCTCGCTGGGTTTTTCAGCATGATAACGACCCCAAACAAATCCAATCATGTAAAGACTTTTTTAAATCGTGAAAAAATCTAGGTTTTTGAGTGGTAGTGGCAGTGGGAGTAGTCAAGGTATTATCTTAATGCTATTGAGCTTTAATTTGTAGGCACAATGTGGAGATCCTATGTAATTACATATTGTAAATAGTTTTACAGAATGGCGAACATATATATGATGAGCACAATACAGAAGTTAGGGGACTATGCCATCTCGATGTACTGCTGTGAGGAAGGCCGGAGGATATGCCATTGAATATTAATAAAATGTTTTATTTAACTCTCAAATGCATATTGTTGCCAAATGTATACAAAGCAATAACAATGCATAATTAATTATAATACGCTTAATTAATAATTAATTATACAACATTAATTAATTTAATCGTGCATTTAAGGGGTATATAATATACGCAATATTTTTATTTATAAAAATTACATTCGTTTTAAGACAAAATGTCGGAAAATTTGAAAAATCCTGCTTTTGATGATTTTGGACGTTTTTTTCGGGGTTTGTAATTATTTTATATTTAAAAACTTTATCATAGGTGTATTACAAATAGTGTACCTTTCTGATGTCAGTAAGATTTTTCATATATCTCTTGCTGAAAATTATATGTTTACATAAATATGATTTAGCCAGTGCAACTTCTAACACTGATTTTTCAGTGAAAATCGATGTTATAATTATTCCCATAATCAGCAAACAATTACGTGACACATATATTAATATCGGGCAAAAGAAAAAAAAACATGCATTTAAGGGTTAACCGTCTTGCCAGTTCTGCAAAAACATTTCATGAGTGTCAAAATACTTTTGATCTACCTGTAGCGCAATTATCAGTTTAAATTCTAAGTCTGTTGTTTAACTTTAGTAATCTAAGTGGAAACGTAACAAATGCAGGTGGAATAAGATATAATCGTAACGTAAAGATTAAATATATACCCTATTCATAAACATATTGAAAGAAGTTCGTTTGTCAAAATACTTTTGATCGCTATTGTAGATACTTACATAGTACATTGAAAGTTAATAAAAATCTTGTAAAATGTAATTTTCATCACACTCGCTCAGTAAATTTCGAATTGCACGCAGGCATAGCGGGAACTATAGAAAAAGCGTTTTCCCTAGTGTGGGGTCTTGTCTAAGTCTTGAATAAAACTCGCCTTCAGTAGATATTTTGTGTAATTATTGAAAATTAATTTAAGTAATCCACAAGAAAAATGTTTAGCAACCATCAAACGTCAATTCTCCCTCTAAAATTATCTGTCCAGCCCTTATTAAAAAAAAACAAAATAGTATTACCATATCAAAATTACGTTACCCAGTTTAACATAGAATTGCCATATCAGAATCTAATAATACCCTTGAACATACAAAGATACAGTACAAAATTAGTATTAAGCTGTTATAGATAGTTATCGTTATAAAATGACCTTACAGCTCGGCCGTCCTTTTTTTAAAAGTGGGGTCCTCCCCATATAAGTAAAGTTTTAAACAAGTTCCATTTAAATTGTAACATTTACACATTAATTATTAAAAATAAAAAAATAAAATAAAAAAATAGAAGGAACTTCACATTTTTATAAATCTAATTACACAGTCTCTTATGATCTACGGCCATCTGTGCGGTGTTAATTGCTTAACACCATTCGTTTCTGCACTGACCGCTCACAAACTAAATAACAACACTACTAATCTTATTAAACTCTGTTGTGATCTACAATCATCTGTGCGGTGTTAATTGCTTGACACCATTCGGTTCTGTACTGATTGCTCACAACACAAACTAAATAACAACAATAATAACACTACTAGTCTCATCATAATCTGTTGTGATCTACGACCATCTGTGCGGTGTTAAAAGCTTAACACCATTCGGTTCTGCACTGATCGCTCACAAACGAAATAACAACAATAGTAACACTACTAGTCTCATCATAATCTGTTGTGATCTACGACCATCTGTGCGGTGTTAATTGCTTAACACCATTCGTTTCTGCACTGATCGCTCACAAACTAAATAACAACAACAATAACAATACTAGTCTCATCACAGTAACTTAAGACATACTATAGCCATATGTGCAGTATTAATTACTTAATAGCATTCATTTCTGCACTGAATATAATCTAATCACTAAACATTTTCAAGGTACAATATAACAGCAATATCTTTTATTCTTTTTCATATCAAGTTACTTATTAATATTTTTTTTTAATCTTTCTACGTTCAACATAATAATACTAACTTTAATCAGTCTCACTTGAGTTACAATTATCTTTATCATTTTTATCACTACTATCACTGGAATAATCTTTAAAACTAAGCCAGGGGTGAATCTTGTCTAGTGCTACAACGTTTTCATATTTTCTGTTTCCCTTTTTAGTTAGAGGTGTATCTTCAATTAGAAACCTATCATTCGGTAGAACTTTTAAAATCCGGTACGGGCCATGGAACTTAGAGATCAACTTCTTTGATTTACCAATGTGATCTTTATCTGTTATAGTTCTTTCTACTCTAACCAAATCTCCGATGTTATAAGACTTGCCTACCCGCCTCTGTTTATTAAATTTCCTTTGTGAATATTCCTGCTGTTTATCTATTTTATCTTTAGCTTCCGTTCTTAATTGTATTAAGCTATCACCTGTTACTCGCTCAGAAATTTCATCAATTGCATCATTTAACTTATTTTCAGATGTAGTTATAAAGTTACAGCCAAATAATAATTCCGATGGACTCTTACCTGTCGTTTTATTTACGGTAGTATTCATTCCTAATTGTATTTCTCCTACGTAGTCATCCCAAGTGTTATCGTTTTTCCCATGACATAAAGTACTCAAAGCGTCCAGTATTGTGCGATTATACCTTTCAACTTGGCCGTTCGCCCTAGGTGAAGCAACTGCATTTAGCACATGCTTAATACCCGTTTTGTCTGTATATTCCTTAAATTTAGCACTAGTAAAACACGATCCTCGGTCTGTTATCAAACGAGACGGAGGCCTGAAGTAACTAAAGTGTTCTTTAAAAACTTTTATAGCAGTACTCGTCTTTGTGTCTCTTACAGCCCGAATACCAACATATTTTGTAAATGCATCAACTATAACAAGTATATACATATTGCCTCTCCTAGAGCGCACAAACGGACCTAGATGGTCGGCATGTACTGTGTGAAAAGGCTTTTCGATTTTTGGAATCGGATGCAACATCCCTTCCTTGCACCCGCCTGGAGCCTTGTGGTGGGCACACTCAAGACATGCGGCCACGTATTTTTTAGTAAATCGCCGCATTTTCGCGAACCAATAAGTGTTACGCAATCGGCTTAAAGTTTTTTCGAAACCGAAATGCCCAACATTGTCATGATTCATGCGCAAAACCTGCCACCTAACGCCACGAGGCACAACCCACCTTAGACTCCCGTCCTTTAGAATTCGATATACATAATTTCCCTTCAACCGGTAATTCTTTTGAACATCTACTATACATTTAGTATCTTCGTTTTGCAAAATTTGTTTAATACGCTTCAATTCATCATCGTCATCTTGTACTGTTGCTATCCAGTCCTTAACATCAATATTCAGAACATCGATAACATGAGGTCGGGAATCGCTCGTGGGGTCAGTAACAGGACCACGACTGAGAGCGTCTACGTGTGCCATACGACATCCTGGCCTGTACTCTATCTCACAGTCGTACTCCTGAAACTGTACCCACCAACGAGATATACGAGGTATAAGATCTCTTTTGGTAAGTGTAGTCCGCAATGCGTTACAATCAGTTATGATTTTAAATTTTACGCCTAGTAAGTACACTCTAAAACGATTTAGAGAAGCGACTACAGCAAGTGTTTCTAATTCAAATGAGTGTAATTTTTGTTCGTCTGCAGTGGTTTTTCGACTATAATACGCTACGGCTCGCAACAATCCATCCAAACCACGTTGTATCAAAATGCCAGCAATGCCAAATTTAGAAGCATCAGTATGCAATTCTGTTTCTAATTTAGGATCATACAATGCCAAGATAGGACGTTCTACTAATTTCTGTTTCAAAACGTTAAAAGCTTCTGTATGCTCAGTTGACCATTTCCATTCTAATTTAGTTCTTAATAGATCAGTTAAAGGGCGTGCAATCAAAGCAAAATTTTTGACAAATCTTCGAAAAAAACTAGCTAACCCAATAAAGCGTCGTACGTCATGAACATTCTTTGGTGTCGGGAAATTCGAAATAGCTATAGTTTTTCGAGCACCCGGGCGTATACCTTCGCCACTTACGTGAAAACCCAAGAAATCCCATTCTTTATAGAAAAAGTAACATTTTTTTAATTTAAGTGTTAATCCTGCTTCACTTATGAGATTCAATACCTCGTCTAAGCGTATTAAGCCCTCTTCAAAATTACGTGCTGGAATTAGTATATCATCCATATAGATGATAATGTACTTAACTTTTGCAAGTACCTTGTTCATCGCCCTTTGGAACACGGACGGCGCATTGGCTAACCCAAAAGGCATACGTTTATATTTATACTGACCGTCCGGGGTCACAAACGAAGTCAGGTCCTGTGATGATTCCGCAATCGGAATCTGGTAGTATCCAGAGGCAAGATCAAGGCTAATAAACAGAGAATTACCTGCTAACCTATCCAGCTGATCATCTATAAGTGGGAGGGGGTAATGTTCCTTCCGCGTTTTGCTATTCAAAGCCCTATAATCGACACAGAGTCGCTTTTCTCCAGTCTTCTTTTGTACCAACAAAATCGGACTAGCGTAAGACGAATTTGATTCACATACTATGTCAGCATCTATCATTTCCTGTACCATCGTGCGTACTAATTCTCGTTGGGGATAAGACAATCTATAAGGACGATATACAACTGGCTGTTTGTCTATTAATTCAATTTCCATCTGAATTACATTAGTAAAACCTAAATCTTTTAAGCTATTTGAAAAACAAGCCTCGTGTTTCTTTAATACCATTTTCAATTTTGATACTTCATCATCACAGAGATGTTCGCTTATATTTAAATCCGTACAAGTATCATCTACAAGGTTGAGAGATTTCACACTGAGACAGAAATTAGTTGTTGTTACGCGAGTCACCAGCTCCCCTTTTGGCAATGTGAGTGGTAAGTCAGTGGTGTTTTGTACTAGTATTCCACATTCACCTTTTTCAATAATATATTCACCTGGCAAAAGATATAATTCAGCATTAGGTTTCCCACGCAAACAACCTTTTACATATACCGAACCTGAATAATCTGTATCTGATTTTACTTGTATGACCATCATTTTATTTGGTAAAATTTTTGTGTCTTCTAGTAATATAAGCTGTAATTTAACTGGAAATCCTTTTTCAATAATAAGGGAATAATCAGTTTTTGTAATAATTACCCCAGGTTTTTCTGTAAAACTATGACCTACTAATACTGGATATTTAATGACACAATCATCCACAATATATGTATCTACTGTTTCAATTATACTGTCTATTTCCATCTCAACGTTCACATGACCTAAAGGCACAACGGCATTTGGTCCTATTGGGTAGGTAAAGTTTTTTGAAGATAGGCAAATTATATTTTTATCCGATAGTATTCGTCATAACGATCACGGAAATGCAGCTCTTTTATTTTTATTTCGTATTATTTATTAAATATATATTTTTAAGTGACCGAGATGACGTTTGTGAAATTTAACAGCAGATCGCACTAATGCCTGTGCACGTGATTTAATTGATGAGATAGAAAAAAAAAACGATGACAACTGTCAGTGTCACTTAGCCTTAGCTGTCATTGCCGAAAAAATAAAAATAACGGCCCAACTTTTCTGTTACCTTGCGTTTTGCGATTTAGTGTTATCATTGAGATTTTTGACGACCTCAGCACGACCCAAGGACTTCTGATTCACCACGACATCTGCGAGTATTTGGACAAAGATTGAATCTACTTACGACAACTTGGCACTGCTTATTGGACAACGTTTTCTTCCCTTACGACGACCCGACCCCTGCGCTGACCCTTGGACTGATAAATTAGTAAATTAAGATCACAGACACCATGGAACCAGAATCTGAAAACGCACGAATGGATCTACAATATTACAGGGATGAACTTCAGTGTTTTGTGCCGTCGTGTAAGAAGCGCAGACGAGACTTTACCACGTCGGCTTATTTAAGCATACCAAAGTCTTTACAAGCGATTTGGTGTCAAGCATTGGAGATATATTGCCCAAAACGCAACTTATATGTATGTGAGGACCATATCAATGTAAGTATTGTTTATAATAATCTACATATGTGGTATTTTCTATAAAAAGGGACCTTATTGTCGATGGCGCTTACGCCATTATAAACGATGCTCCGATATAAATACAATGCCGCGCGACGCTGTGCGGCGTAAGCGCTATCGACAATAAGGTCCCTTTTCATAGAAAATGTCCCATATTAAGATTGTAGTCTTTAATGTAGGTCCTTTTTGGCTACAAAGTTGCCGTGTTCTTTCGTTAACATCATTATTCTTCATTTGTCAAATATTACATATTTTTTACACATTGCTACTGTAGGTATTACTGTCTAAAATCATAACCCTCTAGCTGCAGTTTAAGGAATGCTGTTTAAAAACTTAAAATCACTTTAAACAAGTTCTTTAAGGCTTGTGTAATTAATTTACTCACAACCACCATGGATCATTTTGTGTTAGTGACAGTATTGATCTTAAGGCTAATAAGTAAACATTTTTAAATGTTATTGAACAAAAGTTTTATCGTTTCAGGAAACTGCTTGCAACTGTTTCTTCGAAAGAGACACCTTCCAAAGCCGAGGTAATACAAACCAAAGTGATCGCCAGCTTGCGGGTACACATGGAACATGTCATACGGCGGTTGAGGGAATCCGCATTCTTGGAACCTCACTCGACTGTATACCATAATCATGTCAAGTATGTAGATGAAGCCGTTTTGATAGCATGTGCTCTAGTAAACTTGCAAAGCAGTATAATAAAAATCAAATAATTTTTGTCTCGTTTTATTATATAAATCCACAAATGAATATCCTTTTATCATAAACAAACACTTATCAAATAAATCATATAATAAGTATTAGGGGACATCCTACATGAAGATCGACCTAGCCCCAAACTAAGAAAAGTTTGTAAGTACAGTCGCCATCAGATATGTCAGACCGGCTAAAGTTCTCACAAATATCTGAGCACATCTTTATTGTCAAGGCGTGAGGGTATGTGTTCAAATATTTTTGAGCACATCGGCCGCTCCGATATATCTGATGGCGACTGTACTAAGGGTACTAGGAGACGATATACAACATACCAATATAGATAAATACATACTCATATACATAGAAAACACCCATGAGTCAGGAACAATATCTCTCTTGATTATTCAAAAACTGATGAGAAAGTTGTATTTTATCCACATGTGGGGCAAAGTAATCAGATGCAAATTTTGAGTTGTTTCCTTGGGTTAGCTGGTGGAATTGACTTTTAAATGATGATTTTGATTTGGTCTTGTTTGATAGTTAATATTTTCTTCGGGTTGGTGTGGTGAAAATTTTTGTGTTTCACTCGGGGGCAAAATTTGTTTAATCCTCATGCTTTGAAACCCTTGCAACTCTCAAAATTCCACTTTAAACAACAACTTTGCCCAACAACAAATCTAAATATTTTGTAGAAATGAAGAACAAGAATAAAACGTAGGTTATTATAGTACTTAATATTCACTTTATTGACCGTCTGAAAAAGTAATTGACTGTGACCCACTCTCCCCTAATTTGAGATTTAGGTATCACTACACTACAATGATTTGAAGTTTGAAAAAAAAAAATACATTCTGAGATTCAGGCATTTAGGCACTAGGTATTCCGTTATAAGATCTAGGAATTTTGGTAAATGGGTAAAATTAAATAAACATTTATAGCGCCCCGGCTTCGCACGGGTTACACAAAACCTTAATGTGGGCTGTACACACTCGTTCTCTGCCTGTCTCGGGGTGTCTCGATAACCGATTCTGTGTGCCTTTGGGCACTTATTATAAGACTTTATTTACCAGCTGATGCAGAGCAATCCTCACTATCACATGATGCATCATTGACATTATTATTATTTTCGTCTAAGTGAACGGTCACAATATATTTTTTTTTTCTTAATTTGGTCTCCGGTACAACTTTAGCCCAAAAAATACATTCTGTGTTGCTTCTTTTTATTTCGACATAGCCTACATTATTTTCCACATATCCGTTCCTTGATGCCCTAAAACAATAAAAAATGAATGAAGTTAAGGTTTAAGGTGTATATGTAGACTAAACATTGCAGGTAAAATATAAATAACAAAATGTTTAATGTATGTATTTCACTGATACGTACAGGAGGGCCTTCGCTCCTCTAATTTCGGCGGCATTGTGCTTATCACTGTTATGATAATAATTTAAAATCATAACTAGGTCCATGTGGGGCAAGTTTGTACAATCTGCTCGCATAAACTCGCTCATCCTTCTTGCAAAACTCAGTCCAGGGTCTGCGCAAGGGTCGGGTCGTTGTGAAGGCAAGAAAACGTCCAATATGCAGTGCCAAGTTGTCGAAAGTAGATTTAATCTTTGTCCAAATACTCGCAGATGTCGTGGGGAATCAGAAGTCCGTGGCTCGTGCTGAGGTCGTCGAAAATCTCAATGATAACCATGTGATAACACTAAATCGCATCAGAATATGCTTTAGTTATTATTCTCAGGTTATTTTTCGGCAATGACAGCTAAGTGACACTGACAGTTGACTTGACATCGTTTTTTTTCTATCTCATCAATTAAATCACGTGCACAGGCATTGCAGTGCCTGATCTGCTATTAAATTTCACAAACGTCATCACGGTCACTTAAAAAAATATATTTAATAAATAATACGAAATAAAAATGAAAGAGCTGCATTTCCGTGATCGTTATGACGAATACTATCGGATAAAAATATAATTTGCCTATCTTCAAAAAACTTTACCTACCCAATTCCTTTCAAAAGTGGAAGTTGACTATGCATGTTCCAATTTATTCCCATTCTAACAGCCTCACTATGTCTCAACAATGTGCCTTCACTACCCATATCTATATAGCCGTGTGTAAGGGAATTATTTATTTTAATATTTTTTAAATACTTGCTATCATGGTTAGTGTCATCCCCAAAGTGTTTATCAAAATTAACACGCAGAACATTTTTTTCAGGAACATTCTCACCCTTGTCATTGCCTGGTAATTTTGGACAGTCTGTAGACAAATGCCCAATTCTATGACAAATATTACACCTTAAAATGGTTTTTGTACATTTAAAACTAAAATGGCCTGGTTCCTTACAGTTGTAACACACAATAGATTTTGAATTTGATTTTGGTTCTGTATTTGAAAAGCTTTTTAAGTTACCACTTATTGCATTTGAAGTTTTGAGTTGTTTTGTCCAAGTACCATAATTAAATTTTTGTTTATCTGAATCCCGTGATTGTTTGGCAGATTGAAAATATTCCAAAACTTGTTCTGGCTGTTGACATTTTAAGGCCTTGGCAACTAACCTAACAGATCTATCATCAATTCCACTCAAAATACAATCTACAGCTCGCTTTCCATGGATATCACAACGATTTAATAAATTTAATTTGGCATAAAAGTAAAGCTCTAAAGATTCATTATACTTAACTCGCTTATTCAGCATTTCTGTTAACAGTTCAGCATAATCATCAATGCTAGGGAATGATTCAATCAATTTTGTTTTCCATTCCGGCCATGTGAATGACATAGATGGTAAAGCTAAATACCAGTTCTTCGCAACACCAGACAATTTGGGTAATGCATAATGGATGATCTGATCATCTCCCCAGTTATATAATTTTGCACACTCATCTACCTTATTGAGCCACATATGTACAGTTTGCTCTTTAACCATCGGGTCAAATTCTGGTATTACATTGCCTAACATAGGAAATTTATTACCCTCTGGCCTGTTATGTTTTAAAGTTTTAACTAATTCCCTAAGAAATAGCTGATGTTCATTACCTTGAAATGTATTCACATCCTCAATTGTCGTCAAAACTGGTTGATTCTCACCGCTCTGCTTTGAAGTGTCCGGCACGTTGTGTGCATGGTTGCGGCTCCGTAGATTGCACCTACTGTGATCAATGCGGCTACAACTTCGTTTACTACGGCTCCGACTCTGACGATCACATCCGCCGCTCTCACGACCACTGCTGTAGCTTCCACCGTGGCTCCTATGATGATGACCGCGGCTTCTACCATGGGAACTACGGCTCCGACGATCACAACTGCGACTATTTCTTCCACTGTTGCCGTTACGTCGACTACGACTCTTCGAACTACGCCGACGGCTGGTACTACGACTTCTTCGATTTTCATACTCGCGTTTTCGACTCGGTTTTCTACTGCGCTTACGATGCCGGTCATGTCTTTCTTCAGAACGACTCCTCCGACCTTCACTGCACGCTACAGGAGAGCTTCTCGAACGCCGATTTCGGTGACGCTTGCGTCTTTCCCTCGAAACATTTGTACTTTGTTCGCGTTCACGGCGCCTTTGAACCTTCTTATTCCCACGAATCGATTTATGTTTACTGCGGCTGCGATGTTCACGAGTTCGTAATTCATGTTCTTCATTCTCTTTCTGATTACCATTCATCGTTGGAAAGATAACTTTCGTCCACAACGACGAAACAAAAATGTCACATTTATTTCAACAATTGTGGGCTTCTTCGGTAATTGTGCCACTTCTGAGTTGTGGGGTCTTGTCTAAGTCTTGAATAAAACTCGCCTTCAGTAGATATTTTGTGTAATTATTGAAAATTAATTTAAGTAATCCACAAGAAAAATGTTTAGCAACCATCAAACGTCAATTCTCCCTCTAAAATTATCTGTCCAGCCCTTATTAAAAAAAACAAAATAGTATTACCATATCAAAATTACGTTACCCAGTTTAACATAGAATTGCCATATCAGAATCTAATAATACCCTTGAACATACAAAGATACAGTACAAAATTAGTATTAAGCTGTTATAGATAGTTATCGTTATAAAATGACCTTACACTAGGGAGTTATGAACTTTCTAGTATACTAGTAGTAGTGTAGTAGTGGTTTATAGTTAGTAGTAGTAGGTAGTCTTTTGTCTTTATACTTTATTTTTGTATTGTGTGTACCTCGGGGCGTAATAATATTGCAAACTCGAATCTATAAATCGCTCCGGAAAGCCGTCGCGATTTAACTATAGGTACTCTCGTTTGCAATATTTAACTTACGCCCCATGTTGCACAATGTACTAATATATAAACTAGTTTTAGCTCCAAAACGTATTAGAAAATCGGGCAACTTCTTTACCCACCTGAAATTAGTGGTAGCCCCTTATAGTGGCCTGGCCTTTTCTCGATAAGTCTTGTAGCTCAAAAAAAAAGTGTTGTCGCTCATGTCGTCTCGGATATGGGTATATTTGGTATCAGTGATTATTTCCAATTGTATACCAAATGAAAATGACTGTGAATACCCTCTGTATAATGTCTAAAAATAATTAACCAGATATATTCAAAAATAAAAAAGTACATCAAGTTGAATAACAGTATAATTTCCTGCATTCTTCCTAGCTTGACATATGCATGCCAAACATGGGTTTACACGGAAAGAGCGAAGAACAAAATTCTATCTTGCCAGCATGCAATGGAAAGAAGTATTTTAAATTTAAGAAGAATACAAAAAACAAGAAATATAGACATCCGCAAGAGAACAAAGATAACAGATGCCCTGCAGTTTAGTCTGAAACAAAAGTGGAGGTGGGCAGGTCATGTAGCAAGATATCAGGATCAAAGGTGGACAAATCTTGTAACAAAATGGCCAGGCCCAGCTGGAAAGAGAAGAGCGGGAAGGCAAAGAAAAAGATGGGCAGATGACATTGTACAGGCTGCGGGAAAAAAATGGATGGATGTTGCCACCGACAAAGAGAGGTGGAGACAGATGGAGGAGGCTTATACCCTTGGGGACCACTAATGTGGGATAAAGCTAAATAATAAAAAGAAAAAATAATAATTTTCTGTTACAGAAATAAACTGCAACTATTATTATAACTAACAAAAAACCCGACTGTTTACATATATTTTTAAAATGGTCTTTTCACTAGCTTTCATTCGGTACCCATATAAAAAAAATAAAAAATAGGGAAAAAAAATCGTGGAAATTCTGACGTAGGTAGCTACATTTTGCTTAATCCTCCTTCAGGCCGCTCCCATCTACTGTCCGCACGCCAATTCCGTGCATTCGGAGGTCGAGGAAGTGTGCGCCGCGCCCGTACGTACAAAATGACACCACTCTGTCACAGTATTACAAGTATGTCATGAGTGTCATGACGCCCAACATTCCTAACATTCCTCAGCCGTGCACCGAATTCGCGCGCGGACAGTACTGGTTTTGTAAAAAAACTAAAGAAAAACGTGCTTATATGCTGTAAAGGGTTCGAAACGTCGGAATGTAAGTATTATCAATTCATTATACGCGATATAATCCGTTTACGTAGTTTTATTTATAATTAAAAAATTGAAAAAAGTCAAACGTTAGCATAGCTATGGTTAATATACATCAAATTATGTAATAGTTATTTACGATACAAGTGCGGAAAAGAGGAAATTCGAAACGAGTGGCGATAAATTAAAACACGACCGCAGGGAGTGTTTTAAATCGACACGAGTTGCGAATTACCTACTCGCACGTGTATCGTACAACGTTTTACAGTACATATGGCTCTTTAAACTTTCGACGTATGCACGAAAAGTGCTCTTTACGCACTAGTGCGAGAAAGTAGCACCATATCTACTGTAAACATATTTTACGAAATAGTTGTACTTTAAATCGGAGTGTAGAAAAATTGCAACAAATTCTTTTGACATGTATGAGGTCGATGCATATTTACTTACCAGAAAAAGGGGTAAATCGTCCTCTCATTATGGCCCAGTGAAATTAAGGGTTTCACCTCGGAATGAGAGATAATAAGCTGGAAACTCGTATACACCTTTGTTATGACGTATTAAAGGTTCTCTTAAAAATCGACGCATAGATGGATTTATTTTTCTTAGCATATTTTGTAAATCCTTATTCTACCAAAGTAAGAATCAAACGCATATGTTGCATATATATTTTGAATCGTCTTTCAAAGCTCTTCATTTTGATACCCCACTCGATAAGTTTGCAAGAATTTTTTTTCCAACTGTCGCGCATTATTGTGTATTATGTCCGCCATATTGATTTTATTATGACGTCACATAGCCTATGGCACCCGGGATGACGTAAGGATTCTAATGATATATCGGTCATCTAAATCGGTTAAGGCATTTAGAAGTTATGGTGGAATAAAGAAACACACATAGATATATACATACAAACATGAACGCTGAAAACATTACACTCTTTTCTTTGGGCAGTCGTGTAAAAAGATAATTTTTAAGAAAAAAAAAACCGACTTCAATGAGGGATGCCGCTGAAAGTTTACTTATTGTTGATGGTGCACTCTTAGATTCCAGGCAATGAAATGAAATAGACAGCATATTTTGCGTAATTATTATAATATTGCCTAATAATGTAGAAAAGGAGGTAAAACCACCCACTTTTCTAGTAGCATTTCGTTTTTGTAAGGGTCGCAGTTCTAACCTAACCTACTTTTCTGATAGCATTTCGTTTCTATAAGGGTCACAGTTCTAACCTAACCTAACCCACTTTTCTAGTAGCATTTCCGGGTCCGGGTCTGGGTCCGGATCCGAGTCCAGGTCCGTGTCCGGCTGTCCGGGTCCAAGTTTGGGTCAGAGTTCGGTCCGGGTCCGGATCCGAGTTGGGGTCCATGTCCAGACCCGGGTCCGGGTCCGAGTCCGGGTCCAAGTTTGGGTCTGGGTCCATAAGGAAGAGAACAAATCGCCAAACGTGAACTATGTGTCATTGAAGAGTTCCATTCTGATCATCATCAGCAGTTCCACTTAATCAAATGTCACTTTTTTAAATGTAAATGCTGGATTTCTTGATGAAAATACAAAAATCACAATATGTATGCATTTCACATTTGAGGAGTTCCCTCGGTTCCTCATGGGTCTCATCATCAGAACTCGAGCTTGACAAAAATATGCCTTAAATCGCCAAACGTAAACTATGCGTCATTAAAGAGTTCCATTCTGATCATCATCAGCAGTTCCACTTCATCAAATGTCACTTTTTAAAATGGAAATGCTGGATTTGTTGATAAAAATACAAAAATCACTATATGTATGCCTTTCACATTTGTGGAGTTCATATTTCATATTTCATATTTATTTCATATTTATTTATTGCAACCATGGTTTTATAGGTATTACAAATTCTTGGTAGTTCCACATGGACCCCGTGGGGGTATAGCAATATTACATGCATACTTAGGATCTAATCTTAAATCTATGTGTATAATATAAAAGTAGGTCAATTTAGTAGTTTCTATACATATGAGCCGAATTGAATCAGATAATTGTCAGTGTATTAAATACAGAAATAAACGGGCAAATAATTATTATTAAGTGATGTCAAATTATATAAGTATTAAAATAATAAGAATGTAAACGTTTTAGAAATAGGATTAATATTAGAGTGCAATATGTCAATAATTTGATTCAATTTAACCTTATCTACAATATTATCCAAATTTAAAATTTAAAATTAGTGCACAAAAATAGTGGTGTTACTAATCAGACGGATCTGTAAAAAAATCTTCTAGAGTGTAGTAGCATTTGTCAATCAAGTAAGTTTTAAGTGTAGTCAAGAATGTTTTGTTACATTGTTCTGCTTTTATAGTGTTATCTATTCTGTTGTATACTTTTATTGCCATGGCGTACGGACTTGAGCTGTATAATTTTAAATTAGAGCCTGTTATTGTTGCCAGGTTATTTTTAAATCGGGATTCATATCGTCGCGGCTGATCTCGGATATAGGTAAACAGGTTTGGGTTTTCCCTAACAAATTTACTCATTTCCAAGATGTATAAAGAGGTCAGCGTAAGAAGTTTATATTCCCTAAAATATTGTAAACAGCTTTCTGGGCAGTAAATATTAGCTAAAATTCTTATGCATTTTTTTTGAAGTATAAATAGGTCTTTCACATCCGTACTATTTCCCCATAGTATTATACCATACTTAAGCCATGAGTAGGCATAGGCATAGTATGCGGTAAGCGCGGATTGGAAATCTGTCGTTCTCTTAAGCTCTTTCAATGCATAAATAAAAGATGACAGTTTTGTTTTTAATTTGGCAATATGCTTTTTCCAATTCATATTAGTGTCAATATCAAACCCTAACAGTGTTGCTGTCCCTACGCATTCCAAGTCCATGCCGTTAAACGTTACTTTTAAGTCTAGAGGGTTTTTTTGATGCGGCCTAAATTGAATGATTTTGGTTTTGGATATGTTTAATTTTAGGTTGTGGTCTTCCATCCATTCTATCAATGGAGTTAGTGTTAGGTTTATTTCATTATTGATGCTCATACTGTCTTTGCATGACGTAAGGAGAGATATGTCATCTGCGAAGAGAACGCAAGAATAGTCGTTTTTTATAAGTTTTGGAATGTCGTTAATATATATTAAAAATAACAAGCATGCGAGTACTCCACCCTGGGGGATGGAATGGATCATGTTGTGTACGTCAGATCGAACGCGTTTAATTTCTCGTGTTGTCAAGTCGACATTTTCAATTTCTACGTATTGTTCTCTATTTTTTAGATAAGATGCAAACCATTTGTGTGTGATTCCCCTCACCCCTATTCCCCAAAGTTTATTTAAGAGTATATCATGTTGAACCATGTCGTAGGCCTTGGACATATCTAACAGTATTCCGATAGCGTATTTTTTATCGTTTATTGCAGTCAATATATCTTGAACGTATTTGAATACTGCTAAGGTCGTAGATCGGTTTTTACGGAACCCGTTTTGCGCGTCGTCAAAAATGCTATATTTTTCGCAAAAGGAGTATAAGCGTTTATTCATTGCGGATTCGAATATCTTGGAAGTCGTTGGCAAGAGAGCCACTGGGCGGTAATTATTAGGGTCTGTTTTGGATCCTTTTTTGTGTATTGGCTTGATTAAAGATTTTTTTAGAAGATCCGGGAAGGATCCTGTGCTAAAGGATTGGTTTATTAAAAGGTATAAGGGAAAAGTTAGTTCTTCTACACATTTTTTGAAAAGAATTGGTGGCAACTCGTCTATTCCATGACTTACTTTATTTTTAAGTTTCATTATTATTGATTTAATTTCTTCGGGGTATACCGGGGTCAAATAAAATGTGTTTACGGTGGGTAGAATTACAGGCCGGCCGCGCGGTGGATTGCCGCCGCTGGCCGAGCCCACGGTCGCAAAAAATGTGTTGAAGTTATTCGATACAGTTTTAGGATCGGACGTAAGTTTATTATGGATCGCTAGTTCTATGTTTTGTCGAGTGCGTATTTGATTTTTGTTCGTGCGCTCTTTTATTAGTTGCCACATGGCTTTTACTACGTTGTCGGACTTTCGAATTTTTTTGGTGTATTGTATTTTTTTAGATGAAGTTATGGCTCTTTTAAGTAGCTTTTCATATTGTTTATAGTGTCGAGTTAGTATCTCGTTTTTTGTTTGAGTAACTATGATTTTTAAATGTCTTTTTGCTCGGCATGAGATTTTTATACCCCTCGTGAGCCAGGGTTTTTTAGTATGTGTGTTGACCTTGATTTGTTTAATAGGAATGCAGTTGTTAAGAATATTTATTAGGGTGTCGTTGAATGTTTTATAGTTTTGGTTGATGTCAAAGTCCGAATTAATAAGTCTGTTCCAGTCTATATCTTGTAGTTTTATTTTGAAAGTTTGTATGTTTTCCTCAGTAAATAGTCTTTTACTAAGTTTGAGAGAACTATTATACCTATGTTGTATATGTACATCGATGCTAATTTCGGTACTTTTGTGATCAGAAAATCCAAGGTCGCTTGCATCAGTTTTCAGTGTGATATCAGTGAAGTTCGTAAAAATCAGGTCTAGGCACGTGGACGTGGTGTTCGTGACTCGGGTCGGGACTTTAATATGCTGAGTAAAATGGTATTCTAGCATTTGATCGATAAAGCATCTAGATTGATTAGTATTTTGCATTATATCTAAGTTAAAGTCGCCGCCAATTATAATTTTTTTGCCGCGGTCTTTTTTTGATACGAGATCTAAAACTCGTGACAGCTGTTTAAAGAAAATTTCGGTCTCTCTACTATTCCAGTAAATAACAATTATCAAAATGTTTAGTTTACTTAATTCTATAGCTGAGATTTCAATAACATATTCGATGGACATGTCCACGATGTCCTTACGTTCGGTAAACACTAGTTGATCACGCAATAATATGCAACAGCCACCTCCCGTGTAGTTAGTCCTATTGAACGACGACGCGATGACGTAATTGTTAATGTGAATTAATTCTTGCTTTTCTTTAGACAACCACGTCTCTGTGAGACATAGTACATTATATTTATTGGGGTTCTCACTCAAAAATGCGTCTAAGATTGTCCGTTTGTTAAAGAGACTTTGCATGTTTTGATACATTATTTTAAATTCAGTATTTAAGATCCGTTTTTTGGTATGTGTGGTAGTATTTTGTACATAGTTGCTATAGAAAAAAAGTCTTATTTTGTGGTGTCGTCAACCTATTCGTTGAGTTATTAGTTGATGCGCCGGCGCCGCCGCCGCTGCCAGTTTGCTCGTGCTCTCTCGTAGTGCCTTGTAGGTGTGAGGTACTAGGAGTGGTGGACGTATTGGTGGATGATGTGGTTGAGTCGAATCGCAGTGTGGATGTATTAGTGTCAGGAAACTCAGGAACTGATGCAGATTCCGGTATGTAGTCCTGTTCATTATGTTGTGGTTCTAAATTGATAATCTTCCCGTTCACTATAAGGTTATTCTCGCGGATAACGGCGTGATGGCCGCTTTGTCGGGCTAGTCTTAAATTTGATAGTAATAGCTTCCTTTGTTTAAGCGCCTTTTCGTTTAGGTACTCGGAGATTGATATGCCGGTATTTTTAAAGAGCCATGAGTTTTTAAGGATATATTTGGCCATTCGCTTACTTATTAATTCAGCCTTTAGCGGTCTAGGGTTCCTACTAATTCTTCCTATTCTTGAAATATCTTCTATATAGCCAGTAAGCTCAACGCCTAGGATGTCATGAAATAAATATACTATCCGGTTTTCAAGTTCATTCTCGTGTTCGTTCCGGTACTCGGGCAGACCGTGTATAACTAGTATTTTCGTGTTGTCTTCATAGGTCTCTTGCGGTTTTTGGGTGGTTTTTTCATTTAGGCGGTTTAATTCGTGTTGAAGTTTAGTGTTTTCCCCTTCTAGGGCCTTTATTTTATTTTCTAGACTTGTAATGCTGCTCTTTATTGTGATTTCCTCCGTGGTTATCTTGTCTGTATGGGCTGTTATGTCATTTCTTAAGTTAGCTATCGTTCTGTTTATCTCCAATTGAACTGTGATTTTTAGGTCGTTAAGTATCGATTCATTGTTCTCCTTAAGTTTATAGTCTAGTAATTGACTAATGCTGTCTAGGGTTACGGAACTTGTTGTATTTGCTGTGCTGGAATAAACGTTAGGTGGAGTTTGCGTAGGGTCCTGGGGGCCCTGGGGCCTCGGGGGGCTGTTATCTGTGCGATTATGTGTTGAGTCATCGATCGACATTGTAGTTTCATTTAGATTTAGTTGAACTGTATTCCTAATTGGTGTGTTGTCATTCTTAGGCCGCCTGGTGACGTTGCGGCATAATTCACATAGCCAGTGTTTATCTAGATGAAAGTGATTGGCCATATAGAATGCAGAGGTCATATTTATGCAGGATTGGTGACAATGCTTTCCGCATGCTGTGCATGTTAGCTTCTCGCTTTCGTATTTAATTTGGAGATCGCAAACCAAACACTTCATTTTGCCGTTTGTTTTTTTGGTAGTTTACCTGTGTACTTGTGCAAGCGCTCAGCCAATCCGCGCGAAGGTGGGAAGAGGTCAGTAGCTACTTTTCCTTGTAGTGGGAGCAGGTTAGATATAGCCATTCACCAATGGCGAGGCGGATGCAGTTGATTGGTTTATGCGTTTGTTAATTTCTAAGATTGTCGCAACCGTTGAAACACTTTAGACAGTAATTTTCGCACTGATATTACATATTGAGGCAGGGTTTTTGTGTTTTCTTAACTATTACACACTTCACTTTCACTGATTATACTTTTTCTTGATTTTAGTTAGCTTTTTCTACCGCTTTATAATTTAATTCGCGGGACGGACGTATACAGATGTGTTGTCTCCGCCTCCATTAAAACAAGCTAATATAAAAAAAGAGTTCCCTCGATTCCTCATGGATCCCATCATCAGAACTCGAGCTTGACAAAAATGTTTCTTGAAAACCTAACTTGCTTAACAAACATAACGAAGAGGACAAATCGCCAAACGTGAACCACGTCATTGAAGAGTTCCGTTCTGATCATCATCAGCAGTTCCACTTCATCAAATGTCACTTTTTTAAATGTAAGTGCTTGATTTGTTGATGAAAATACTAAAATCACTATATGTAAGCCTTTAACATTTGAGGAGTTCCCTCGATTCCTCATGGATCCCATCATCAGAACTGCGTTTTGACAAAAACGGGACCAATCTGTATGTATATACTTACAACCAAAAAAAGAATTTTCAAAATCGGTCCAGAAATGACGTAAACGTATATAAACGTCCAGAGTTATGGAGTAACAAACATTAAAAAAAAAAAAACAACCGAATTGATAACCTCCTCCTTTTGAAATCTTGAAGTCGGTTAAAAAAGACGTTTTGACAAACATTCTTGATATGTACAAGTATATGCCTAAAATCTTCGGGCTTTAATGTGCTCTAGAATGTTCATATGTGAGTTTATTTCTTAGAAGCAAATATGTTTTAACCCAGCATTTCCTTTTTTTTCTTCCCTTAATTATCCCTGCTACTGTCGCAAGAGCAACACCAAGCTTAGAATAAATTTAAAAGTGGAAAAATTACTGCCTTGGGTGAGACTTGAACTCACGGGCTCTGGATCGATACTCCAGCGCTCTGCCAACTGAGCCACCAAGACCTCATCTATTAGCAAATTTTCCCACTATATGGGTCCAGGGGACCCTAGCGACATCTACCGTAAGTCTTACACTTCTTAAACAGCCACCGGAGTTCCAAGTCATATTGGAAATTCACCAGTTACGATGTGCTACCCATTCTAAATTAATTTTAAATTTATTCTAAGCTTAATAGCATCGATCGCAGACGTTTCTGCTTGTTAAAAATTAATTTAGCAACACCAAGTTTTTGATATTTGGATAACGATGGTGCTATGACGCCGAGGAAAGCGCTCGTTACGGATACCACTTGCCGACTGAAATCGGCTTCCTATAAAGGCCAGTGTACACAGAAACGTCCTTATCCCAATTTGTAGGACGCCGATTTGTAGTGCACTACATGTAGTCTAGTCTAATCGCCGCTTAACTACTCTATATATTTTAAGGCTGAAAAGACGACTGCACTCTTTGGGTGTTGGATTGCAACTAAATCAGTAAGAAACTGTCACTTTCTATTACGCGATTACGTCCGATTTTACCCGAATAACGAATGTCGTTCTAAGAGTTAACGGACTGTACTTGTTATACATCTCGCTCGCACTAATATGCTAGTACGAGCGAGATGCATAGAAAGTAAGTTACGCACTGTCAAACTCGTGGTAAGGCTACTGATGATGAAGACCACGAACGAAATGTAAAACAACTCTCATATAATTGGAAACGGCCAAAGAGACTGAGGTACTGTGGGGGTAGGTGTGAGAGGTGAAGGTAGAGGGTATTAGTGTTTAGGTGGTTTGAGTTTGGGGGTTGGGAGGTTGAAGGGCGGTGAGTTTATGGGTTGGGGACTGAGGGGTTGGGAGTTGAGGGATTGGGGGTTAGGAGTTAAGGGGTCTGGGGTTATGGGTCGGAGAATGGCGGTTGAAGGGTTGGTGGTTTATGGTCGAGGGTTTCATGTGCGTGTGAGCAAGGGTTGATGTGCTGTGAGGTTGAGTGATCGGGGGGTTTGATTGAGGGATTGGGTCAGTCGCGGGGCAGAGAATGGATTTAGTGTAGTGACAAGAACGATTCCCTAGACAACTCGAGGAAAATCCTGATTATTTATTAATAGAGTTAAACATGATTATGTTTTTCATTCATGCGTCACCCCTCTTAACAATGCCTTAAAACTAAAAATGGAAAAATAAAAACTTTTTACAAAAAAAGAAAACAGATATTATCCTTTTTAGGGTTCCGTATTTAAGTATATGCGTTACCAACTGATATGTTTGAAGTCGGTGCCAAGCCAAGTAGTAACAATACAAGTCAAAAATAATCAGTTTTATGTCAATAAATCCCATTCCAACTGGTCTAATATTATAAACGTGAAAGTAATTCTGACGGCCTGTGTTACCTTTTCATGGCTAAACAACTGAACCGCTTTAGCTGAAATTTGGCATGAAGGTTCCTTGAATTGTTTTATATTTTGAAATGTAGTCCTACGGATAAGGGAAAGGAAATAACTCAGTCTCAACTCCTTCACTTGCATGCTATGGACTGTTCAAAAAATTGTATAAAATGCTCTTTAAAACGCATTGGATTTACACTAATGTGCCGACAATCATAGTACGGACTGTACCAAGAAGGTTCGACCGTGTGTTCTGAGGTGTGTTCTTAGGTACCTACAGAAAGTTCGTTCATTGTCGTCGTGTAAGGCAATACAACGTAGGTACATACTTATATAGCCGGCATAGCCGCATCCTTATCAAGTCGCACCAAAATCACTTTGAATCTATAGTCGTCGTCAATAGAACATGCCAATAATGTTAACAAATATGACAGATTTTGTTAGCGTTTAACACATAACCTAACATTTTTACGAATGTAATTTTTCCCGAAATATTAATAATTAACATTTAATTTAACTAAAAATTTATATGAATAAAATATTTAAGTATATAGACTGTTGATAAGGTCATGGTTGTCCTTTTAAAGAGCGAGATTACGAAGTAGTGAAGGTAAAATGGTTTGTTTACTCGTACGTTGTTTGCAAGTTCTATATTGACGACGACTTTATGGTACACAATTTGGCTTGGCAGAGACTTCAAACATATCAGTTGGTAACGCATATACTTAAATACGGAACCCTAAAAAGGATGTTATTTCATCATTTTTGAAGTCGGTTTCCTTTTTTTGTAAAAAGTTTTTATGTCAAGGAGTGTTTCTGGCGCAAATAAAACAACGATTTTAGGTAGGTAGTAAGTAATTCATAGATCTAATTAAAATTTACATACATTCCTTGAATTTAGGTATTAATTATTGTTTATAAGTTTTTTAGACATGTGAAATGTAATAACGATAATAATTTCTAGACAAAAAATGACGATACACTTATCTTTACTAATTATAAGGTCCCTATTCCTACAACTCGGAGAGCTAGTTGGGACAGCCACGCCTACGGCGTAATAAAAATAAATATTTTAAAACATAGGAAACTGTCAGTTACCTACATTTAAAATGCAGCTTTTCCAACTTGTTGAGTTTTGCATATCTAAGTAATTAAGTTTGTTATTTACTTATATAATATATAGTGTATTCTGTATAACAAAAGAGTGGCTATTATGCACCGAGTAATTTCTTGACTGAATATCCTGGCACTGCGTAGATTAAGAGTAGGAACATCATGGCCACCAGAAGTATCACGGTCGCTTTTAAAATGGTCCATTTGTAGTTGTGCCATACGATGTATCTGATCGATTTCAGTGGATTTAAAAACCACATGAATGAAGCGTCGGGTCGGCTAAAAACATAATATACATAGTAAGTCTAAGTATATAATTATTAAAAAAAACAAATGACGCACCTAATGTGGCATTTAAACTTGAAGAAATAAATGAAGTTATAATAGTACACTATAAGTTTGTTTCCTAGATAAATCGTGTTGTTAGGTAGCCTACCTACTTATTGTTGTGTTGTGATTAGTGATAGATACTCACTTTGGTTTGTCCAAAGGGTCAGGCTCATTGCGCCCGACGCCAGCTGGAACTTTGTCGGCTTCTTCACGAGTAAGGAGATGTATTTCAGCCTCTACTTTTCCGGTAAGTTCCATTTCTTCAGTGTCACGTTTGATATAGAAGGGCCACCAACCCTTCACTCGTTTTTGTTTGAAAATATTGACCATCGGTACCGTGCCATCGTTACTTAGCATGCCAAGTGTGCATAACTTCGATGACTTGGCCCCTCGAGGAAATCTGTTCAAGTCCAACGTTATGGCTCCTGCGAATAAAACATACGTTTGGTACCTACTTATCATTTTTATTACACGTTTTTTTAAATTAAATTAAATTTATTTACACAGTACATATATAACAGAGCTTAAGAGGAAAGTGGAGGACACGCGCGAAATCTCCTTTCATACAAACGTAGTAGTCCTCATTTTCCTCTGGATATTAACATGATTGAAAATGTTTTGACACAATTAATTGTATATCAACCACAGCTATGCCCCTACGTTATTATTTTCCATAATGTCAATATCCAGAGTGGATAATGGAGACTACGTTAGTATGGAGAAACGGTCGTTTCCTTTCCTCATAGACAGATCTCTAAAAACTGTCTACAGTTTGCCTTCATGATTTATTTATTAAAATATTTTTTTATAATTGGACGATATTCAATCATATTTCTGTATGTGCTCGAATGTACTCATACTGTGAATTTGAAGGAGGGGGGAAGCTAAGTTTATTCAACATGAACTCAACCTAATTTGAAGACTAGAAAATCATTATTCAATTAGGGACCTACCCAAGAAATCGTCAGCCGAAAAATGGTCAGCGTCCCAAACTTGTAATTCTAATCTCGCAGGAATCTTGCATTCTGTTTCATCCCAAGAGAAGACTGACTCTTTCCGTGAAATAACGATCCGCTCTTCGGCCTCCAAGTAGTCGAAGGGATATATGAAACGCCAATTGAAATTTCCTTCGCCAGTAAGAGATCGGTAGTGGATATCTGTGGCTTGACAGTCGTCGGGGCCTTTTACCCACCTGGTAGCATACAGAACAATGTTGTTTCATTAATAACGATATTTAAAGAGCTCAAACTCCAACTCAAACTCAAACAAATTTATTGCTCATAGTATTACAAATTACAAGAATACAGACCCTGTAAGGGCGCAGCAATTTATTTTATACATACTTATACAATTAATCTTATTAATTACATTCCAAAAAAAAAAAACTAACATTCTACTTTTTTCGCATAGTATCATCGAAAAACTCCTGCAGAGAGTAATAACTTTTATCTAATAAGTATTTATTTAAGGTGGTTTCAAATGATTTGGGATTTTCTATAGATTTTATTGCTTGTGGAATTTTGTTATATATTTTAATGCAAATCATGTGAGGTCCTGAGTGATATAATGTTAGGTTGGATGTGGGTATCGCGAGGTTGTTATTTTGTCGGAGGTTTAGCGGCTTTGTGTGTCGTTCTTTGGCTTGTAAGAAAAAATGGCTATGGGCTTTTGCAAACTTACATACTTCCAAGATATATAATAAGCAAGCTAGTGTCAAGATTCCTAGTTCCTTAAAATAGGTTCGGCAGCTCTGCATTTGTTTTATGTGTTATTTACTTATTTAATATATTTTCGTGACGTGATGTAACGTTTGGTAGAAATATATTTAGCAAAGAATACTAGGAAACTTAGAAATTAAAACGTAGAAAAGTATCTAGGATCAAGATAGTTTAGGTCAAGTATACTTAAGTAAAATCAAAATAAATTAATTGTTTTATTACCCTATTGAAAAAGAGCCATTAGCGATAACATTCATGGGTGCAACTAATATAATTATTTCTTCGAAGATACTAGTAAGGTGAGTTCGACTAAGATCGAATACCGGGGAAGATCGTATGATTCAAATTTCCGCCTGTTGCGGGGCTTTTTTAATGCTGGCAAGGTGATGCAATGCGCTATTTTTAACCGACTTCAAGATTTCAAAACTTTTTATTTTTTTAATGTTTGTTACTCCATAACTGTCATTTCTGGACCGATTTTGAAAATTCTTTTTTTGATTGTAAGTATACACATACAGATTGGTCCCGTTTTTGTCAAAACGCAGTTCTGATGATGGGATCCATGAGGAATCGAGGGAACTCCTCAGATGTTAAAGTTTTAGTATTTTCATCAACAAATCAAGCATTTACATTTAAAAAAGTGACATTTGATGAAGTGGAACTGCTGATGATGATCAGAACGGAACTCTTCAATGACGCATAGTTCACGTTTGGCGATTTGTCCTCTTCGTTATGTTTGTAAAGCAAGTTAGGTTTTCGAGACACATTTTTGTCAAGCTCGAGTTCTGATGGTGGGATCCATGAGGAATCGAGGGAACTCCTCAAATGTAAAAGGCATACATATAGTGATTTTTGTATTTTTATCAACAAATCCAGCATTTGAGCATTTCCATTTAAAAAAGTGACATTTGATGAAGTGGAGCTGCTGATGATGATCAGAAATATCAGAATGGAACTCTTTAATGACGCATAGTTCACGTTTGACGATTTGTCTTCTTTTTTATGTTTGTTAAGCAAGTTAAGTTTTCAAGACACATTTTTGTTAAGCTCGAGTTCTGATGATGGGATCCATAAGGAACCGAGGGAACTCCTCAAATGTGAAAGGCATACATATAGTAATTTTTGTATTTTCGACAACAAATCCAGCATTTACATAAAAAAGTGACATTTAATGAAGTGGTCATCAGCATGATAATCAGAGTGGAACTCTTCAACGACATATAGTTCGGGTTTAGCGATTTATTCTCTTCGTTATGGATCCAGACCCAAACTTGGACCAGGACTTTTATTGAACTGCGATCCTCACAGAACCGAACTGCTATCAGAAAAGTGGGTTAGGTTAGGTTAGAACTGTGAACGTGGTGCACAGGATTCGGGCGCTAGGTCTGGAGGTCGCACTGCACAAATCCGAGGTTCTGGTCTTCCACGGGCCTCGGAACAAACCACCGGTGGGAGCCCAAATTGCCGTGGGAGGAATTTCCATCGCCGTCGGGTCGACGATGAAGTACCTAGGACTCGTTCTCGACAGTAGATGGAAGTTCGAGGAACATTTCAAGCGTTTGGCTCCGAAATTGCTTTCTGCAGCCGGAGCGCTTGTGCGGATCCTCCCAAATGGCGGACCAGGAGGAGCCTCCAGGCGGCTCTATATGAGCGTGGTGCGCTCAATGGCGCTTTACGGGGCACCAATATGGGCGGGCACCCTGGGAACTCGAAGTGCGGCCCTATTGCGTCGGCCGCAGCGGGCCATAGCTCTCAGGGTGGCCAGAGCGTGTCGCGATAACTCGCACGCAGCAGCCGGCCTGCTAGCCGGGAGCCCGCCTTGGGACCTTGAAGCCAAGGTTCAGTCCGCGGTCTATTGGCGGGTGCTAGCAGCAAGGAGGGAAGAAAACTGGCCCGCCCCTCAAGAAGTTCGCAAGTGGCGGGAAGAAGCACGAGAAGTGCTATATCAAAAATGGTCGGAGCGTCTGGAGATCCCGGGAGCTAGCCGGGACCTGGTGGCCGCTGTTCGGCCCGTTCTGAAAGAATGGGTCGAACGCAAGCACGGTGCACCCTCCTTCCACCTCACACAGCTCCTAACGGGGCACGGCTGCTGTGATGGAGGAGCCGTGGACACGGCTCAGCACAAGCGCGAGGTGTGCCCTGCATGGGCAGAGCCTCGCGCTGCGCTGTCCGCGGCTGTGGGAGGAGACCTCTCACTGCCGGCGCTAATACGCCGTATGATAAGCGGTGAGGAGGCATGGGCGGCAGTGGCTTCCTTTAGCGTCACTGTTCTAACGCAAAATGAAGCCGCAGAGCGATCGCGCGAGGACGACGCGAACTCGCTCCCTCAGCGCCGAAAGAGACCAGGTAGGCGGCGAAGAGCCTTCGCATCAAGGTTGATGCCGCCTTAACGGGACCCAGCGGGCGATGGGTCGGGAGTTCCATCACCCGCATGAACAGGTTCGAGCTGGAAGGCCCTCGAGTGTTCCGAGGGGCCATCAACGAAGTAAGCTGCTAGAGCAGCCGCAAAGAATGGGCTCGCAAGAGCAACGCCGACGGGGTATCGGAGGTCTACAATCGAGTTCCCGAAACCCCGTCAACAAAGCGCGCGGCGGAACACCCCAGGGGGTTTAGTCCGTGGGAGTCGGACATACCCAATAGGCCTCTCCCGGGCCAGTGGGATCCATATAGGATTCCCCCTGGGTCATCAAAAAAAAAAAAGGTTAGAACTGTGACTCTTACAGAAACGAAATGCTACTAGAAAAGTGGGTGGTTTTACCTCCTTTTAGTTAGGCAAAAGATGCTGTCTTTTTCATTTCATTGTCTGGAGTGCACCATCAACAATAAGTAACCTGTCAACGGCATCCCCCATTGAAGTCGGTTTTTTTGTCTTAAAAATTATGTCCCGTCAAATCGCACTTGTTGCTCCGACTAACATGTCGCGTGATATTAGACGGAGAGCTGGCGCCCGTTTCTTAAAAGCTTGTAACTTGTAATACAAGCGGATGTCACTTTTTAGGAATGTACCTACCTAAACCTAAATCTCTTTATGAACTGCATACTTAGGAATACCAAGAGCTACATGTTAATATAGTTCTTACCCTTTGACATAAATATCAGACATTTTTTCCCCGGTAAAGAAAGCGTCATCTTCCAGCACCACGTCATCCGTGTTCCATATGATGACACGCATCTCGTAAGACTTCGGTTTTCGGGCGGAGATGTCCATTGGCGGCCCCGGTAGGGGCATGTCCATGGGAAACATATCCACCCACATTTCTAGTCGGCCTTGCTCTATACCTGCAAATATTACAGAATGCAAATATTCTGCAAATATTTTTTGATCTCCATTCGTCACATCGGGGTTGTTGAGGCGAATAAGCAGTTAACGAATAGTAGAATACTTTGCAACCTTAGGGAAGTAAGCAATGTATCGTGGTTATAGGTACCAGGTTTGTTTGGATTGTAGAGTGGCCTTGTCTCGACGTGCTCGAGCACGAGGCGCGCGCCGACGCGCGGCACCTCGTGCCAGCGGCGCAGCACTAGTAGCGCCATCTGCTCCTCCACGGTGTCGGGGTTGGAGAACAGCTCGACGTCGTGCATGGGCATGTTGAACACCGTGCGCCCGACCTTCACCCGCCCGTACTCGTACACAGGCGGCTCAAGCTTTCCATCCTTGCAAAGCTTCACTAATATCTGAGAAGGTTTCATTGCGTCGCGCCAGCGGTTGTAACCTTGCCTGATAATGTTAGTTTTGGGGATTAGTTATAGGTAGGACTAGAAAATCTTGAATGAGTTCCGGCCATTATAGTCAGGTAACCAGGATTTTAACCTAATTTGACCCCGCTGAATCCGAATTTGCCGATCGCTCGGTCGAAATCTTGACAGGAAGTGAGATATTCAAAATGGCGGCCATTATTACCGACCCTAATGAGTTCCTTGTATGGAGACCCATATTTTTTAGGGTTCCGTAGCCAAATGGCAAAAAACGGAACCCTTATAGATTCGTCATGTCTGTCTGTCTGTCCGTCCGTATGTCACAGCCACTTTTCTCTGAAACTATAAGAACTATACTGTTGAAACTTAGTAAGTAGATGTATTCTGTGAAAAGCATTAAGATTTAAAAAATAAACAATAAATCTTGGGGGCTCCCCATACTTCTGACTCAATTTTTTTTTTATCAAACCCATACGTGTCTATGGATAGGTCTTCAAAAATGATATTGAGGTTTATTCATTCATATTCATATATTTATTGATAAAGTAAATTGATAAATCTATTATGATAGATCTAGTTTCTAATATCATTTTTTTCTAAACTGAATAGTTTGCGCGAGAGACACTTAATTCCAATGTGGTAAAATGTGTGCCCCCCCCCCCTTGTAACTTCTAAAGACTGAAAAAAAAATTATGATGTACTACCATGCAAACTTCCACCGAAAATTGGTTTGAACGAGATCTGGTACGTAGTTTTTTTTAATACGTCATAAATCGTAAACCGCAATTTACCTTTCACTCACGTTTCGCATAAAAAATACTTTGTTAAAATGATGTAAGTACGGAACCCTCGGTGCGCGAGTCCGACTCGCACTTGGCCGTTTTTTTTTAAATATATTTTTTTATAATAATTATTGCGGAAAATAGCAGTAATAATAACACGTATTTTCTGAAAGTTTGGAGTACCCATCTGCTGTGGTTCCAAGTATACAGCCCTTTAAAAATTAAACAAAAGCTTTTTTTAGGTTTTCGTAAATAACTCGTAAACTGTGGCGCATAGCAAAAAATATTCTTCTACATAAGTACTTAATCTGCGTAACATTGCCTACAAGAAAGATTCCGTAAGTACAATTTTTCGATTGAATCAATATTCAGAGAGATATTAACGCGGGAAAGTTAATTATAATCAATTCTAAGGTTCCTTTTTTAGGTTTTCGTAAATAACTCGTAAACGGCGGCTAATAGCAAAATATGTTGTGTAACTTAAATAATCTACACAAAATTTTCTACAAAAAAGATTTATTACACTTTTCGCAGGGATCAATATTTAAATAGATATTAGAGGGAAAGTTAATTATAATCAACTAACGTTCTTTTTTTTTTGTTTTTCGTAAATAATTTGTAAAGTATGACGCATAGCAAAAAAAAATCTGTTACCTAAATAATTAACATAGAATTTCCTACAAGAAACATGTGAAACACTTCGCTAGGATCGATATTTAAAAAAGATATTAAAGCGGGAAAGTTAATTATAATCAATTTTAAAGTTCCTTTGTAGTTTTTCGTAACAAACTCGTAAACGGTGGCCAAAAGCTACATAAGTTCTTATAAATAACTAATCTATACAAACAATTTTTTACAAAAAACATTCATCAATCAATTTTAATCAATCATAATCAATATAATTATTTTATTAATTTATAAATATTATTAAATATGTAATAAGGAAAAGATATAATTATATAATATAATTAAATTTGCTGTTACTAATCGTAGTATAAGTATTACTAACACTGATTGATCTCAGTTGGTCGTCTAATAAATAATTTATTATTATAATGTTTAAAACGATATTAAAGGAAGAAAGTTAATTACATAGGAAATTAATGTCATTAACGGGTCGAACGCGATTAAATTTCATTATATTACCTTTTTTTCTTTTTTCTTTTTTGACTTTTTTACATGAAACATACCCCGAACATTTATATAAACTAATGTCGGGTAGTTTAGTGTTGTTTACCAATATCTCAATTGACATTTTGCTGTGACGTCAGTCTTTCGACAGCTAGTGCAAACGTCGGGAAAAAGGTAAAATAATGAAATTTAATCGCGTTAGACCCGTTAATGACATTAATTATGTGTACAAAACGTGAAAGTTTAAAGTGTTCAATTAATTACAATAAAACTATTTTTAGATACTTTGAAATACGCATTTGATTCGCGTAGGTAAAAGTAATGACTTTGTTTATAAATACATAAAATAGGTAAAATAAAATCATACTCACTTTTAAGTCCTTAACAATTGTACCTATAACAATTTTTGCTTTAGGGGGTTAAATCGTGCGTGAAACATGAAAATATGAGACTTTTTTTTGACAATATTTAAGGTTTTAGGTTTTGAATTGTCAGTGTGAACATTAGAATCCCGATTAATTGCTTAATAAAACGATACATTCATTTAATATTCGTACCTATTCTCATATTTCTCATACTAGACGCGTTTTTTCACCAAGAGTCTTACTCCGCGCACATAGATAAAAGGTTTCAAATGCGTGCTAAAATATTCAACCATTAAATAAATATTTCAATAAACAAATATATTAAAACAATAAAGGATAATTAAAGCCCTTCGAGTGAGTTTTGTAATGTAACATAACGAGGACTTACAACTGGGAATTCGTATTGCGGTGCGCCGCTGACGATGATATTTTCCACCTTTAAAAGTGTATATTTTGAACCATACCAAATAGATACTCAAAATTATCAGAATATACTTGTTATTTCAACTGCTATTCCTTGCGATAAAAGTTATCAATAAAATAAATTAAAATAAATATAGGTCTCCATACAAGGAACTCATTAGGGTCGCTATGTAGGGCTATGTAGGGGTAATAATGGCCGCCATCTTGAATATCTCACTTCCGGTCAAGATTTCGATCGGGCAACCGGCAAATTCGGATTTAGCGGGGTCAAATTAGGTTAAAAAATCCGGTTGCCAAAAAGCAACATAATTTGCCAGTCGCGTCAAGAAGGAGAGCGATTTTGATTTTTTTTGTCTAGACTATTAGTACTTACTCTTCATATTTCATTGGTAATCCACAAGTAGCTCGGTGACGACTATAAAATCGATTTTCAAGATCAATCTTCGTCTCTCCTATTAGGTCATCAGATCCAAGTAGATCCCAGTCTAGCACCTGAATGGTTAGCATAGAGTCCTGAGGAAAGGTCGCTTCGATCTCGAAACATTTGCCAAAAACGGGGTTTAACTGCTTTGACACATAGTTTTCTTTGTCACTTATTCTTTTTGATCCTAGATGTAGAACTATGTACGGATCGGCTTTCCCATTTAAATCCATTGGATGAAGATCTGTAGCCTTTACAATGTAAACTCTTACTAAAACATGTATAGGGTCATTGCTGGGCACACCTTGGAAGAATCCGTAGTTTGGATCGAACCCCATTACGGTGTGATCATCTATTCCTTTTGGCAGTGGCCATTTGTATACCTTAATAGCACCCTGAGAAGTTAGAAAAAATAAGATATTGTAAAGAGAGAGACCGAGAGAGAGAGAGAGAGAGAGATGACAATAATTATATTTATATACCTATTAAAAGGTACCTTTCAAACTAAATTAAACTGATTTAATATATTCATTATATTATAATTTGATTTCAATTAAAATATTTACGGCCCCTTATTTGGGATGCAACGTGTGTTGACACCCTGGCACCGTCCCACCTAGGTTCAACATCATTGAGAGCGGGCGGGGCGGCCGCAGCGGCTGAGGCGGCAAAATGCCGCAAATATATGGCTCTCACTGACCGGCATATATTTGCGGCATTTGCAGTCGAGACCCTTGGACCGTGGTGCCCAAGCGCTCACAAATTATTTCGGCAGCTGGCTAGAAAAATCTGCGAGGTCACCGGGGACCGTAGGGCTGGCTCGTTCCTCGCCCAACGGATCGGCATAGCCATCCAAAGGGGGAACGCAGCCAGCCTTATGAGAACCCTTCCACAGGGCTCGGACCTAGGTGATCTAGTCTAATATTTATGTACATGGCTAGGTCACCCATGTTATGTTTTATTTCTTTTTAGGTATTAGTTATAGTTTTGTAGGTAGTTTTAATTTTAGGTTACTTTTTATTGTAAGTTTAGAATTAATTTTGTTGTGTTTATGGTTTTATTAAAAGTCATTAATATTATTTCCAATTATTACAAATATATAATTTTTTTTTTTTACTAGCCTATTATGGTGTCCCACTGCTGGGCAAAGGCCTCTCCCCTTGTCTTCCACGACTCCCGATATAGTGCCTCCTCCGGCCAGTTGTTGAGAAAGGTGTCTAGGTCGTCCCGCCATCTCCGTCTGGGCCTGCCGGGTCCGCGCCCCTCTTCTGGCATCCATTTGGTGGCTATGCTAGCCCATCTGTCTGGATGCATGCGGCAGACGTGACCGGCCCAGTCCCATTTGAGCCTAGCAGTCTTCTCACCGACGTCAGCAATGCGGGTTTTTGTGCGGAGCGTGGTGTTCCGGACACGATCGGTCCTCTTCACACCTAAAATGCTGCGCTCAATAGCCCGTTGGCATACCTTCAACTTGGACTTCTGACTCTCTGTGAGTGACCATGTTTGAGCACCGTAGGTTAGGACGGGCAGGATACACATGTCGACGAGTTTTCGCTTCAGTGACAGTGGAAGGCTACCCTTCATCAGCTCTTTCATGGACCAGTAGCTTTTCCAGGCGTTTTCAACACGGCGCTCGATTTCTTTGTCTTGCCTGTTGCTGAAAGAGACTAACTGGCCCAAGTAAATATACTCGTCAACATAGTGTATAGTCTGCCCGTCTGCCGTAACCGTACGTTTCCTGCTGTTGGTCATCACTTGAGTTTTGGTTCGATTCATTTGAAACAAATATATAAATATATTATTCAATCTCCATTTTATATTTCACGGGCCTTTAGATCCCGGTCTTTTGATAGGCTTACGTAGGGATATAGATCCGACACGTAGAGGCCCTTTGGAGAGCTTTCATGTCATGTAGAACGCCTGCTGGAACCCGTTCACAGGCGCAATAATAGACACCCATGAACCGGCCGCAGCAGGTATCGGAACTATTGTAGAGTGAACAGTACTTATACCGGTCTATGGATTAAAGTTTAATGGGTGGACAATGAGACTGGGCTGGCAGTTTTATGGCAGGTGTCCGGACTTCTGCCATAAAACTGCCGTCGTGAAGACGACCCTGAGCAACACCGTTGTGAGCGGCTCAGGGGTTTCGAGAGGTGTGCGCCGCTTTCTACCCAGTGGCTGTTAACAGCCACTGTGCCAACTCGCGTCTTATGCATCTTTCACTTCCACCCCTGGAGCATATAGCTCTAACGACTCCAATAGACGGCCAATGAAGGCAAGCCAGAGCCGAAGAGTTCTGCGGGTCCCCTTGGGGTCCACTCCGCCCGACGAAGACACGCCGGAGACGGAGACCCTGACCGACTCTCGGGAGCACTCGGGTCCGTCCATATTATTAATTTGATTACCTTAAAGACACCCACTACTCTGTTTTCGTCTTCTGTATCGTCACCCGTCTTCTTTCCTCTATACAACTCAAACGAATGAAGCCATTCCTTAAATTCATCGAATTCGGGGACTGCTTCAAGTTCATGCGGATATATCTAGAAATAAATATGCAACATCTATGTTAATAGCGGATACCTTATTTACCATAATAACTTGAAGTTATACACGGTGTTTTTATTGAATTCCGTTAACTTCGGCGTCGTGGCCGTACATTTAAGCAAATTAAATGGCATAGTTAATTTTCGTAAAGACTGGCCAGTAATATATGATCATTGTCAAGAGGGCGCTGTTTATTCTCATGTATAGGGTGACAGTTCAGTATACTAGTATGAAAAAATTAGTTCCAATGAAATTCCGCAACATGGCGCGTGATCATATATTCCTGGTCAGGCTTGTTTTTTCTTTGCATATAGCGTTGTTGTAACACTGTCATTTTATTTAACTTAATCAAACAATCGAAAACTATGACATATCATTGACATTTCAAACGTCGATAGTCCGAGATAGCACTTGTGTTTAACAGTAAATGTATGAACTCGTACTAAACACTAATCAATATGTAAACAGGCCCCTAGGCAAGTACACGCTCGTAAGAGCATTATTACATAAAAATAAATTATTGATTATCTTCAAAATGGAGTTAATTAGAATACCGGTGTCTTTGAGAAACTAATTTAAGCACCCCTGAAATTAACGGAGTAAAAAAACCATGATGTGCTGATTCGTGAATTACCTTTGACAATGCAGAATTTGGTATTTCATTTTTCTTTAAGATTGTAGGACTGAGTTTAGGACGTGGTGAAACTGGCCGAAGGCGCTTGTTACGCTCTCGCTCCGAGCGCGGCGAGGGCACCTCTTCCCGGGGCGACCAAGTCTCGTCCACGAACATTACCTGTGGGGTTTGCAAATAGCCTTGTCTTTCCTTCTTAGCTTCTTTCTCTTCTTCAATCATGGATTCCACAGATGCGAAATATTTTGTCCACCAATCTTTGCTCCCTTCGTCATCATCTAATGATGAATCAGTACTAGCTTTTCTTTTTTTCATAGTCTCGCGCTTAGTGACTCTCTTGCGTGTAGATTGCCTCACCCCTGAACCATAGGATACTGTGGACCTGCCTTCACGAGTGAGCAGAGGACAATTTTCTTTTTCATTTTCTATGGAAAACATATCATCTTGAACAATACAATTTGCCCTCAAATCTACATTTTGTAATTGTATTAGAGATTTTTTTCGTTCTTCAATTTCTCTTTCTCTTTTACTCATCGGGGTGTAAATATATTTGTGTATTGAGTTAATTGTATGTGTACCAACGAGAGTTATTCTGCCAAAACTTCGGCAGTCGACGACACGAATAGTTAAAGGTGGTCTATATAGATCTTGGTCGGGAAGTTCTACGTCAACAAACTTGACCGGATTGGTAAAATTAGGATTTCGTTTTGCGTTTTGTATCACAGATGAGTACAAAATATTTCCAGCGCATTCAATGTCAACTCGTGGTTTATCTACTGCCAGTAAATGAACTCTCTTCAAGTCACGAAGACCCCAAAATAGTACTTCAATACGATATTTAGAAAGAGTGGGTCGAATGCCTCTTGGTACTGGGAGAATAGGGCCCTTATTAGCATCAAGGGGCGCTTTTCCGTTGGCTTCTCTAGGTGTCGGTAGCTCAGGCAGCACAGAGGAATCTAACTTAGCCGGAACCTCTAAAAGTTCAAAGGTAGCCAATAGTTCCCCTGCCCTATCGTCCCCGCGACTAATTTCATGCCATTCTAAAGAGGGTGGAAAATGTGGTCTTTCATATGGATCTTCAAACGCCTTCACATGGGGTTTGGCAAGAGTTCGGCCGATGAATTCAGATTTCCCTACTTTGTCTTGATCAAATATTTCAATTACAATAGTCGGCGGGTCAGCTTTGATTTGTTCTAAAGTGCTATAAAGAAGTATATCTTCAAAAAGTAACAACTCGTCCCATGTTGGGCTCAACGTCTCGTCAATCACCTGGGTCGTCGCAGTGCTTTCACCTATTATTACCTTTGCAAAAGGGTCCGACAACCCGGAAGAATCGGAACCAATAAGAGATCTTGCTTGATAAACATATGCTCGCATCTGGAAAGTCTAAAATATACAATTTTACAAAACATTTAAAAAAATATATAAAAAAATATGTAGGTAGTAGGTAAGAACACAATTAATAAATGTGAAGTCCTCAATTCACTCTGGGTTAGCGTGGGGACTATAGCTTTAATCCCTGTTGTGCATAAAAGGAAGCATGTGCAGTGTGCAGTGTGCCTATCAGTAATAGTGGGACATGTATAGATTGAGTTATTAATTTAAGTTTAAGGATAGCTTACGTGTTTTTCGGCATAGAATATTGCTGATGGAGCATTTGATCGCAGTTTATCTGCGTTTCTTAAGTCCGAACTGAGTTCATAGCCTTGCGGAAGGCCATCTATGTAATGTTTTTTATCATGAAGAATACCGAGCCAAAGATATACACTGATCTTTGCAGGTATGGTCCAACCGCTTGGAGACGAAGCTTTCTTGCCGGGCCACTATAATAATGAATAAAATGTACATAATTATAAAATTGATTTCATTCGTTTTTTAACACAGTTTACTACGACTACTTGAAACCACTAACCTTCAAGAATAAAGTCTGTTTTTTTCCACAGTGCTTACCGCACTCGTTCTCATAAACAGAGTAGATTATGTCTCGTGCTGGGATTCGTTGATACGCTAGGCGCTTCCCATTACTGATCATCCAGATAAATATGTTGGGCATCGCTTGTTGAGGCTGTTACAATAAAATACTTATTTTAAAAACTACTCAAAAGGCGCGCACAGAAGGTAACTTTCAAATTGACTTTGATTGAATCGACTTTCAAATAGAGATGTACAAGTTGCGGAACGTTTCCAAAAACCTGGAAAGGTTCTCGGATATTTTGAAAACTTCCTTTATATCTTGTGAATTTATTCAAAAAGTCCGAGACCTTTTCAAAGGTTTTGGCAACTTTCCGCAGCTTGCACATTTGTACTTTCAAATATACGTATGTATTCTATAAATGCCTAAAATAAATCTATTTGTTTCATGAATGAGTAGGAAGTGCAATTTGTAAACCTTTGGTATTGCAACAATTAGGCGGACTTTACGGTTATCACGATAGTAAGTACTACTTATGCGAGCGTGCATAAACTGTAGACGGCAGCACGGAACCCTCACTATTCATTGGCGCGAAGCATTATGTCATGTTTCTATTTTGTGGGTTCCGTACCCAAAGGGTAAAAAATTAATTATTATAAAAAAAACAAAAAACCCGACTGCACACTAAAAAGAGGAAAACAAGCCCCACAAGAAATATTGTTTAATCAAATGCTAAAACCAAGCTATGGAATACCGTTTAAACAATATAAAAAATGCACTATGAAATGTGTATTTTTTTATACCACGTCGGTAGCAATCAAGCATACGGCCCGCCTGATGGTAAGCAGTTACCGTAGCCTATGGACGCCTGCAACACCGGAGATATTACACGCGCGTTGCCGACCCTTTAAAAACCTGTACACTCCTTTTTTGAAGAACCCCATACTGTAGCCCCTCGGGAAAACCTCGGCAGGGAGCTCATTCCACAGCCGAAGCGTACGCGGGAGGAAATTCCTCTTAAACCGCACAGTACGCGACCATTTAGGTGCTAGGGTATGAGGATGAACACCCTGCCGATGGCGAGCGGTGCGGTGATAGAAAGCGGCCGTTGGCATCATGTCAAACAGTTCTTCAGAGCACAGCCCATTGTACAAGCGGTAGAATACGCATAAGGAGGCGAAGTCTCTCCTTAGACTTAAAGATTCAATACCGCTTGTGAGTTTGGGATCGTCGACGATTCGTACAGCGCGCCTTTGGACTGAGTCGAAGGGTCCAAGCTGGCATCCAGGTGCTCCTGCCCAAAGGTGACAGCAGTACTCCATATGGGGTCTGACTTGCGATTTATATAGCAGCTATGTAAAGAAAAAATATCTCTGTATCCCGTAGGATTTTCGGGATAAAATGTATCAAATAAAATGTAATGTAATGTAAATGTAATGTAATGTATGTAAATGTATCACATGTATGTAATCGATAGTTAAATAAATAAAAACTTATTCTAAATACTAACTAAATAATTATAATTTATAAATGTTGATGGTAAGTATCGCAGGCGGGGACCAACACAGGGTTACTTATAGTCATTTTGGTTGTTGGTTTGTTAAGTTCACTATTTAGCAGAATGTTACTTAGGTAGGTATTTTCGTTGGTGGCAGTCAAGTTGGTCCCCGCCTGCAATACTTACCATCAACATTTATAAATTATAATTATTTAGTTAGTATTTAGAATAAGTTTTTATTTATTTAACTATCGATTACATACACATTTCATAGTGCATTATTTATATTGTTTAAACGGTATTCCATAGCTTGGTTTTAGCATTTGATTAAAAAATATTTCTTGTGGGGCTTGTTTTCCTCTTTTTAGTGTGCAGTCGGGTTTTATGTTTTTTTATAATAATTAATTTTTTATTTATAACCTTTGTTGAAAAAAAAAAAAACAAGTTATTACTTTATAATTTTCGCTTCGGACGAGGAAGTATCGAAAAAAATCACTTAAAAAAGTCGACCGTCAACGACGTGTGCCCTCATGTCATGCGTGTGCGTATACCCGCGTTCGGGTTGTAGACTCGAGAATATCCCCCTCCGTACCGCACCGCGCGCCACAAGGCAGGCCACGCCCTTCTTTGCCCGCTACCAGACCGCTACGCAAGAGGTGTGCGGGAGTTGCAGAACAAGTTATTTGCTCATTGCTTGCTGACGCGTGGGTGGCTTGCGTTTTCGAAGAATTAACATGTTCCTGTAGGAATTTCGGGGTAAAATGTATCCTATGATACTCCCGTGATCAAGATGAATCTAATGATACCTCATATATCAAATTATTTCAAAGTGAATGTAAAGAAAATATTATCTCTGTATCCGGTAGGACTTTCGGGATAAAATGTATCCTATGACACTCCCGTGATCAAGACGAATCTAACGATACCTCATACATCAAAATCCATCAAGCCGTTTAGGCTACAGGAGGCCACAAAGAAACAGACATACATACATACATACATACATACATACATACATACATACATACATACATACATACATACACTCGAAAACCATTACCCTCCTCCTTTGGCAGTCGGGTAAAAACGGGACCCTATTACTAAGACTCCACTCTCCGTCTATCCGTCTGTCTGTCTGTCTCATGAACCGTGATAGCTAGACAGTTGAAATTTTCACAGATGATGTCTTTCTGTTGCCGCTATAACAACAAATACTTAAAAGTACGGAACCCTCGGTGGGCGAGTCCGACTCGCACTTGTCCGGTTTTTTAGATTTAAGCGCTAGATGGCAGACCCTTCAACACGCGCGGTCTCTATAGGCTCTGTTGTAGCGGTTATAATTATCATTCGTAGTGGTTACTGATGTGGTAAGTATGGTACTCGGAGGAGAAGTGAAACACACGTGCTTGCTCGTGAGCGTCTATAATGTAACTAAACCAACGTACATCGACAACTTATATCTATATCTTATATTACTACGCACACCTCATCTGGGGGGTTGCTGAGAAAAAAAAATGATGTAAATTCATTTTTTTTTATATAAAACTATGCATACACTATCAAACATCTTTGTTTTAAATATGTAAAGAAATTTAAACATAGCCATAGTACAACAAAACACAATTAAGAAATATGTTTTACATAAAGTCAAAAAAGTGTTGTTGTGTTAACATTAATGATAAAAGGGGGCAATGACACATGCGTCACTGGTTAAAAATCTTAGTCCTATTTTTATGAACAAGATCGATCTTACCATCTATTCGTCCTCAATTACTTTAAAACGTACTTTAAAAAGATTATCAAGTTTCTGACTTAATCAAAACTAGATCATCTTTTTTATAAGTCACTGAGTTTTATCATAATAAATTTTTCGTAATTCCTTGATTTTAACAAATTTTCCTTTGCATCCCTATGAGCTAACTGTAGTCTGTATTTTAACTCTAGAGCATAATTATCTGGATTATACAGTGGTTGTACAGTTTTTATCAGATTACTAGGGATTTGACATTTTTTCCGAAAACCAATTCAAATGGCGAATACTTTGTAATTGTGGTCCGAGAGCTGGCAGAAATTTGGAGTAGGTCCTTGAGGCAAGCTGAAAATATGCCTGATGCTTCTCCTATCTTACCCTACCTCAGCACTACAAGTCTGCCTGCAGGGTAGCGGGTCTAAACCAACCTATAAATTTTTAAAGATTTTTTTTTATGGTGCCCAAAAAAGGTTCTTGAGGCAATCTGTAATTTCTACAAGTGAAAATTGAATATCTAAATACTCATAAAAAAATTATGCCAGACCATAGAGTAACTTCTACTAGAGCGGTACTAACTGTCATAGTAAATTTTGTAACCCCAGTAAAATCACTGCCATCTGTCGACACACTTTAAAACTAAAAATGAAGATTTATAAAAATACGATAGAATGTATTTAAATATAGATAAATGATTTTTTTTTATTTGCATTAATTATTTTTTATGATTTTGACCCATGTTCTTTCACTGATATGCGTTAAAATTGTTAAATAACAAACGAAACCGTCAACGCCATCTATACGACTGTAGGCCAAAACTAGTAGCGCCCTCTTAACGAGAATCAAATTTTCGTGATTTTCGAGGCACGTTTTTTCCTTAGACTGTATCCATCTATTACGGAGTTATATCTATCTTTGGCCAGACTTTAACCTTGCCAGACGCGTGCAAAATATTTTTTCAAAAAATTCAAAAAAGGTTCTTGAGGCAATCTGTAATTTTTACAGTTTAAAGTTAAGTATCTAAGTAGTCATATAAAATAAGCCAGACGATTTGGTCGGGGCTTTCTACCTGCCAGACGATCTAGAAAGTTACGTATGGCACTTACTCGTACGCAAAATTAAGTTTCTTATCCTGTAGAAATGTATGCTAATACAAAGTTATTTTTGTAGTGCAGTAAATTAAAGGCACAAATTAGGATGTACGATGTGATTGTGATTATGAATGTGTACATTTATGATAATTATGTACACTATGAGTATTAGTAGGGATATAGTTAACGTAATATGACCGAATTTATAACAATGTATTGTAATTTTAATAAATACATGTATATGTAAAATAATACAATTTAAATACAGAATAGCAGAATAGAATTGTGTTGTAACTATTATAATGTGTGAATTTGTTATTTTATTAATAAATGCTTGAATAATACAAATAATAATGAAATAATAATACAAATATGATGATGATGATGGTTGTTTCATGTCCTGATGTGATAGGTTATTCAGTGCGTGGGATATTAAAAGGGGGCGAGAATTTTATTATTTTTGCGCTACAACGCACGGTTTAGAAGCTACAGCCATATATATTTTTTTTTTTCATTTTTCTTAAAAATTTGGTTATATTTGCGCTACTACGCACAGTTTAAGAGATACAGCCCTATAAAGCGTTTTTTCTTATTTGTGATTTTTTTAAATAGTAATTAGGGGTTTCCTGGTGGGGAGCAAAAATTTGATTATTTTTGCGCTACGACGCACGGTTTTGGAGATACAGCCCTATAAAGTTTTATTTTTTTCTTTTTTGGTATTTTTTTATATTAATTCCTAAAGCTTTCCTAAAGGGGAGCAAAATTTTGATTATTTTTGCGCTACGACGCACGGTTTAGCAGATACAGCCCTATAAGGTTTTTTTTGTTGTTTTTTATTTATTTATTTTTTGTTGTGTTTTTTATTTATCACATGGGTTTTTTTAAAGGGGAACGAAAATTTGATTATTTTTGCGCTACAACGCACGGTTTAGGAGATACAGCCCTATTAAAGATTTTTTTTGTTTTTTTTTTTCAAATATTAATTAAGGATCATCTAGAGGGGAAAGAAAATTTTATTATTTTTGGCGACGCATGGTTTAGGAGATACAGCCCTATAGTTTTTTTTTGTTTTTTTTTGGGTTTTTTTTTTTCAAATATAAATTAAGGGTCACCTAGAGTGAAACGAAAATTTTATTATTTTTCGCTACGACGCATGGTTTAGGAGATACAGCCCTATAAAAAAAAATCTTTTTTTTTCTTTTTTGATTTTCACTGTGTTCTTTATATATTATTTGGGGTTTTATAAAGGGGAATGAAAATTTTATTATTTTAGGAGATACAGCCCTAACATTTCTACTGAGTCATTAGGTTTTCTTAATATCTCCACAATTCTCGGTTGATCAGACCTCGAATTCTCGGGTATACTAGGATCTCCTACACTCTCGTCACACAACTCCTCCTCTTACCTTAACGCTTTACTCCGTTTTCTTCTCATAACCGTGACTTGTTCGCTCATACTTTTTAATTCGTCGGACAAAATTGTAATTCTACTTAACGCGTCTGCCACTACATTTGAACGAACTTCCTTTTATGTATTCTATTTTATAGTCATATTCTTCTAATTGTAATCTAAATTTAATTAATCTACTAGACGGATCCTTCATGCTGAAAAGGTATAAGAGTGGTCTGTGGTCCGTCATTATTGTGAAGTATTTCCCAAATAAATAAGGTCTAAAATAGCGTACACTCCAGATAGACCGCAGGCCAGGAACAGATTTCCATGACCAATCGCCTCCCGGGCGAAAACTCGTATAGTGGTTAACGGCTAGGTATGATGAACCCTCGTGAACGTCAGCTGCCGCTCCGTTGGTGGGTTGAGGAATGGCAGCAAATAGTCTATAAAAAAATTTAGTCATAGCCTCCCGCTTGATACTTTGTCAGATAATAGTTTAGATGCTATTGTGAATAAACAAAATCGTCAGCCGATTGTATCGCTGTGGAAAGACCGTCAGCTGGTCACATGAACATGTAAAAAAGAAAATTCTTTTTAGGCATTGGCGTCATCTCCTCCCATTTGATACTTTGTCAGATGATAGTTTAGATGCTATTGTTAATAAAACAAATCGTCAGCCGGTTGTATCGCGGTGGAAAGACCGTGTTACGCGTTTCGGAAGCTGCCATTTCTCAACCCACCAACGGAGCGGCAGCTGACGTTCACGAGGGTTCATCATACATAGCCGTTAACCGCTATACGAGTTTTCGCCCGGGAGGCGATGACTGACGAAATTTGCGCCTTGCTCGCGGTCCAAGACAATTGCTAATAGCTCTTTTTGAATGACAGGGTAATTTAATTCAGCCTTATTCAAGGGTCTACTAGCATAAGCTATATAGTGCACTCCCTAATGGGAATATAGTTCAGATCTGGAAACCGCTATCAAATTTTAGTATGTTGTTGGGCATGGTACTGGGTCTCCAAAACTGCCGGGAGACAGCGGCGCCGGCCATCTACTTCAGCGGAATGACGATATCAAAATGACTCCCGCCTCGTTGCGAATATTGCATTTTGCACCCAAACTATGCATTGCACATACACGTGTGGGGTATTAAACGAAAGCCAATAAAATATTATATATTTCATTAATACACTATGTACCAAAATATACAATAGTTTAAGACAAATTTAAAAATGAATAAAAATAATGAATTATTTTTTTCGATTATTTGGGTTTTCAACCAAACCAAAAGTCGGACGTTAAAGCAATGTACTACAAAATTAAAGCTGATGTCTCAAGCCATACACTGATATCAAAATAATCAAAATCAGACCTAAAATATGAAAATTATGCATCAAAATGTAGGTATTTGCTAGAACAAATGCATTGTTAAAAAAATCGAAATTGGTCATTTTCAGGATAATTCGCATAAGCTTCTAGTATGTTATTAGCAATATAAAAAGGATCATAAAACTGCTGGGAGAAAATCTCTATAGTGCCTGGGTAACAAATAATGGCGTCATACATGTGACCGCTGCCGAAATTTGCAAAATCTAAATTATAACTATACCATGAGTCATACATACACGTGTGTTATATCAAACGAAAGGTTATTAAATATGTTATGATTCGTTAATACATTATTTATAAAAATAATGTAGGTATATTTTAGGAGCTACAAACAAAGGAAAACCACTTTTTTTGAGAAAAGTTCGTGTATATATATTTTATAGCTCAACTAAAAAGTTATAACAATGTTGCGTCTAATATAAAAGAAACCAGTTATTCAACTATACGTCACAGCTTAAATTTTTAATTTCTGATAAAAACTGTGGAAGTTGTACAAAAAACACTAAAGCGCGCCAACAATTCTACCTTAATACGCTCATATTATGCAAAGAATAGTCCTAATTATCGGGTATTAAATGAAAGAACATTACACAAAACAGATGAAAACGATATTTTGGAGTGGAATTATAATTTATAAATTTATTTGATAAATAAGCAAAACAACGGTTTCGTTTCGTACCTAATCTCCTCCTTTGAAAGTCGGTTAAAATTTAAGTTTTGTGCACCTGGGCTACAAAGGCGAATAAATTGACGCCTCATTTATCAAAATCAGCTCAGTAGTTCCATGTAAACAATACATTACACGTAGACAGCAAATTCTGCCTATTTCTATTGTCTGGGAGAGGACTCTGACTTCTGTAACAGGTTTTTTTACCTAGCTCAGAAGTCAGGGACTTCTGAACACCTATTTTGTACTTGCTTCTGTCAATATATATATATATTTCAAATTCATTTTATAAATTATGATTCCACTCCAAAATGTCGTTTTCATGTATTTTATGTAATGTTCTTTCATTTAATACCCCATAATTAGAACTATACTTTGCATAATCTTTGCATAATATGAGCGCATTAAGGTAAAATTGTTGGCGCGCTTTAGTTTTTTTGGTACAACTTCCACAGTTTTATCAGAAATTAAAAATTTAAGCTGTGACGTATAGTTGAATAACTGGTTTCTTTTATATTAGACGCAACATTGTTATAACGTTTTTAGTTGAGCTATAAAATATATATACACGAACTTTTCTTTAAAAAAAAGTGGTTTTTCTTTGTTTGTAGCTTCTAAAATATACATTGTTTTTATAAATAATGTATTAAAGAATCATAAAATATTTAATAACCTTTCGTTTGATATAGCACACGTGTATGTATGACTCATGGTATATTAGTTATAATTTAGATTTTGCAAATTTCGGCAGCGGTCACATGTATGACGCCATTATTTGTTACCCAGGCACTATAGAGATTGTCTCCCAGCAGTTTTATGATCCTTTTTATATTGCTAATAACATACTAGAAGCTTATGCGAATTATCCTGAAAATGACCAATTTCGATTTTTTAAACTTTAATGCATTTGTTCTAGCAAATACCTACATTTTGATGCATAATTTTCACATTTTTTGTCTGATTTTGATTATTTTGATATCAGTGTATGGCTTGAGACATCAGCTTTAATATTGTAGTACATTGCTTTAACGTCAGGCTTTTGGTTTGGTTGAAAAACCCAAATAATCGAAATTTTTTTTTCATCATTTTTATTTATTTTTAAATTTCCCTTAAACTATTGTATATTTTGGTACATAATGTATTAGTGAAATATATAATATTTTATTGGGTTTCGTTTAATACCCTACACGTGTATATGCAATGCATAGTTTGGGCACAGTATTACAATTATTCTTATTAGTAGGGAATATTGTAATACTGTGGTTTTACTGTGATACTTTGGCCGATACATTCGTAATTCCTAATTTATCCCCGTGTAAATGACAAACATCGGCGTATTTGGCACATATTGACTCTATTAGTTTCCTGTCTTCGAAATCTAAATGATCTAACTTCAAAGACGACAATAACCTTTTAACCCTTTCTACTCCGTTGTCACATTTTTGAAAGTTACAAATGTTATAATCACTCAAATTATCTATAGTAGGTTCAAAAATAGGTAATTTTATGTTTTCGTCACTTGTATTTAAAATTCGTACGGGTATCCTGCTTTGTTTAACTCTACTGTATATTTTGGTACATAGTGTACTTATACTTATACTTATACTCTACTTATACTTCCCGCTAAAAATACATTTTCGGACAATTTTTCGGAGTTTATAACGTAATCTTTCCTTAAATCGAATGATTTTACCTTAATTAAATGTATAGACTCACTTCTCGCTGGCAAAGATAAACAAGTTTCGTTTTCATAACTTCTTTGTATTCGTAACACACACCTTTGATTTCCATAATGCAAAGTAAGCTCGTTCTTTGTTAAGTCTATAATCGCACCATAAATTCGCATGAAATTTAACCCAAGAACCCCGTCCGCATGACACGGCATATCTTGATCTTGCAAAACGTGAAACCTGTGCCTGAGTTGTATCGTATTTCCGTTATGCAAAGTCACGTCCGCCACTTGTTTACTAGTAATACTGCCACCTACTCCTGATATAATAGTACCCTTCTCATATATCTGCGATTCTGTGGGAACGTTACTTTGTTGCAAAATTGATATACTAGCCCCATTGTCTATCATAAGAATAATATTTTTTCCACCTACAGTAAAATTTACATAATCTAAACCGTCGCATATAGTTAAAACCTTTCAGAGAACCTTTTAAATTCGCAGAGCTGCTGGACCACCCCAGGAGTCAAGACACATCTGTGATCGGTGCGGCAAGAAATGCCGATCAGCCATTGGTCTTTACAGTCACCGCAGTCGATGTAGACTGTAGACATCTCCTCATATACCTCTAGTCGCTGCAACTATCATCTGTAAAGATGCTGTGGCCAATGATGATATGCTCGAAAAAACTGAAGTTGGTCTGTCCCGTCACTGACGAACTGTGGGGAGTCTGCGGCTCGTGAGTATAGGTATATATGTTTCCGCGGCGTCCACGACTCCTGCGAGTACAGGGATGTCCCCTAAAATTCGTACGTTGCCCACGGCCCCTGTGAAAATTATTGCTAGGTACAGTTCCTCTATTAGTGGGGTAGCGTGGTGTCCATGGGCTGTGGTAGGCTCTGGCTCGATTGGATTGGTAGCTGGTGGGTCCGCGCCCACGCCAGCCGTAGCGCTGTGGCTGCTGGAAACCTCTTCTGTAACCGTAGTTCATGTTCATGACTACTGGCTCGGGCTGGGGTCGCGCCAGCTCCTCGTCTTGGGCGGCCCTGACAGCTTTTTTTAACTCTGTGTATTCTCGGGCAGCTAAAATGGTGCTGAGACGGCGGTTCCTCAAACCGTCCGTGAATTTCTTTATCGCTAAAGACTCGTTGATCGGTCTAAGGATATCGCGCGCCTCGGGTTTCCCGTCGGCTTGCGCTATCGTTACGCCAATGAACAACTCCTCTATTTTATCGCCATATTGAGTAATAGACATATCGCGCTGTTTAATTTAATTTAATTGTTCGAGTAATGAGATTGCGGATTTCATCGGCAGCAAATATTTTTGTAGATCAGACACTAATTCGGTAACTGTTTCATAACTCGATTTAAGTTTTAGTTGTGCCATCTTATTAATTCGTGTTTTAAGGACAAATTAAATTAGTAATTTTTTCTCGCTACTTTCGTTTAATATACTGTCTAACATTTCGATACCGGAAATCATTATTTCCACGGTCTCCTCCTTGCCGTCCAAAATAGGTATTAAGCTGTTCGCTTCTTTTATTTCGAATTTTTTCTCCATTTTAATTGGTTTTTCGGTTACAAACTCGGATACTTTGTATTGTAAGATTTTACTATAAGCCTTATCTATTTTTTCACACAACAATTCTAAGATATAACACTCCTCTGACTCAGATAGATCATCTAAATATTCTAAATTAACAGAATTGATTAAAGATCGATAATCCTCATATATGTTGATGCTGTGCATTATCAATTTTTTCCTGACCGGGTTTTAGTTGCCTTCTAGCCTCGCCTAATTTCCGTAGGTATACGCGAATATTTTCTAACTTATTATATATAGTCTGTAATTTTAAATCCATACCCTTAACATCTCCGACGCTTTCCACTTCCGACACTTTTCACTTCACACACACACTATATGTAAAACGTCGCGCTTTTCATCCTCTGCTTATGCGCCTTCCTCCTCGTCCTTGGCCGGAACTGCCTTCCTCGTGGACAGCCTTGCTTGCACTCGTGCCTAAACTTCTGCTCTGACTTCTTTATGTATGTATTTTTGCTGTGCCTTCTTGAAGAACTTGTACAGGACGCAGCAACCGATGCAGGCGAGTACGACGAGAAGAACGCTTACAAGGATGTTATTGACTATTGTGTGATGCTCGCTCCTGTCTGTCGCATCATTCGATCCAGCCGCATTCTGGGTGATCACAACTTCCTTCTCCTCCTGTTTGCTGTATCCTTGTCCCATCACTCCTGAGTTACTGTGTTTCTCCTACACGAAAATTGCCCGTAACTGTATTAATCGTCTGTAGTACTGTCGCTTACGTAGTCCATATCATAATAAACACGCTCACACAGAGACGGCGAAAACGCTGACACTAACATCGTGCGGCCCGGCGGAGCCCGCGCTTGAGGTCACGGTCGCCATGTGGTAAGTATGGGACTCGGAGGAGAAGTGAAACACACGTGCTTGCTCGTGAGCGTCTATAATGTAACTAAACCAACGTACATCGACAACATATCTATATCTTATATTACTACGCACACCTCACTGAAATTGCCTGCGACATTCAGAGTAAGATAAGAAACCTAGTTAGTTACGTGAAATAATAATTTTTCAATTATAGTGTCAGCGTTTTTGGGAATATATTAAAAATTTTAAGCAAAATTTAAATGTAAGAACTTTACTTACATGACTGGACTTTCGGAGCGTCCCATTTCAAAAGAATATTTATTTAAACTTTTTTTAACTACATATACTCGTCCCTGTCTCGTCGTGTCCCTGAGAGTCTTCCCTACTCTTTGTTTAAATTTGTTTTCTAAACTGAATAGCGGCTCACAAAATACATATATTTAAAAATTGAATTAAAGTGCTCCTTATCAATGGATAAGTTATTGTCAGTGTTCATTTTTGACTTTGGCATAGGTACGGAGACGGACGGACCCTATACACCAGCGGTTCCTAACCTGGGGGTAATTACCCCCGTGGGGCATTTTACGGGGTTGATAAGCTGACAACAAAGATAACAGAATAAGAAAGAATATTAATGATTATGGAGGAGGGGTAAAATCGAGTTCCCTAGTTAGTCAAAGGGATGACAGTACTGAAAGGTTAGGAACCACTGCTATAAACCTTATAGGGTTCTTCCTTGGTTCTTCACGGTGACTTAAAAACACGAAATTAGATAAGAAGGAATGTAGCACAAGTGTAAAAAAACTTATACCAGCTGTAACTTTGTATACTTCTTTTATGACAAAGTTACATTTGCAGTTGGTAGACATAAAGGAGTATATATACTTTAAGCTGCAAACTTTGCAATTGTCCCTATAGGGACGATTGCAAAGTTGCAGCTTAAGTTTGCAGCTTAATCATAGCCACTATATACATATTCGTATTTGTATTCGTGAAATTCCAAAAGTGCTATTAATATTCCTAAAAGTAGGTAATATTCGCTTCGTCACTATTGACAACAGAGCACTAAAAGGGAAAATCTGGGACTTACATCTTCGCATAAGCGTTTTATCTTATTCAGATAGGTGTGTGCAGTGCGTAAGCGGTCTTTGATGGAATGTTTGGTTATCAAAGCTCTCAAACTTCTCGTCATGGTGCTCATCTGCTCCTAAAATTTTAAATCACACGAGAAATAAAATATACCAGACAAAATAAAATACTAAACTTATTCAAACTTTAAGTATAGTAGCTAATTTAGTAAGTAGATATAGCTGCTGAACGTGGATGAACCATTGGCACGTAAGTACGTAGCAAGCAACAGGCCGTAAAAAGCAAAATTCTTTAACGACCGACCAAAATAGATTAAGCTTACAATTTCAAAAAGACACATTTTTTGTCTCTCGCGGTCCAGTTTGGTGTTACCAATAGGCGAGCCGTTGGACATGTGGCGCGCGCGCGCGTACTGTGCGCACGCCGCGCTCGCCGCCTCCAGCGCCGCTTTCAGCGCCGACACGCCTCTGTTGTCAGCACCGGCGTCGTTCTCGATAGCGGTCTGGGCTTCTAGTAGCCCTTCTTCCTGCAACAACAACTCGCTGATCGGTCTTATCGGTATATACAGCAAACGACGAAATTGCAATCAATTATTTGGCCGGGCCGTGAAACAGACTAGTATAATTATTATATTGGTTATAAAATTGTAACGCAAAGTACCTATACTTACAAACTTTTCAACGATATTACATATCATGTTGGAATTATACATGCGTCGGCGATGATCAGGCCATATGGTGCGTACATGCATGCACTGTTTGTGGTCCCAATACGGGAGGTAGTAGTAATTCTTATCGTTCGACACTGCGGCCTTGGTCGGTTGTGTTGTGCTTTGCCAGTAGCCTGTGTCAGCACTCATTTCATCTAGAAAATTAATACGAAATTAAGTATGTCAAATCATATTAGATTTTTTATGGTCTATTTTATAAAGTAACAAGTCTCACCATTAAATGCACTAGACCAGAATCTAGACACGCGGTAGCGTGTCAAGCCAAGTTCAAGCTAACAGAACTGGCGAGCACACCGTGTGTAAGTAATATTACATGAACCATTTGGAGCCGATTTTGACCCCCTCATAACTCAAAAACTATTTCACATAAACATGTCAAATTTGGCTCATATATTGAAACATGCGAGATACATATGTTCTCCAAATTTCACAAACACACCTCAAACGGTTATTTTGATATTAACGTCCAAAAATCGACATTTTTATCACGTACCTATTGACCTATAGACCAAAACTCTAACTCTGTTCCATATGACCTAGAAAGTTCAAATTTGGCATCCAGATAGGTAGTTGGGTGAATATAAAAAAATAAATCAGAAACTAGTAAATTTTTATCATTTTATTACAATTTTACACTTAAGTGATTCTATTAGGAACACTTACTTGTAGTGCCTATAATAAGAATTATACCAACAAAATTGATGACAGCCTGTTAAGGCCGTTCCATCGGTTTGCCGCTGTCACTGTCACATTTCGCAAGAAAGAACGGGATAGATCATGCGCGCCAAGTGTCAATTTTGATCGAATTTTGTCGATTTTTATTTATTTTAAAAACGTTACCTTACAATATCGAAATTCGAAAGCTATGAAATTACTATTTAAGTTAAGATTGTTTTTTCTTCTTTTTTTGTTTATAGTATCACATAATAAATAACCGAGTAAAGTTGGATTAAAAGTCCGAGTTAGAGGTTACTTTGGGAATTAATTGTATCGAGCGAAGTGTCATAATTCGTGTATCGGAAGCTATGATATTAAAGATAATATTGTGAAGAACTACATATATTTTTTCCATGTCTACGAATATCAACGCCTCTTAGAAAAACATGATCATATAAGGAGATATTTCGCCTTCTGGCTCAGGGAACCGCCTTAATATTTTTTAATCCAATCATCTGGAACAACGGGGCGGGAGCGGTGCGATAACCTTGACTTGACGCGAACGTGCCCGAGCGAGCGGCAGCCGCGCTCATAAGCGCTTAATAATTTCTGTACAAAAAGTAATGATATCCTATCAAAAACATAAATGTGAAATGAGAGACAAATTCAATGTATAATATTTATAGGTATGCCTTAGTTGTTGACTTCAACGACAAAAGAAGTGAGATCTAAATGGGTGCCAAGTCCAATGGTTAGTCCTGAAATTTATTTATAACAACATAAAAAATGTTATAACAATTCAAAATATCATTTCTTCTTAAAACTTAGGAACCCTTCTCCTCTTAGGGATATTGAAGCCTAAGGTTCGAGTTGGCTAGTTCTCATATTAGTCATTCCTATGATTAAGTACCTATTAAAACTCATGGAAGAGCCCTGTATTCGAAGGTTAGTTTCTACACTTTCTACCAACAAGTCATATTTTCGGAAGAATTAAATAATTCGTATATGAGAACTAGCCAAGTCAAACCTTAGGCTTCCATATATTTTCCTAAGTTTTAAGAAGAAATGGTATTTTGGAACAGAACTGACATTTTGCGTTGTTATAACTTTTTTTATGTTGTTATAAATAAATTTCAGGACTGACCATTGAACTTGGCACCCATTTAGATCTCACTTCTTTTGTCTTTGAAGTCAACAACCAAGGCATACTTATATAATATATTGAACTTAGCTCTTATTTCACATTTATGTTTTTGATGGGATATACATATAGAATGTGCCTGACAAGAATAATACTAGATTGTAGAACAAGGGCATAAAGCGATTCATTTTTATCCGAGGCAATTTATTGGTCCAAGCGCAGCGAGGACCAATATAGTCGAGGATAAAAATTGACATTTATGCCCTTGTTGTACAATCTACTATTCTTGTCCTGCACATTATATATGTATATTCTAGTCTAGCACATTTAATTGTAATACTTGTTACTTTATAAAAGAGACCATAAAAAATCTTACATGATTTGACAGTAAAAAATTATTTATACATGTGAAAATAGTTATTATGACCAGTGTTGGGTTAAGACTTGTAAAAGTAAATGTGTCGAAGTCTAGTCAAAGGTCCCAGCACTTTGTCGCTTATACGAATAACCTGTCAAAGCGTCCTTATGGTAAGCGACAAAGTGGGACTTTTTGCTTGAAGACGACACAAATGATGTAGTGAAGTGATAATTATGTTTTCAGCACACCAGCTGGTAAAGGCTCTCTTGGTTGTTAAAAAACGGATAAGAAAGTTGCTTTTTATCCACATGTGAGGCAAAGTAATCTGATGCAAATTTTGAGTTCTTTCCTCATGTTGGCTGGTATAATTTACTTTAAAATGATGATTTTGATTGATAAATATTTAAAAACGTTCATTTGAATTTGATTTGGTTTGATTTTGTTTGATATTTTACGGTTAGTACCTATTTTCCTCACCTTGGTGTGGTGAAAAATTTTGTCCTTCACTCGGTGGCAAAATTTGTTTAACCTTCGTGCCTTGAACCCCTCGCAAAGCTCAAGATTAAACTTTTGGAATCTTTCGCTTGCTCGAACTTTGTCCCCTTGTAAAACGAATAACTATTGTTCAAGCGGAGGGCACGTAGGATGTTTATCCTACGTGCCCTCCGCTGGTTACTAGGTACTCATTGGACTACGTGGTCGAACCGATTATTATTATAATTATTTATATCACAAATATTAAAATGACAGTTCGCTTGGCTAAATTTACTACCCAATACAACAATACTTTGAGCTGCAGCAATTGCTGCAAGTATTTTGCTGAGAGCAATTATTTTACTAAAATGACAGATCCGTCATACAAAGTGCGGCGTTGAACTGATGTTGAACGTTGTAAATGGCTGATGGCAACAACAAAATAAATCAAGACGGGTATCCCTTGCAAAAACGAAAATAGGTATTTAGTAATGAACGGCCAGTGGCACTAACCACAATTAACAGACTGATTAACGTCAAGCAGGAGAGAACTATGAAACTTTCCATACAATAAAATTTAGCGAACGGTAAAACGGTGACAGACGGTTTGGTGCAAGCGACCCAAAATAAGATAAGAAGTTGATGCCAGTTCCTAGTTCCGTTCCCCTTCCGGCACCCTTCGATAACAGTTGACTTTGCTACGCCAACATGCATAAACTTACTTTGCCACTTTTGTGGATAAAATGCAATTCTCATCAGTATTTGAAGAATAAAGAGATTAAAGAGAGCCTTTATGAGTTGGTGTGGTGAAATAGTACATTTCGATGCTAGTGTGGAAAGTATGCCATTACAAGAATGACATTTCCGCACTTCGTCGATCGAACGACGTTTTTTAATACAGTTGCGAAAAAATAAGAAAAACAACAAGTAAGGAATAAAAACAATATATAATGTTGCCTTTGGAAACTTAAAACATGCTTGCAGTAAGAAAAAATGCCTCCTTTTTGAAAGGCGTTTGGGCAGCTATTCCTACCTCTACCTTCCATAGCTATTCCGTTCCATTCAGACAAATTATTAAGAACGGTTTCTCAATATTCAATATTAAAAAATAAACGTGTTATAATGATGAAGAGGTATGTAATAAAATATGAAATATGTATATTTTTCCTATTTTTAAATTAACAGTAAGTTTTTATGCTGATGACGACGTTTAAAGGAAACTAATACTAGTGGCTCTGTGAGCTGTAGACCTCGCGAGCATAGCTTAAGATGGATGTGTGATTGACTGATTGTGCACAATTTGCGAATTATCACCATCGTTTCCAAAACTCGAACATTTTCTAAGACGTGTTGATATTAAATTTACGCATGCAACAAAAATATGACGTCTAAATCGAAATACATTTACACTCAACAGTAGAGACTGTCACACTTCATCAAAATTGTGTAAAGCACAGACCTAAAATTTATGCTTATAGTTCTGTGGTGTAAAGCCTGCAAAATATAGCAATATCTTGCATTCACATACACATACGTACTTAAAGACAAATGTCCGTAGATTCGTAATGTTACAGTAACGTAACCTAGAGGGCGCAGCGGATGGAATATTTATTGATAAAAAAGATCAGAAATTAAATTTAAATTCTTGTTTGAGCAACGATTGAGACTTAGACAAGGCACTTAGAACTAACTGGTATTTTCAGACATTAATTGTCATGTGCTTGTGGCATTAACCGTAACCTCTGTTTTGAAAAAAAAAAAAAAAACAGATAGTTAACTGAGATACCTACTTGGTTCAAACCCCGACGGTGCCAATTTTTCTTTTATAATTTTAACGTTCTCTTTCGAGTTATTTTAAGCGTATGTTATTCTTTTTATCAATTGAGTGTCGCGAATTCTTCTACCGATAACTACAAAAACGCTTCTATAGATAGCTTAGTGCTGTTGGCGTGCGAGTCACATTTTTGAGTAGGTAATAAAAGTTTACATTTACTATATGGAGAAAACGTGAAATTTTATTCACATTTTTCTATCTCGCCAATCAGTCCTGTTACGTTTAAGAGGGTAGAATGGCTACAGACAATAAGTACTTTTTTCATACAATTTCCATTTCGGGAGAAAACGGTTTCCACTAACTAAATCTTAACAAATCACTTCGATTTTGATGTTGATCGCTTCAGCATAATATATTCTAGGTTTGTAAATATCGCTTTAAAAATAATTGTGGCTTTTTAGTAGGTACATTACCATTACTTGAACCCTATGAAACTATTGATACTGGATAGGAATGGAATCGATTGGCATAAAAAATAGCATGTAAAAAATAAAAGTTTTCATTTTCATACAAACTGTATGGGAAAAATTTCCTTGATTTGTAGCTTTTCTAGGCGAAAGTTTTTTTGGTACCATCAAGCTCTTGATCGTGGATAGGAATGGGATCGATTGGCATCAAAAAAACATGGTGAAAGGCTGTAAGTATCAGGGATACAGCCGCAGTGGTTGATGTGAAACGTGGCGTGGAAGTTATTGCGAAGACCGCATAGGGACCTCATAGCGTAAAGCAGGCCGCCCAGGCCCTGTATGTAAGACTTGAATGTTGTGCTTTGACCTACCCTACAGTGAAAAGGTTGTAGGTAAGGGAAAAAGGCGCCGCAGGCGCGGAAAAGAGGTAAAAATGTGGCATTTTTACAGAAATTTCACGACTGCGTTTGTTTGAGGCTACCGTGTGCGAAATTTAAGGTATAAAACGCTCAAACGCGCTCATACCTACAGGCTTTACAATATAGGGTCAGGTAAAGCCCGATATTCAAGCGCGCGAAGCGCGCTTTTTATACTTTAGCTGACACGGAGTTCAGGGCTCATATTTTTTTTATAGAAAGTACTCATCATAAGTAATCTCCCCGCCAAGTCTTATGGTGCGAAACCCCATATAGTTTTCGAGAAAAAAAATAGAAAAAAAATTGTGTTAAGTGATGCAATTGAATGTATGTTATGTATGGACTGTATAGATTAATTACCCAAAATTCGCGTTTTTCCCATTCTGCTTTTTAACCAGGCGTTTATTTTTTCAGTAGTTAATTTAATCACACGCGTATGTTCCAGTCGCTGTTTTCCCCAAAGAGTAATGTTTCCGAGAACAAGCCCTTCTTACCCTTCGGGCATCTAAAGCTTCCTAACGAACCTAACCTACCTATCTATCGACTTAGTGTAAATATCGTGAAAACATTACTCTTTGGGGAAAAAAGCGACTGGGACATACGCGTGTGATGTTTTGTCCCTCACGGGCGGTCATATATGTCTAGGTCTAATTATGGTAGGAACGTATTTAGTTTTGACACTTTTGACAACTGAATGCGCCAGAGCCGTGTTGAAGAATATTTGTATGGGACCTTAAACATTTTTTTCTCGAAAACTATGGGGTTTCGCACCATAAGACTTGGCGGGGAGATTCCTTATGATGAGTATTTTCTATTAAAAAAAATGAGCCCTGAACTCCGCGTCAGCTAAAGTGCAGTTGAGCCCAGCTTTTTATAATACCGCGTATTTTATTTTTATAATATTTCATTAAAATGGAAAAAAATCTATCAAATAAACTCAATTGTATCGAAATCGGTTAATGGACTGATGAGTAATTATTAAATAAACACTGCAAATAGGGGTCATTTTAGCTCCGAATGCGTCGTTTCTAGCGCAGAATCAGCGCCATCTATGTCAGCAGCACGTAATGGCTACTTTCGTTGATACACTGATAACAAAACCATTCATGATATACCGCCACCGCGCCATAACACTTTTTCGTTAATATCGGTTTTCGATCCGAGCCCCTCTACGGGTTTTTAAAGACGTTACGTTTCACGTCAAAAAGTTTGTCAAAAATGACCTTTTACTCGCATCCTACCCATGCTTTTTCCAAAATCTGTAAACCCCAAATTGGGGTTCCCAATCTTCATTAATTAGAAATTGAGGGAAGGTTTTCTAAGACCATTTTCGCGTAGCAGCACGGGATCTGGTAGCTGCCCTCTGACCTAAACCAACCTATGCCGCCGGCAGATTTTTTGAATTTCTAAAAGTATTGAAATGCTTAGTAGTGCGGGTCGGACTCGCCCACCGCGGGTTCCGGACGTTTTATAGCGGCAACAGAAATACATCATTTGTGAAAATTTCAACTGTCTAGCTATCACGGTTCATTAGATACAGCCTGGTGACAGACAGACGATCAGACTTACAGAGGAGTCTTAGTAATAGGGTCCCGTTTTTACCCTTTGGGTACGGAATCCTAAAAATCGGCCCGTTTCGACCTCACGATGTCACCTATCGAGCAAATTAGGCAAATTAGGTCACCTGTGTTAAAGTGACATCTCTGTTAGTTATTATTAAACAACTTCACCATCTTGTTTGACATGGATAGTGTAAAGGTCTCTCACACAAACAGGCGTTGAGTAAAATTTTCTAAATTTTTTATTGAATTTTTCAATAATATTATAGATTATTGAATAATTGGCTCCATAAACCCGCTCAGACAAACGAATGTACCTATATACTACTTAAACCTCAAAGTTTATGGTGCAAGAAATTTACGTATTTTAAAAGAAAAACTGTAAATAAAATTGTATGAAATTTGGAATAAGGAGAATCACTCAAAAGCTAACTAAACGTATGGCTCCGCCGTTCAGAACACTTTAGAAAATTAAAATAACGAAAAAAAATACAGGAAATTTCACAGAAATATCAATGTAGTGTAATTATTAAGTCATAAACAATCAATTAAAACCATATTTAAAATTAGTCAAATAGCCTATATATATTTCCCTCCTCAGTAGTTAAAAAGATGATAAATAAAATTTAAAAAAAATATTTTTTAGGGCTAGTGAAATAAAAGCTTGTAAAAATGAAACGAATACGCTTAGTCCGCAATCAATTTCATAATAGAAAAATAAAAAAATAAAAAACAATACGAAATTTAGGTGTAAAAAATACAAAAAGTTATGTAACAGCTTACAATTACTGGGGATCGAACCAGGGACCACCCGGTGCAATCGAAAAAAGCGAATGTTTGCAAAACACGCCATTTTAGTGCTTACCTAAGCTGACGAATTTCAGCTACTCATTCTCGAGTAAAAACTAAATATCTAAATACCGCCAAAACCAGCAATACAAAGTTTCTGCATTTTTCGACATTTAATCTGTAAACATATCTCAAAAAGAAAATACTGTTATGATATCGATATGACTATTTGTATAGGCGCGAGCTGTTACGACTCCGCCATTTTGAAAAATTTCCAAAAACCGGATCGACAAAAAAATTATATTTAGTCATAGAATTCGGTCACAAAATTTCACGAGAATCGGTTGAGATTTGCGACCTGTAGAGGAGAACATCCGGACATACAAAAGCAAAATGCCCGAGTCAAACCGTAGACCTTCGCTACGCTTCGGTCAATTAACACTCATCAATAAGTAGTCATGAATTGGAACAAGTATAAATTTAAAATATTGAAAAAGTGAAAAACACTAGTTCGCGAAAACCAACTTTCCGCACGCTAAACAGCTACGTAAAGTACCACTTTTTGAGCAACTATATTAAAAATTCGTCAGCTTGTGTAAGAAAATTAAGGTTTTGACAGAAAATTTTTAATAATACAAATGAAACTATGAAAACGGATTATATCGCGTATATTGAATTTATAATACATCCCGACGTTTCGAACTCTTTACAGCGTTCGTGGTCAACGGGTGACGGGTGAGTAACTATCGCGGTAACCGAAGACAATATTAAATACAAATGAACTTACCTAGTTCATCGGATTCCAAATCTTGAGGACGTCTGACTGATTCGCTGTGGCCATCCAGGGAATTGCCAGAATTGCCTATACTTAATTCAAACTGGATCGGTTTGTCAGTTAGTCGCTTGTCGATCATGTTTGCGTCGAAAACACTGGCGAAGAGAAAGAATTCATCGTTCTTGCCAAACGTGGCATCATTGATCGGGGGCATGATCTCTACCTCCACGTCGGAGGCCGGGGGACATTCTATATTGTCTGTTATTTCAGTTCGAATCGATACAAGAATCCTGAAAAATATTTACAATGCTTTAGGGGAAGTAAATTTGTCATGACCATGACTATTACCTTAAGCTGTACGATTATGGATATTATAAATTGTTATGTTGTGGTATGTTATGTTAATGACTGGGAGTTATTCGTAATGAATCCTGTTATTCGTATCCTTACCTGGCTCTGTAGGACACCCCTTCTCCCATGCCCATGTTGAGACTGGCGTGCTGGTCCAGCAGGCTGTAGTCGCGCGTCGAGCCGTACAGATGGATGTATGCGGGCCCAAAAGTTGGTAAGAATCCTAGTAATTATTTATTTACAATGACGTACAATATATATTACATAAACATATAAATTATATATGTAAGTAGGGACACAGAGAAGTAGAAATGAGAGAATGAGATGATTAAAAGCTGTCTAAGTTAAACAATTGGGTGTGTCCGATGATTTACTTAGGTACAGTCAGCAAAATTATTAGCTTAACATCTCTGTATACAAATATTTATGCAGGTGTGTTAAGCTAATGGTTTTGCTGACTGCAGGTACATAAAGACTATATAAGTGTAGGTAACTAATACCTATGTCTGGCCTAACAATTCATTGTTTATTTAGTACATATTTAATTGTTTGTAGGTAGCTATATTATTAATAAACCAAATTTGAAAATATGGAAAGGCCACTGACCTTTCTCTCCGTCATTAGATATCGACTTGAGGTCAATAAAGTGCGTGCCAATAATGTTAGGATGCACCGGGTCGTTGTCTCGCAGTTGGATCTTAATGCGCTGGCACAGCGGCGGGAACATCTCTGTGAAAACGATCTGCTCGTTCCACACGGGAGTGTAACAGTTTTTTTTCACTGAGGTGCAACCCTATATAAAGAAAACAAATGATTAATCATATTAACCACCGCCCTCCGTTTCTAAACCTACTTTTTGTCACTTTAAATAGTCACGTAAATGCCTAATTTGAAATCTAAACAAACATTTGGTTATCTAAAAACCGGCCAAGTGCGAGTCAGACTCGCGTTCCAAGGGTTCCGTACATTACAATTTTTTTTAAAGTATTTTTTCATGTGAAACGTGAGTGAAATGTCTTTAAAAACCCCGGGGATCAAAAACTAAGTAATTAAGTCCGACTCACGCTTGACTGCACGTTTCTAATAAGTTTTCCTGTCATCTTAGGTAAATAACAATTTTGTGTATTTTTTTTCAAAATTTTAGATGAGGATGGTCACTTTTAGGGTTCCGTACCCAAATGGTAAAAACGGGACCCTATTACTAAGACTTCGTTGTCCGTCCGTCTGTCTGTCACCAGGCTGTATCTTATGAACCGTGATAGCTAGACAGTTGAAATTTTCACAGATGATGTATTTCTGTTGCCGCTAAAACAACAAATACTAAAAACATAATAAAAAATATATTTCAGTGGGGCTGCCATACAACAAACGTGTTTTTTTTGCCGTTTTTTGCGTAATGGTAGGGAACCCTTTGTGCGCGAGTTCGACTCGCACTTGGCCGGTTTTTTTGTCTTTTTTCTTAAATAATAAAATAAAAATAAATTAATATTTTTTTCGGTTTTATTGTAATTTTATAACTATTTATTATAAAATTACAATAAAAATATGTTGGAGATTCCTAAAATGAGCTCTTTCATTAGATATGTAACACGATATTGTTAGACATTTTTTTTTCTTATTTACCCCCCAAAAGTGGCCCCCATCTTTAAAATTCATTTGTTTACGTTACCTCCGTCTTTGGGTCACAAATTTACATATGTTTACCAAATTTCAACTTAATTGGCCCAGTAGTTTTGGAGAAAATGGGCTGTGACAGACGGACAGACAGACAGACGCACGAATGATCCTATAAGGGTTCCGTTTTTTCCTTTTGAGGTACGGAACCCTAAAAAGCGTCGTAATTTGCTTAAATTTTCTTAGTTATTTATTACCTATTTATGAACCCCTTAGTCTCGGTATAAGTATCCACAAGTAACTTGAGCCAGTCTTCTCCGAGACCACGGGGACAACGCCGTCCTCGAAACGTCGGAGGTGAATTTAAAACTTATTTCACGCGATTAAGTCCTGTCGTTGTGAATAACAATAAGTATAAGTATGATTATATTCTTAAAGTAGCCTATTGGTATTAATTTATCCAGGCTTAACAAATTTACATGACTATTTTATGCGGAACTCAAGTATAAATAAGTTACATTTAGCAAAACGACGTACGTAATTAATTTACAAATATTAGAAACTAAATAGCTTCTCTTCACGAATTTGTCTGAGTGGGATGATGATGATTATTTTCGATTGATAAAAAACTATGCTACTTGTCCTTCCTCGCGCCTCACACTATCATCTTACAAAATTTCATCAAATGTTACTAAGCGATAAAAAAATCTCATGACAGAAAATAGTTATATATCAATATCAGGCATATTTAATGTAAACTGATAAAATAAAAATATGGATAACTGTTTATGAGTCTTACACTTGAACCTTAACAAGCTTTCAGAACGGCGAAAATACATTTATAGGGCAAGGCATGGCTAGGTATAGGTATAGGTATTTGTATGTACCTAATGTACTCACCGTCATCCCCGCAAAACACACTTGCACGTAGGGATCGACCAAATCCTGCGTCTCGCCGGTGAAAGCCCGCTTGACGTTGGCGAGTATAGAGTAGTTCATCTTAGGTATAGGTATTTGTATGTAATGTACTCACCGTCATCCCCGCAAAACACACTTGCACGTAGGGATCGACCAAATCCTGCGTCTCGCCGGTGAAAGCCCGCTTGACGTTGGCGAGTATAGAGTAGTTCATCTTAGGTATAGGTATTTGTATGTAATGTACTCACCGTCATCCCCACAAAACACACTTGCACGTAGGGATCGACCAAATCCTGCGTCTCGCCGGTGAAAGCCCGCTTGACGTTGGCGAGTATAGAGTAGTTCATCTTAGGTATAGGTATTTGTATGTAATGTACTCACCGTCATCCCCGCAAAACACACTTGCACGTAGGGATCGACCAAATCCTGCGCCTCGCCGGTGAAAGCCTGCTTGACGTTGGCTTGGCGAGTATAGAGTAGTTCATCTTAGGTATAGGTATTTGTATGTAATGTACTCACCGTCATCCCCGCAAAACACACTTGCACGTAGGGATCGACCAAATCCTGCGCCTCGCTGGTGAAAGCCCGCTTGACGTTGGCTTGGCGAGTATAGAGTAGTTCATCTTAGGTATTTGTATGTAATGTACTCACCGTCATCCCCGCAAAACACACTTGCACGTAGGGATCGACCAAATCCTGCGTCTCGCCGGTGAAAGCCCGCTTGACGTTGGCGAGTATAGAGTAGTTCATCTTAGGCAGCCCGTCCGCTTTGTATATCTTCACGATGAATTTCGCTCTTTGGCGCTCTATGGGGACTCCGTCGGGTAGGAGTAAGTTTCTATAGGACATAGATGAAGAGTTTTCTAATAATCATAATGAGGGATTTAAAAAAAAATCGTAAATGTTCAGTAATATATTTGGTTATTTTACTCTATTTCGTAGTACCAAAGAGGATATACATAATAGGATAGAGCGGTACTGTCGTAGTAAATTTTGTAACCACAGTAAATTCACTGCCATCTAAAACTAAAAATGAAGATTTCTAAAAAATACGATAAAATGTATTTAAATATGGATAAATGTTTTTTTTATTTGCATTAATTATTTTTATGATTTTGATCCATGTTCTTTCACTGATATGCGTTAAAATTGTTAAATAACAAACGAAACCGTCAACGCCCTCTATACGAGAGTAGGCCAAAGGTACTGGCTCCATCTGATCGAGAATCAAATTTTCTTGATTTTCGAGGCACGTTTTTTCCTTAGACTGTATCCATCTATTACGGAGATATCTATCTTTGGTAGTACTTATTCTTATACCTTTAAACGAGCAATTCTTGTATATATTTCGGTGTTCTCGGAAACGGTTCTAACGATTTCGAGGAAATTCGATATATGGGGGTTTTCGGCGGCGAAAAATCGATTTAGCTAGGTCTTATCTCTGGGAAAACGCGCATTTTTGAGTTTCTATATGTTTTCCGAGCAAAGCTCGGTCTCCCAGATATTTCTAGTGTTCCGTGCAAAACTTTGTTTTGACAAACGGAACTCTTATGGGATCACTTCGGTCTTGCAAATCAGTTAAATGCGTTTTTCTCAGAGACCGTTTGACATAGATACCTAAAATTTGAAACAGTTATAGCAATTACCACCACTAATATTGTAAATAAGTCAAGACCGCTTATTTCTTATTTTAGGGGGTAATTTAGGGGGTTGAGAGGGGTACCCTTTTTTTTTGTTTATTTGTAAGAATCGAGTGGGGTATACCATTAGAAAGCTTGCAAAAAATTGAGTCGATGGACTGATATTGACTTCATTGTAGACTGCAGTAGTTTCGATAAAAAATGCATTTAAAGTTGCAAGTTTTCATACAAAAAGATTCTCCTCTGTCCTGGGGATTTTCGTAAAAACTATAGCTAACACGCAGCTAACCAGCCAGTAACCAACTAAATCGAGTATGGAGACGGCGGGAAAATTATCAGGTTAACCTTATCTTTATTAGTTTTTTAACTGCAGCCTGATCTTTGGTTACTTTAGGTTAAGTTACTAGCTTGGATAAGCTTCTTAGACTGGTAATTTCATATTAGGAAGTCGTTTTAGCGAGAAAGATCTTTACTTAAAACTTTGGCATTGAAATTAATGACTTATGTGTGTGACACAAAGTTTAATTCAACTTGCTTATTTTTGGGTTATTTCATTTCTTTGTAATAGTCTACTAAACGTATGAGAGAAAAAAAGATCTAAAAAATACAACCTTGTTATAATGCAAATAAGCTTTAATTTCGAACGGGCTTTTTCCAACCAATTTTTAAATTAAGAATTCCGTTCTTCACTGTCGTTTTGTTTTTTTACACAATAAAGCACATAGAGTTAGTAAGACGTATAGAGATAACAATGTCATTTAATATTTATTAGAGAGTATCTAATTCGTTGAAACAATATACACAATAATATCCTTTTGCATTTGGTACGATGACAGTTCACTATCTGATTAGTCAAATTACTGTCAAGTAAACCTGGATAAAGGTTATGTGATGGGCAGATAGGAACCTTATACATATTACAAATGAATGGTCATTTATAGGTACAATATGATACAACACAGTTTCATGGCAATAATGTATGTGCTACTATAAAAGGCGTTTTACCTAGTTAAATCGAATTTTATGTAACACCCCAGTGAAAACCCATTTTCACGAGTAAAACTAGTTTTCCAAACCGCATTTTCACCAGTTGTAACTCGGATTTTTCAAAACTAGTTGTCGCAAAAGTACATGGTGAAACCTAGTTTTGACTTTTCGGGAATACGCATTTTCACTAGGTGAAACTAGTTTTCACGGTAGGTATTCTGCCAGAGATCTGAGCGTCACATTACGTTCGCGGCTACAGGCAAACTCAAATCATATACGCACCTAAATGTCACAAGTCTTCTTCGTCTTCTAGATAAAATGTATTTTTTCTTATTGCTACTTTCATATACCTCTTATTAAAAAATTCGGTAAAGGGGTATTTGTAAGAAACGAACCTAAGTGACGAAAACTTGACTTTCCATTTTGAGCCGCGTCCAGTCTACAAGTTTCAAATACTATGTTAACAATTGTCATAGGTTGTTATCATAACATGAGGTTTTATACCTACTTGCTGTTTTTGACGTATTTAGTTTTTCACGTACGAAGTTGTTATTTGTCATGTTTATCGTCGACTTTGACGTTTATTACATTGATTGTCATTTTGGTGTTTGGTAAATAAAGATGTAAAGAGAGGGTTTCGTAAATATATTATCTTTATGCTTACATAAACCAAATGGACCGTTAATAACAAGATTTTTATCAATGTGAGTTGGTGGTGTGAATGAGGTTAAGAATCACAGGCATGTGGCAATCAGTCTATAAAGCCCATTAGCAAAGCAACACTGGATAACAATCTAAGGTAACTAAGGGACTATAGCGACCCACCCCGGCCGCACCGGCGGCTCAAATTCAGTAGTGTTTGAGTTTATCGCGAACATAAGTATATACACACAAACAGACAGACGCGGGGGTACTTTGTTTTATAAGGTGTAGTGATTATAGGAGTAAACGGCAGTGGGAAGTCATAATCATAGGTGTCTAAAATAATGCTTTCACTGTATTGGTATCGCTTGATTAGAGGTTTTTTTTGTACATATTTACCTTAATAGCTCTATTACACCCAATACGTCGTAATTACCCAGTCGTCCACTATCGTCTTAAAACCTGTTCGAAATACCTTTCAGCAATGATTAAAGCTTTATCTAATAAGGCCCTGCATTTCATAGTGTTTGAGATATGCCTAAAATTTAATCCGTCATAACGATGCGTACGATATTAGATGGATTACCTACGCACGGGACACTTGCTACCGCAGTTATGACTGCGGGCTTGGCCAATTTTTTTTAACCAATTGCTGTAAATGTCATTTCAAAATAACACATAAAAATTTATAACATAAATAAAAAATTTGCCCTAAATCGTAGTCGCTCGGTAGAGTGCCCAGAAGGCGCCAGCCCCGCTGGATGGCAATGCTGATCCGAAGGAATTTTGTTGGCACTATAATCAAATAAAAAGGATTCTATTTCCCACCTTGGCCTCTGGAGAGACTCTTGTTTTATGTGCAGCATTCTAGAGGGTTGCATTTAAAATAAAGCTACTTATTGTAGTTAGGATTATGCATTTTGTGTTTTCGTTTTCTTATGTATGTAGTAGTTTTTAAGTTATTCACATTTATTGAAATTTGTTAATAATGTGTTATTTATGTTCATGTCAATTTTATGTAAGTAATAAATAAATGGATACAATACAAAGTTTTCGAACTATTCATGTTCACACTCGTTCAATAACATTATAAATACCCGAAGTATAATTTGACCTGACCATTATCAATTAATTAAATAAATACATAGGTAGGTACTGAATAATTTGCTTACAATGATTGCAGAATATTAGCATTTTGTAATATTAGTATTTTCTTTTTCGTTCACGAAATATTATCCCTGAACGTGTTGTACCATTTTTTATAGTTACGAGTAATCTCATTTCGTGTTAATACATATACAGGGTGTCCTTACCTATTGGACAAACCCTGTAATCCCACGTAGGGTTACTTCTCAGGAATAAGATAAGATAGTTTGTATACTGGTTCTAAATACCCTAATGCATATGTACATTTCGGCTGTGTCCAATGGCTAGGGGCACCTGTATATAAAAACCGGCCAAGTGCTACTCGAACTCGCGTTCCAAGGGTACCGTACATTACACAATTTTTAACAACGTCTTTATATGTGAAACGCGAATGAAATGTCTTTAAAAAATCCGTAGGGGTCGGATCATAAATTAACTAATTAAGTCCGGCTCACGCTTGACTCCACATTTCTAATAGGTTTTCCTGTAATCTATAGGTAAATAACTATTTTGTGTCTTTTTTCCAAAATTTTAGACCCAGTAGTTTCGGAGATAAAGGGGGGAATGGTCATTTTTTGGCTATTTTCTTAAATAATTCTAAACTATTTATTTGAAAATTACAGAAAAAATATATTTGAGATTCTCACAATGAGGTCTTTCATTTGATATGTAACACGATATAGTATAAAAAACTTTATTTTTTAATTTTCTCATTTAGCCCCCATGTTTTAATCTTTAGGAGGGAATTAAATCTTCTCGGGTCCGAGGTGTAGGGTTGGAGCCGGCATAGCTTTATCACGTATATATGTACCTTTACTTGAAAATAGTTGTATTGTATAACTAGCCTTATGAACCGATTTTGCATGCCTTAAAGTTTATAGTCTATGATGGTTCATTATTTTTTGTATGTGGGAATTTTTGCACTTTGTAGTTTAGTCACCCGTTGACCACGAACGCTGTAAAGGGTTTGAAACGTTGGGATGTATTATAAATTCAATATACGCGATATAATCCGTTTTCATAGTTTTATTTTATATTAGGAATATTTTTATTTCTTACACTAACTACTTACGCTTCGATATCATCTTCATCCTTTTCACTTTTCGGTGGTATTTTAATGGTATCTCCTTTGCCGATGACACTGATGTCGCACTTCAGGTAGCCCTTGGCGCCCGCGGCGATGTCGTCTGGGTCGGTGAGCAGAGCCCACTTGTGGTAAAATTGCCGATCTGCGAACAACAAAGTAACCCAACTTCTTGATTCTTCAATTATATTAAATATAAAAATGAAATGTAACTATGTTCATAACATAACAAATAAAACGTGTATCGGATTCGTATCAAAATATTTGATTAATGTTTAAGAACGCTTCTTTATCTTCATGACCTTAATGTACCTAGTGGCTAAATCGGGGACGATCAGGAACTGATGTGAGTACCCACATATTAATTGAAATTCGGTTATTATTGAGAACATATTGCAGGATTTAGTACTAAATTTTCCAATCGTAAGTTTTTTCGATCTTCTTTAATTAAAGTAAAAGGTGCCACTCGATTTATTATATGTAATGAAACCCAACAAATCATCACACCATCAATGTAATAAACAATGAATATGAGGCATTTCGCATGCCCTGAGGCAGGCATGCTCAGACTTTAATTCACATTTATTTTAGTGTGCGAGTGCGAGTGTGCCTTTAATTTTGGTTAGTATGTATAGTTAGAATTATTTAAGATGTCAGAAAAGATGTCTCTTCGGCATCCGAATGTTATGAACTACTATTAAGTTAGTTTCGTTATAATAATATTAATAATGTGCGAAACTATGACGTCTTAAATCAATTTAAATAAAATTACATATATGTATTATAATCGTGAAGCACCTAAGGTGCTTAATTTCAGAATGTTGAATGTCATCCACCTATGACTAACGACTTTGTGTGGGTCATGGAAAGGTTTTTGTGATGACTTATTGATTTTAAAATAAGCTGTATGCACGGCTCAAGCCATGTACAGTCGCCATCAGATATATCGGAGCGGCCAAGGTGCTCAACAATATCTGAACACGCACATAGCGCTTTGACAATAGAGGCGTGTTCAGATATTTGTGAGCACCACGGCCGCTCCGATATATCTGATGGCGACTGTACATACCCACTGTAAACAAGCATGAAACAAAACATTAATACCTAATGCTGTGACAAGCGCTATAGGGAGCGTGCATAAACTGTAGGGGTCAGCACAGGAGACGTCAGATTTTTGGCGCGAGGCGTAAATGTGTAGTTTATGCTTCCAAAGTAGCTCACAAGATGGCAGCACTTGCTTTGGCGTGAAGTGTCAATGTACATGTGATGTACATGTTTATGGTTCCGATTCAGGCCACAAGATGGCAGACCCTCCAACGCGCACGGTCCCTATAGCTATGTATGTGTTATGGTCAGTTCAATGAAACAATCCGATGATCCAGCAAGCTTTGTATTCACGTACACTCCGACATAATCAAGTAACTTAACCTCAAATCATAACGTTTGGCTATTACAATATGACAACTCGATATGCACTCGTTCGTAGCCTCCCTCGTTCTGCCTCCCAATCGTAGTGCCAGTTGCCGCCATCTTGCCTCACCGGAAGCGTTACGACTTAAAATGGTGCGACCAATCGGGAGCCAGCTCGAAATGTCAAATACTCACTTCCGTTATTTATAAAATGAATATATTTTGATAAACAGTCTTAACACTGTTTATCAAAATATACATAAATTTAAAAACATATTTTAATAATTAATTGTGACTATGAAATGCTAACATATGTTACATACACTGTTTTATCTACACACATATGTGCCATTCTCACCCAAAAGGGTACTTATTGTCGGTCGTCAATAAGGCGCTATTTCCATATAGCTTCAATTTAAATTCAACCTTATCGACAAGCGACAATGTGGTACCTTTTGGTTGAAAACGTCACATATTAGAAGCTCTCTATGTTATGTTCACGAACCGCATGTTACAACGATTAGGGCATCGTTTCAGTCACGGAACCCGTGCATATGAGGAGGCGTCTCAGAAATATCTTTATCGCTCATGTTACACATGTATTACACGAAAGTTTTGCTATAGTTAGTTTTAAAAACAACAAAACAAACTAATTTTATACATACTAATTACAAGATAACCCGAACATCAATAGAGACCGTGCGTGTTGGAAGATCTGCCATCTCGTGCCCTGAATCGAAAGCAAAAACAATTCACGCTTCTAAGCAGGTGCTGCCCCTTACACTTCACGCTAGCTCTAATTCGCATATTATGACTAAAAATCTTATACCTAAAAATGGAAACTTGACATAATGCTTAGCGCCGTAGTTTTTTTTTAATTCAGACCAACTAAAGTCGGCTACAAGTGCTACAACTGCCATATCGTTCGATAGGGACCGTGCATGAACTGTGTGGGAGGCAGCACAGAAGCCCCCTGCTTATTTGCGCGAAGTGTAAATGTCAAGTTTTAAATGTAGCCCACAAGATGGCAGAACCTACAATGTACAAGAAAACGTACGTGAACTGTAGAGGGCAGCACTTGCTTTGGTGTTTATGTTTCCGATTCAAATTTGTTTTCAAAATCGTTTGCAATTGACCTCAGAATAATAACTAAAGCAATTGACACTTCATTTGGAATAAAACGTCATCTCTCGCCTCGTCGTGGTCGACTGATATTAGAATCGAGGTCAATACACACACACACACACACTGCCGGAAGTGCTTGGCATACGCTCTCAAAGGTGACCATCGGGACCCCTAAATTAACCCATCTGATAATACCAGCATGAAGCCAATTCCAGTCGGTAGATATGAACCTTCTCTTCAGAAATATATAAGTCTGCCAGGGCGTCAATTCGGAATTAGCATCATTTTTATGGGAAACCATTGTGCATGTCATCGCGGTATCACGTTGGTTCAAATCCTTACTGCCGGCTCTCTAACCAATATGCTTAGAAAACTATATAAATCAGTTTTTAGAATAAATAAATGAAAACTTATGTTGAATCAAGTACAATATATTATTTATAAGTAAGTACCTACTTATTTACATACGTTCCATTCCAAGTAACTAAGACAAATGCAAATACAGCGTGAAAATATCTTAATAGCGAGTAGGTATATACGTATAGTATGTAACAATTTATTTCCTGGCTATGTTTTAAATAATAATCAGAGGCAACCTATTTCATTTCTTCTTCTTGATCCCAAAATAACTTGGAAAGCTCATTAATAGTTTGATCTAACTTTTTATTGATTTAATTTAGATCCATTTTTGGTCGCATATTTCATAGCTTTTTAGGTTCACTGAAATTGCCATTGACAAAATCGAAAAACTTATCGAAGAAAAGCACGATACCTGCCGTGTCGCAACTTTATTCTCGAAGCTTTTTAATACCTGAAAATATATTTACAGTTATTTGTTATCAAAATTATAAAAAGATTATTTTATAGTGAAACAGGACAAGTGTTGAGCATGCATTTTAAGGGTGTGCTATTGTCACATTTAATGTTAGGTATCAAGAAATCAGTGAATCAGGATATAATTCATGTAAAATGTCGACAAAGGTAAACGTATTGTGGTTGGATTTTGTCATTAGATCGGTCTTTCCAATTTTGGCAGGTTGTAGTTGATTTATCAGATTAAGACCTAGCCGCGGAAAACAGTATCTTAGTTATGATAATCAGAGCAACGTGTATCTAAAGACAGGCCTTACGGGCACTAAGAATGGTGCTAGTTCAACGGTTGTTATTTGAAATGTTACAATGTTCCACCGCCAACATTTCATAAATATGCTTTGCCCGAAGCCTCTATCAAAGCTTTTGATAAAGACGAAATAATAAATAAATGTTCCGGAGCACTATATATATACTCGAAAATTTACTTACCTTGTCCTTGTACCGATGTACTACATACAAGAAGGTACACAGATTCGGCGCGGCCCGGCCGCCATTGCTTTTCATCTTGCCTGCGTTGGTTTGGTTGAATGAGTAAGAGCACAACTCGACACAACTCACAAGGTTGGTTGTGATATAAAGAAACGCTGTTAGTTAATATACATAAATCTGATCAAAAATATGTTTAAACGGAATTTATATTAAAAACCAACTTAGAAATATTTTCAAAATTTCCCGTCAAACCAAACGTCATTTGGTTTTTTTATTAAAAATATCAGTACGGTTTTTTATTCGTCATAATACGTCAATCTGTCATTGTACGGTGTTTGTGCTACATATTAAAAAAACTACTTTTACGTTTCAAATTTAATTTATTTCCTAGTTCATTTGCAACGTAAGGTTAGTAACACTATCAAAACATTTTTTATTAAAATAATATTATTCTAGATTTAATTAAATACGATTAAGTTACCTGCTTAGATATTTGTTTGGTATATTTAGTTTTCTACCATCTACACACAAGAATGATATCTAGCCACACTCAGCCCTCCTTATGCTAAAAGGCGGTATCTCAAAAACGATTGAACTAGAAATTGAACGTTATGATTAAAATTTAAGGTACTTATTTGCATTCAATCTTCAATTGAGATACCGCTTTTAGCTCAGCAGGGCACCACGGCTGAGGAATAGATGTCCAGCTAACCCAGAGATGGCATTATTATCAGCATTACATTAGTCCTCTTCAGAGATACTATACCATGACCACCACACCACAGACATTGCATAAATCGCACGCGGTTTTCGATCCTTTGCCGACTAAGTAGGCGGCGCATTCAATAAAATCTTTTTGGCGAACCGCGAGTTCTCAGTTCGGGGCGAACTACTAGTTTAACCCCCTTGTAAGCCGAATTATCAAAAACGCTTAAATTATTTTTTGCTTTCTAATATTGTGTCTTTCTAAGAAGTTTCAAATCCGTCAATCTAAATAATTTTCGTAGCTACCATATACTTACCTAACGTTTACAACCCCTCATGAGATAAAGGCTGAAAGCACGTTTCTGCTTTTCTAATACTGTGCTTACGATATTTCAAGTCTCTTTTCTAGCATACCTACAACTAGTATTTCGTTAGAAACTTTCAAGGGCCGGTACAGTACAGTACAGTACAGACGGACTGCAACTTGTATGGGAACTGTAACTGCACGCCGAGTGCCGACGCTGCAGCCGGCGCGGCGTGCACTTCCTATACAATAAATTGCAGTCAGGTTGCAGTCCGTCTGGATCGGCTCTTATGTAGGAATGAGCGTAAACCATAAAACCACACATGATTAAAAAAATGAGACCATTATAAGATTATAACTAAATGAAATAATAATAAGTTTTAGTCAAGAAGCGCTGAATCAAGTTACAAGCAGATCTACCTAAAATAGGTTTGTACCTCATCACCTAAAAAACAAACGACGGTAGAAAGGCGCGACACTCATTCCGCTGCCAGGACATTCTGAAAAAGCGTGAAGAAATTCAAAGTAGGTAGGTGAGGTGCGTCAAAACAAGTAGCCGAAGGAAAAAGCATGCACAATGACTCAATGACATTTAACAAGTTGGATGTACTTAGTTATACCTCATGTACATTTCGTAAAAAAAAAAAAAGTAGGTAGCTCTACGTACACAATAATTATTGTAATGAATAGGTACTTAGTTCAATGTTTATGCTATATATATATATAGCAAAACAATAGTTGTCGTTATATGTAAACTAATAGTTTATTTTTTAACACGCGCTTTTGAGAAAGTAAGGTAATTGTTTATTTTAACTGGAATACAAAACATAGGTAGACGGTGTGTCCACTTGCTAGATAAGTAGGTACACACTTAAATCTAAAATAAAATAAAATGTATAATTGATGAAAAGGCGGGGGCATAACAAAATCTCTATTTGGAGATTCAAATTCAGGATAAAATTATTACCTATTTAAAATGTACCTTGAGTAGGTGCCCATAATTGTGTAATAAAAAAATGACTGATGGATACATAGCGACGTTTTTGATTTTGATTGATTCGCGCAACAGAATTGATCAAATAACCAACATCGCGTTATAGTCTTATAGTCGTGTGAACCCTACGATTATATCGCTACAAAAAGTCGTCATGTAGAACCGAGGAAATGAGTGTGTGGGTGAGTAGTGAGTACGTAACGTACCGGGCTGGCTCCAGACGGTCGCCACGTCCAGCTTGAAGCTACCCAGCAGCTTATTGGCGCGCAAGATGTTGCGCGATTGCAGCACCTGCCACATCCATTGAATGCCATCATCATTTTCCTCGCGTTGTCCCGGCATTTTGCTTCGGCTCATGGGAGCCTGGGGTCCGCTTGGCAACCAATCCCAAGAATTCACGTGGGCACTAGTTTTTACGAAAGCGACTGCCATCTGACCTTCCAACCCAGAGGGGAAACTAGGCCTTATTGGGATTAGTCCGGTTAACTCACGATGTTTTCCTTCACCGAAAAGCGACAGGTAAATATCAAAGATATTCCGTATATAAGTTTCGAAAAACTCATTGGTACGAAGCCGGGGTTTGAACCCGCGACCTCCATATTGCAAGCGCACGCCCTTACCGCTAGGCTACCAGCGCTTTAAGAAAAAAAAATGCCAATAAGGCCTAGTGTCCCCTTTGGGTTGGAAGGTCGGATGGCAGTCGCTTTTGTAAAAACTAATGCCCACGTCAATTCTTGGGATTGGTTGCCAAGCGGACCCCAGGTTCCCATGAGCCGTGGCAAAATGCCGGGACAACGCGAGGAAGATGATGATGGCATTAAATTTTTTCAAATTCTTTATACAAATTTCAGGATCAATAATACAAACAAATACGCGATTACAATAAAGAATATTGACCAGGTTCGATTCCCGGTTATGTGTGTAAAAAAAAAGTTTGAATGTCATTATTATTAAATTCCGTACTTTTTAGTATTTGTTGTTATAGCGGCAACAGAAATACATCATCTGTGAAAATTTCAACTGTCTAGCTATCACGGTTCATGAGATACAGCCTGGTGACAGACAGACAGACGGACAGACGGACAGCGGAGTCTTAGTAATAGGGTCCTGTTTTAACCCTTTGGGTACGGAAACCCTAAAAAACAGCTAATTTAATTTTCATGTCTCATGCTCTGAAAGTTGTTGTTAAAAAAAGTGTGCAGAAAATGATACGTTTCTGCACTAGAGCACTGTACTTTCTAAGTACCTGCGTTTTTTTCTTTTTTGTTAACCATAATTTCCATTCTGATAAATAACCCCATTTCATAATTAACGATATTTTTACTTAAATTGTTAATTGAAAGTACCCTCAAGAAATAATACTGAAGTTTATACTAAGCTGTTTTTTATTTTAATTCACATGTATTTTAAGTTTAAGTACTTTCCTCGTATTCGAAATGAAAAGTAGAGTGTTTAACTCGGGTGAAAGGCACCATTTCTGTCGAGGTAGTTTGGCGCTCGAACGTCCTTGGTTAACAATCTACTATATTTATTCCCTCTTTTTGCTTTGCCGATGACCGGTAAAAAATAGGTACGTGTGCCGCGCAAATGTATAGTTAAAACAAAGCAGCGGTAAATGTGTCGTGATTACATGAAGTGTGATCGCTCGTGTCGTGTGTAGTCAGTAGGTACACAATTAGTAATGTGCCGTTACTAAAATTATCATTGCCGATATTTTCCCATTTGGGAATATTCCCAGTAAATATCCATTGTTCCCGGTAATATCCCAAAAGCAGGTAATATACAATACCTCCTGTGAATTCAATACTGTTCTTACGTTATAAGTAGGTACTCAGTTAATTTAATTGGAAACGTGTAGAAATGGCTTAATCTTTATCATTATATTTTTTTTATTTATTTCATTAACTTTACCTATTAATCTTATTTTGTTATTAATTTAATCAATTTTATTAATTCCATTAATGTTAAAAAAATATATAAATTTTCTTCATTTTATAAATTGTATACATTTTATTAATTTGTTACCTAGTTGTTAATTTTGTATATTTTGCATATATATTTTGTTCATTTTGTTTATTTTATGTACACTTGTTAGTTTTTTTGTATTTATAAATTTTATTGATTTTATAAACTGAAATAGATGTCATATATTAAAGAAAGTCCTCCAGTGGTGAAGGCCGGATCCGGCTTCCTAACTTTTTCTTTAATATTTGACATCTATTTCAGTTTATAATTTATATACAGGGTGGCTAAAAATAAGTGGATTGCCGTTGCCAGGGAGGTTTTGGGATTATATTGAGTAACTTTTACTATGGGACCAACCACGAAATCGCGAAATTTTGTTGATTTTGTTGATTTTATTGCATTTATTTTATACTTGAATTTTATATTTAATTAATATTTACAAATATTAAAAACATTTTTATATAAATCTTATTAGGCTAAATAATACTAAGTATTTGATCACTAAACAAATAAGAAACAATGTAATAAGCTCCATGCATGTTTTTTTTTTAATTTTTGTAATAATTTGAACACCGAAAAATAAAGATACTTTTGTAAACCTTCACATTATTTTATTAAAAAATATTCAAAATGTTGAAAAATTTTGAGCGGTTGAAATGCTCATAACTTTTGACACGAATTCGACACACGTTGGACGTCTCCATGCGTTGGACGGTCCAATTGACGTTTGCTACTAATGACACTTATGTGAACTAATTTGTCGAACGCGTGACGTCACTTGACGTTTCGCGAGTTTCGCTCACTAGTTTTTCACAAGCGAATTTTCGTACTTTTTATTTATTATTTTAAGCAATTAAAAAAAATTAAAATATACAGTTTGATTCTAGATCATGGACCCAGGCGGTTCTCCCAATTAGGTTTGGGGGGCTCGGAGTTCGCACTTCGGCCAGCTCGGTCTTACCTGCTTTTCTGTCTTCCGTGTACGGCTCGCTGTCTCTCATCGGTCATTCTAAACCTTCCACAGATACTCGATGATCAGGTAGCGAGCCTCAAGGAGGCCAGAGAAGCATGGTGCCAGTCGTGCCCAAGTGCGGACATGCCAGACGCCAGGCACATTCAACGGGCGTGGGACTCCCCTCGTCTAGAGGCAGTCCATGCCTCAGTTGTAGAGAACGAACAGCCCAGACGACTTTGAACGCGCTCGCATTCTGGCGGTTTGGGCCCCCGAGTCGGGCCACTGGTTACAGGCTCCAAGGCAATAGGCACGGTTCTGGATCCAAGTAGCTTAAGGATAGCAATAGGCTTGAGGCTTGGGTCCAGAATTTGTGTTTCCCACACGTGTGCCTGCGGCAAAGGTGTGGACCAGCTGGGCCGTCATTACGGCACTATCAACGATTTGGTCCGTCGCGCGCTTGCCACCGTCTCTGTGCCTGCAGTTTTAGAACCAGTGGGCATGGCTAGAGACGACGGCAAGCGTCCCGACGGAGCCACGTTGGCGCCGTGGAAATTAGGAAGAGCCCTGGTGTGGGACGCGACGTGCGTTGACACCCTTGCACAGTCCCACATCGGGGCGACCCGCATCCAGGCTGGCGCTGCGGCTGACCAGGCCCAGATTCTCAAGCGCCGCAAATACTCGACCTTAGTTAACGACTATGAGTTTGCGGCGCTCGCAGTTGAGACTCTGGGTCCTTGGTCATCCGACATGAAGACATTTATGAGAGCTTTGTCGGCACGGCTGGTCGATTCCACAGGGGACCGTAGGGCCGGTGCGTACCTCTCTCAGCGTATCGCCCTAGCGGTACAGAGAGGTAACGCCGCTGGCGTAATGGGGTCCATGCCGCAGGCCGACCTGTTGGACGGGGCATTTTTTTATGATTGGGTTTTGTGTTTTAGATTAGTTTAATTTTTATACTCTATGTTTAGGTAGTTATTTATTTAATTTTAAATTGTATAATTAAAAGCATAATAATAAAATAAAAATAAAAACAATCAAGCAATTAAATGATAATTTAATAACGGAAATGCATTTGTAACATGATATCGTCGGGTTTCAAGCAAAACTCACTGAGTACCACCACAAGTTCATAGCCATATAGGTAGTTAACCGTATTATTATCCGAATAAGGTAGATTTTTGTTTAATTACTTTTCAGTAATTAGTGAGTTTTGTTTGTCACCTGACTGACCTGACGATGTAACGGTAACAAACATCCGAATAAAAAATATTTCGTTCAAATATAAAGTTCATGCATGAGGCTAATTGTACTGTACTCATATTAAAAACACGATTGATTATTGTTGATTTTTGTTAAAAATATTTTATTTTCACATTTTTGTTTTATTTATATTTAAATTCTGAAATAATTCAATAGGGGAATACTTCCGAGTAAGATTGGGAAAATACCGAGTAATATTAAGAATATTCCCAGTAGTATTGGGAATTTACTTAAAAAGTAAACCTATATTGGTTTTTTGCACTTTGTATGATGCATTAGTCCATGTCCATACATAATGGTTTAATATAAATCAACATGTGTTTACATGTACATACTAAATTTGAATGTTTCCGTAAATTACCTATTCTTGGGAATATTACCGGAAACGGGACTGGGAAAATACTCACCTCGGAAATACCTATTCCCGGTCACGGCACATCACTATACACAATACACAGCACGAGCACACCGTGCACCGGCCACTCGCGCCTGGTGCCTCGCAGCTTGCATGTGACCTGACACGCCAACATGCCACTTCATCAGTTTGTGTTGCCTTATATAATAGTTTCCCATCCGCATACAAGAATCCATTTACATTATCGGGCGCCCAATGTAGTGTGTTATTTGTCTTTAGGTATCTGGGGATGTTGAAAACCAAAAACTATAGGTATACATATTACTTGGTTGCTGGTTCGAAGTCCAAGACCCTTTATCCATCATCAGCACCATTAATTAATCCAGAAATAGGTGAGAGCAATAAAAAAAATATTTTTACAATGTTTCATGTCATATTTAATAATTTAATATACACATAGTACAATCGGATTAAGTCTCACCTCGAAATCCTTCCAAAGTTATGAAATTTGGTATGTATGTTAATTAAAGGTCTCTTTCTCATGTCCACACTATTTGACATTTGGGGACCTCGAGGAATCGCAGCCATCTTGGAAAATGTGTACCATCCTGGAGAAATTTGTGTTTTACTCTAAATATACGTTCTCTATGAAAATATGGTGTAAGGCAACATTAAAGCTTATTAAATTCTACACAAAAAAGTCCTAGATACTCGTAACTTTGCGGAAAAAATACATCTTGTTATAGAAAATAATAGCTGAATCCAGATTTAGCGCTTATACCCTTTCAGGGGATATTCTCTTAATATGAAACTTGGAGGAATATGAATTCCACTTTTGTCTATACATTTGTGCACGTTCTACTCAAATATCAACATTTTACTCGACTGCGATTTAAACAGAAAGTAGGGTTATGGGTTTAAATACTGAAAATCAGTAGGTACACCCTGTAGCTCAGGATACTGGACGGATTTTTTAAAACGACATATTGATAGATTCCTCTTGCCCTTCACAACCTGTTTACACTTGTTTTATTAAAGAAAAATCAATACAGCTGCCTTGAGAGGACGCCGAATAGTAAATCATATTTTTACTTTTAGCGCCTGAACTATTGAGTGGATTTTAATAAAATATACATCAGTAGATCCATACACGAGTGCTATGCAATACAAATTGTAGCAATTTTGGGAATAAATAAAAAATATAAATGCCACAAGATATATATATTGATATTTACAAGCCACGGAAATCAACCTTATTAAATAAAATGCCACGGAAATCAATTTTATAAAAATGCCACGGAAATCAATCTTATTAAATAAAAAATGGCTAAAGCCTACTGGTACCAGTGGGGATCGGCCAGGAGTGAAGGCTGCAAGTAATAAATATTTAACAGTGGTTTAAAGTATAAAAGATATAAAAAGGAAGACGTTGAGTAGATTGCCTAAAATTGGTAGGTAGGAAATAGGTTGGTCACTTCCCTTGAGAGAAGAGAGTGAGCTGCTTGGAGAAACAGGCCCAGGCCTATACCGGTTCCGGTCAGGCGGATTTCGGAGCCGCAACCAGGGATCTATGCCGGACACTGGTATGGCGTGCGCCGTGATCCGTGTCCAGAAAAAGTAGGAGCAATATGTTCTCCAAATAAAATGAAAAACTGCGGACGAAGAGAAGGGCCACGCTATAATAAAGTGATGAAATGAAAACCAATAAAATAATAAAATAGAGTATGGAACGGACTTACCCGCGACAAAAAGCGGTTCTCCTTATTTCTAAAGGGTCGGCTATTCACGTTAAAAAAACTTCCGTGATCCTGGATAAACCCGGTACTTGTTATAGTTGGGCAGAAATGGCAGAATTACTTTTATTTTGTGAAAAGATCAATTACTTTTTCACCATCACATCTAATTCCTTCTCACATTGACAGTTTTCACACCTTCATCTTTTTTTCATTCTTTTGGCAGTTGTCAAAGCAAATCAAAGAATTCACTTGTAAAGAAAAAAGGTTTCTCCTAAAGCGTTATGCTGCAGACATCCTCTAACATACACAAAAAAAAAGGTGGTTGTTATGAAAGGTATCTCAACACAAATACCAAAAAAAAGGAGCACCAACAACTAAAAAGGTCAGACTGAAGTTCCTAGTATTACTTCATAGTCATGTTACAAATATGGGAAATGAACCCGCAAACAATTGATCCTTAACCAAGGTGTCCTTTCTTCGTAACCAATAAAAAAACTTTAAACGCTAACAACAAATGATTGTTATGAAAATGCAACCAGGCGCAAATAAACGGTACCTTATGACACTCGCGAAACGAATTATGTAAGCAACAAAAAAAACTAAATTATCGCAACTTTCCCGAAAGCTACTTTAAGATGTCTTTGACGTGATAAAAACCAACGTGTGGTGAGCTTACGTCAGCCAGTTCATAAACTTGCGGCGAAATACGCCTGACTATGCGACACGAGACAAACCGCGGAGCGAACTTCCCGCCAGGTCCTTCTCCGACAGGGCAACGTTGAAAATTCTTCCGCCATACTATTTCACCTGGCTGAAACATAACAGCCTTCCTTTTCTCATTATAGGTGTTTGCGTTCCGTTGAAAAGCAAAAAACAAGGAATCAGCAACTTTCGCATAGATGTCTTGGAGTGCTACAAGACACAAGGCGCGATCACTCCGACTACGGACCAACTCTGGGCCTGGAGTCTGAGAATGGGCACGTTGTCGCGTAGTCTCCACCTCACGTCCATACATTAAAAAATTAGGGGTATATGAAGTTGCGAGGTTTACGCATGAATTTAAATATAATGCTACTTTTGGCAAATTCCTTGCCCAAGTGCGATTATCATTACCTGTCAGAATACTAAGAGTCGTGATTACGGTTTGATTGTAACGTTCAGCGACGTTGGCCTGAGGCGTGTAATAAGGCGTGTAACACGGACCGGGAATATCGTAGGACCTTAAAAAATCTACGAATGCTATGCTACGGAAAACAGTCGCGTTATCACAAAGAACGTTGAATGGCGTTCCATAGCGCAATATCACTTCCGACTCCAAAGCAACTGTGATAGATCTCGTATCAGCCTTCTTCAAAGGTACCAACCATACAAATTTTGTAAAAACGTCAACTATGGTTAAAATATATCTATATCCGTAATAGGCTATCGGAAGAGGACCCACCAAATCTATGGAAATTAAATCTAGTGGAGCGTATACAGGTCTTGGATAAAGCTGGTGCCCACGCGGTTGTGTGTTAGAAATCTTGTATGCTTTACAGACTTGGCACTCCCCAAGGTATTCGGTTACATCGCGATACATGTTTGGCCAATAGTATAAACTTCTCAATTTCAAATAAGTTTTCATGACCCCAGGGTGAACATTCGGGAACCCGTTGTGAATCTCAGCGATAGCCTCTCTTATTTTATCTTTAGGCAAAACCGTCCGCCAGGAGTTAGTCTCCAAAGGATTATTAACCGCCATCTTACGCATTAGAACCCCATCCCGTATTGCATACGCCGGAAATATTTGTGGCGATCTTGTTGTACCTGTAAACACCCTCTCGAACCAGGGGTCAGTCGTTATGCTGTCACCCCGTCTGAAGGAAATCAAACCAATCTGGGGACGAGAAAGAACGTCTGGGACAACGTTTAATGCGCCTTTTCGGTGCTCGATCTCAAAATCGTATTGGGATATTAGAGTAGCCCAACGAGCTAGTCGGCCACTTGGATTGTCTAGGGTAATGAGCCATTTTAGGGCAATGTGGTCTGTAATTATCTTGAACTTTATTCCATCGAGATAGCCGCGAAAGTGTTTAATAGATTCCAAAACCGAGAGCAGCTCCCGTTCTGTCGTTGAGTAATTGCGTTCCGCTTTTGAAAACAACCGTGAGTAATAGGCAATTGGATGCTCCTCTCCATTAATATTTTGGGCTAGAACCGAACCAAGACCAACCGAACTGGCATCACATTGCAACACGAAAGGCTTTGTAAAGTCTGGACATGCCATAACCGGAGAATCAATAAGGACCGTTTTTAATCGCTTAAACGCAGATTCAGACTCACTGGTCCAACTGATGGGATCTTTGCCTTTCTTTTTTCCGATAAGAGACGTTAAAGGCGCGATGATAGATGAGAAATTATCCACAAAACGTCTGTAGTATGAGCACATACCAATAAATGCCCGTAGAGATTTTGTCGTCGTAGGCGTCGGGAAATTACTAATCGCCTCTAACTTTTTTGGATCGGTCTGGAGCCCGCGTTCATTGACAATGTACCCCAAATATCTGAGTTCCGATTTGCAGAATTCACATTTCTTTAGATTGATAGATAGACCGGCCTCTCTTAAGCGATCGCGGACTTTGATGATTAGGTTTAGATGACTATCAAAATCGCGAGATACTAAAATTAAATCGTCCACGTAACCAAATACAAAGTCGTCTGATTCAGCTGAAAATTCATAGTTGACTATCATATCAGTTAGCCGTTGCATTTCTGACGCAGCATTCGTGAGCCCAAAAGGCATACGGACAAATTCAAATAACCCGCGTTGAGGAACAATGAATGCTGTACGTTCACAGCTGTCCTTGTCGGCGAGCGGAATCTGCCAGAAGGCGCTCCTAAGGTCAAGCGATGTGAGGTATCTGGCACCACGTAAGTTATCTAGGATGTCTTGGATTCGCGGAAGCGGGTAGGAATCGCGGATAGTAACACTGTTTAATTTCCTACTATCTACGCAGAATCTCACACTTCCGTCGCTTTTTGTCACCATTACAACTGGGCTTGCCCACGGTGACCGAGAAGGGAGTATGACCCCCATCGCAAGCATCTTATCAATCTCTTCATTGAGGACCTTCAATTTGACAGGAGACAGTGGGTAATAACGCTGACGAATAGGCGGTCCAGTTGTCTCGATTTTATGGGATAACCAAGATGTACATCCCAGACCTATCTTGTCAGAAGAGATGTCTTCCAGGGTGTTTATAACGGACTGGAGTTTGAGTTCTTGATCGGCAGAAAGGACTCTTCTCGGATGTAAATATCGAGTATCACTAGCCTCGATGCGTCCGCTGACAGGAACGTGAGTAGACGGCACAAAAAGCTTACCGCTATTCTCACCTTCGAAAAACTGTTTGATGACCGATGTCAATCCGCACACATCCCAAAACTCCATTCCGAGGATAAATTGTGTAGGTAACTTCCTACCTACGAGACATGGGTGGGTAATAGACATTCCATGAAAAAAAATGGTAAGTTCTACTCCACCAAGAATCTCGATCGGTGAATTGTCCGCGGATACCACTACTGGCATTGTACCCGTGTAATAATTTAAACCCAAACCCCTAAGAAGTGAGAGGTCGATGAGAGACCTCATAGCACCAGAGTCTAAAAGAGCTTTAACAGGAATACCAGAAACAGAAACTTCGACAAATAATCTATTATCAAGAGAGTTGTTTATGACTATCGGCGACACCGAAGGATTGAGCGTGGCGCCGCCAACATCTAGTTTTTTTGTGGCGTGGGAGGGTTACAGTTGGAACAATTCCGGGTCACAGCACCTGCCCGCTTGCACTGAAAGCACACCACCCCTCGAACGTTTGGACACCCCCTATAGTCGTGTCCCAACATGTCACACTTAAGGCATGCTGGACTTAGGGCGTTAATCGGAGCCACTGTAGTAGCCGGAACCAGCTGTGGTTGGAATGATTCAAAATTTTTAGCTACCTCCAGCAAAGCGTCCATGTCTCTTATAATATTTGTGGCAAGACATGGGTGATATCGCTTGTGTAATCCGTATTTGACGATAGTAAATAAGTCGTCTTCACCGACTGGGGCACGTAATTTAGCATTAAGGTCACGGACCTGTATGACGAAATCGATAACGGTCTGAGTATCGGACTGTTTCAGTTCTCGCAGTTGACGTTCTGTTTTAAAATCAAAATCAACAATATCGAAGGTGCGCATAAAGGCTGACTTTAGCTCAACATACGAAAGCCTCGGATGGCGAATAGCGCGAAAATATTTCAGAGCGCTGCCGGAAAGTAGCTCGTGAAACCTCTGTACAACGTAGGATGGTTTAACGCCGCGCGCAATGCCCTCCTCTTCAACCCGACCGAAAAAATCGCGAACACAGCTCTCACCCGAAAAGGTAAGACACCATTTAGTCAGCGACTCTGGTTTCCATTGGTGACTCGTATACATCGGACACGGAGATGGTCCAGACTGCGGTGGTGGTTCCGCGAATTGACTTGAGTGCGCGTCACCGCTATCCATGGTTAGCACACGTGGATTCGGGTCAGCAAACGGATTTAGCGATCGGTGTGGAGTGTCGCCAATGGATCCTTCACCTTGATTTGACATTATAACACTACTGTTCTTGGGCACGAAACTAAGCGTTACAGTAAGGCCGTTTGACCGGACTCCCTCCCCTTTCTTTAACAAAAAAAAAATTAATATCGAAAGTTTATTTAATAATAAAAAACAGTTATTTTTTTAGTTCGGGCGCCAAATTTGTAGCAATTTTGGGAATAAATAAAAAATATAAATGCCACAAGATATATATATTGATATTTACAAGCCACGGAAATCAACCTTATTAAATAAAATGCCACGGAAATCAATTTTATAAAAATGCCACGGAAATCAATCTTATTAAATAAAAAATGGCTAAAGCCTACTGGTACCAGTGGGGATCGGCCAGGAGTGAAGGCTGCAAGTAATAAATATTTAACAGTGGTTTAAAGTATAAAAGATATAAAAAGGAAGACGTTGAGTAGATTGCCTAAAATTGGTAGGTAGGAAATAGGTTGGTCACTTCCCTTGAGAGAAGAGAGTGAGCTGCTTGGAGAAACAGGCCCAGGCCTATACCGGTTCCGGTCAGGCGGATTTCGGAGCCGCAACCAGGGATCTATGCCGGACACTGGTATGGCGTGCGCCGTGATCCGTGTCCAGAAAAAGTAGGAGCAATATGTTCTCCAAATAAAATGAAAAACTGCGGACGAAGAGAAGGGCCACGCTATAATAAAGTGATGAAATGAAAACCAATAAAATAATAAAATAGAGTATGGAACGGACTTACCCGCGACAAAAAGCGGTTCTCCTTATTTCTAAAGGGTCGGCTATTCACGTTAAAAAAACTTCCGTGATCCTGGATAAACCCGGTACTTGTTATAGTTGGGCAGAAATGGCAGAATTACTTTTATTTTGTGAAAAGATCAATTACTTTTTCACCATCACATCTAATTCCTTCTCACATTGACAGTTTTCACACCTTCATCTTTTTTTCATTCTTTTGGCAGTTGTCAAAGCAAATCAAAGAATTCACTTGTAAAGAAAAAAGGTTTCTCCTAAAGCGTTATGCTGCAAAATATACTAAAATAAATGGAGGAAAAATGTGTAAAACTTAAAAATGTGATTATAAAAACAGATTTTAGGTCTTAAATGAGGTTTAAACAATAGTGATAGTAATGAACTTTGACACCTACAATTTCAGGGATCCCTGTTTGCGTGTAATAAAATTGGAGCTTCGGGGACCACGGGGATCAAACGCCATCTTGAAAAGTATGTCTTTTTTGGTTTTTCTGTTTTTCTCGAAATATCTGGGTTAAATGTGAATACTGTGTATAGCGAAACAAAAGCTTATTAAGTTCTACACAAAAAAGGTATAAAACACTATGTTCCTAAAACGGAGCTTTCTTCTAGAAATATGGCTCAGAAGTCAAAAGGTTATACTTAATCATCTCCTACTAAAATTTTATTTTAAGACGGGTCAGAAAAAAATACTTGGATAATTTTTTTACCAACTTTTGGAACACAAAAACATTATCTACCCAACCATGAAAAAAAATGTGTGGAAACTTGTAAAAGCTTCCCTTGTAACTTGTAAGCCCTATTTCTAGAAAAAGGCTTCGTTTTTGGGACATGGTGTTGTATTACTTTTTAGTGTGGAATTTAATAAGCTTTCGTTTCGCTATACACAGTATTCACATTAAACCCAGATATTCCGAGAAAAAAAGAAAAACAAAAAAAGACATACTTTTCAAGATGGCGTTTGATCCACGTGGTCCCCGAAGCTCCAATTTTATGACACGCAAACAGGGATCCCCGAAATTGTAGGTGTCAAATTTCATTACTGTCACTATTGTTTAAACGCCATTTTATTTATTTAATCGTATGGCATATGGTGATAATTGTGAAATAGAAACAGTGTAAGTGTTGTAAGTTATTAAAGATCTACACATAGACCAGTCAGCCACTTTATGGCTTCGTCGCTCAGGGTGATCAGGTCTTCGGGAGGGCCGGTAACATAACGCGTTATAGGACAGTCATGAATGATGTGCTGGATGGTTTGTGCTTCCGCACCGCAGCCACAGGCCGGGGAATCCACCCACCCACATCGGTGTTTGTAGTAGGCGCATCGACCATGACCAGTACGCAGTCTCTTAAGTTTGCACCAATCTCGTCTAGGAAGGTCCGATCCCATTATTCTGGAGCCAGGCGTGATATCAGAGCCTAGTTTGCCCGCCATTAACAAGTCACACGATTTTGCCCACTCGCGTTTGAGATTAAATTGAGCATCGGCTAGGTTTTTGGCGATGTTACATGAGGGATTCCTGGATTTGAGCCGTTGCTTGTTTGGCTCTTAAAACTCTGCATAACATGGTAGGTTAGGGGTCTTTTGGATCTTGGACACTTCCCGAAGCAAGGCGTCCTTCCTCCTGAGTTCTGGCGGGGCAATCCGTGACAGCACGGGGAGCCAGTGGCAAGGCGTAGATTGGAGCGTCCCGGATACGACTCGCATGGCTTTGTTCAGCTCGACATCTACTCTGGAGGCATGAGCACTACCTAGCCACGCCGCGGCACAGTATTCTGCTGTTGAAAACACCAAAGAGAGCGCTGATGTTCGCAACACTTCGGCACTTGCTCCCCAAGAGGTGCCACTTCGTTTTTGCACGATGTTGTTGCGACTCTGGAGTTTGCGAGCTGTGTTGGAGAGGTGTTGTTTGAACGTCATGGAGCGGAAACCCCATTTAAGACCTAAAATCTGTTTTTATAGTCACATTTTTAAGTTTTACACATTTTGCCTCCATTTATTTTAGTAAATTTGTATTGCATAGCACTCGTGTACCAATTATGGATCTACTGATGTCTATTTTATTGAAATCCACTCAATAGTTTAGGCGCTAGAAGTAAAAATATGATTTACTATTCGGCGCCCTCTCAAGGCAGCTATATTGATTTTTCTTTAATAAAACAGATGTAAACAGGTTGTGAAGGGCAAGAGGAAACTACCAATATGTCGTTTTAAAAAATCCGTATAGTATCCTGAGCTACAGGGTGTACTGATTTTCAGTATTTAAACCCATAACCCTACTTTCTGTTTAAGTCGCAGTCGAGTAAAATGTTGATATTGGAGTAGAACGTGTACAAATGTATAGACAAAAGTGGAATTCATATTCCTCCAAGTTTCATATTAAGAGAATATCCCCTGAAAGGGTATAAGCGCTAAATCTGGATTCAGCTATTATTTTCTATAACAAGATGTATTTTTTCCGCAAAGTTATCTAGGACTTTTTGGTGTAGAATTTAATAAGCTTTAATGTTGCCTTACACTATATTTTCATACAGAACGTATATTTAGAGTAAAACGCAAATTTCTCCAGGATGGTACACATTTTCCAAGATGGCTGCGATTCCTCGAGGTCCCCAAATGTCAAATAGTGTGGACATGAAAAAGAGACCTTTAATTAACATACATACCAAATTTCATATCTTTGGAAGGATTTCGAGGTGAGACTTAATCTGGGTGTACTAATACGTCTCTGACTAAATCCGAAGAAGAAGTCGAGCGTTTGCTGAAATCATTAGATTGTGACATGAGAGCGGGTCCGAACAGAATTATTTCTCAAGTTGTCTTGAAACATTTAACTTTACCATAACTATAATTTATAATATGTCCTTAGCTGTAGGAATATTTCCGGAACTCTGGAAACTTGCACACATAATTCCTATCCATCAGAAGGGTGATTTATCAGATGTTGCAAACTATAGGCCTGCATCAATATTATCTGCTTGTGTTAAAGTACTCGAGTCTTTTGTAGGCTGCTGGTGCATTGTCATTGCTGTCTCCAAAACAACACGGTTTTCTGCCCAACCGCTCTGCGACTACCAATCTGATAGAGTACGTGAATGACATAGTCACAGCTCTTGACAACAAACGGGAGGTACATGCGATTTACACCGATTTAAGCAAGACGTTTAATCTTATTAATCATGACATACTCGTTGGCGAGCTCAGAGTGCGTAGCCAACGTGCCAATCGTTAACGCTTCGTAGCGTATCGTAGTCATCTCTCTCCATCACTCTTCCCGACTAGCGCGACAGTGACAGTTGCGTTTCGTTCGCTATGGAGCGTTAACGATTACAAGTTGGCTACGCACCCAGGCATGCCGGGATACACGGTTCGCTACTGAGATAGTGTGTCTCGTATTTGCAAAATCGATCGCAATTGGTTACTCTAAGAGGCTTCAAATCCACGGTAAGAACTCTTCTTTCTGGAGTACCGCAGGGGTCGCATGTAGGGCCTCTATTTTTCTTGGTATTTATAAATGACTTAACCCTAGACCTTGAATGTCGCTTTCAACAATACGCCGACGAATTAAGTTAAAACTCTATAATATATTTAAGAGCCTTGAAGATGTGGCCAACTTACAGAATTACATATCTTGCGTCCATCACTGGTGCACACGTAATGGCATGGTCCTAAATGCTAGTAAGTTCAACACCCTCTGCAAATGGGCGCACGATGTCGGTTTAGTAATTAACGCCCAAAAGACCAAGATAATGCATATTCGTTCAGCTCACAATAAAACTACTCATAATATTACTGTATTTGCACACCAACATAGCTGCCTGCACCAGCATAATATCACAACGTGTAACTGTGAAAAAATTGAAGTGGTCACAGAGCACATGTACCTTGGGTTAATAATCGACCACAGATTCAACTGGGGACCGCACATTAATTATGTATGCGATAAGTTGAGAGCCATCCTAAGTAAAATGTCAACATTAAGATATAAGTTACCGTACAAAACCCTACGTATGTTGTACTTAGACCTTGCTGACTCTGTGATCGGTTACGCTCTGAGTACTTATGGTAAAACCTATAAAACCTATATAGAAAAAATACCTATATATAACTTACAAATAAGATTATTGAAGACACTTGTACCTAAGCATATCAAAAAAAAATAAGTATGAAACAGACTATTCCCAACTTTTCAAATACTGTAATATACTCCCAGTTCAAAATATGTGTAAACTAGCCATACTAACAGAAGAATATCACCATGTTACTTAACTAAAAGAAGACAAAAGATGTACAAAACTAAGAAGTCTACAGAACCAAAACAAATATTGTATACCCAAATATAACAACATATATGGCACTAGGCTGTACACATATATATTACCTAAAATATTGAATGATCTGCCAGAAGTTGTTTGTGCTAAATACTTAAATGGTAAACATATAAAAAAAGTCGTTAAAATGCACTTATTAAAAACTAACGACACAAGCTATGTATACTAAGAATCATACTTATGATAAGATATAGGATATAATATTGTTTTTCTTTATATTATTCTCGAACTCCCCATCGGCACACAAACCTCCATAAGGTTTTGCCTACGATGGGTCTTGTAATAATCTAACAAACTGTAATTTGTTTCCTTATTCAATAAATTAAAAAAAAAAGTACTTCCAAATCAGCTGCACCAAAAAGCTGACACCTTCTTCTGCGACATATTTGGTACGAAGATCGACGAGGTACTCGTAGATTAGATTGTATCCGTGTATAATTGGATTGTTTCCGCTTGTATTTCGGATTTATATTTTTCAACTGTGCTTTTTGTTTCTTTTGTGAACTGGAACATAATTGGGCGACAAAACGCAGTTGATAAGGGTCTATCATTCTCCCATACAGTTTCACAGCACCATCAAAATATTAATTTTAGCGGCAGCAAACTAGCTAGATAAACGCTAGAATGTGTGGGTTTTTTGCATGTTTTCGGGATGTGGACTTGTCGATTTTAATTTTAACGTACATAATTGAAGACGACCCTGGCCCTGGATGGCCGATTGAAGTCACATCGTCGGATATCGTTTTTTGAATCTGGTGACAATCCTACCCACATATTGGAACGAATTATGACTGGAGATGAGACTTGGGTTCATAATTTTGAACCTGAGTCGAAACAAGAGTCTATGCAGTGGCCTAAGAAGGGTGCACCACCTCCGAAGAATTTCAGGATATCAGAATCGTCCGGAAAGATGATTGCTACGATTTTTTTGGATTCAAAAGGAATTCTCATGATCGACTACAAGGACAAGGGTGTTACCATAACCGGAACATATGATGCAATGCTATTAGAAAGTAAGTTTTAACAAAAAAAAAGTAATCGATGAGTACTGAGAGATGACTAAAATAGTTATTTACGATACAAGGTCGGAAAAGAGGAAATTCGAAACGAGTGGCGATAAATTAAAACACGACCGCAGGGAGTGTTTTAAATCGACACGAGTTGCGAATTACCTATTCGCACGTGTACTGTACAACGTTTTACAGTACATATGGCCGTTTAAACTTTCGACATATGCACGAAAAGTGCTCTTTTACGCACTAATGCGAGAAAGTAGCACCATATGTACTGTAAATAACTATTATTGACTGTATGGCGGGTTGGCCGACTTGGGCGACCTGCCCATAGAACATTTTTTATTTTGGCGTCAAAAAATTTTTCTTCTACTTTTTCCTAATCAAAACAGGATACCGAATATTCCCTAATATGTATATTATTAAAAAATTGTAAATTAAATTCAATAAAACTTACCGACAGAGTAATGATCTTGTCGAACAGCATTATTGGAGGCATGTGGAAATCAAACACGAAATACTGAAATAAAAGTAAAATGTTAGTGTTGGATAAATTAAACCTAGATATGACTCGGTACAGTAGGTAGGTATTCGTTGTCTGTTTCAATTACAATTGTTATTGTTATGAGAACTGCACAACATACGTTAAAATTAGAAGAAACAATTAAACAAGCATGCAAACGAACGAACTTGCCTGGAGTTTACTATGTACACGCCAAGTGAGTAACTAAGTTTATCCCGTTCAGATAGATCAGGTTTTATAGCATATACATACACAATTTCGTAGCATATACTTAAAACAAAGAAATTACTCACAGGTTTAAATATTGACATACGTATGAGTACACGACAGGCATTCGTGGCGGCAGGAATCATAAATAAATCCACCTGGGCAAATATTTACTCAGGATTAAGCATTATGTCAGAGCGAGTACATATCATAAATTACGCAGAGTTGAGAGTGAATTTTAAACGAGCCTCGGGTTATTCCTGCGTGCGAACTGTTTTCATACAAGGTAACTAAATGGGTTTCACAAAAGGGCTTTTCACAAAGGGTGCGCAATTCCGTTTCCGCAGTGCTGAAATAGGTTTGGTTATTTGACATTATCGATGCCAATCTATTTTTAGGAACGTGGAAATAGGAGCCAGAACATAGGCATGAACAACACTGACTGTGGGTTCGTAACAGAACGACGTCATCATGTAAGGACGTTGTCTTTTTTACCCCATTACCCCATTCGCCCCAGGTTCGGATATGTAATATTTCGAGTCTCTTCTTACATTTTCACATCATTGTTTTTACTTATTAATATCAAGTTATATGGGAAGTATGGTAGAACTTACTATTTATAACTTGCTTAAAACTTAACACTTATTAAGCTTAAATCTTACTAAAAATATTGTTTTGCAAAGCTCGCTTAAAACTCATTATAAATGGGTTTTTATTAATATACGGGAGTGAACGTTCTAAGCTTACCTACTAATTGCTTTATGTTTTCATAATTTTATAGGGTCTCGTCGTTAACGTATTCTGACTTGCAAAATAATACATAAGACAGACAGGTATACCTTCCCTGCGCCTAGGACATATTATTATAGGTGTTTTTGAAGCCCCCTTTCCTCTCGGGAACATTATGAAGGCAATGAAGCGTACCCTTGGTAAAACAAAGCCACATCTGCAAAATCTCTACTTTCCAGGAGAGAGGTTTCAAGATTGCGCGAGTGAACTTTGAGGATAACTTACGGCAATTAAATGAAATTCCTTAAAATTTTGTAGGTATGTGTACTTGTGTAAATGCAACTAATTGGTTGCGTTATATTCCTTTTTATTTAATGTATTATTTTTTTAAATCGCACGTCGGATGTGCACATACGACAATCGAATGTGCATATATGGCATTGTTTTACCAAGCATCAGCTAACGCATGTGCTGATCCGTCGTTATTCAACGTACGATTACGAAACGTATGTGCACATGTGTATTTATTTTATGAAGCACCCTATGAGTCATGTTATCACGTTTTATCACAATATCAAGGTAATATACTTAACATGATCTTTAAAGCATTTTTATTAATATGCCAAAAATCAGATCATGATCATGCGACTGGCAATTTTACTGAAAAAAATAATACCCAAACAGCTGTATGCGCACATACAATTGTCTTGCACAAGACTATCTTATAACATTTAAAAGTACTCGCCATTTAATCTTTAATTTTTCGCATCAATATTATGCCAACTTTGATCTAATGCGCGACACTTGCTCCGGTAACACTGACGCAACGAATTTTACGACGGCGCACACCACGCACAGCGACGAGCTATGACATTATTTTACGTCCACTGACTACTTACGTCGTTTTTCAAGTAAAATATCTCAGAAACTAAAAAAGTTAATAATAAAATTCTTGCAGTATAGTGTAGAAGGTAAATTATTAAGGCTATTTCCGTAATAAAACCATTTTGACATATAGTCACATGTTGCATTATTTTACCAAGGGTACAAAAGTAGGTAATGTAACCTTTGCAGTAGCGGTGCGGTGCTAATGTGTTACGTTAATCCTGAATTTTAGGCAACCTCACCTCGTTGTAATAAGGGCAGTTGGTGCTCTCCTTGACGCTGGTGTACTTGCGGCTGTCGCCGACCTGCACGCACACGACCGGGTCCATGTTGAGGCCGGCCAGCTGCCGCGCCTCGATCACCGTCACGCACACCTGGAAGTCGGCGGCCTTCAGCGCCGAGGCTCCCGGCGTGTCCAGAGCGCTGCGACTACATTCAAGCCAAACGAAATTTCATCTCATTTCAACTTCATTCGCTCGTACATTTTGTAAAATAGGTATCAATAAATATAAGTAAGCACGCATGTTTCGTGCGCGAGAATGGATTAATGTGCTACGGCTACGACAAGAAGGCGTAGTAATCAGTAGCAAAACTCCTCATCAATGGTCATTACTTATTTATTGTAACCACCCAATCAAGACAAAGGACATTAAGGTAGAGACTTCAATATTTTAACTATAAAAACTCCCGTGAGTAAATAAATTGACGACCGCTCTGGCCTGGTGGGTGAGTGACCCTGTCTTTGAAGCCGATGATCCTGGATTCGAATCTCGGTAAGGGCATTTATTTGTGTGATGAACACAAATATTTGTTTCTGAGTTATGGGTGTTTTCTATGTATATAAGTATGTGTTTAATGTTTATCTATTGTATGTATATCGTCGCCTAGCAGCCATAGCTTTGCTTAGTTTGGGGCTAGGTTGATCTGTGTAAGATGTCCCCTGATATTTATTTATTTATTTAAATAAATATTAGGGGACATCTTACAGAACAACCAAGCCCCAAACTAAGCAAAGCTTGTACTATGGGTGGTAGGCGACGATATAGATAAATACATATTTTTGGGTGATTTTCTGTAAAGTCGTTTGCAGCCTGTATAAAGTTCCCCGATTAAATTATTTTGTTCTTATTTAAAAAAAACTTCTAAGGTCTAGAAAAATAACAGTTAAATAAATGATAATAAAATTAAAATAAACTATCCAGTTACATATCATCTTAGAATAGTGAGGTAGAGGTCACTCCTCGTAACTTATTAAAAAATAGTGCAGGTATATACATTTTCTTGAGTTTTGGGGTGTCGGTGGGCGAGCGCGTGTCGCCCAGGAGCTCGTCGGAGGACACGGAGGTCTGGCTGGACGGGCGCTCGGGCTCGGGCGCGGGCTCAAGCAGGCCGCGCTCCTCATCGGCGCCGGCGCCGGCGCCGCGCGCCCGGCCGCGCGCGCCCAGCCGCATCAGGCTGCGCACGCTCTTGAACGTCGACGGTCTTTTACGATCGCACTCCGCTATACTCACTACCTTCTCTGAACCCATGGAGAACCCCCGCCTGTAAAAGACCTAGACATAAGTGCGTACAGAATACAAATGGAATTGTTAAACCGAAATGGGTACTATACTTAGATAGTTGGTACCTACTATTAGAAAAGTTGTGGTGGACATGGACTTGGAAAATTAAAAATGAATTGGTTTTTATGGTTTTTCCGTAGGCCGAGCACATGATTGGCGCGACAGTATCTCGCCGCGAGATAGACTACCAGTCCTTTACTAACTGTATGAATTAAAGAGGGACGGGTAGTCTATGTCGCGGCGTGATACTTTCGCGCCAATCATGTGCTAGCCCGGCTGGAAGACAAGCTATCACGTTTTAGTTTTTCATACATGGTCGGCCGACTCTTTAATTAGGTAAACAATATTTTTGTTACGATATTAGCTATGTATGTATATGGATGGACTCACCTGAGTATACGTTTGCCCACAGTCTTCAACTTACGGGCTCGAGACTCGTCGCCCGAGTCTATATCGAGAATGGTTTCCTTCTTCTGTAAAGAGCGTTCCAACATGTCTATGTGACGCTGGATATGCCCCAAGGCGTTTTCCTCGTCTAGGTCGGAATTGGCAGAGCTGTTTGCGGAGCCGGTTAGCGAATCGTGCGCGGAGCTGTGCGCGACCGCGTGCATGAAGCCGACGTCGCTGGTGCGGCTGACGGCGTCATCACTGAGCCCCGCCATCGGCTCCACAGGCGCCGAATACAATACCTCCATATCCACGAACACCTACGAGTGTTCATAAATATGAAATTATCTTAATGTTTGCAAACATGTATGATTATCATACTGTTTAGCTGAATACAAAATCTTTTTTATCTGTTTGTATGTATAAAATTATAAGTTTAAATTAATAAAGTGGGGACAGATGGGAACCCTAACAATTTGTTTATTGCACATTGAGTTCATACATAATGTTCAGGATATCTCAAACGATCTTTTAGTTTTATTTTTAAAATATCTGACAAGTGACACATGGTTTGCCGCGGTTTTGGACAATAATGACATTGACAGGAGATTAAGTTAAGACAGAGAGAAAAACGCAAGCTGTTGGATAAGAGATTTGTATTGTTTAAATTATTGAAAACTCAAAAATAAATAATCTATTGTAAACTAATTTGGAGCCCAATCTTTTGACTAGCCAAAATTTAACAACATAACCGGCACGCTTCTCCACTATATTTACAATAGGCCCTACGCCTGTTGGGACTTTAGGACCAATTTACAGTTATCTATTTGTACCCGTGAATGGGTTCTAGCAGGTGTATTAAACTTCTTCAAAGGGCCTCCACGTGTTGGCTCTGTATCCCTACGCACGGCTATAAAATGACCGGGATGTGTGTGTGTGTGTGTGTGTATACCCGCGAGTTCTGTTTCAGGTATTGTATGAAAGGTTTGGCAAGGTCCTCCCCCCCCCCCCCACCCCCCACCGGCAGAAGCTGTCGCATCGCATTTATATTTCGTTATAGTGGCGAATTGGTGATCATAACTTCCACAATCCTTCTTCCTACCCTTATCCCACGTTATGTGGGGTCGGTACAACATGTTTTTCTCTTCCATTCTTCTCTATCTTTCGTCACCTCAGCACTCACTCCTTTCTTTCTCATATCCTCTTTCACACAATCCATCCATCGCTTTTTGGGTCTACCATACGCTCTCCGTCCATCAACATTCATCCCTAACATTCTTTTGCCTATATGGCATTCATCCCTCCTCATCACATGCCCATACCACGCTAACCTACTACTTCTTATCTTCTCCGTTACTGGTGTTACTTTCAAATGATACATGATATTTCAAATAAACTAAATATAGACATCATTATTAAATACGTCCTTGGCTTATTTATTACTAATAAAGACATCCTTATTAACCCTAAACTCGACATAGTATCTAATAATGCACATTTCTTTTGAAAAAATCTGGCGGGTAGTAGCAAATATTTTAAATTCTTTTTTTGTTATTAAGTGGTAGATAAACTTATAACCTTACGGTCAAAATACGCATTTTAGTTTTCTGGCAACACTATTTCACAGTAGCTAGCAAGATGGTGGACCGAGCGCGTGCGGCTTCGAGGTTCAAGGTGATTATATATTATAACTCCTTATTTTATTAATTTGGCAGGTAGCAAACGGTTTTATTTTATACTCTAATAATTGATCTATCTACTTTTAGTGTTATTCGATAGAAATACATTACTCTTCAAAGTAAAACATTAACGTCTTTCTTGATGTATTTTTGAATGCACATTGTCAGCTTACCATATATTTACTTCAATTTCGTCGTGTGCATTTATAGATACATTGCAGAGTTTCGTATATTACTAGTTATCTTTAATCTATGCATTTAAGTCCACATGGCCAATAGAATAGTAGTATAAATAAACATTTTTGATGAACAAAAATCTATTTATCACTACATAGTATTAAACAAAGTCGCTTTCCGCTGTTTGTCCCTACGTATGCGTAGATCTTTAAAACTCCGCAACGGATTTTGAATCGGTTTTCACCTATCAGTAGAGTAATTCTTGAGAAAGGTTGTAGTGTATAATTTGTAAAGGTTTTGTGTAACCCGTGCCAAGCCGGGGCTAGTTTTTTTTAGTGGTTTGCAGCCAATCACAAGATCTAAAAGAATTATGAACCCTTGAAGACATATTTCGCTGATGACCTGTGCTTACTCGCCACGACACAAGACCACCTGGCCGATGCTGCAGCGAGAGAAGGATTGCGCTGATTGCGTATCAACTGTGCTAAAACAAGAGCTATGCGACACGCCCCGAATGCAACGCCAATCCTAGTAAACGGGGAGCTGGTTAAGCAAGTAACAAACTTCACACATCTGGGAAGTGTTATGGACCCCCTGGGAGGTGCAGAAGCGGATGTTAAAGCTCGCACCAATAAAGCCCGCGCCGCACATGCGCAGTTAAAACGCGTATGGACTTCTACAGTCATCATTTGACCGGACAAAACACTTTAGCTAAGGAGATACTTCTGCCGAAATGTCGCTGGATAGGATATGTTTTACGAAGGCCAAACAACCACCTATCCAAGCAAGGGTTAGAATATTCCCAGAAAAATAGGCAAGGTCCACCACGTACGTACCACCTGGAGGCGCACAGTGGAAAAGGAGGCTTTACCAGTTGGCCTCGGCTGGGCGGAGCTGGAGGAGGCCGCGCTGGATCGCAAATAATGAAAATCCCTTCTGAGAGCCCTATAATGCCTCTGATGAGGGATAAAAAGATACCATCATCATCATAAATATATTTATATTACAACATCTCACCAGCAGGCAAAGTATCCTTAAAGATACGCACATATTTTTAATTATAATCTAGAACACTCGGCAATGTATCTAATAGGATTCATGCCATAAATACAAATATATAAATGAAATATATTTTTTTTCTATTTTTTATATGTATTTTGATTGATAAGGAATTAAAAAAACAAAAAAAAAAACGTACACATATCCTTGCCAACTTTAGGGTTAAATATGGCTTTCGGTTTGAATGTCTTTATGTGTTTTACCAAGTGTACCTACACCTTGTCAATAATTGTTATTAATTGTATTTATAATTCTATTTTTTTTTTTAAGTATAAAATAGCGTATAAAGTAGCGTTAAAGGTACCTAACCAACTAAGTACTTACTTTTTAGGGTTCCGTACCCAAAGGGTAGAAACGGGACCCTATTACTAAGACTCCGCTGTCTGTCTATCTGTCTGTCTGTCACCAGTCTGTATCTCATGAACCGTGATAGCTAGTCAGTTGAAATTTTCACAGATGATGTATTTCTGTTGCCGCTATAACAACAAATACTAAAAAGTACGAAACCCTCGGTGGGCGAGTAAGGCTCGCACTTGGCCGGTTTTTTAATAAATCTGTGTAGCGTAAATTAGTAGGTATAGCAAGCGCTGAAAGTTGTAGGTACGAGTAATCTAATTCCCCGTTAATTACAGCGCAGCACGCTCGAACAGCTTTCACGCAAAACAACACTCAAGGTTAAAGTATTTCAATTCTTTAAAAATTGTGCACATTTACTCCCATACCATAGGTGAGGTACCTTTGGTAGAAGAGCCGGCAGTAATATTTCGAACCAACTTGATACCGCGATAAGATGCACAATGGTTTGCCATAAAAATGATGCTAAGTCCGAATTTGATAGTCTGCCACGGCGGAACTTGCCGAAAGTACAAAAAAGATAGCCACTTCCGGTGCGAAAAAGGGGGGGTCATTTAACCCATCTGATACTGAAATAATAGTTATGGCATCAGTTAGAAATTTACTGGTAGATACAGACAAGCGAAATCTGCCAATATGTTTCCTGCCGGAAGTGCTTGGCAGACGCTCTCAAAGGTGACCATCGGGACCCCTAAATTAACCCATCTGATACCAGCATGAAACCAATTCCAGTCGGTAGATATGAACCTTTTAATTATTGCAGGCTTATGATTTATTACCTAATGCTTATATTTGTATATTTTTATGTCATTAATAACATATATTTCACATTTATTAATATACACAATATAATTTGGGCATTAATTTAATACCTGCTTACGGCTTTGTACTTCTTTGTTTGCCTTATAAAGGTGCTAACAAGTTAGCTACCGATATCTTTACAGTTGATAGTACTCGGCTCCTGAAGTATATGTAAATATGAAACATTATAGGTTTTATGATGTTATTTTGAGAAAATTGGAAAACAAATATGCTTTGTAAAAAAACTCTGTTAATGAGATAATTAAATGAGACCTCATTGAACAGATTCTAAAACCTCTTTTAAATATAAAACTTAACTGGCCACTTCACGTTTATAAATCAAATGACACGTTGACAATAACATTTAAGACAAACAAGCAGTTAAATACATGATGATTATTTTTTAGATATAATTATAGTTCATTTATTTTCTTCGGTAAATAAAATAAAAATTATGAGAAATTTTCTTATTTTTTATTCAAAGTTAATTGTTCTAGTGTAAAGTACCATCTCGTAAAATTTCTGTAGCTAATTTGTTAGCACCTTATATATAAATAATAAAATAATTTCAAATTACAATATCCTTTATTTACCAAAATTAACAAAATTATTATTATGACATACTTTTTGTAAACGGGTGTGAAAAGACAGGATTTTCAACGTCAAGGACGATTTATACCAATAATCCAAATATGAACATTTTACATCATTTTTTGAGTCCCTTGTTAGTTTTTCAATTGTGATGACTCAGGAATAAATGAATTCTCAAAAAAGTGGCATCGGCAGGTTAAAGTTAAACCAAAAATATTTTTTGTACTTTTTTTCACTTTTAAGGTGGTTCGATTTTCATACAAAATTCAATCTGCTTTAATTAAGGCACTACACACTATTACTACACAAATATTTGCTCATTTATCTACTTTTGAATATTCGTTTGCGCTAAATTAATAGAAAAACTTTGTTTCATACAGAAATCATACATAAATCAACGTAATTTTTTCATCAATTTTACGTATGTGTGTGTCACAAATGTCGTGTACAAATACGTTGCGTGCGGCGTTGCCACTCTATGACGTTGGCGACGTTGCCTGGCCGACCTGGCAGGATTTGCAGTGCCGTCATGTTTAGTGCATTTTTATTTGACAGTGTTGACACTGACACATAGGGTCATGTTTATTGTGACATCAATTTGTTTGTATAAATTGAAAATGATAGCAACGTCTAAATCAAGTTACAAAAATCATCAGTGTTCTGGTCCGCGAAAATCCAGAAAAATTCAGACTCAATTGAAGCGGAATTCATGATGGTGAAGTTTCGTAAGGTAGGTACAGTTTCATTCCTTCATTGTACATTGTAATTTTCTCGTGCCGATCTTTTTAGAAAATAATTCTCACTTCTTCCGTAATGGTAGATATAAGCAGTGAACAATACCTATATAATGTAATTATTACTGTTTTGGTTGCCGAATAGTCAATGTGTCACTAACTCTAGGTTTTTTTAGGTATTGTGCAAAATGAAGAGGCATTCTTGGAAATAAAATGTTTTCCTTCATTAGCCAGAAAAAATCAGGACATCCTCACTGCAATAAAGTAAAATAAAACATTTCCTGGAGATGAAAATTATGGAATATATTATGGGTAAGTAAATGATAACTTTATTAGAATCCATATTGTTGCATCATCTTTCTTTCTATAACATTAGAGAATTTGTGCTATCATGATATTATTTTTCTTTCAGGTACAGGGACAACTACGGATAACAAATATGAAAAAATGTTATTTCATTTGTTGTGTGAATCCATCTACACCAACAAGACATCCACTGCTGGACATAGGCCTCCCCAGGGATCTCCACAACGACTGGTCTTGCAAGACCGGCCAAAATATCGAGAAATAAATAATATAAATAAACATGATAAATATCCCGTTTTCTATAATAGTTATAATTAGAAGGCCGTGCAATGTTGTTACTCACTGTACCTACTTGAATAAAAAAAAAAATATAAAAAGTTTTAATTTTATTTTACAATTACTACTTTATTATTAGTACATTACGATACAAGTGCGAAAAGTAGGAAATTGGCAACGAGTGGCGATAAATTGAAACACGACCGAAGGAAGTGTTTTAATCGACACGAGTTGCGAATTACCTTTTCGCACGTGTATTGTACAACGTTTTACAGTAGGTACATAATTATGGCCCTTTACATTTTCGACATATGCACGTATTGTACTAATTACCGCACTAGGGCGGTAACGTATATGTAGCACCATATGTACTAAAAAGTATTTTACAGTACATATGGTGCATCTTTCTCGCCCTAGTGCGTAAAGAGCACTTTTCATGCATATGTCGAAAGTTTAAAGGGCCATACATATGTACTGTAAAACGTTGTACGATACACGTGCGAATAGGTAATTCGCAACTCGTGTCGATTTAAAACACTCTCTGTCGCCACTCTTTTCGAATTTTCTCTTTTCCGCACTTGTATCGTAAATAACTATTTCAAACTGCAAGGGTACGATGATAGATCTCAATTCAATATAATTTTGCAACATTTGGCATTATTAGGTTATAAATTGTATGGAGATGAAATATATCATCGTACCCTTCCAGTTTGAAAAATGCTATAGAGGCTGGGCAGTAAGGGATTGCTTTACTTGGACGTAGTTACGCGAAAACGTTCCAACCCACAAGTCACTCGAAAATGAGTTACCATAACCAGGGTACTATTTTTGACATATTACATCATGTGCACACAAAGATGCTAGTATTTGTAGGTTAGTTTCATCAATAAAGTTTGACCCAAATGTTCCAACCCACCATTATGCCAAGGACGTGTACTCAAAATAAAGTAAAAACATTACATGCATACTGAAACATATTGTTAAAAACTCTTAATAGAATAACATATCGTTATAATGTTCCACTTGTCCTGGAACATTATACTAAATTCATAAAACGCACATTTAATTGTTTCTTAAATGATCCATGTGGGTTGGAACGTTTTTGCAAAATCTTTATACATTTTTTATTCCTGCAAAAATGTTCCATGTAATTTGAAACCTTTTAGATTAATCCATACTGTTTTTTTTAGCTGCGAAGACTGTTCTAAATAAATTGGAACGTTTTATTATAATATATTATTTTCTAATTTTTTGCTATAAACGATCCACATATACTTGATCCATTTTTGCTATTAAATATGTTCGAAAAAAAAAATATTTTTTACCAAAATAAATAACTATGGTATATTTAAGTTTATGTATTTAGTCAAAAGAATCAATGGACTATTTACAATAACACCTTTATTGTAAATAGTCCATTGATTCTGATGTTGATGGGTTTGGTGGAGTTCCGGACTTCGAGATCATAGAATACGATGATGATTGAATGTTTAATATAAGTTTTTGATATCTTTTGGAACCATATCAGCTAATTTTTGGCATAGGTTCTAAGCTCAAAAGATCACATCCTATTTTTTTTGTAATACATTTTCAATTTTTTTTTGTTTTTGTATGTTCCTCATTGTTATTTATTATTTTACATATTAAATTTATTTTAGATATATATTTATAAAATAATACACTTAAATTCGTTTTGGAACGTTTATGCATAATTGCTATTTAACAAGGTTCATACAAAATTAAATTTAGCAAAAACGTTTCAAACTCGTTTTACCTATTTATATGCCCCTTGTATTATGTATTTACAAAAAATATGCATATCATTCAATAACCAGTTTGGCATTCCACAGTAAAACCAATAGTATTTGCCTGAAATAATTACAGGGAAAAAGTGTACCGCTAAAACACAAAATTGCGTTTATCTCAAAATGGGGTCGCTGTGGGTTGGAACGTTTTCGCGTAACTACGTCCACTTGTAGAACTATATTTAGCGCTTTAAAAAAAAACTGATACCTGACACTTACAAACCTGGACTTCCTTGGGCTAGTGCTACTAAGAATCGTCAGTATTCTCCATCCTTTCTGAGTTGGAAGAACCCAAAAAGGTGAGATTTGTGAAAGTCAGGTTTTCAATATATGTGGCGTTTTCAACCAAACGGGTACCTACTTATTGTTGTCATATTTCCATAAAGCTTCAAAATGAAATCAACCTAATCGACAACCGACAATGTGGTACCTTTTAGTTCAAAACGTCACATATTTTTATAAAACGTTATAAACTAATTTATTAATAATACTGAATATCTGGGAGAAAAAGAAAACATAAGTAAAAACTCAAAAATGCTCGTTTTCCCAGAGATAAGACCTAGCTAGATCGAACCCCTTACAGCAAATTTCATCGAAATCGTTAGAGCCGTTTCCGATATCACTGAAATATATTTCGGTTATATCGGAATCGGACAAGAATTCGAAGAATAAAAGGTATAAGAAACATAAGATAACACAAAAAGGACAAAAAAAAGTACCCCTGACGTACCAGTCTCGAACCCGAATCCTCTTGCACGTATTTCCACGAACATACCGCAACGCCATTGCAGCATACTTACACTGCATGAAATTGTCTACTACAAGCATCGCGGAAACACTGTTTGCATGTGTGAGTAATAGTAGGAAATAGCATGACAGAAACACTCTGTCGACTTTAAAAGTGTTTTTTGCACTAATGAAGTATTCAATGTTTATTATAATAGTTCAATATTTATGTAAAGAGTGCGCTAAACATACTTTTAAGTATACAGATACCGACACTATTCCACAAAAAAATAAAACCTGAAAATTTGCGAAAGTGACGCCATCTAGCGGGGTTTAAGCTTTGGGTAACCTAGTCGAACCACCTTAAGAATGAAAAATATTTTCTAATATTTCAAGTACTCCAAATTTCGAAGAGGCCACGAAATGTTAATAAAAATGAAGAAGTTATGGCAAGTCGAAGTTTTGAGATACAAGTTACATGATCGGTGATTTTGTAGTATTGGAATGGTACGAGTACCTCAAAACGACTTTTATTTTCAGTTCTACATCTATCGGTGAACCCGAAGAGGACATTTAGGTTTTTTTGTTTACGAATGTTGTCACTTTAAATAAAAATAATTTCTATTTTTTATATTTTTTTGTAAATCAGCACCAGGAAAAAACTTTATTCAGGTTTTATTTGTTTATTTTTTATTTATTAAAATAAATTGGGTGATTTCTTTTCATATGAGACATTTTATATTAAAATCAGTGCACTTACTGCGGTTGAAGATTTGTAAGAGTGTGCATAATTGAACTTAAATATTTCGTGGAGAATGAAAGGTATCGGTGTCGCGTTTTTTTGTAATACTTTTTATATACTCAGTACTATATGTGTGTATATAACTATTCGTTCGTATCAATCGAGTAAAAAAAAAACTTAAGATGCCGTGTTTTGTCAAAAGTATTCAGTATATGTTTTTTGTGTATTTTTTATAAGTAATGTATATAATGAGCTTTTATTTGAGCAATTAAACATTGAAATCGGTCAAATAGTTTAGCTTGTAGAATTTTTTGAAATATATTTTGAAGAAATTTACACTCACATTCAAACTTTCATATTTCGTGAAGTATGAGAGGTATCGGTGTCGGGTTTTTTTTATAATACTTGTTATTTATTCAGTAATATATAGGTATACATGTATTAAACTGTTCGTGTTCCATACATTTTTTTTGAGTAATCAAGTACAAACTATCAATCGAGTAAAAAATAAAAATTTAAGATGCCGTTTTTTGTTGAAATTATTCAGTATATGTTTTTGAGTATTTTTTTAAAAGTAATGTATATAATGAGCTTTCATTTGAGATATTAAACATTTAAATCGGTTCATTAGTTTAGCTTGTAGAATTTTTTGAAATATTTTTTTAAAGAAGTGGCGCCATCTCTGTTCCTAAGGGGTGAAACTGCCGCTGCTGCGGGTCAAATCGCTCAGTTTGGTCCCTACTATCACTGTGCAAAGCGGCTTGCTTTTATCATGAAGTGCAGCATTTTGTTCATAACAAGTATGACTAGTTCGGCCAAGTTTGTCGCAGGCCAGCTGACTACGTAGGAAACATATGCCTTAACCATGCCTTAACCCAGCCCTTGACGGTCCCCGACCTCACGGCAGACCAAAAAAGCGACAAATCGATGTCGTGAAAGCAGATATGAGCGTAAACGGGCTCACACGAGAGGACGCCCAGGATCGCGCAAAGTGAAGAAAAGCTAGTAGGAAAACGGACCCTGGCAAAGGCCGGGATAACGTCGGGTGGTCACACAAATCTCTGTTTTGACATTTTGCTGGGACGTCAGTTGGCCGCGACCACGACCAGTGAAACCTTTGTCGAAACGTCGGTAAGTAAAGGTAATAAAATAAATTCGCAATAGACCCGATTATAAATGTGATTTAATATGTGTTTAAAGCGCGAAGGTTTTATTCTTTATGTTATATTTTGAATTATTGATATGAATGTTACATTTTGATTGGACAGAGATGGCCCCCACCAGGCACAAAAAGGACTTCGTTCCCGCCGTCTAAGGAAATGCTTACCCATAGCATTCAGGAACCTCCATCATACCACAGAAATTATCTTAGGAAATCAATAAAATCGATGAAAAATTAATAAGTTTAAAAAGACCGGGGGTAGCAGGCAACTACTGATTTTCCAAAATTAATTTATTATTTGTCAAAGATTAACAACTGCAATATTTCAAAGCATTTTTTAAAGTCTTAGAAAACAGGTTTTATTTACAGATTTAGCGTGGGTATTTAAAGCAGCACATTGATTGTCACAGAGGAGTCTAATAAGCGGTCACGGTAGTGATAGTTACCGGCACGGGCTTGTTGCGCTCGTCGACCAGCGTGTCGGTGATGGAGAGTTGGCCGTCGGCGACGAGGATCTGCAGGCCCAAGCGGTACACGCCGAGCAGGCGCGGCGCGCCCCATCGTGCGCGCGCCAGCAGCTGCAGCGTCAGCACCTCGCCCGCGCCCACCGCTCCACTAACGCTCCACTCGAACCTCTGCACATGGATACAAGACTCTTTTCATCACACTAGCTGGTAAAGAATACATGATATTTATTCATAAACAATGTTAATTGTGTTTGAATAGATATATAGTAGAAGCATAACATTAAAAACTCTCTTGATTATGCAAAAACGAGAAAGTTGCATTTTATCCACATGTGTGGCAAAGTAATCAAATGCAAATTTTGAGTTGTTGGCTGTTAGAGGTAGAATATGCATCAAGTTGAATAACAGTATAATTTTCTGTTAATGTTAATTACCAAAATACATTTTTAGTGGGGTATATACTTATAAGTAACACACTATAACATTTTCAATACTTGGTCCAACAAATTTTTAGAAAACGCCAATTTTTTTTAAACTCCTAAGTAGTGGAAAATGGATACGTCACACACATACTTACATGTTATTTATTATTTGTAATTACTCACAAAGCACTTTCATTTAATACCTCACATGGTAGTCCCTTGGTATGTATTTTAGAATAATCCATTCAATAGTTTTCAATCTAGAGCAGTTCAAAATCAACTCTGCATTGTGAAATTTGTTAGACCAAGTAGTGAAAATGAGTATGTTATATATTTGTAATCTACTCACAAAGCACTTTCATTTGACACCCCACATAGTATCTTTAAATGAAAGAAAAAACATTTTTTCTTTGTACCGCCGACTTTATGACGTCACAGTAACTACCCTCAACATTTTCGCGCTTGTCATCTCATACCTAATATTTGTGTTAAGGATATCATACTGAATGCATTGATACCAAATATTGGATATCCGAGATGACATGAGCGAAAATCGATTATTAGACAATTTTAAGAATTAAAATTGTTTACGTTAAAATGTGAAGAATTTTGTTGATAAATTGTCTAATACTAGTATATGACTAGTATATTGACATTATGTCATAAATGTTTTTAAAATGACGTATTATTAATGCCAGTAAAATGAAAATGTATTCCATTAAGTAAATACAAATCTTCAAACTTTTTTCATTTTAAGTGAATAAGGAAGAAACGAATTACACCAACTCGGTTGTATCCGTACTTTTTTGAAATAATTTGTTATATTTTTTAAGTATTATGACTTGTGAATAAAAATAAATAAAAAATTTAATGAGTAGATTTCCGTGTGACATGATTTATTTACCCTATTTATTTTAAACAGAGTTTCACACTGGTATCATCATTCGTATACGTACATGATTTTCTGTCAATATATTTGTCAAAATTACGATTGAATTTCTTTGTTGCCTTAAAAGAGGAAAAATAGGAAAAGGCTGATTGATTGTAGTCCAGTTATCTGGCTTTCAAAATCACACGATTTTATAACTTAAGCATCGATTTTTTTGAAGTGAAAACTTCTTTAGCGGCGCTGTGCACTTTTTGTGATGGGGAAAAAAATTTAAACTCGCGACAGAACTCGGGACATGTCACGTGACCGACAGATTGAAAATTCGTAAGCCGGACACGTGACCTGATCGAAATTATGGATGGAAGTTGATTTTTCCGAGAGATAAACTTTTTAATGTCAAATAATTGTAATAGTTCTGGAGTGTAAATTTTTTAATGTAATATAAATTGTTATGTTTGCGTACGATAGCGCCATATTGTATTTTACCACATAATTTTTTCCCTAACCATTCCAAAATATCAAAAATGCACAACGTTAATACTCAAGTTTTCACTTCTGCCGGCACTCCCGGAGTCCTACCCGTTTTTTTTATACAAATTTTACTAAACGCTGACACTCGTTCATCTCATTACCTTAGGTACAACTTTGCATAAGTGTATTTATTAGATTGTAAAAGATTTAATTAGGATTTTCAAGAGTGTTTGATTGTATCTATACAAAATCTAAACACTCTTTGGGATAATAATTACATTTATTATTTTATTTTTGAAGTGAAAACTTATTTAGGGGCGCTGTGCACTTTTTGTGATCGCGACAGGTCACGTGACCGACAGATTGAACATTCGTAAGACGGCACGTGACCTGATCGAAATTATGGATGGAAGTTGATTTTTCCAAGAGAAACTTTTTAATGTTAAATAATTGTAATAGTTCTGAGGTGTTAAATTTTTAATGTAATATAAATTGTTAGACTTAGACCAAAAAAAGTCTGCAGCGATTTTGATAGCATACGCAGTGCAAGTGTTATTTATACGTCATAAATCATAATTTCATAGAAGTTTAACGTTAAAAATAACACTTACACTGAGTGTGCTATGCTATCAAAATCGTTGCAGACTTTTCTTGGTCTAACTCTTATGTTTGTGTACGATAGCGCAATAAATGAATATTGTATTTTACCACATAAATGATAGTACTTTTATACTGATAATTAAAGCAATTCGTGCAAAATTATTCCCTAACCATTCCAAAATATCAAAAATGCACAAGGTTAATATTCAAGTTTTCAGTCCTGCCGGCACTCCCGGAGTGCAACGCGTTGTTTTTTTTATTAAGATATGTGAACGGAACTACTTAAACGGTGACTGCCTTCTTCGCTGATTATGATCTACGCAATCTTTTTTTAATATTTTTGGACCCTTGGACCCTTGATTCAAAAGTTAATAGAGAAAGGGGGGAAGAGGGGGACGCATATTTTTTTCTTTCGGAGAGATTAGGCACTTTAAAAGTTTCTGTTACTTTCTAACATATTATGTCTACCTTATTTCAGTACGTTGTTGTAAAAATAAAATTGTCACGCTTATAGGTTTAGGTAAGCTATCCATAAAACAGTGCAATCCGGTAACTCGTAAATATTCAGGGGACTGTATTTTCATACTAGCACAAATCCTATTTGTTAGCGTTCAGGACGGCTACCACCAGTGTGACACTGACATATTCGCTAGCGTGTGCATAACTTACTTTCTATATGCATCTCGCTCGTGCTCGCATGTTAGTGAGAGCGAGATGTAGGTATAAAAAGTAAGTTACACAGGCGTTAGCGAATATGTCCGTTTGACACTGCTAAGGCAATCGTGGAAAGGCTACAGGCTACAGGTAAGCAAACTTAGAATCGAAGAAGAAAAAAATAACAACGTACGCTGTAAATTATGAACAATCGCGTACAATATTTTTCATTTCTCATGCTCTGAAAGAGGGTCATTGTTGTTCTAAAAGGTGTGCAGAAAATGATACGTGTCTGCACTAGAGCATTTTACGTTCGAAGTACGATTTTTTGAATTTTTTTACGATAAGCAATTGAAATTTGAATTTAAATGTATTTGTTATACAATTTCCATTCTGATATTTGACTCTCCATTCTATAAATAGAGACACTTTTGCCTAAATTGTTAACTGAAGGTAGGGTACCTAAAAATACTATAAAAAATTATACTTGGTCATGTTTTAAAAAAGACATGCATTTTACTTTCCTCGTATTCGAAATGAAAAGTAGAGTGTTTAACTCGGGTGAAAGGCATCATTTCAGCCTCGGACTATTGGCGCTCTCACTGCGTTCGAGCGCCAAAAATACCTCGGCAGAAATGACTGCCTTTCATCCCTTGGTTAACAATCTACTATTTAACCTCCTAAGGCCATACAAATACAAATTTAAGCCATGCAAATGAAAAATCTAAAGTTTGCTACTGAAATTTGAACCTATAGTGTAGGAAATAGAATTCATTTTGCGTTGTATAATGTAGGAAAAAGAGTTATTTTTGCTTTGTTGGAAAATTGAACGAAACAAAGCAAAAGCGACTGTTCTAATTGAATAGGATTTAAATTTCATCGAACTAAGAGGTACTATACAAATACAAATAATTTATTAATAACACCAAGTTACATGTCAGGCGGTACATTCGATATCGAATTTAAAATTAATTGGAACATTATTTGAGTATACACTTTTCAATATTACAGTACCTAAAACATCAAAATACTGACTAGAAAATTATATAGTAGACAGTCACACCTCCTCCTCCTAGTCCTCACTAAGTCACACAAGATTCCACGATAGAAACCCTTGTAGCGCTTTAATACTTATTAGGTAATATATGGGAAAACAAGTTTGGGAACAAATCAAATTATTTTATTTAATGTTTTGATTAGTTTTTTTATTAAAGCCACGTCCATTAAAAAAAAACTAAATATTTAATAAAATAATTTGATTTGTTCCCATACTTGTTCATAGATGGCAGCACTAGTCTCTCTCGCTATAACATAATTCCGTTTCCGGCAATTCGTTTAGGAGGTGCAAGTGCAAGTCAAAGACGCCTAGTCTTACTAAGATGGCATATAGACTACACGTAAAGTGGGGGTGAGTTTTTTTTTAATGAAGTGAATATTTTTGGAAATAATCGCTCCGAAAGAAACAGAAATTGTGTCCCCCCCCCCTAACTTTTGAACCATAGGTCCAAAAAATATGAGAAAAATCGTGGGAATAGAGCGTAAGAAAGACATCAAATGAAAACTATAGCGAACATGATCACTTTAGGGTTCCGTACCTCAAAAGGAAAAAACCTTATACGATCACTCGTGCGTCTGTCTGTCTCTCCGTCTGTCACAGCCTATTTTCTCCGAAACTACTGGACCAATTAAGTTGAAATTTGGTATACATATGTAAGTTTGTGACCCAAAGACGGACATGTAACGTAAATAAATGAATTTTAAACATCGGGGCCACTTTTGGGGGTAAATGAGAAAATTAAAAAATAAAAATTTTCAAACTATATCGTGTTATATATCAAATGAAATTGATTAGCACGATTGATCTTTAGTCCATATAAATCAATTTATTCTCATTGTGAGAATCTCAAAATTTTAGGATAAACAATTTAGTAGTTGTTCAAGAAAATAGGCAAAAAATGACCATTCTCCCCTTTATCTCCGAAACTACTGTTTCTAAAATTTTGAAAAAAATACACAAAATAGATCTTTACCTATAGATCACCGAAAAACCTATTATAAATGTACAGTCAAGCGTGAGTCGGACTTAATTACTTAGTTTTTGATACGACCCCTAGGGGTTTTTTAAAGACATTTCACATAAAAAATACATTGTTTAAATTGTGTAATGTACGGAACCCTTGGAACGCGAGTCCGACTCGCACTTGGCCGGTTTTTTAAAAACATTTCACTCGCGTTTTACATAAAAACTACATTGTTTAAATTGTGTAATGTACGGAACCCTTGGAACGCGAGTCCGACTCGCACTTGTCCGGTTTTTGAGTTATCAAAATTAGGAGTTATTACGACATTAAAAGGGTTTTTTTTAATTATTTGGCATTTTTCATGTAGTGATAGCGGTTCGCCAAAAGACGCTGCAAATAGTGTTAGCTATGAAAATTGGCACGATTGATCTTTAGTCCATATAAATCAATTTGACCCGCGGCACCAAAAAATTAAATAAAAACCGGCGCACCGAGGGTTCCGTACATTACACAATTTAAACAATGCATTTTTTATTTGAAACGTGAGTGAAAGGTGAATTGCGGTTTACGATTTATGACGTATTAAAAAAAACTACTTAAGTACTAGATCTCGTTCAAAAAATACTAAATGAAATTATTTTCAAAATTGCTTTCTTGGGGTTAAATATGAAATGATGTTAAATATTTGTGGTATATTGTACAACAAAATCAGTTAGTTATATCTTATCTGAAGAAGCCCAAACTTGATATTTTGTGTGAAAAACTAAACAAACTATACCAACTGATGAAAACGCGCAGTTAAAGGATTACCTATATGGTTATTACGTATAATTTTATGATTAATATGTACCGTATCTGCAGTAGTTCCATAAGTCTCGTAAAATAGGTACTGAAGTAGAACTCTGGTACTTTGTAATATTGAAAAATAAAAAATAAATACTTAATGAAATTATTTTCAAAATTGCTTCCTTGGGTTTAGATACAAAAAAAAAATCTGCCTTATGGTATCTGAAGGAGCCCGAACTTGGTATGTTTTGAAAATTATTTTAATTATAATTTAAAACACGTGACTGAAATGTAATGATGTGATACATATTTAGAATCGGCTCACAATGCTCTTTTGAGAGGGATTATATCGAGAACATTTTTTTTCATTTAGGGGCTTGACACTTTGTAGTTTGTGAAATATAAATTTCTATGACATCACGTGGTGATCACGTGATGCCTTCCATAGAAAACGAAGCGCCGGAAGCTCCGGCCCGGACACGGTCCGGTCTAACGTGAGTCATCCTTAATGTTCTATGCTATGTAAAATACTTATATAACCACCAACATACAAATCCACGCATACGAAGTCGCGGGCAACAGCTAGTAGTTTATAAGACTTGTAATTGTAAGTAACTAGATAAGGTGAAATAGACTAGTTAACGCTGTAAGAAACATGGGAGTTATAAACAACCTTGACCTCCGCTCCGCTCAAGGAAGTAGGCCGCGGGCACAGCCGTCGCGTCCCTCGGGACTCCAGCGAGTTAATCACACGGCATTACCAGTGGCAGCAGGCAGCACCCTCCAACAAATATAAATACGCAACTTAGGATGAAACAGCACATTCCGGCTTACCTCATTTACAAAGATGATTTCCTCGTTGTCCACCAGCACCGAGGAGTGTTTGGTGGAGCCTGGAACAAGAATATTTTTGTTATTTAGATTATGACATTAGGTATACCTAGTGAAAGTGTTATTTGAACTTATTTTTTAATACAGTTGCTCAAAAAGTGCTACTTTTCGTGGCTGTTTAGCGTGCGGAAAGTTGGTTTTCGCGAACTAGTGCTTTTTACTTTTCCAATTTTTTTAAATTTTTACTACTTGACTACTTATTGATGAGTGTTAATATTAGTTTCCTTTCAACGTCGTAATCAACATAAAAACCTACTGTTAATGTAAGAATACGAAAAATATGCATATTTCATATTTTATTACTTGCCTCTTCATCATTATAAGTATAACACGTTTATTTTTTAATGTTGAAAAACCGTTCTTAATAAGTTGTCTGAATGGAACGGAACGCCTATAAAGAAGAGGCGTATTTTCTTACTGCAAGAATGTTTTAAGTTTCCAAAGGCAACAGTCGATATTGTTTTTATAAATATACGATACACAAATAATCGTAAATAACGATATTTAGGTAATAATACTTAGTACAATGTTTTAATATTTACAATTGTTTCTGTCTTATAGAACATGCATTTGAAAAAAAAAATCTTTCATTGAAGTGGGTTCAATAATAATTAATAACAAAATCTATTCTAGTCGAATAAAAGCTAGAAAAACACCTCTACATAATGTCAATGTCAATGATGTCACAGAATTAATAATACAAAAGTTTCGAATTCCATTCCTTACTTGTTTCTTTTCTTATTTTTTCGCAACTGTATTAAAAAGCGTCGTTCGATACACGTGCGGAAATGTCATTCTTCTAGTAATGACATACTTTCCGCACTAGCATCGAAATGTACTATTTAACAAGACGAACATGATCGTGAAAAAGCTCAATGTATTATCATATTATCGGAAGAAACTTTTTTAGGGTTCCGTACCCAAAGGGTAAAAACGGGACCATATTTCAATTTATTTTATATTTGTTAGTATGTAATGTTTGACGATCATGATAAGAAGATAAGCATAATATTGACATTGATGCAAATTTATAGTGTACTTAATGTTTATCCTGAAATAAATAAATCTAAATCTATTACTAAGACTTCGCTGTCCGTCTCTCCGTCTGTCCGTCTGTCTGTCACCAGGCTGTATCTCATGAACCGTAATAGCTAGACAGTTGAAATATTCACAGATGATGTATTTCTGTTGCCGCTATAACAACAAATACTAAAAACATAATAAACTAAATATTTTAGTGGGGCTCCCATACAACAAACGTGATTTTTAGGGTTCCGTACCTCAAAAGGAAAAAACGGAACCCTTATAGGATCACTCGTGCGTCTGTCTGTCTGTCCGTCTGTCACAGCCTATTTTCTCCAAAACTACTGGACCAATTAAGTTGAAATTTGGTATAAATTAAATTAAATTAAATAAATATTAGGGCGGGGCTGTCCACGGATAGTGCAGTTCTATGTCTTAAGCACACGGTCAGGTATTATACAGATAGGAAAACCCCAGTATACGCCTGTTTCCTCGATTTGTCCAAGGCATTTGATCGAGTCAATTATGATCTGCTTTGGCAAAAACTAAGTGAGACAGGTATACCGAGGGAGTGTGTGGGACTGTTTAGGCACTGGTACAGCAATCAGATAAACCAGGTCAGGTGGGCGAGCAGTTTATCCAGTGAGTATAGGCTTGAATGTGGGGTAAGACAGGGCGGTATCACCTCACCGAAGCTCTTCAACCTATACATCAACGAGCTGATAGTCGGGCTGAGTGGCATGCATGCTGGGTGCTATGTGGGTGGCACTTGTGTCAACAGCCTAAGTTATGCCGATGACATGGTGCTACTGAGCCCGTCTGTCAGTGCACTGGAGCAGCTGCTTGCCCACTGCGAAGCCTACGCCTTGACCCATGGACTAGAGTACAACACCAAAAAGAGTGAGGTGATGATATTTAAGGCGGGTAAAATCAAGCCATACTATGTACCACCTATTTTGTTGAACCATTGCAAGTTGTGGACAAGGTTAAATATCTGGGACACGTTCTCATGAGCGACCTAAGGGATGATCTAGACTTAGAAAGGGAGCGCAGGGCGTTGGCGGTTCGGAGTAATATGATTACCCGCAGGTTTGCTCGTTGCTCACATGATGTAAAAATCACACTGTTCAAATCATACTGTCAATCCTTGTACACGAGCAGCCTGTGGGTCCGGTACACGAAACGAGCATACAACGCCTTGCGCGTACAGTACAACAATTCTTTTAGAATGCTGATGGGACTGCCCAGCAGGTGCTCTGCATCGTGCATGTTTGTGGCAGCTCGCACGTATAGTTTTGAGACTATATTACGTAAAAATATAGTCTCATTACTAAGTCGTGTGAGATGTAGTCCCAACAGCATTCTAAGAGAAATTGCCGATAGGTTTGATTGTCCGATCCTCAAGCACTGGACCGACCAAATTAAAAGTGTTGTTCAATTCATAATATAAGTAGGTACCTATTGTATTAAATACTAACACTAGATTAAGATTCTGCTTGTAGTACTAACACTCTATGGATGCATTTGACCGAAATAAAGAAATTTTATTATTATTTATAAATATGTAAGTTTGTGACCCAAAGACTGTCATGTAACGTAAACAAATGAATTTTAAAAAAGGGGGCCACTTATGGCCACTTGTAAATGAGATAATTTAAAAATAAAGTTTTTGAAACTATATTGTGTTACATATCATAGTCAACAACGGAGCCTAACGTCCGTCCAACTAAATGTAACTACTTACTATGTAAAACTTAAAAAAAAGATGTTGATGTGATTTTACTCATTGAGTAACGAACTTTCGATATCAGTCTCGGGTTTCTGTATATTTAGGGAATATTATGTCAAAGGCTTGTATTGTGACATATACATATCCGAGCCATCAGTTATTATGTCGAGTTGAGAGTTTATTAAAAAGTCAAAGCCTCTAGTCTGTGCGGAGTGCGGAAAGAGATGAGTCGTGGAATGTATTGGTGCCCATACATTACACGACTCTTCTCTTTCCGCACAGACTCTAGCATGATGCTTTCGATAGACACCAAAACGTTGAACATGTTGAGTACACTACACTTAACGACTTCACTTAGTCGCTCTTGAATTTGATGATTTAAGTATACTGAAAGTAAATGGCTTGTTTACTTATCGGTCTACTCAATTACATGGAAATTACATGGAAAAAGTACTGTAGTCTTGAGGAAGTGTTTAAAAGTAAAATGCCAATAAAGCTGAAAAGGAAAGTTATGAACACATGTATAATTCCATGTTTAATATATGCAAGTCAAACGTAGAAATTCACCAAAAAAATCCAGAATTTAATAATTACATGCCAAAGAGAAATGGAACGTAGCATGTTGAACTTGAAAAAAATTCAAAAGATACGACACACGAAGATAAGAACCGCGCTTAAAACTATAGATGCTCTCAACCAAGCTCAAAAGTTGAAATGGCGATGGGCCGGACATGTGGCACGACTTAAAGGCCGCAGATGGACGAAAATCGTCACCCTATGGAAAGGCCCTCAAGGCAAGCGACGCAGTGGAAGGCCACACTCACGCTGGGACGAGGACATCATTAAAATAGCTGGACCAAACTGGCATCAAACCGCACTTGACCGATCAAAATGGTAAACTTTGGAAGAGGCCTTCACCTGAGAGGGGTTCCTGTTATATACAAATTATTTAGTAAATATTTATAAGCAACTAACAACCAAAAACTAGTATTAAAGCAAAAAAACAAAATTTTTACTAACCATCATAAAGCAAGAAATCGTTAATTATGTATCTGTAATAATTTATCGGGAAATAAAAGGCTTTTTTTTTATTATGTCAAAGACTTGTATTGTGACATATACAAATCCGAGCCATCAGTTATTATGTCGAGTCGAGAGTTTATTAAAAAGTCAGTTTACTGCCGTCACAAAACATCTGTGCCTCTAGAGTCTATGCGGAGTGCGGAAAGAGAAGAGTCGTGGAATGTATTGGGGCCCATACATTACACGACTTTTCTCTTTCCGCACAATCGCACGATGCTTTCGATAGACACCAAAACGTTGAACATGTTCAGTACACTACACTTAACGACTTCACTTAGTCGCTCTTGAATTTGATGATTTAAGTATACTGAAAGTAAATGGCTTGTTTACTTATCGGTCTACTCAATTAATGAAGGTGGCTGAAGTTGGGTACGAGTAGGTATATCATGAAAGAGGTTTTAGACTTTCTGTACTTTATATAAAAATGCCGGTGCGGCAGATACAATTGCTCTCTCTTTTTAAGCAGTTCTATAAGGTATTTAAAGTAAGTTTTGAAATATTTCCCTGGTGAAGAACAATAACTTAATAGTTATTTTTATCATAACCACATTGTTTTAAGGGAAATGAACCACTGTGTATCTTCTAGGAATGCCTGACTTATAAGAGTGGATTAGAAGTGCAAACTATTGTTGTTATTTTAACTGTAGGTAAGTATCATTTTCTCAAGAAACATAAAAATAACGCAAGAAAAATCTATTCCACTTGGCGTATATCGTATAATATAATCGTATAATATCGTCACTGACTCACTTACTCATCATCAAAACTCTTAGAACAGTTCCAGAAGTCTTTGGAAACTGATATTTGGTATGTATGATAGTTTAGATAGTTGTTTAGATAGTATTAGTACATAAACAACAGAAAAAATCTAAATTTTGAAATTTTTTGTCCCTAAGGGGGTGAAAAGGGAGGTGGAATTTTGTATGGGGAATCAATAACCGCTGAACCCATTTAGTTGAAATGTGGTTAGTACATAGTACATAGTTGTTGTTATGGGACAGGTTATATAATAGTTTTCAACCCCAAAATCACCCCGTAAGAGTGAAAAGGGGTGGAAAACGCTTTAGGCGGGAAAAGGGGGTTGAAGTTTGTATGGCGAATCAGTAAAATTAAGATTGTATAAAAGATGCCCCCAGATACGTATTTCAGGATTTTTCGTAAATCACCCTCAACCCTTTAAATTAATGGATGGTAGATTGTCATAAGCAAATATACAAAAAGAAGTGAAATCCCACCAAAAACCATAAGGCTCGCACTGTAGAAAAAATTATCAGATCTCTTGTAGAGCCAAGCCTCTAACTCTACAAGCCCTAACTTCACAAACTCTACACCTTAGTCAAAATATGTAGCTTGGTCGTTTCGTTACTACAAGAACTATATTATAACATAAAATAATGAATAGTGAATAATATTTTTACGCCCATGTGACTATAGCGAAACGGCCAAGCCACATATTTTGACTAAGGTGTAGTTTGTGAAGTTAAGGCTTGTAGAGTTAGAAGCTTGGCTCTACAAGAGATCTGATAACTTTTTGACAGTGCGAGCCTTATGGTTTCGGCTTGGCAACATTATACATGAAAATATTTTTGGTGGGATTAACACTATTTACTGGCAAGAACTATATTTTGGGGGTAGTAAGAGAGTAGGCAATAAAAGGTAGTTCAACAACAAAGAGCCGCGCTGCTGCAACGGCATTGACGTCACGCCGCAACAAGTAGGTAGTAGGTACGCCGCCGCCCGCTACGAGTGCTGTCGACCACCGCGGCCCTCTACCTACCTTACTTACTTGTTGCTACACGACAATGAACAACACGCCACCTCACCCCAACACCTATACTTTAAATTATTTAACGTATTCCCTATTTTCCTCTCTGGATATTAACATTATTAAAAAAAATTTTACACAATTTCACGTATTTTAATCATAGCTATTCCCGACCGTTTGTTTTTTTTTTTTTTTTATTATAAGTTAGTACCGAAAAACAGGTTTAATACAAATTTTTAAAAGCTTCTTAAGCTCCTATTAGAACAAAAATTTGACAATTCCGAACAACTGACAGGCCGATATCGTCCGGCTCGGCCATAGACATAGTATATACAACGGCTCGGCGGACTGATATTCAGTGGGCCCTTATAATAAAGTAAAAAAAAACAAACGGTCGGGCATATTAGCTTTGGCATAGCTACCTATGATTAAAATACATTGAATAGTATAAAAATATTTTCCATAATGTCAATATCCAGGGAGGAAAATGAGGACTACGTTTGTATTATGAAGAATCGGTCGTCCCCTATCCTTCTAAGAAACCTTTCAGAAATCTATTATAAAAAGTCACACAACTATAATTTTGTGATAAAAAAATTATAAACAACATTCGCGCACATACTTTATTGTTTAATTTCTAAAGCATTCTTCTTCTGAAATAACATTCGCAGTTTGCTCATTGCTGTGAGCGTTAAACAGGTTCATCAAATTTTATGTCGGAAGGAAGGTACTTAAAAAATCCAGCCTTTCAGTTTACGCGAAACACGTTTCCTTTGAAAACTTTAATCAAAATTACATAAATATTGAACAGAGCAAGATTACTGAATCTTACGATGCATTTATGTACATACCTATAAAATACCACATTGTATATTTAAAGATATGAATTAAACATATATTTAAGTATATTTCAATTATGATTTTGAATCACAACAAAACATTTTATAAACAGTTGATATTTGTACAAAAACTTACCTCTGAACTGCAATCTCGCATATTTCTCAGATTTGCATTTCAGGACCTTGAAACGGTTTAGTTTTACAACGAGCGACATTTTTGTAGTGTTGATTTTTTTTTGTTGTTAAAAGGTCAACCACACAATTCATCTATAACGAGCTGAGAATCATTAAAATTCGTCCCTGACTACTTTTGTCTTATGTCACCGAAAAAACGTGGTGAGGTTTTGTTATCTTCATAATTGTAGTAAAATAAGTTTTTCGCTCGAGCACAACGGGTAGGGCTGGCGGCGGACGGCGAGCGAGCATCGAACCACGCGCGCGTGCTCGGCGGAGTGAGGGCGGGCGGCCCCGGGCCCCGGACGCGGCAGGGCGGGCGCTGCCCCCGCCCCCACCCGCGCCAGCGCCCTCCGTGCGCACCCTGCATCAATCCCGGCGCCCGCAGCATCCCCAGTTCCTGCTCAGTTCCACATTAAAAATTCCACAGGCCGCGACCAGTGACCGGCCTTAACACATTTACAGATAACACAATACATATTTGGCAAAACTCATTAATCTTTCGGCCGCAGGACAGGACAAGGAGGCTCACGCGTAATAAATAGGTATATTCGGGTTATTGAAATGGGTATTTCAGCGATACTTTTTTAATATACATATAATAAGTTGGACCTGTCAATGACTACTACCTACTATTGTTTAGACCTACCTACTACCTACATCAATACAAGTGGACAAATATTAGTCAAAATCATACATGTAAGTAAACAGCGCACTGAAACGCCTATTATTAAAAGATGGCAATAGCCGTATTGAATGTATGTAATATTTTGTTTTATGAAATATTGCGTTACGGTAAGAATAATTTCATCTATTTTTTTGTTGAAATAATAGGTACTTAATAATTTCCCTACTTATATATTGTGATTAAATAGTACCTAATATTAGATGTTTAGGATATCTCAAACGGTCTTTTAGTTTTATTTTTAAATTATCTGACAAGTGACAGATGGTTTGCCGCGGTTTTGGACAATAATGACATTGACAGGAGATCAAGTTAAGACAGAGAGAAAAACGCTCAGGAAAAACGCAAGTTATTGGATAAGAGATTTGTATTGTTTTAATTATAGAAAACTCAAAATAAATAATTTATTTTAAACTAATTTGGAGTTTTTAGTGAGTGTCTTTTACTACGTAATATTGTATCTAAACTTTTAGAAATTGTGTCATTTGATCATTACGATTCATAATTTGTCCACAAAACGGTTCTTACCAAATAATTATGAAAAAAAACGGCCAAAAGCATGTCGGGCCACGCTCAGTTAGGGTTCCGTAGTTGCCCTTCCGTAACAATAAGCTAAACTGGAGCTATTTGTATCATAGAAGATTGTTAACAAAGGGATGAAATGATGCTTGGTGCCAGTCCATTTCAAATCAATATAAGAAAAACGGGACGACACTACAGTGTTGCCACTTTTTAATTTCTACTCTTTTTTGCCAAACTGTAACCACTCTACTTTTCATATCGAATACGAGGAAACCAAAAAGACAAGGCAAAAATAGACGTGACATGATTTTTATCTTAGGACTTACTTTCAATCGGAGATTTTGCATGTCTGGTCATAATAAGATAATAACGCATAACGAAAAACATTAGTTATTATGTATATGAATGTCCTATATTATTTATTAAATTGCAATATTTAAAAAAAACACGTATTTTAGGAAACTGCAGTAATTTTAAAATGATTAAAATCAGCGAGATTGGGTCTTAATATTAAATTTTTTACTTTTTCATTCTAAAATTACCAATAGTCAACAGCATTACACAACCAATGATATGTTTTAGGGAAATTAAATGTTAAATAAAAATGTAATGAGTAAAATAAGCAATTTTTATCTTACAATTTACTTTATTTACATGAATTATGCCAAATAATTTTAAATAGTATTTTACACAATCGTGATAATGGAGAGCTTTTCAGTCGAATACCGTGTTAAGGATGACTCACGTTAGACCGAGCCGTGTCCGGGCCGCGTATTTATTTCAGTCACGCCTCAGATTATAATCGGGGAGCTTTTGTTTATGCATATTAGTTAACAATATCTATACCGTTTCGGTAAAAAGTAGTCACTCAAATGGATTAGCTTTTTGCTTACATATTTTCGAATATTATTCGACAAAACCTAGTCGAGTTTAGTAATGTCAGTAACGTTTGAATATGATATCTAAATTTTAATCTATATATATATTACGCGAGGCCGATTTTTGTTCATCCCATCAGATCTACAGTTATGGTCCGATTTTAATAAATTATATGTCATTTGATTCGTCTCATGATACAGATTTGCAATAAGCTCTTAGTTTTTTGATTTTTTCCCGAAAAAGTACTAAAAAGTTAATTTGAAAAAATGTACCACGTGATCTTTGTTCTGACTTGAGATTGAATGAGGGCTATCGTTTTTTTGCTCACCAGTTGGCGCCTCTGTTGATGGTGGTCCAAAAGACTATAGAAAAGCTGTCAGTCATTGAAGTGACAAGTGACATTTGACATTTCGAACTATGGAAAAGACCACCATCTACACTAGCGCCCCTAGCGGCGAATTCATACGCGTTAGCCCTCATTGAATTCAAACCTATATATGTAAGGTATGTAAGGTATCCAATCCATTCAAATATTTGTTTTGAGACTGTAACATGCATACACCACACTAAAAGTTACATTAAAACACCATACAATTTTATTATTGTGTTTGACAACATGTCAGACATGTGTCATCCACATCGTACTCATCAAGATGACACATGTTTATTAACTGACTTCAAGATTTCAAAGGAGGAGGTTCTCAATTCGGTTGTATGTTTTTTTTTAAATGTTTGTTACTCCATAACTCCGTCATTTCTGGACCGATTTTGAAAATTATTTCTTTGATTGTAAGTATATACATACAGATTGGTCCCGTTTTTGTCAAAAAGCAGTTCTGATGATGGGATCCATGAGGAATCGAGGGAACTCCTCAAATGTTAAAGGCATAATATAGTGATTTCAGTATTTTCATCAACAAATCAATCACTTACATTTAAAAAAGTGACATTTGATGAAGTGGAACTGCTGATGATGATCAGAACGGAACTCTTCAATGACGCATATTTCACGTTTGGCGATTTGTCCTCTTCGTTATGTTTGTTAAGCAAGTTAGGTTTTCAAGAAACACCTTTGTCAAGCTCGAGTTCTGATGATGGGATCCATTAGGAATCGAGGGAACTCCTCAAATGTGAAAGGCATACATATAGTGATTTTTGTATTTTTATAAACAAATCCAGCACTTCCATTTTAAAAAGTGACATTTGATGAAGTGGAACTGCTGATGATGATCAGAACGGAACTCTTCAATGACGCATAGTTCACGTTTAGCGATTTGTCCTCTTCGTTATGTTTGTTAAGCAAGTTAGGTTTTTAAGACATATTTTTGTCAAGCTCGAGTTCTGATGATGAGACCCACGAGGAACCGCCCTCGAAATTCTTTTTTTGATTGTAAGTATATACATACATATTGGTCCCGTTTTTGTCAAAAAGCAGTTCTGATGATGGGATCCATGAGGAATCGAGGGAACTCCTCAAATGTGAAAGGCATACATATAGTGATTTTTGTATTTTCATCAACAAATCCAGCATTTACATTTAAAAAAGTGACATTTGATGAAGTGGAACTGCTGATGATGATCAGAATGGAACTCTTCAATGACACATAGTTCACGTTTGGCGATTTGTTCTCTTCCTTATGGACCCAAACCCAAACTTGGACCCGGACTCGGACCCGGACCCGGGTCTGAACATGGACCCCAACTCGGACCCGGACCCGGACCGAACTGACCCAAACCTGGACCCGGACAGCCGGACACGGACCCGGACTCGGATCCGGACCCAGACCCAGACCCGGAAATGCTACTAGAAAAGTGGGTTAGGTGGGTGGGTAGCTTTTGAACTGCGATTCTCACAGAACAGAACAGCTATCAGAAAAGTAGGTTAGGTTAGGTTAAAGCTGTGACCCTTACAGAAACGAAATGATACCAGAAAAGTAGGTTAGGTTAGGTTAGAACTGCGACCCTTACAAAAACGAAATGCTACTAGAAAAGTGGGTGTTTACCTCCTTTTCTACATAATTAGGCAAAAGATGCTGTCTTTTTAATTTCATTGTCTGGAATCTAAGAATGCTTTCAGCGGCATCCCCCATTGAAGTCGGTTTTTTTTCTTAAAAATTATTTTATTGTTGCTTTGGCACATAGAAGGTAGGATCCTATAGAAGTGGCTTACCGCGTGCGCCCGTGAGGGACAGAATTTGTAGCCCACCAGCCCACCATAAACCATACAAAACGGTGGGGAAAAGCATCTATATTTACTTCAAAAAGCACGTATGGCGAGGTTTGTTCTTATGAGGATGTTAAATGATGTCGGATCTTTAAGGTAAACGGTCAGCCAATGGGGTTGGCAACTGTCAAAGGTTTGCAGAGATGGCGCCATCATAGCTTGCCCCTTTTTCTATGAGATTTGGCTTAAAAGGCTGGCATCCAGGGAATTAAAAAAACAAAAATTTTACTCAATTGTAGGGATTGACAGGGCAAGCTATGCTGGCGCCCTCTGCTAATTATGTGGACCGGTCAACCCCATTTTCCGCATCGGTCCGCGCCCTTGGTGCGGTGCGGCGTATGTGCGATCGTATGTAAAAGCCGTAACAGACTACCGCACCGCACCGCGATCTTGGTGCGCCACACCCATAAGTGAGGGCGAGAAAGAAAATATCTCGAAAAGCCGTATTGGTGCGGTCAAAATCTCTTACTCGCTCTAACTTATAGCTGCGTCCTTAACGTATGTACAGTGACAACCTTGCACACTATCGATACGTGCGCCGCATCGCACCAAGGCCGCGGTGAGGTGTGGTAGTCTCTAACGGCTTTTACGATAGTCTATTAAATACGGCTATAAAGCAGCTAACACATTACCGCACCGCACCAAGGTCATTGTGTGACTTACTTATGGTGCATCGCACAATGACCGGTGCGGTGCGGTAATGTGTTAGGCGCTTAAGGTGGGGGCCGTACGCCGAGAGCGAGAAAGAGATATTTTAACGGTACCAAGGTCACGGTCCAGTCGTTGTACAGATTTTCAAAAAAGTTAATTAAAAAAAACTAAATTGGGTTCAAGGGCCTGACACTCTTTGATGGAGAAAGATAGTCTTATTGCGATTCCTATAAGAGGAAAGAGAAAATAGTGCCATGCTTTATTTTTATCACCGACCGGGCATTTTTTCATGGTCGGGTTTGCTATGATGGCATAACCCGACCATGAAAAAATGCCGAATGAAATGGAGGCGATGGCGAAATACCGAAATTTATAAGAGTGAAAGAGAAAAAACCGGCCAAGTGCGAGTCGGACTCGCCCACCGAGGGTTCCGTACTTTTTAGTATTTGTTGTTGTAGCGGCAAGATAAATACATCATCTGTGAAAATTTCAATTGTCTAGCTATCACTGTTCGTGAGATACAGCCTGGTGACAGACAGACGGACAGCGGAGTCTTAGTAATAGGGTCCCGTTTTTACCCTTTGGGTACGTAACCCTAAAAAGGATTATGCTGCCATACATGAAACTGTCAATACATGAATATGTCTTTCTCTTACCCCTGGTTCATGGAGACTTTATAAAGGAGCCAAATCTCTATGTACGAAAAGTGTCCATTAAAAAAACAGTAATTAGGCGGCGCCACCATACACCGAAATACTACTAAAAACAACCTAGGTAATTTGGTCGGGTTATTTGTTGCCTTATATGGTTCATGTTATACACATATTCCAGAGCCTAACTAGCGCCACCGGAGAGATTAGGAACTATTATTTAAAGCTGAAAGCGGTCACTTTTGCAACAATTCTGCTTCTCCTTTCTATACCATCCAATGCCATCCATACCCTGGTCGCTCGGTTTCATGTCTATAACTACGTGTATATACTATGTCTATTATTAGGTCAGAGGGTCTACCGCGAAAACCGAAATTCGCAAATTGCGGGATCTTTCTCTTATACTCCAATGAAGGCGTAATTAGAGTGACAGAGAAAGATGCCCGCAATTTGAACTTCGATTTTCGCGGTATAGCCCAGACACGGAATGTCACGGAATGTTTGTAAAATGTTTGTAAACTTCAGTCTCATGAATAATAGGAAAAAGAGAATTAAATATAAATTATACTCTAGCCCTATGAAATTTTAGGCATGAGAGCCAAATGACAAGAAGGCATCCTATCCACGAAACCTTGATTTACCGTATCATATCGCGGTCGCGTATCATGATTTTTAGTTTAGAAAGATGCAAAAAGATAGACAATAATTATGTCTTTTTTGCATCAAAACTAACGATCACAAAACATGCTGGTAGGTGCTACGCGACCGAAATATAATACGCTAAAATTATACAAACGTGTCGCCATTTTATAAGAAATAATTATGTGTAAGATTTCATATTCTGTGGGTATAGTCAGCATCAAATAGATAGTGACAGCCAGTGATTCATCTGAAGACGTCACATTTCCTGATTTCATTAAGCGTTCAGTTTTAGGCTGCCTGTCCACAGAAGCAGAGCGAGGTGGCGGAGCGATGAGCGAGGAAAAAATCCACCGACTGAATGGCATAAAATCTCCGCTCTGAAATTTTAATGAAATTCTATTGCTGGATTTTTTCCCCGTTTACCGCTCCGCTTCAGTGGACAGGCAACCTAACTTTTAGAACCATACTCTAGCGGCGTTTTGACGCCGCAACAGGTCTCTAGTAATACTTATTTACTCAAATCGATTAGCTTTTGTCGCGATAATATTCAAACATTTTGCTCTCACAAAACCTAATAAGAAGTACGAGTACCCTTTAGTACCGCTTCGTAACTAAAAATTGGTAACCGGCTTCGAAACGGGAAAATAAATCCCGGGATGTAACTGGTTACAAAATAGGGCTTTTGAATTACCGATTCCTAGCCACAGTTGGCAAATGTTTTGTAACTGTTTACAAAATGGGAATCTAAAATTACACTAAATCAGTAGGTAGGTTAGGTTCGTTAGGTAGCTTTAAATGCCCGAAGGGCGAACCGCCCAGAAATAGGAGCCCCGCGAAGCGGGGCTCCGTCTAGTTAGCTGGAGTTCGTCGGACTGTTTCTGTAAAAAAAAATGACTTCACAACGTAACTAGACGGAGCCCCGCTTCGCGGGTCTGCTATTTCTGGGCGGTTTGCCCTTCGGGCATTTGAAGCTACCTAACGAACCTAACCTACTTACTTATTGATTTAATGTAATTTTGGATTCCCATTTTGTAGCCAATTACAAAACTTATTTACCAAACGGTTCCACTCTGGCCCAATTCGTAACTGGCTACATACAAGGAATTTTAGATTCCTGTTTTGCAGCTAGTTACCAAACTTACTTACCAAACGGTAACACGCTGGCCCAATACGTAACCGGCTTCAAATTAACTGGGAATCTTGATTCCCATTCTGTAGCTGGTTACGAAATTTTGGTTACTCGTACCTATCAACTAAAATAATTCTAAAAGTAAAAAAAATATCTTAGGCATTGTTAAGTAATTTGCATGAACGGTAATTTATTTAATACAATCGGAGTCGTTACTAAAATATTATTCAAATTTTAGATCGCAACAGACTAGCATTTGTAGTAACAATATCCGTATGAATTTAGTTAATAAAGTCTACGATTTCAGTAAATTTCTATACTATAATAGATTAGGGTTTTGTTAAGTTTTGTCCAAACAAAAGCTAATCTAGTTCAGTTCGCATCTGAACCATATCAGTATAGCCTTTGTAAATACGCGTCCGGGCCGGAGCTTCCGGCGCTTACTTTTCTATGACATGACAGGTGATCACGTGATGCTTTCCATAGAAAACGAAACACCGAAAGCTCCGGCCCGGACACGGTCCGGTCTAAAGTGAGTTATCCTTTAAGCCCACGAAGCTTACTGAGTGGCCTTAATTGGGTACGAGATTGAAAATCTTGATTATATCACTATTGTATAGAATACTTTTTTGTATAGACTATTTTTGCCTATTTTCTTAAATAATTTCAAAACTAATTATTTTAAAATAACATAAAATAAATATTTGAAATTCTCACTGTGAGCTCTTTCATTTGATATGTAACACGATACAGTTTGAAAAACTTTATTTTTTAATTTTCTCATTTACCCCCAAAAGTGGCCTCCATGTTTAAAATTATTTTTTTTGTGTTACATGCTCGTCTTTGGGTCACAAACATACATACGTGTACCAAATTTAAACTTAATTGGTCCAGTAGTTTCGAAGAAAACATTATTAAAAAAACTAAGACTAAGTAATTAAGTCAGACTCATGCTTGACTGCATATTTCTAATAGGTTTTCCTGTCATTATAGGTAAAGAACTATTTTGTGTATTTTTTTTTAAATTTTAGACCCAGTAGTTTCTGAGATAAAGGGGGAGGGGGGGAATTGTAATTTTTGCCTATTTTCTTAAATAATTTCAAAAATAATTATTTTAAAATTACAAAACAAACATATTTGAGATTCTCATAGTGAGCTCTTTCATTTGATATGTAACACGAAACACGATACAGTTTGGAAAACTTTTATTTTTATTTTCTCATTTACCCCCCAAAAGTGGCCTCCATGTTTAAAATTAATTTTGAGAATAAGAATAAGAATAAGAATAATTTTTATTGACAATAGAAAACAATTTGCAGACACATGGATACAGTGGATTCCAAACTAGGCTATGCCTGTGACTTGGGGTCCTAGAATGCAGTTGACATTAGGGGTCACAAAACCGTGCATATTTTTGAAAGCCGGTTTTTCGGTTTTATTAGAACAGCAAAACCGGGTTTCCGGTATTTTCGGTGTTTTCGAGTTTATGTATAATTTGTGAAAAAAAACTAGTACTTGTAGAATCAACGATTTAATAATCAGTCTGCAATAAACATTTTTAACAAGAAATACTAATAGAATAGATACTAGAGATCAATTAACGTGATGCATGCATTACATATAAAACATGGCCGTTATTACTAAAATATTAAACTACATAATACGTATAGAATGGAATATTAGAATGCTGGAAATCATATTTTGTAAGTGTAAATATGCGTAATAAATTAATTAAAAATAATTAAAAGTATTTAAAATAATGCCCAGCATCACGTGACTGCAAACGCAAATTGGAGCGCGTGACGTCACGGTGTGAGAAACACGCACAGACAAGTTGTCAAACCTTGGTCCTTTGGCACTGACAGCAGTTTGTTATCACATCGTTACGTACGTCGTCAAGATCACGTGAGACTGAGAGCTTGGAGCGTTTTTGCGCGAAATTTAAACATTAAACTAATTTTTTTCTTAAGTATGTTTTTAGGAAGCTCTTTATTTACATACAAGATATATACAGTGGTACTACGTAAACGAAATTAATAACTAGCTTAAATCTAAAATAGGCCCTTGGGGCATTGTACCAAGGATGCTGGCGGCATTTCCTAGCTGTATCGCAATGCTGATACGTTAAACTAATTAAAGTCGATTTTTTATTAAAAATTAATAAATAAAAATTTAATTTTTTTTGCAATAATTACGCGTCCATCTATAAAATGAAAACAGTTCTAAAAAATTGTCAACATCCCTATTTCCAAATTAGTCAATACCTAATTGTAAATTACTAAAACAAAATGTACATGGTAAATATCGGGTCTATATTGTTTCCCATATAGTTTTAAATCATGATGTATCGTTTGTCAACATTTTCGTTAGTCATAATTTGGTTTTTCTCAGAAACGCGTAACTTTTAAGGATTGCCATGAAACAAGCCTAACCTATCTGTTGGATAACCTGAGGAAAATCCTGAATAGTTAACGGTTTAAGAATTATGACTAATGATAATATGACAATCATTATATTATGACTATTATTATAGGTACCATTAAATAAAACTAAAAGGTCGGCGGTTGCTTCGAAATTCGAAAAACTCGAAAAAGCCGGTTTTATCAAACCTAAACCCGGTTTTTAGAATTGCCTGTAAACCCGGTTTTTTCGAATTCGGTGAAACCGGGTTTGTGACGCCTAGTTGACATTAAAGAATATTACACCTATTTTATTTAAATTTGAATAATTAAGACTACAAAACTATACTACTATAAAAGGAAAAGTTAATTTAAGAAGAGATTAATTAAAATAAGAGGAAACTTACAGCAAATAACGACTAATAAATTTACAAATTATAGTCGGTGAGTGAGTATGTGTGAGAGAGCGTGTGTGTGGGTGTGTTTGTATATAAGGGTGTGAAAGAGAGAGGGACGATGGGAGGGGAAGGTGAAGAGGATGGGAGTCTCAAATATAAATGTTTCTTAAGAAACGTTCAGTCTCGTGATAGTTTCAGTCCAAGCATGCTCTAGTCACGACAATTTTTACTTCCCTTTCAGTCATTTTTTGGAGGTCACCTATCTTGCAGAACTTGTTGTAAAGGAACGGTTTTGGTAGGAACTGAATCGTCTACAGAAACTAGTCTTTGTGGGCATTAATGGCATCCTAAAACAACGATTTCTGAGCCTGTTGGATTCAACCGGTCCAACCGAGAGCGAGGCCTTTCGGTGGGCCCTGGTGACAATTTTTACCAAAAAGAGTTTTCTAACACTAAGTACGCAGGCCTCCCTGAAAAGACTGTCCGTTGAGGAAAGTGGTGACTGCTACATCTCCCAGCAGTTTCATAGTGTATATGAGCTTCCGAACTCTTTTTGACGTAGCGACAATACAGCGTGTTGTTTGAAACATAGTTTTACGTCAATTACTACGCCTAAGTATTTTAAGGCTTCTAAGCGTGAAATAGAGTGGCAGTTGGTACAATCGGGACAAAGGGCAATGGCGGCAGGATTATTGCAGGTGTGAAGTACTAAACTAGTGTCACTTGGTGGACTCGATGCGCTGGTTTTAAAGAAATACACGTAGTTCGTTTTGGCACAGTTTAGGCTAAGGAGGTTGCAGCTCAGCCATTTCGCGGTTCGAAGCAGGCCCTGTTGAACTATTTGAAAGACCTCGCCCCAAGGCGACCCGTGAAAAATAATCACTGTGTCGTCAGCGTAATTGACCATGTCAGCGTGTTGCATTTATATTGAGGCTAGATCTTTCAAGTATATTAAAAACAATGTGGGACCCAGAATGCTCCCCTGCGGAACTCCAAAGGATAACCCCAATTGGTCGCTTGTAGCTGTACCCAGTTTTACGCACTGCCTTCTATTAGTGAGGTAGCTGCGAAACCACTCAAGTCCAAGACCCCTAATTCCCGAACCTTCAAGCTTCGTTAACAAAATGGGTATAGACACTGTCTAGCTTTAGCTTTAGCTAAGTCTAGGAAAACCCCAATGCTTTTTAGACCCTTGTCCAGATAGTTAGCAACGGTATTAGTCAGAAGGGTAACGGCGTCTTCGGTAGATTTACCTCTACGGAAACCAAACTGGTTATTAGAAATGATACTATTTTTCTCCAAATAGTTGACCAGCTGTTGATTAACAATTATTCAAGCAACTTTGAAAATGTACTTAAAAGAGAAATAGGCCTATAGTTGACCGGGGAACTCCTATCGCCACTTTTGTATATCGGGCAAACTGCTGCAGTTTTCCAAACTTCCGGAAAGACCCCAGATGAGAGGCTTAGGTTAAACACGTGGGTGAGAGGAGCTACTATGTACCTTTGAACTTTTTTTACGAAGCGATTAGAAATTCCGTCAAGACCTGTCGCACTGTTGTCTTTAAGGTCTCTAATGTGGTTTCCAACGTCGATGGTAGTGGTTGGATGTAAAAAGAAGGAATACGGCGGAGAATTGCCAAGTTGATGAGCTTTAAGCAGCAAGGTCGTTATGCGAGATACCTATGCTAGATAGAATTTTGTTTGATAAAGTTTCACCTATAGAAGAGAAATATTGATTGCAGTGATTTAGAGACGCTTTTTCCGTAGCCTCGATGGTACCCAAGATATCAGAATTACTCTGTAAAGGGTGCGAATGTGTCATATCCTTGATGGATTTCCAGAGTTTTCTAGAATTATTTTTATTAGCCGCTAGTAAGCTCTTGTTGTATTCATTTTTAAGCTTACGGAGAAGATCAGTATAAAAGTTTCTGTATCTATTGTAAATAAGCCTTTTGATAGGATCGTTGGGATTTTCTCTGTAATCAGCATAAAGTTTGTCTCTATGTAAAGAACATTTTAAAAGTCCACGGGTCATCCACGGTTTGACTGGATGTTTTGACCGTTTCAACTTGACACAGTTACTGTGCTTGCCGATCACGGAACTTAGTATAGACATAAAGATAGTCGCCGAAGTGAGAGTAAATAACTTTGGAATTCACACTACCACGCAATCTGCATCATCCAAACCCAATTCCACTACCGAGGGAATCAACCGAGTCCTAACGTAAATAACCACCCCACTCGCCTGATTTATGTACTTAGTTGAGGCAAAAGAGACGTAGCCTTCCAGTTGCGGAACTATATCATTTTTCTTTAGCCAGCACTCCGTTAAAACGATAGCGTCAAAGTCCACAGACAATCTTTTCAAGGTCACCAAGAAATCATCAAAGTTACAGTGAATGCTTCTGATGTTTAATGATAGAACCCTTATTAAACAACATTTTTTTGCAATCCTCTGGCGTGTTCGTTATATGACACTTGCAGACAAATGAATTGTCGATTTCTTCCAGTATATTAATTATATCCGCTATTTCGTACTGTATGTATGTAAAATAAGAAAACGAATAACTTTAACTTATTAAGATGCCGTGTAGCCAGAGGGTTAAGCTTACTTGTCAATTTGCAAGGTATTTTAAGCACAGGGATGCAGGAATAATAGTTGTTGTATGTACATTTTGTATTATAAATAGAAGTGTGTATGTGTGGGAGGTGTGTATTGATATGTGGCAATGTTGGATAATAAATGTAGTGCCTTCTGTTTAGTGCCAAATTCGCGAGATTTTTAACATTAACTAAGGATAGGAGGGAAACGAGTAGGAGTAGAGATTTCCAGTTATTCGACAGCAGAATCCTTTTGAGGTGACCGGTCGGAGCGCTAGGGTGTGTCGGCGCGTTGCAGTTGAAGGCGGTATCCGGTAAGCGGGAAAAGCCCGATCGGTCCAGTTGCTCGAGGTCCGCGGCGCATCGAATCGCGATAGCTGGGCTGCCTTCATGTTTGCGTATGAAGATTGAACCGTTCCTGGTCCAGCAATATTTGAATCCTGCGGAGTTCTTTTTGATTCTTGCTTCGCGAAATAACTGCCGGTTCGCTTTAGTTAGCCGCTCATTAAAGAATAGCCTTCTTTGTACCCCTGCCACTTCCAGGTCCTAACTGTTAAGGTTCCGTCTCATGGAAACAGCTTTCAAAAATTCCTTGCGTTTATTATGGCGCACAAAGCGGACGACAATGTGCCGGGGTCTCTGGGACTCTTCCGTGTCTGCAGCGATGTTATCCTCGCAGAGATTAACACCGATTTTGACGGCCGTCGTCAGCACAATATGATGGGGATTTTCGTGTGGTTGCTCGTTAACGCCTATAATTTATATGTCATTTCGAAGTAACGATTGTGTTTGCAAGTTTAACTAGCTCTCTAACTGGCACACTTGTTCTTTAAGAAGTGTGTTTTGTATCGCCTGGTCCTCTAGTATGGTCAATCTTGTGTGGCATTGTGAAAGCTTTGATTCGCATTCATCGAGCCGAGCGATACAATTGGAAGTAAAGCGTTTTCGAGCTCAAGCACCGCGACGTGGATTTCATTACGAATCATTTCCTTCACATCCTCTTTAATGGCTATGCGGATAGTGTTCATAAGTGAAGTTGAGGTACTGCTTAGTTGTTTCTCAATAATTTCGTAGACAGAAGTTTGTACTTTTTGGTCGAGTAAGGAACTAATCCTCTCTATAGTCATAGTATTCAACGACTCGTGACCAAGGTAATTTTCTGGGGTCCCAAGAAGACAGTTGTTCTGAGTGTCGTCGGGCGTAGGGATCATAATCATAATCATAATCATAATATTTATTAATAATATAAATTACATGTCACATTTTATACAGTGTATAAAGATTATATTTAAGTATGAATTTTCGCTACATAATGTAGGTTGTATTTAATCTCTTACATCTACCTAAGTTCCTAATTTAAAGAACTCTTTATGGTCGTAGAACGCTTGCTCGATTAACCATTTCTTTAATTTGTTTTTAAATATTGCTACGCTTTTAGCAACTACTATTGAGTCCGGAAGACGATTGTATACTTTTGGGCCCAATATGTGAATGAGCTTGTCCGACTTGGCCAGCTTGTGCGGCACGGGCGCGAGCCTGCAGAGGGCTCTGCAGGCTGCTATCTAGTGACATGTCTAGACTCAGGCTGCCCACTGGAATTTGGTGTTGACGTACCGGTGTTTGCGTTACATGTCCGTCTTTGGGTCACAAACTTACATAACATATGTGTACCAAATTTCAACGTAATTGGTCGAGTAGTTTCGGAGAAAATAGGCTGTGATAGACGGACAGACAGACAGACGCACGAGTGATCCCATAAGGGTTCCGTTTTTTTCCTTTTGAGGTACGGAACCCTAAAAACGGCTAAACTGATCATACTCGCTATAGCACATTAATAATATTATTAATTATATTGCATTAGCGCATTTAATGTCTTTCTTAAGCTCTATTTACACTTTTTTTATATTTTTGGACCCTTGGTTTAAAAGTTAGAGGGTAGAGACGATTTTTTTCTTTCAGAGCGACTATCTCCGAAAATATTCACTTTATCAACAAAATTTTTGAAAGACCTATCCAACGATACCCCACACTGTAGGGTTGAAGCGAAAAAAAATTACATCCCCAGTTTACGTGTAAGGGAGATACACTTTACCCTAAAACTATTTTATATCTATATCCATGCCAAATTGCAGCTTTCTAGCACTAACGATCACGTAGCAAAGCCTCGGACAGACAAACAGACAGTCGGACGGACATGGCGAAACTATAAATACTTGACTGCGGAACCCTAAAAATGGGTCACGTAGTATGGACATGTTCCCTTATCTTGGAAATCGTGCACAATGTAAGTAACGTTTATTGATAATGCCGACAAATGTTTGCTCTGTAGATATACATTCTGTAGATAAAGTTGTTATTCCGTTGTTTTTAAGGTTTCGCATCGAAAGGGTAAAAACGGGACCCTATTAATAAGACTCCGCTGTCTGTCTGTTTGTCTGTCTGTCCGTCTATCCGTCTGTCACCAGGCTGTATCTCATGAAGCGTGATAGCTAGACAGTCGAAATTTTCACAGATGTACATTTCTGTTGCCGCTATAACAACAGATACTAAAAACAAAATAAAATAAATATTTAAGTGGGGCTCCCATACAACAAACGTGATTTTTTTGCCGTTTTTTTCGTAATGGTACGGAACCCTTCGTACGCGAGTCCGACTCGCACTTGGCGGGTTTTTTTTTTGTATATGCGTTAGTAGTTAGTGGCAACTTCATTGGTTCATATATTAATTAATATTACTATCTGTAAGAATTATTGTACCGTTTGCGCCCAAATAAACATTAAAACGTAAGTATGTATTGTGTATGTGCATCTTTTTATATAGAGTAAGTTTCTAGATGTACAAAATGAGCTTTGCCAAGTAAAACTGAAGAATAAAACTAGACATTATCGTATAGAAAGTTTCTAATGTACGTATCCTGCTATCGCCAGTAAGCAGCTCTTATCCTTGTATGAAGTTTTAGCTTTTAGTCAGAATAAATGATACATATTTTTTTGTGTGTGTGTATTTTAGTGTGTGTTACAAATATACATTTGTAACTACATAATAATAAATGGAAATATTTTTATAAACATGAGTGGTGTGCAGATGGCGCAGCAAATCCCCCGCCCGCGGTGCGTCATCCGCAGCCGCGGGCGCACGCCTCTCCATCTAATCGCCCGACATTACAAATCGTCCTACCATACATCACTCGCTCAAAACAAGACACATGCATGTATCAGGAAGCCACGAGTCAATGTAGATGATTTTCCCGCTGATCGCGATGCTATCGAACGGAGAAACGGGCTTTGGTGTCAAGCCCCATTCCAAGAGAAACAACTCAAACTCATTTCGAGCTAGTTGTGCGTTGTTTGTTAACACGGCGAGTCGTCGAAATTATAGTTCATTATTGTTAATTGTTCATCGCAGCGGCACCATGCACGATACTATATTAAATCAGGTACGAACTAGTTTAAGAAGCGAAAACAATATGCGAGTGTGTCTATTACCTTACTTTTAATAAATAAGCGCTGGTGGCCTAGCTGTAAGAGCGTGCGACTTTCAATTCGGAGGTCGCGGGTTCAAACCCCGGCTCGTACCAATGAGTTTTTCGGAACTTATGTACGAAATATCATTTGATATCTACCAGTCGCTTTTCGGTGAAGGAAAACATCGTGAGGAAACCGGACTAATCCCAATAAGGCCTAGTTTCCCCTCTGGGTTAGAAGGTCAAACGGCAGTCGTTTTCGTAAAAACTAGTGCCTACGCCAATTCTCAGGATTAGTTGCCAAGCGGGCCTCAGACTCTTATGAGCCGTGGTAAAAAAAAGGGGGAAAACGCGATGAAGACGATGATCGTGATTATATACATATAAGTCCAATAAACGTAATACATAAATAATTAAAGATAAGTTTGTTTGTTTTAGGTAAATAGGTACAGTGATATTTATATATATTATAATTATTATATTAGAAAATACTATTGAAATTTTATCATACAAATATTACGCGCGCCTCAGTATTTATTTTAAAGTCCATTTATAAATGGATAAAACGGCACCCGCGACTTGCATGGCCACTTTATGTTTAATTCATTCATTATGGTGTCTATGCAATTTTGCAGCTCGCTGTACAGTTAACATAAAATAAATACATATTAGTGACGGCCATAGTGGCCAATATACCGGAACACATCCTTATTTCTATGGTAACAAAATTGTGTTAATAGGGGGTGTCCTTTATAATTACATAAGGGCTTGGGGGGGGGAGGGGGTCATAAATTCCTCAAAAACCCCTCACGTAATTAATTGACGCCCCCTTAGGATTATTGGTGTGAGTGCTGATTTTGAGTCACTTAAAACAAGTCAAACCGAAGGGTAATATGAGAGCGCAATTGCTCTAGTGTTCCACATGATAATTTTCTCCTCACTGGCGAGAAACTTAATTGGAATTATAAAACGATGAAAGAGACTGACTGAATTAAATCCAAGTAGATATTTCAAATGAAATCAAAGTAGTGTATAAATATGTAGGTTAGTGGGTAGAACACAAGATGATAGAGAGCGCTTAAGGATGACTCACGTTAGACCGGGCCGTGTCCGGGCCTCAGCTTCCGGCGCTTCGTTTTCTATGGAAAGCATCACGTGATCACTTGTCATGTCATAGAAAAGTAAGCGCCGGAAGCTCCGGCTCGGTCATGGCCCGGTCTAACGTGAGTCATCTTTAATCCGTCAACAAACTGTCCTCAGTTTGGCGGAATATAATTATTTATGTAGGGACTTCCGGTTCGAGCGCCATCTTGATAGTTAGCATCGTGATTAATTACTTTGTTTTTTGCTCATTAATATTGTTTAAAGTGTAATATCGATAGCTTATTATACAGTAAACTAATGTGGTAGTGTGCAGTGAATGGAGAATTAATTTTGAAGCGCGTTTAACCACCATCTTGGAGTCAACGGCCGGTAGTCCACGTGCTTCTTGTAAAGTCTAGCTATCGATTTACAAGAGCTAACAAATCACCGTACACTGTCTTGTACAACCGTACAAATTTTTGTCGTTTGTAAACCTCTTAATACCTTGACACTGGCGAAATAGTCCCACTGGGCTGAAGCCATAATTTTAAAAGAAGAAGAAGAAATTTATGTAGGTAAATAGTTTTGTGTGATAAATCAATAAATAATAATAACATTAGACCCCGTGACAAGTGGCGTGAGACAAAATGAGATGTGTATTGTGTAAGTCCTTACGAGCATTTTTCAGCTACAAACATTAAAAATCAATGCGAGTGTAGGTAAAGGTATAAATACTAAATCAAATTTATATTATTATAATGATCACCCTACTTTAACTATATATTATAAAGTCATGTAATGTAGGTAGAGTTAGACAAAGAAAAGTCTGCAAAGATTTTGACAGCACACGCAGTGGCAGTGTTATTTATAGGTAGGTACGTCAACATTTTATACAAGTTTGACGTTTAAAATAACACCTGCACTGCGTGTGCTGTCAAAATCTCTGCAGACTTTGCTTGGTTTAACTCTACCTACTATTTCAATTCACTAAACTGTTGCTATTAAGGCCCGTCCTTATCTCAACCACCTTGACCCTGGCACACAATAATTTATATTTTAATGATTTTAATTGATATAAAAAAGCAATGTGGAGGAGGCTATTGATTCGACTGTACCTGTATAACTTACGCCATTACACCGCCTTGCCTATTGTAATTTATTCTCATGATTACTTACTCACTTACTTCGTTGGCTCAGCGACCCAAAATGAGACTTGGCCTCTCCGACACAAGACAGCGCCGCTTTTTTCGATCCTGTGCGACCTCTCGCCAATTGGTGACTATAGTTGATTGATTTTTCATAAGACGGCAACAAAAGTTAACGGAATTCGTTACGTTTGACAGACGAAAAAAAAACCTAACAAGCAATAAAAAAGCGTAAGTAGTAAGTACATTTTGTATATAAGCTTTTATCTACTATTGTACTTTTTACTTAACAGTCATTTACTCATTAAGTCGAATGTGACAAACCCAAAGTCAATATTGTTGCATTATTTTATCACTAGTTCATACTCATTAATTGAATCGACCAGTGCTGCTTATCTAGTAGGTATCCAGCACTGTAGCAAGTCATACGAAAAATAAATAAATACCAGCATGTGATTATATTTAGGTAATAATAATGAAGCATAGTCTTAAGACTAAAATCATTTTGATTTATTCAGAGCTGAGCCGAGCTTCTGCTTACTCGTAGACTGTTTACTCGTAAATATAATATACCACTTACGCAAACTAAGAAGGAATAAGACCAAGTCCAATCCGAGCGACGTCTTCCCAGAAACGTGTTACTCGTGTTAGATAACTACTGATCGTTTGTTTATTTCTGAACTGTAGTAAGTAATTATGATTATAAATAGGTATACCTAATTAGTTAAATTTAACATATTTAGGTACATTTGTAAAGGATTTTGATGCTTATTAGTTTGTCAAATGACTGTCTCATTAGGGTATTCTACAATTTTTTATTAATGGTATCAGTCGATCAGGTTTGTTTTGAAGATCAAATGTCTGTATCGGACCCATTGTCTTAAAGCAATACATAAGTCACAAACGATGGTCAAAGTCTGGCACCCCCACTTTACTGACGAAACGCTTCATACAAAATTACATTACATCATGACGTCAGCATGTAACGTCGCTTTCGCTTAGAAGTTAGAAACCATAGAAAACAAGGAAATTGCTATTTTGTCGGTGAAATATTGCGTATAAAATTCAACATGTAGAAACTACGTATTTTTTTCTATTAAAGTACAATCGGTACATTGATTTATTTAACCATACTGGTTTCTCTTGCATAAATAATATGAGTGATTTTGTTTAAATATAAGTTACTTCGTAACAGTTCTGGATTATTTAGTGTTGCTTTTTTAGATACTAAGATAAGGACCCTATTATTTACTGACAATTTGGTTTGACCAACTATATTTTACTAGGTGATCTTGATCTCTTTACAGTATAAATCCATCGTTAAACCAACATTTTTACGCATTGTCTATACGAGTATGTTGTGAGTTGTTTTAAAATTGGCTGCGACATATTTTTCTACTCTAAATGACACAACAGGTGTGACGTGTGACGCCGACGCTAAACGTGTTAATTATTACCTATATTTAAACTTTTTGTTTTAGTATCCAAATCTCGCTTTTGAAATTCCAGCAGTGATAAGATTCCTAAAGCTCCATCATCGTCTAGAAGGAAGGTATATGCCTACCTACTTAGTAAAGCATTTCCGTGTCATATATTATGATGCAGAGCGGGCTACTTATTTGAATCTACATATTGGCTAACGCAAAGTTATGATAATTCTGTAATTTGCGCGCAATACCCCGTCGGTAGACCATGCCTTGTCATGAGAAAAATATATTCTATAACATAACACGATCTAGGAACTGAACCAACTATGCAAGTCTTCTTCTTCGTCGCGTTACCCCGGCATTTTGCCACGGCTCATGGGAGCCTGGGGTCCGCTTGACAACTAATCCCAAAAATAGATGTAAGTAGGCACTAGTTTTTACGAAACCGACTGCCATCTGACCTTCCAACCCAAAGGGGAAACTAGGCCTTATTAGCTGGGATTAGTCCGGTTTCCTCGCGATATTTTCCTTCTCCGAAAAGCAACTGGTAGATATCAAATGATATTTCGTACATAAGTTCCGAAAAACTCATTGGTACGAGCCGGGGTTTGAACCCGCGACCCGGATTGAAAGTCGCACGCTCTTACCGCTAGGCCACCAGCGCTTCTTCGAACCAACTATGCAAGTAAACATAAGAACATATATTTTATGATTATTTTTATTAAGAACGTCAAAACTTTTTTAATAATTCATTTATTATTAGGTTCCCTTCGATCAATAACCTATAAGCAAAGAACTTACTAAAATTAAAAATTTCATGTATACCAAATTTATAGTAAATAACTGTTGGTTTCTTTTGTATAGTGAGCAAGATATAAATATGTCACGTATCGTTAAATATACAAACAACAAACACAAAAGCAAACGAGTTCAGTATAGCTTTAGCGTCGATTATTCCCACGTTCAATAATATAATATCGTGTACCTACATAGCGAAAATATTTCAGGCGCACATGCTTAAATAATCAGGCAAAATCTTATTTGTAGAGCCATAACGCGCCATTTATTTGCGCACGTTTTCTTGCAAGTGACTGTATTTAGGCAAGTCAAACATTTTCATTCTATTTTTTTTTATTATCAAATCAGGACACTTACTTAACCTACCTATTCCCATTTGTGTCTGCCTCTAGGATATTTTTTTATTAATAAGCAATAATATGCGTCTTAGTAAGTATAAATAACTTGAAAATCTATTTCGAAGAAACAATAAAATTCTGCGTATAGATGTTACATATAAATATATATACTTAAAGATTACAAAATAAGACTTTCCGAAGAGTTCAGTGATGTGTTGTGACTGTTCTAGATTTGTTGGTGACGCACAAACTTGACTCACAGCTACAACTCATAGGTGTTATTCACTGCACAGCAACCACCACGTATGTTATTATATGTTAACGCTACCTACGGCCTGCTGAAGCACCTCGTATAAGTACCCATGGCGCTAGTGACAGGCTGCCTCGTAACTTGAAATACAACGAACGGTAAACCTAAATATTGATATGGGCTGCTGATCTACTTACTAGGTACTTAGCTCAATACGTATTTAAAATAGGGACTAGGTAGCTAGTAATTAATACAGTATACTAAGTATAAATAATTATAATTAAATATAAAGATAATATGAAACCATAATTAATCTAATATTTGTAAATCCGGAGTTGATTTTGACGGACGATCAGCTCGTATAAATTTAGAATCCGGTCATATTAGGCACCCGATACCGATACAACAGCCGCCTACCTACATTTAAAGAATATTAATTAGGGTGAGTGCATGCGCAATAAAATCCAATAATCAATTTTATTAGTAAGTATATCAACGTGTACCCACACATTTGTAAACTCTGCTCTGCGAATTTAGCTATAAACATATTTTATGTTAAAGGTCAGACGTTTATCTTTTTACGTAATAATGTTGATATATATATTATACCTATATATCGATCCCCTACTTAAAATGTGGACTATATATATATGTATATATAGAATATTAAAATAAGAATCAGTGCGATCATAAATGTATTGAGATAAAGTTGGTACCTATAGATTGTGAGTGTATTAGTGTAAGCACTGAATTGTTTAGGCGGAAACTTCATTTGGCCAGGCGACGTTAAAATGAATAATAAACAGAATTGAAAACATTGAAAATATGCTGACTGTGTGTAAAGCCCTCCGCATCGCGTAACATTGAAATAAGCTCCAGAAATAGCTAACGAATGCCAAAATAGTCGCGCCTCGGGGGGCGAGAAAGACGCTGGGAGGCGCGCTCGCGCACCCGCCGGCGCCGGCGCGCTGTTTACACCGTGTCTAATACTGTCTATGCAACATTACATTACCTACTGTGCGTGTGCAATGGAGCTTTAATTAATAATAGATAAATAAGCATGACACTAGTCTAATCATTCCCAAGTAGTCCAACCGAAGCGTGCCGTGCCTTGGGTGGTACTTGATATTATTTGACTGGAAATCTATTGTTAATAGCCGATACGTAATACGTTGGACCTTCAAGGTTATTAGGTTATAACAACTTTTTTCTACCGTGTTGCGGTCAACCTAACAATTGCTTTGTTTACTTAAGTACACTGTTAAGTCGATCGGACCAAACTTAAAACGAAACACTATAACTGGATAATCTTACTGTAGAGTTCAACTGCACAGGTAAAGCAGAAAACTGCGCAGTCGAATGCCACACAGACACACGCTACGTTTTACCTGTGCAGTTGGCAAAACTGCGCAGGCATACCCTGGTGTGTATGGCCAGCTTAACGAAATGAATAGTGCTGTATACGCTATAAATTATCCGTGGTACCTCTCGGATTAAACATAATAAGTAAGAAAACCAACCTTGCAGTCTAACCCCCTTATTTATAAAACTTTACGGGCCTGATTAAGGAGTACTTACGTAAAAATACATTTTACTACAAATCAACAATCTTAATGAAGCCCAAATAACTATACTTATATAGTGAATGACAGTGGACTGGAATCATATTAAATATAATATGTTTAATATTTATTAATAACTCTGCGCCCATGCATTCATATTTAAAATACTTGCAGCGCAGCCGGTGGTTGCCACAACACAGGCCTGAGTTAAAATTCTATAGCGAAAATGTGTCGCACCGCGCTTACGCTTTGTGCTGGAATTTCTCGCAACACAAACAAGAGATAAAATAAAATAAATACATGTAAACATAATCCCACATAAGTACTATAGTGATATTTGCTTCTGTGTCAAAGGGTACAACAATCCGGCAGGATTTCAATACGTACGCGTAATCGCTTTACCTATACCAACTTAGCGAAAAATAAGGAGAATAGAACTCAAACGATTATTTAAAAAATAATTAAAATAATTAAGCAACATTACAGCAGCAGCACCGATAAGCAAAACCGATTTTTTACGAGGGAAAAGACTAGTATTTATGTATTTCTATTTTTCAATTAACATAATAAATAACAGCCAGTGATAAGTAGATATCTAAATCAACTTCATAAGAAGCGTGGCGTGTTGGGCGAGCCGGCGCTGTCTAGAGGATCATAAGTATCATAACAGCAGTGTTATTATGAATATTCGTACAATATAGTACAACTGTTTCCGACAATTATCATTAGCTTCGCAAAATAAGTACTTATTTATTGGCGATATAATGAAGTTTTTTTTTATTAAAATGTTGGTGGCAAACAAGCACACCGCCCGTCTGATGGTAACCGGTTACCGTAGCCTTTGGAGGCATGTGACGTCAGTTCTGTGGTTGCGCACGGAAGGGACTTCAAGTTGTGCCAACCCTAATAATTGCTCGTAGCAATGATGACCCGAACAGAGCCGAAAATGCCCGAAAGGAGGAGTGTTGCCCTACCGCTCCAGGATAGAAGTTTTATTGGATATTACTGTATTGTTAGTAGATTGGCATTTTCTCAAAGTCTTCTGAAAATCGATTTTCGCTAAAATGATACAGTATGTTATATATTTTTCATTTGGTACCCCACATTTGTTTAAAAGAAAAAAAAGTTTGTAATGCCGAATTTATGACGTCACAGTAACTACCCCCACCATTTTCACGCTTGTCATCTCATATATTTGTGTTCAGGACAGTATACTGAATGCATTGATACCATATTTAATTATTTTCCCATATCCGAGATGACATGAACAAAAAGTCACCTAAAACCTGTTCCGCCGCCCTACTATGTACGATATAGGTCCTCTCGGGGCGCATTGACAGTTCTCCTTTGCTGACGGAGATCAAATTCTCAGTGACATCAATTAGAACGCGAAATTCTAAGCGTTGCCTGTTTAGTCTACCCAGTACCCAGAGTTCATACTTACCAACTATGCTCAAAATTCGCCCATCAATCGTATTCTAAAACTTTATAATAAACAATTTAGTAGTATCAAAGAGAATATATAGGATAGAGGGGTACTGTCAAAACCAATCCCGAAATCGCGAAAAAAAATTGGCTGTTTCATACATTTTGGCTAGCCCATGCTCTATGGGAAGGTAAATTTATTTTCGCGGTTTCGGGGTTGGTCCCATAGTAAAAGTTGCTCAGTATAATCCCAAAACCTCCCTGGCAACGGGAATGCACTTAATTTTAGCCACCCTGTATAACCTGTTGCACAAAATACTATTATACAAGGTAAGGAAGTTCATCAGCGATCCTTAAAAAACGGTAAAATCAATAATTTCAAGATATTTTTATCAACATTAATATTTTAAAACTTTATTTTATAGTTTACTAGCGAATCGCCCCGGCTTGCACGGATAGTTCAACAAATTTACACAAAACCTTTACAAAATTATAAACCTTTCTCTTGAATCACTATCTATTAAAAAAAACCGCATCAAAATCCATTGCGTAGTTTTAAAGATCTAAGCATACATAGGGACAGACGGACAAACAGCGGAAATCGACTTTGTTTTATGTAGTGATTTATTCTGTTTTTAGTATTTTTGTTGTTATAGCGGCAACAGAAATACATCTGTGAAACTTTCAACTGTCTAGCTATCACGGTTCATGAGATACAGCCTGGTGACAGACGGACAGACAGACAGCGGAGTCCTAGTAATAGGGTCCCGTTTTTACCCTTTGGGTACGGAACCCTAAAAACAGAATGAAATAGATATTTAAGTGGTGCTCCCATACAACAAACGTGATTTATTTACCGTTTTGTGCGTAGTACGGAACCCTTTGTGCGCGAGTCCGACTCGCACTTGGCTGTTTTTTTTTTTAATTTACTACCTATAAAATGTCAGGTAATTTCAAATATTTTTATTGTTGTTCGGAAGTTTGTTATGTTACTATACTATATTATAATACTATAACAACAAACACAGTACTCGGATCAAAGTTTCTGTCGCAGTTTACACGCACACAGTATAGCGTTTTACACGGCGCCTGCCGCACACAACGATAAAAAACCTCGTTGTCGCCGTCGAAAACGTGCGGAGCCGACCGACGCAGGTCCGACCTCTTCAAGCTCTGCCGCGGTACTGAGATCGCCAGCGCGCGTCATCGGTAATATAGAGTAGTTTTCAAAAAATTGCCAAAAAATTAAGGTAGAATTTGATAAACACAAATGTATACCAACAGTATAAGCAAACGTTGTAGATTGCTCGTGTATAAAAATGACTTCGATACTAAGTAGATTTTCGTAGGAATTTACACTTGTTTCGAAGAGAAAATTCCATTCGTTTAACATTGATTTTCTCTTTCTTAAAAGCATGTAGGAAGAATATCGTTCGATATTCCTAAAGTACAGGATATTAGTAATACAAAATATCCAACTTTAGCAGAGTAAACTTCTCAAAATTTACAAATAAGAGCTCACAATTCAGTGCTTCACGCGGTTTTTCGTAAACGACCATCAGAAAAAAAATCATTACTAATTTAATTAGTCCTTTTTCTAAAATGTACAACGATATTCCCAAAGATAAGAAGACGCTCTTACTGGAACAAGTACTCTTTATTTCTAATAATGAGCGTAAAATCTTAAATCTTGTCGGGAATATCATCAATTTTACATTATTTCGACTTTTCTTGTAAGAACGCTCTTAAATCTTTGAACAATGGCATATTAGTAGAATACAAAAAAAGTAATTTTAACGATTTTGAAAATTCATCCCCTAAGGTGGTGAAAAAGGGGTTGAAAGTTTGTATGGAGATCAAATATTTTTTGGAGTGCGGGACTTGAATCTTTGTATAATGGCATATTATTAGAATACAAGAAAAGTAATTTCAGAGATTTTTAAAATTCATCCCTTAAAAAGGTTGAAAAGGGGTTGAAAGTTTGTATAGGGTTCCAATTTTATTTTAAGCTAGGAATTTTGAAACTTCGTAAAAAAGTCATCATCATCTTCCTCGCGTTATCCCGGCATTTTGCCACGGCTCATAGGAGCCTCGGGTCCGCTTGACAACTAATCCTAAGAATTGGCGTAGGCACTAGTTTTTACGAAAGCGATTGCCATCTGACCTTCCAACCCAGAGGGGGAAAACTAGGCCTTGTTAGGATTAGTCCGGTTTCCTCACGATGTTTTCCTTCACCGAAAAGCGACTGGTATAAATATCAAATGATATTCCGTACATAAGTTCCGAAAAACTCATTGATACGAGCCGGAGGTTTGAACCCGCGACCTCCGGATTGAAAGTCGCACGCTCTTACCGTAAAAAAGTATTTCATTAAAAGAGAAGAAAACTGATTTCAGCGTTTTTGAAAATTCACCTCTTAAGGTGGTGCAAAGGGGTTAAAAATTTGTATGAAGGTCAAACATTTTTTTGAGTGCCGGGACTTTAATATTTGTATAAACTTAGTGTATAGTGTAACTTGGTGTATTAGAATACAAGAAAAGTAATTTCAGCGTTTTTAGGGTTCCGTACCCAAAGGGTAAAAACGTGACCCTATTACTAAGACTCCGCTGTCTGTCTGTCCGTCTATCACTAGGCTGTATTTCATGAACCGTGATAGCTAGACAGTTGAAATTACCACAGATGATATATTTATGTTGCCGCTATAACAACAAATACTAAAAACAGACTAAAATAATATTTAAGTTGGGCTCCCATACGACAAACGTGATATTTTTGACGTTTTTTGCGTTCAACTCGCACTTGGCCGGTTTTTAAAAATTCATACCCTAAAGGGGTTAAAAAGGGGTTGAAAGTTTGTAGGGGTCCTAATTTTATTTTAAGCCAGGTACTTGAAACTTCGTAGAAAGATATTTAATAAAAAGAGAAGATAACTAACTTCAGAATTTTTGAAAATTCATCCCCCTAGGTGGTAAAAAATGGGTTGAATATATGTATGGAGATCAAACCTTTTTTTGAGTGCGACACTTCAATCTTTGTATAAAGGCATATTATTAGAATACAAGAAAAGTAATTTAAGCGTTTTTAAATATTCATCTCTTAAAAGGATTAAAAAGGGGTTGAAAATTTGAATCTATTACAAATGCTTTGAAACTTCTTAGAAAAGCATTGTTTAAGCTAACAAAAACAGTTGTTTCAACGTTCTTAGAACTTCAACCCCTAAGGGGGTTTAAAAAGATGATGTAAGTTTATATGTGGTACAAGTTTTATTTTATGGAAGGAGCTTGAAACTTGGTAAAAGGGCATTATATTAAAATAGACGAAAACTGATTTCACCGTTATTGAAGTTTGTATTATTTGCATTTTAAAAAAAAGTAGTGGACTTGAACATCTTCTGAGAGGGTTGAGTGGGTATTGAGAACAGTTTTTTTTAGTTAGGGGCTTGAAACTTCGTAGTTTGTGAAAGACAAATTTCATGCATTGTATAATTATTAACCAATGTTTAACCGTCCCTACTAATACCTTTTGCTGCATAATATTCTATGCTCGTGTAAAAGACTTATATAACCACCAACATACAAATCCACGCGTACGAAGTCGCGGGCAACAGCTAGTTTTATACAAATATATGATGAATATTGGAATGAAATACTGTGAATTACAATAGGATACTGAGCATTTTACTAAAAAACCTCTAGTAAAAAAATGAAGTTAACAATACATAAAAAAAAACCTCTATGAAAAAACCATTACATGAGACCAATTTTTCTCATCGCCCGTACAAAGGAATACTACTAGACTACCTAAAGCAGTGAGGTGGAAGTCACTCACAAATGTATGAAAAAAAGGTTTTGCCGTAAAAACATGGAGGTGATATATTATTATTGCCCGGTACTGCATTTAAAACTTTGTGAATCCATTTTAAATGTAACACTACACACCAACAGTCAAAAGTCACACGCCTAAAAAGTATAAAAAATAAACAATTCAGTCAGCAAGCAACAGCACTGTCAAGTCAACATCGAGAATTCGGAGAATTGTAGATGGCTGAGATTAACCGTTATTATATCGTTCCTCGAAAACAAAAAACATCGTGCTCTCAACTAACCGGTAAGAAGAGAGAACTAAATTTTAAAGTTCGCGTTCCATCAATTAACCGGTTTATTAATGAACGAAATAAAATAACGGTTTAGGAACGATATTAACCGATATTTCAATACCGGTTCCGAGCCCTGGTAGACACACTGGCTCCTTCCCATCTCAACGGAACCAGTAATCACGTGGGTGCGGCGGCTAAAGCGGCCGAAAAGCTCAAAATTAACAAATACAGGGGTCTTGGCCCCGAGTATACTTTCATGCCCTTTGGGGTTGAGAGCCTTGGCCCGTGGGGTCCTAAAACTCTACAGTTTTTTAGAACTATCAGAAAGATTAGTCGACTTCACTGGCGACCGAAGAGCTGGCAATACAGCGGGGAAATGCTGCCAGCATCCTCGGCACCATGCCAAAGGGGCCACATTTTCTCGATGTATTTTAGTTTTATTTAGTTTTTAGTTTTAATTTAGTTTTATTTTATAGATAAGTTTGTTTTTAAGAAATGTATTGTTATTTTTTTGATAATAAAATTATAATTTTAATACATACATCTATATATTATATATCTAGTTATTTATTTTAAAGATCTTTAGTGATAATAATATTATTATTGTATATTTAATTTTATAAATTTTGGTAAAATAAAATCAGTTATGATCAGCAACGCAGGCTTCGTCAAGTGCTTACAACAATAAATCAGCTACAGGCTTCGTCAATCTTAATTACTAAATTAAACTAGGCCAAGAGATCTTTAGTTAAAATATATTTTTTTATAAATTTCTAAGTACTAAATATAAATCAAAGTAATGCTAGGATTAGGTAGTGGAATACAGAAAATAACTAAGCATAGTAACTAGTGAGATTGATGCTATCCGTAGTCAAGATAGTATAAGTTCACAATTATTACGTTTAGTTCTCTAAGGAGCAAATGATGAATTCTAAACAATTACAACATAAGAAAAAAGTTACACATAGATATTTTGGAATTACGGTTTTGGGCAGATTAAGTGTCCTAGTTTAAAATAGGCATAAAACTAAACCGGAACTTCAAATTTCAATATTAAATTTATTTTTATTTTAAGCATATTTACAAAATTAATTCATTAGCTCAAATCGCTCTCCTTTACCTGTATAACTTTACACATTCTACCATAGAATGAGTTGCACGCGGCACGCACTACCTCATCTGGTATATCATCACAAATCTTGACCAACCGATGCTTGATTGAATTTAAATTCATTCCCTGTGTGCTCCCAATCCCGCTGAGCATGTATCTTTATATATAAAAGTCCAACGGATTCAAGTCTGGTGAAGATGCAGGGCATTCTTGCCACGGTATAAAATCTGTCAAATTTGTTCGACACCAGTCTTGTGTACGTTTAGCTTTGCGAGACGGGGCACCTTCTTGTTAAAAGCAATAATAGTCATCCCCATACAACTTTAGGATATTTTCTAGCATATGACCCTGCAACACGTTCTGAGTATAATAATCTAGGTTAATTTTTAGTCCCCGATTAATGAACAGCAGTGGTAGTTTGCCCCTAGGTCTGGAGACATGGCACCCCGTACCACGCTCACGAACGCTTTTGATTACATTTTTGACACGAACAGATGGTTTTCGAGGCTTGGGCCTGATTCTTGAAGATCCCGTTTTTGTAAATCGCTTAATGGTCCGAGATATGAACCTTACATCTATCTAATCTAAATGTTTTAGCTTCTTAAATATCTCGCACGGTCAGATTTTTGATTTAAAAATTTACGAGATGTGCCCTGTTTATCAAAAGCTTGTAGCTTGTAATACAAGTGGAAGTCCCTTTCTAACAAAAGCTGTCAAAAAGTGAGTTCCGCTTGTATTACAAGCTACAAGCTTTTGATAAACAGGGCACTGGTGTTTCGCGTCCATGTTGAAAACAATGTAAAAACAATAGATATCTAGCTGATGTCTAGAAATCAGGATGCATAATTTCTCGATTAATAATAGTTATTTGTTATACAAGGGTGCAAAGTTGTATTTTACCCGCGAGTGTGGAATTGAAACACGAGCAAGCGAAAGGATTCTATAGTTGAACCACGAGCGAAGCGAGTGGTTCTAAAATAGAATCCTGAGCGTACGAGTGTTTCAATACACGAGAAGTAAAATACATTTGCACCCGTGTGTAACACAAAACTTTTCCCCTCACTATAGCGAGGAAAGTGCAACATCCACAGGCGTTAGATCATCTTCATCACTCATTTTTTTACGATAATACGATATTATAACAGAAATCTCTGGAAGTTATGTATTTTTACGTGTCGGAGTCGGTGAGAAAATTTTTGTTGACAATGTTGACATTTCTGACGATGCGTTTTGAAATTGCATCGACTCAACTTGTGCGTTCAGAATTACATTCAACATTATTTAAAAAAACAAATGTTTCTTATGGAATTTAAGGTTTATGACTTAAAATCATTAAATAAAGCTAAATTTGGTATTGTTTATTAAATTCTCAAACCATTTATTTAATGATAATTAATATTGAACTAACCATTATTATGAGCTTTACGTTTTGTTATCTCTCAAAAGCTACTTAAACACGCTCCATCCAAGGTCAAATTACTTTCCCCACTAGTGGATAAAATGCGTTTTTCCCCGCTTGTTTTAAAGGATAAAAGACGGCTTCCCGAGCTAGTGAGGGGAAAAAAATAATATATATAAATTAAAAAAAAGTTCCGCTATGTTTAAGTAAAATGGCATTACAAAACTAGGACACTTAATCTGCCCAATCTGTTTTGAATTGATGATGTTGTTGATGTTGTTGAGTCTGTCCTGTTTATATAAGTTATGTTCTACAAATTCTAGGTAATAAACTATGAGAACCAACATTTGTTTTATAAATTTTACACAAGAAAGGCCGAAAATTAGCTAGTCGAGAACGCTTTCGCGGAACAGTCCAATATATTTTTTGCAAAAGCTGTAGGCAGTTTAGCGTTCCCGAAACATTTGTCGATACATAATTATCATCTTGGCTACGGCCCCACGTGTCGGTTTCGGCAGTTGAGCCGTACTCAAGCCGTAGCCGTTTGAAACAGCTTTGGTTCAGAAGTAAGCCGACGCGACGGTACTGAGGTTATATGTTTGCAGCTGGATCGCGACGGGTTCGCGGTGGTCGAGGGGTTCCTGCGCGACGCGGAGTGTGAGGAGCTGGTCGCCGCCGGCCTGGAGCTCACGCGCCGTCTGCCCGATACACCGCCCACGGTCTTCTCCACCACTCAACCCGAACACGAGGTACTTAACCAACTATACTTAATTATTTACTTTATTTATTTTACCGATAGATAGTAAGAATAGGTACTAAGATTTTTCATACAAATTTTAAATTGTATTTTAAATTTTCTGTAAAGAAATGGGTCAAACACACGGAGAAAAATACTTTAATAACCTGTGGCTTATGTGTTATTATTTCTTAGCTTTCAGATACTCACAGAAAAGACTAATAACAGAAAAGACAGGTAATTACCTAATGTCTTTATTTATGTTTACAGCATTTAAAGGGCAAGTACTTTATGGAAAGCAACGATAAAATCAGCTATTTCTACGAGAAAGATGCTCTCGACGCCGATGGAAAGCTTCAAGTTGACCCAAGCATTTCATTAAATAAGGTAGGTGAAGTTGTTAAATAATAAGGATAATGGAGAGCATCTATTCCTACTATATAAATGCGAAAGTAACTCTGGCTGTCTGGCTGTTACCTCTTCACGCTTAAACCACCAAACCGATTTAGGTAAGTACAGAGTTAGTTTAATGACCGGGAATATACATAGGATAGTTTTTAGGGTACCGTACCTCAAAAGGAATTAAAGGAAAAAAACGGAACCCCTATAGGATCACTCGTGCGTCTGTCTGTCCATCTATCACAGCCTATTTTTTCCGAAAGTACTGGACCAATTAAATTGAAATTTGGTACACATATGTAAGTTTGTGACCCAAAGACGGACATGTAACGTAAATGAATGAATAAACAAATGAATTTTAAACATGGGAGCCACTTGAGGGGTTAAGAAAATAAAAAAATAATGTTTTTCAAACTATATCGTGTTACATATTAAATGAAAGAGTTCATTGTGAAAATCTCAAATATATATATTTTTTATAATTTTAGGGTAAACAATTTAGAAGTTATTCAAGAAAATAGGCAAAAAAATACCATTCCCCCTTTATCTCCGAAACTAATGGGTCTAAAATTTTGAAAAAAAAATCTAAATAGTTCTTTACCTATAGATGACAGGAAAACGTATAAGAAATGTGCAGTCAAGCGTGAGTCGGACTTAATTACTTAGTTTTGATCCGACCTCTACGAATTTATTAAACACATTTCACTCACGTTCCGCATGAAAAAATACATTGTTAAAAATTGTGCAATGTACGGAACCCTTGGAAAGCGAGCCCGACTCGCACTTGGCCCGTTTTTATTGATCATCATCATTCCACGCACATGAAGTCGCAGTTAGTGTATCATTAATATTATGCATGCCTTTAGATTAGTTTATCCTAGGACGAGTATCCGGCAAGTCGAGCTAAAGGTACTTATCTAACAGAGTACGTAACTTGCTGGGTCTGAACATTGATGAATTATCTGTTAAAATACACAGATTTGAATAGGGACAACACATCGGTAATTGTAAAGATCCTTGGACTAGGGAGCTAGCCAAGGCCCGTATGTAGTAGTAGTAGCCGTTTGCCTAATTGGATGACATGTCTGATTGCAGGTGGGGCACGCTCTGCACCTGCTGCATCCCATCTTCCGCTGCTACACGTACAGCGACCGAGTGAAGGCGCTGTGCCGCGCGCTGCACCTGGCCGAGCCGGCCGTTGTGCAAAGCATGTACATCTACAAGAACCCGGGAGTCGGAGGCGAGGGTAGCTTGTTCATTTACTTTTTTTTTACCACGTTAGTGGCAAACAACCATTATAACCTAACCACTTAGTCCTAGGTCAGATAGTAAGGGTTAGCTTTTATGGTAGATTTTCATAGCTAAAAATGTTCATACTGAGGTGTGCCCATGACCACTCGCCCAGGCCAATTTGTATTTTTATTGTTGAATTTCGAACTAGCGACCGAACTAGGCAACGGTTAGACGTTTACATAAAGTTTTCTCAAACGAAAATTTACATACTCAGCTTTAAAAAAACGATATATTTTGCTTGTTTATTACAATAACTGTATATTTGTTATAGCCACATTATCTACGTACTAGCTATATTATGTAGGCGTGGACCTACATAATTTATCTAAAAGAAAAATGAATAATACTGAATAAACAAACTGATAACAAATTATCTACATTGTCGATGATAGTTTGTCACTAACTGTTGAATTGAACCCAACCAATTGTGCTAACATAATTTCAATTAAGTAAACAATTGATCTCCTGCCAACAAAACACTAGGTGTAAAGAGGGTACCAAAGCTACCGATATCCTCTAGTCTGGTTCACGTATCTAATAGTCCGGTGACTGGCTGCATGAAACCCACCTGATAAAAAACCGGCCAAGTGCGAGTCGGACTCGCGTTCCAAGGGTTCCGTACTTTACACAATTTAAACAATGTATTTTTTATGTGAAATGTCTAAAAATCCCGTAGAGGTCGGATCAAAAACTAAGTAATTAAGTCCGACTCACGCTTGACTGCACATTTCTAATAGGTTTTCCTATAATCTATAGGTAAAGATCTATTTTGTATATTTTTTTCTAAATTTTTGATTCAGTAGTTTCGGAGTAATTTTTTGCCTATTTTCTTGAATAACTTCTAAACTGTTTATCTTAAAATTATAAAAAAAAATATCTGAGATTCTCACAATGAGCTCTTTCATTTGATATGTAACACCATATAGTTTGAAAACTTTATTTTTTAATTTTCTTATTAACCCCCCAAAAATGGCCCCCGTATTTAAAATTAATTCTTGTCTTTTCTGTGTGTCTTTGGGTCACAAACTTACACATTTATACCAAATTTCAACTTAATTGGTCCAGTAGTCTCGGAGAAAATAGGCTGTGACAGACGGACATACAGACAGACGCACGAGTGATCCTATAAGTTTCGTTCTTCCCTTTTGAGGTACGGAACCCTAAAAAATAGAAAATACCTACTCTGTGGGGTTAGCTGACTTTTAGTAGCTTCAAAGATAGATATAACTCCGTAATAGATGGATACAGTCTAAGGCAATAACGTGCCTCGAAAATCACGAAAATTTGATATTCGATCAGAGGGCGCCACTAGTTTTGGCCTACTCTCGTATAGAGGGCGTTGACGGTTTCGTTTATTTATAATTTTAACGCATATCAGTGAAAGAACATGGGTCAAAATCATATAAAAATAATTAATGCAAATAAAAAAATCATTTATCCATGTTTAAATACATTTTAACGTCTTCATTTTTAGTTTTAAAGTATGTCGATAGATGGCAGTGAATTTACAGCGGTTACAAAATGTACTATGACAGTACCGCTCTATCTTATTAATCCTTTTTGGTAGCTTCAACCGCTCTTGGTCGATCGCAGCTTAACTTGGCAAATTTCGCGCAATTAAATTTTTAGATGAGGTAAATTATAGCTGTCACGTGGTACCACAAATTCGGTTAGACACAGGAACCTGCCAACATGGGATTTGGCCGACAACTTTTTGTTTATTGTCCTCCATACAAGTTTCATTTTCAGTTTTTGCCATTTGCAAAAAAATTGCCAAGTTAAGCCGCGGCCGACCAAGAGCAGTTGAAGCTACTAATAGTTAGCTACCCCCACAGAGTAGGTATTTTCTATTTTTTTATCAGGTGGGTGTCATGCAGCCGGCCACCGGACTATAACGTTTCATGGTCTCAATATCTATAGAGAAACCTAAATATAAGCCTAAACACGTAATAGTGCAACAGTACCTAGTGTACCTAGTTAAGTACTCTGAAAAACTGTTGCTGCGTTACTAGTTATATAGGTATACACATACAAGATGATTTTTAAGACGTGAACAGTAACCACATTTCCCGATAAAGCTCCCTTAAATTAACGCGGAGCGCTAATTCAAATGACTTATGGACATTATGGTTCATTATTTTTGTGTATGCATTTTTGCACATTGTAGCTTTTCCTCAGTCACCCGTCGCCACGAACGCTGTAAAGGGTTCGAAACGTCGGGATGTATTATAAATTCAATTTATATATTTATTTAATCGTATGGCATAGTAAAACAGTTATAAATACAAATGTAGTCCAATCAGCCACTCAATGGCCTCGCCGCTAAGGACGATCAGGTCTTCAGGAGGTCATTAAATTCAATATACGCGATATAATCAGTTTTCATAGTTTTATTTCATAAGGTAATTGATCGTTGCAATGCTGAGCAGCAGCAAATACAAAGAGGTTGAATTGAACAATTTGATTAATATGCTATAGTAGGGTAAGTAAGCGCCTTGAGTATGCACTTTTGTCTCAGGCGATGCCGCTTGGCACGATTGTTCCTTAGGTCAAACAAAACTAATTTGCCCCGGTAGCCACGATATCGTACCGTGCGTACCCCCGAAAAAGGGGTGGTGAAAGGGTCGGCTCCCCAGGTCCAATCTATGCTATATTTCTTCCCTCTCTTAGCAACTAGGGCAGGTTATATATCATTTTCGTATAATTAGGGACGAGGAATTCATGTATGAAATAATAAATATATATTTCCATACAAAAAAAGAAATTTTTGTACAAAAAATGAAAATGTAATGCAATTTTTATGACAATTTTGGCTACTACAATCAGAGTGTGGCGATTTGCACTAAATAAAAAATTGGACAATGTAGCCCATTTATTCTTCATTCTGAACACATCATTTCCAAGGAGGCATTCATACATTTGTTTGTAGGAAAAAAATAATTTATAGCGCGTGGCGGTGACGATTTTCATACAAATGGCCAGTCAAAGATTAAAAATGTTTACAAAAACACTGAATTTGGCGTTTTTAAAGTATGATTATAATGTTTTAATGCTTGTTTCATGCATTTTTGCCCTGTTTTGGTACAAATTTGCCGTTTTTCTTTTTAATCATACAAACTTTAACCCCCCATTTCACCCCCATAAGGGTCGATATTTTCAAAATTTATTTTATAATTAATTTATACCCATTATAAATAATCGATGCTCAAACGTTTAGCTTAAAATTTTCAGTAGTTTAGGATCTACATGTGTTTGAGTTAAAGACATTTTTATTTCATAATATCCCATATCTACAAAAATATCTAACTAAACTCTACCTTACTCTGCTTACTCCCGGACATCATACAATCTAAACCACTGAAGATATGAAGCTGAAATTAAATACGACCGATTTAAGTTTATGATAAAATAATATCTTATAAAATGAACCCTTAAGGGGGTGAAATGAAAGTTTGTATGTAAGAAAAATAAAAACAACAAATTTGTACCAAAAAAGGGCAAAAATGCATGAAACAAGCATTAAAACAATCATACTTCAAAAACGCCAAATTCAGTGTTCTTGTAAACATTTTTATTTTTTAATCATTAACTTTGGCCATAGTTCCATTTGTATGAAAATCGTCACCGCCACGCGCTATAAATTATGTTTTTCCTACAAAAAAATGTATGAATGTTTCCAGAATAAAGAATAAATGGGCAATATTGTCCAATTTTTTATTTAGCGTAAACCGCCACACTATGACTGTAACAGTCAAAAATGTCACAAAAAATTACATAACATTTTCATTTTTTGCACAAAAATATTTTTTTGTTAGGAAAAGGTAAAACAATTATTTCAAAAATGAATTCCTCGTCCCTAAATTATCCGAAAATGATATATAACTTGCCCTAGTTGCTAAGACCTGGACGAATTAGACCTGGGGAGTCGACCCCTCCCCCCCTCTTTTTGGGGAGTAGACACGGTACGATCTCGTGGCTACCAGGCCAAATCTGCTTTGTTTGACCTAAGGAACAATCGTGCCAAGCGGCATCGCCTGAGACTAAAGTGTATACTGTTCCATACATTTGCTGTCACTACTTACCCTACTACTACTAGTCCGTGACAGTTCTATATAACAAGTAGGGTAACCATAAGACTCGGTAAAAGTGAGTAAAAAAGTGAATAATAACAAAATACGTCAACAGATTTTTTAATATTCTTACGTACAAGCATAGAGTAACTTATACTAGAGCGGTACTGTCATAGTAAATTTTGTAACCCCAGTAAATTCACTGCCATCTGTCGACACACTTTTAAACTAAAAATAAATATTTATAAAAATACGATAAAATGTATTTAAATATAGATAAATGATTTTTTTATTTGCATTAATTATTTTTATATGATTTTGACCCATGTTCTTTCACTGGTATGCGTTAAAATTATAAATAACAAACGAAACAGTCAACGCCCTCTATACGAGTGTAGGCCAAAACTAGTGGCGCCATCTGATCGAGAATCAAATTTTCGTGATTTTCGAGGCACGTTTTTTCCTTAGACTGTATCCATCTATTACGGAGTTATATCTATCTTTGGTACAAGTGTTTACAGTAAACGTACAGAGTAAGCCAAGACACACAGACTTATGAATCACCCTATATATCTACAAGTATCCTATGTTTAATTTGTGGGTTATACCAACGATTAATAGGTACTGAAATAGAATTGACAAATGTATTAATTACTTTTTACTATTTCAATGCTAAATGTTCAACATTTGTGCTATTTTCAACCAAAAGGGTATTTATTGTCGGTTGTCAATAAGGCGCTATTTCCTTATAGCTGAAATCAACCTTATCGCCAAGTGACAATGTGGTACCTTTTGGTTGAAAACGTCACATTTTTATATACTTAGGTATAATATAGGTATGTACTTTATCTGAATTTCAGTGGTTCCGCATCAAGATATATCATATTTACATACAGAGCCAATTTCACCAATAGGGTTTTGGATAGCTCTAGAAGACGCAACTATTCAAAACGGTTGCCTTTGGATGGCTCGTGGGTCCCACAAGTCGGGTGTCCACAGACGGATGCTCCGCAGTCCTGGTGATAGAAACAAATGTATCTATGACAAGCCCGCGCCCGTCTACCCGGAGTCGAGCTTCACCCCCGTCCCAGTCAGTAAAGGTAAATCCAACAAATGTATCTATGACAAGCCCGCGCCCGTCTACCCGGAGTCGAGCTTCACCCCCGTCCCAGTCAGTAAAGGTAAATCCAACAAATGTATCTATGACAAGCCCGCGCCCGTCTACCCGGAGTCGAGCTTCACCCCCGTCCTAGTCAGTAAAGGTAAATCCAACAAATGTATCTATGACAAGCCCGCGCCCGTCTACCCGGAGTCGAGCTTCACCCCCGTCCCAGTCAGTAAAGGTAAATCCAACAAATGTATCTATGACAAGCCCGCGCCCGTCTACCCGGAGTCGAGCTTCACCCCCGTCCAGTCAGTAAAGGTAAATCCAACAAAAGTATCTATGACAAGCCCGCGCCTGTCTACCCGGAGTCGAGCTTCACCCCCGTCCCAGTCAGTAAAGGTAAATCCAACAAATGTATCTATGACAAGCCCGCGCCCGTCTACCCGGAGTCGAGCTTCACCCCCGTCCCAGTCAGTAAAGGTAAATCCAAGAAATGTATCTATGACAAGCCCGCGCCCGTCTACCCGGAGTCGAGCTTCACCCCCGTCCCAGTCAGTAAAGGTAAATCCAGCAAATGTATCTATGACAAGCCCGCGCCCGTCTACCCGGAGTCGAGCTTCACCCCCGTCCCAGTCAGTAAAGATAAATCCAACAAATGTATCTATGACAAGCCCGCGCCCGTCTACCCGGAGTCGAGCTTCACCCCCGTCCCAGTCAGTAAAGGTAAATCCAACATCGTTATAATACAGTTGGTTATTATTCAATATATAGTGGAAAAGTTTGGATTAATCGTTTCCCACGGGCGTTTTAAATACTGTGGCTGACGATATTGACGCGACCCAGCTGTGCGATAACAGACAGGTTTCATGTCTAGATGATTGTGCCGCGATTAGGAATACATTTAAAAAGCCTTTTATGTTGATTACTCAAAATATACGTAGCCATCAGCGCAATCTTGATTATTTTAAGTGTGTGATAAAACGAGCTAATCTCGCGCCTGATGCTATAGTACTGACGGAGTGCTGGCTACAAGTATGCCCCCAGCTACCGACCCTCCAGGGGTATAACTGCTTCGCGTCAGACCAGCACTACTTGCAAAATGACGGAGTAATTATTTTTGTTAAAGAAAATTTAAGTGTAAAGGTCCAAAAAAATAATATTAAAGAGGCAAATGTTTTATTTCTAAGAATTAATAACGAATTTGACTTAATAGGAATATACAGATCGCCTAGTTATAGTAACCCTGCTATCTTTTTGGATTCGTTGGATACGTTTTTATCACATAGCACAGACTGTAAACATGCTATAATAACGGGCGATATTAACATAAACATCACGCCAAACGCTTGCAGCAGCGGGGCTGACGACTACTTAAATGTTTGTTCAGAGCACGGCTTTTACCCGGGTAATTTTTTGCCCACTCGTGGGAACAATTGCTTAGATCATGTCATGATAAGATCCAAGCTAAAAGTGGCAGTCGTCACTTGTAACGAAGATATCACAGATCATCTCCTTATTATGACACTCTTTGACCATGCGATATCGAGCGAAAAACGTAAATATACTACTAAACTAGATTTAAAATCAATGGATTCTGAAATTAAGAGTATAGATTGGTCGCCTCTATACCAGATAAATGACGTAAATGTTGCATGTGAATTTTTTTGTACCTCACTTACAAATATAATTAAAAAACACAAAAAATGTGTCCCCGTAAGTAACTCTAAACGTACATTTAAACAATGGATTACTCCCGGGCTCCTAAAATGTATACGAAAAAGAAGCAGGTTGCACCAACAGGCAAATAAAAACCCGAACGACGAGACCATCCAAATTCAATACAAAAGATATAGGAACACTTGCGCCGATATTTTAAAAGAAGTTAAAGTTAAATATCATCAACGAGAGCTTTTAGAAGCACGCCTAGATGCCAAGAAAACATGGAAGACGGTTAAATCGGCATGTAATATTGCGTCTACCCGCTCCCATGCTTCTGAACTCCTCGAACTTGATACGAACCCAAAAGTTTCGCTAAATACAGTAAACACCTTTTTTAGTTCCGTCGGCAAGGATTTAGCGGAGGTGACGCTCAATAGAATGGGAGTAAGTGAGGCGCACTTGGCCAAAATGCAACAGGGTGACAGTTCTCCGGTTTCGTCATTTTTCCTTCGACCTACTGACACTCACGAGGTAGCCTCTTTTATTAGACAATTAAAGGCTGGTACTTCCCCGGGATTAGACGGCATCACACCAGATATATTAAAAATGACTGTGAATAGCGTTTCCGAGCCCATCACTTATTTGTGTAATCTGAGCGTGACTTCCGCTACTTTCCCAAATCTTCTCAAGCTGGCCTCAGTAACACCAATTTACAAGGCAGGTAGTAGAGAACAAGTCACTAACTATAGGCCAATTTCCTTGCTTAGTATAATTGGTAAACTTATTGAGAAAATTATCAATGCACAGTTGTTGCTGTTTCTTCAGCGCAATAACAGCCTGTCACCTAACCAATTTGGCTTTAGACAAAATAGATCCACCGAACAAGCGATTGACCTACTTGTTGGTAAAATAGTAGATTCTTTAGATAAAGGCGAAAAGTGCGTAGGAATATTCTTAGATCTTGCCAAGGCCTTCGATACTGTTTCTATTCCGATCCTATTGGCTAAACTCGAGAGACTTGGCATCAGGGGGCTCGCACTTAAGTGGTTCGAATCTTATTTACGAGATCGTAGGCAGTGTGTCCGGGTGGGAGAACATACCAGCGACTTTGCTAACGTAGATTTTGGGGTCCCCCAGGGAAGTGTACTCGGCCCAACTCTGTTTTTGGCTTATATCAACGGCCTCTGCAACCTTAAACTAAAAAATGCTATAACAATATCATTTGCCGATGATACAGCTATTCTGGTACGCGGAAAAAGCTGGCCAGAAGTCGAAAGTACCGCGGAGCTTAACTTAAAACTAGTCGTAGAATGGCTCGACTCCAACTTGCTAACATTAAACGTCCAGAAGACCAAATATCTATGTTTCTCGATCGATTCCAGAGGTCAACCTCACGATGGATTTATATTACGGTTAGACATCAGAATGACGTGCTGTCCGGGTCCTCCAATTTCAGCAGCGCTAGCTTCTTAGAGCGTTCAAACACCATGCGATACCTTGGTGTAATGGTCGATATTCACCTGACTTGGCGGCAGCACATCGAGTCAATTAAAAGCCGTGTTCGTAAGCTCATGTTTGTCTTTCGCACGTTAAGAAATATTGCATATCCTGAACTGTTGAGGACAGTTTACTTCGCTCTTTGTGAATCCGTGCTATGTTACTGCAATTCAGTGTGGGGAGGGGCGGCAAAGACGCACCTCATTACTTTAGAAAGAGCTCAAAGGTCCCTTCTCAAAGTGATTTACCGGAAACCATCACGGTACAGTACTAAAGAACTACCTTACACGCTCGCCAATGTTCTTTCGGTTCGCCAATTATACCTTAGGAAAATCATGTATAATTATGGAAAACTGCATGACAAGATTTTTGAAGCAGATACAAGACGCCGTCAGCGCTGGAAAACCACAAAAACGCGTACAAAATTTGCCCAAAGATTTCACCCCTTCATTTCAGCTTTAGTTATGAAATCATTCTGTAAACTACATCCAATAAAGAAACCTCCTAGCAAACGGTATCTAACTAAGTGGCTTAGTCAACTGGATTACCACGACACTGAATTCCTCCTATATGTGTTAAAATAATTAAATATTTATATATTACATTCACATCACATATGTTAAATTTTTTATACATTTTTATAAAAAAAATAATTAAGAAGTATAATTATCCTCTTATTATAAACTTTTTAGTATGCATTTTTACACACTAACACACACACGCGCGCGCGCACACACACACACACACACACACACACACACACACTCACACACACAGACACACACACACACACACACACACACACACACACACACACACACACACACACACACACACACACACACACACACACACACACACACAGACAGACAGAGAGAGAGAGAGAGAGAGAGAGATACATTTCTTTTTGGACTCATGTATACGATACCCAGCTATTATTATTATTATTTTTCATTCATTTAAATACCTTGATTCTAAACTGTAACCTTAGTTGTAAATAGTATAAACTAGAATTTTTAGCTAGTAAGTAAATAAATGTTAATTAGAGTTAATTAGTTAATATACTTATAATATAGTTGTGTAACCTGAAGGAAGAGCGGCGCCACCCAACACAGGCATTTTGCTTACCGGGTGGCTCCATCACCTTATATTATGAAATAAGTGTGTCTTACGCAATAAAGAATTTTGAATTTTTGGAAATTCGAAAACCGTGCAACTTCTGCTAAGGTCATGTTAAGCTGGTTTGGATCATCTTAGGGTGTCGGGTGTCCTACCACCAGTGTTAGTTTGACGTGGTATTTTTGGGGCAACCTGTATATCTATTTTGTAGGAAATTTTATACAGATTACTTACGTACAAGATTATTTTTTGCTGTGGGCTACCGTTTACGAGTTATTTACGAAAATTTAAACAAGAGCCACAGAACAAATTAAGGTGCGTTGGGTTAAGATTGAACGGGTTTTTCACGAGGGGTAAGACAAAAAATCGTCAGTATGATGAAGCATTACGGGCGACTTTTCATCTTACCCCGCATGAAAACCCTTTCAACCTTACCCCCCTAACGCACCTTATAAGTAACTTTCCCACTTTAATATAATTTGTAATATTGATCCTAGTGAAAACGTGTACTGAATCTATTGTAGAATTTTTTATGTAGATTACTTATGTAATAGAATATGTTTTTGCTACGGCCCACCGTTTAAGAGTTATTTACGAAAAACTATAAAAAGGGACCCTAACCCCCCTCCCCCCACCAGTTCCCACCAGTTAGCTTCAACCCCACTTACACAACTTGTTTAATAAAACCATTCCCTACAACTATGCCAAAATTTGTTTTAAACACGAATTATTTCCCCTGTATTTTCTTCGTTTGGTGGCCTATTAATAGTAATTTACCTATATACATACACTGCTTTATCTGCACGCATTAGGTATGAGCTCTTTTTTAAGCGTGTCTTTTCTCTTTCTTAAGCATGTTACGACCGGCATGATGGCATCGTTATTCTGTCGTGCTATATCAGGCAGCGTCATCGAAATATCGCTCGCTCATTATATTATAAGCTGATGGATCGAGCGATAATGGTTCGCTCATTTTACACGCAAGAGGAGCGACAGTTAGTTTCTAAACAGATAAACAAACTAAGTTTTGCGACAAGTAGGGTAAGGTAGGAAACAGTGGCTCGGAAAAAATAGCCGGGTACAGTGGCTCACTCAACCTAATTCCAACATGATAGAGGCGATATTGGGGCGACTGAGCCACTGCTCGAGCTGGCCCCCGGATGCCAACGACCCCTTCGACGCCCTCGTCCTTGAGGTCCTAAACATGCCGGTCGGACCTAGAAGCCCCAAACGCGTCACGCCGCCGCCAGCGCCAGCAACCATCTACCGCACGCCCCCGGCTGCCGACCTCTTCGACGACCTCTTCGACGACCTCGTTGCGGTCTTAAGCAGCCCGGATGGACCTAGAAGCCCCAAACATTCATAACAACAGGGCCATACGAGCCCGCACAGAAGCCAGCCCACTTTTTGGGCCTCAAGAGACCCGTCCGTTGTAACGGGCGGCGCATAGAAACCGCCAAAAATCCTAGAAAGGATGGAAAGGCAATTCGCCCCTCCTTCGGAGGTGCGAAAGAAGCAACGATACTCGAGCTGAGCTACTGTTTCCTACCCTGCCCTACCTACTTAGTTTTTTTTTAATAGTCAAACTAGAATCGACCCCCGACTTGAATGTCATTATACAATCGAATTCGATGTTATTATTATAAAGTCTATTAGCCATTTCCGTCAGTAAAATACTAAAAAGCGGCATATAAAAAATTTAGGCGCGAAGGGTCATCGTCCCACAGAAAATTTGAATTTCGCGCCTTTTTCTACTGACAAAGACGCGAAAACACGCATCAATAACATTTTCACAGATAAGAAATTTGTTCTAACAAAACAGGTTATCTTTATGCTGCCCGTAATTTAAGGATTCTAAAAATAAATAATATAATAAATATTAAATTACTCATTGATTACCATGATAATGGACAAAATAATTAAAATGTTGAATGGGCATTTCTATTTAGTTGTACCAAAAAATTTTGTGTTAAAATTGGAAAATTTTATATTATATCTACTGAAGTTGGGGGCAACTTGCATTTTAGAGTTTGGAATTTTTATATTATTTCCACTCAGAATCACGAGCTCTTTCGATCCTAATACCAGAAAAAAAGTGTCCCCAAAATTTTATACTTACAATTTGTTTTGTCCGATTTGTTACGGTCATAGAAGGTTGTATTGAAAACCGTAACCAAACGGACTAAAAATTATGGGGACACTATTTCTCAGTAAAAATGGAAAAAGCTCGTGATTCTGAGTAGATATTATAAAAAAATTTCCAATTATAACACAAATTGTTTGGTACAACTGAATAGAAATGCCCAAAAATATGATATAGATCGAAAATAAAAGTGAGGTCGAAATAGTATACTTAATATCCAAAGGTTACGTCACAATGTCACTCAGGCGTGTGGGAACGTTTGATTTTCATACAAATCGCGGTTCTGAAAAGTAAAACAGATTCAGATTCAGACCAGATGTGCAAGTTACTTCTGGCAAAGATGCCCGTGTTGTCGGGCAAACGATGATTCGAAAGTGATGATGATAATGATTAGTATTACTCTAAATTGAATAAATATTGACAGGGACGTGCATATTAATCCATGGGAACGTGGTACACCGCAGCGCGGCGAATCGCAGCGCGGCTAGCCGGCCCGCCTACACCTTCCACGTGGTCGAGAAGAAGGACAACAACTACTCCGAGGACAACTGGCTACAAGAAGGAGAGAATGCCCCCTTTTTGAATATTTACACGACATCTCAGATGCTATAATGTTATAGGTACTATTGCTATGACCGTTAAGACGAAGGGGAACGACGTTACGTGATAGCTATTGCATACCAACTTAGATCCCAGTTTTCTCTCTGGAAATGTATGTTCTAGACAATATTTTTACTAAAATAGATGCATATTAACCCTTTCGTTTCAATTTTTATAAGGTTAAAAAAATACGACATGTATATAAAACAATTTAAAAAAGTCAAACGAAGGGACATAGCTATGGTTAATATACGATAAATTGTGTAAAAATATTTTTTAATACAGTTGCTCAAAAAGTGCTACTTTTCGTGGCTGTTTAGCGTGCGGAAAGTTGGTTTTCGCGAACTAGTGCTTTTTACTTTTCCAATTTTTTTAAATTTTAACTTGTTCCAATTCATGACTACTTATTGATGAGTGTTAATATTAGTTTCCTTTAAACGTCGTAATCAACATAAAAACCTACTGTTAATGTAAGAATACGAAAAATATGCATATTTCATATTTTATTACTTACCTCTTCATCATTATAAGTATTATAACACGTTTATTTTTTAATGTTGAAAAACCGTTCTTATAAAGTTGTCTGAATGGAACGGAACGCCTGTCAAAGAAGAGGCGTATTTTCTTACTACAAGAATGTTTTAAGTTTTCAAAGGCAACATTCGATATTGTTTTTATAAATATACGATACACAAATAATCGTAAATAACGATATTTAGGTAATAATAGTACAATGTTTTAATATTTACAATTGTTTCTGTCTTATAGAACATGCATTTGAAAAAAAAACTTACATTGAAGTGGGTTCAATAATAATAGCAAAATCTATTCTAGTCGAATAAAAGCTAGAAAAACACCTCTTCATAATGTCAATGTCAATGATGTCACTGATGTCAGTGTCACAGAATTAATAATATAAAAGTTTCGAATTCCATTCCTTACTTGTTGCTTTTCTTATTTTTTCGCAACTGTATTAAAAAACGTCGTTCGATACACGTGCGGATATGTCATTCTTCACTCGTCCCGAGTCTTGCCACTCGCCTACGGCTCGTGGCAAGATATCTCAGTACTCGTGAAGTAATGACATACTTTCCGCACTAGCATCGAAATGTACTATTCCCTAATGTCAATATCCGAGGAGGAAAATCGGGACTACGTTTGTATGAAGAAGCGGTGGTCCACTATCCTCTTAAAGACACAATACTTACTTATTTGGGTGAATCAGCTTTTATTACTCGTTGCCAAGGGCACGTTCGGCCCTTTCCCCTTCGGGCCGTTCCCCTGCGCCACTCTTAAAACCCTGATTTTTCATTAAAAAAAATACCAAATGTGCATTTTAGAGGTCGTTAGGTATAAGCCATTTCAATACAAACAACATAAGATAAACCTGTGTGACACTTATTGTCCCCCGGAAAAACGGGACAGAAAAACATTTAGTGATACATACATATACTCTAGATTAGGTTTGTGAATTCATTAATTAAAAATAGCATATCTACCTACCGGTGCTATCTTATTTAAGTAAGTTAATCTGATGTTTCATACCTGCTTTAATTGAACCAAGATTGTAACCGAACCAAAACATCTGACATAATTATAGAAACCGTGCGTGTTGGAAGGTCTGCCATCTAGTGGCTTAAATCTAAAACTGGAAACTTGACATAAAGCTTCGCGCCAATGAATAGACTTCTGTGCTGCCGACGCTGCCGTGCTGCCGTCTACAGTTCATGCACGCTCCCTGTAAGATATCGATTGTCCTAATTTATGCTGAAATAGTACGAATTTGTAGATAATGTGGGGCTGAGTGAATGTCACTAGAGAATACATGTATAACGCATTGCTTTTTATCCCTGAAGATATATCTCATTTTATTAAACACCTAAATTATCAATGATGCAGAATTTTATTCATGTTTACTTTACCAATGATATACTTATTACACTAACTACCTAATTATAACATAGTTCCAAGGTGAATGTACCAAAAGTTTATAATTATTACGTCGAGTAATAATACATAGTGATGTCATTGTGATAATATCGATAATAAACATCTAATAACAAAACTCTGTTTTTAATTACATATCCTTTTACGAACGAGATACGAACTGACAGAACTTCGAAGTGTAACTAGGTAGGTGCTGTTGAAACAGTATCTTTTGCTGCATAGTCCACCAACATACAAATCCACGCGTACGAAATCGCGGGCAACAGCTAGTATTTATTTAAATACCTATGTCACTGTAATGTAAGGATGTTTCGTTTGGTTATAACAGTTGACATTGACAGTCTGAACTCTAATTCGCAACCACTTCGATTCAGTTGGAAAATTTGAATCAAGCTGTTATTAGGTCTGATCTCAGTGAGAGAATAATACCTCTAAGATGAATTATGATAAAGAGAGGGATTTAATTAGACGCCTTTAGGGCTAACAGCTAACAGCCCGTGGCCGTGGTGAACCGAAAGCAACCGCGAGTGCCGGCGGATTCACAAAATAACTTTAATTTAACTATTACTTACCAACTTCGCAGCATCAATTTGGAATATTAATTTATAGGAAGGATCTTTTTAGTGTATCACTTTCATTTATAATTAATAAATTATATACCTAGTCCTCGATGACAATAGCCATATTATCGCTACTCACGCTGCACCCTATCATTATAACTAGTTAGTTACCTCAAACCAGATATACCTACTACATACTTACTTATGTTTAAATAGTAATAAAAATAAAATATTGGTGGAACAGCGGCAAGGCGTGCGACTTTCAAACCAAGGGTCTCTGGTTCGAACCCCGACTCGTACCAATGATCCTGAAACTTAATATTTAAGTAGGTACCTACATAAATATCATTAGGTAGATATTTGCCACTCGCTTTTTGATGTACGAAAACAACGTCAGGAAACCGAACTAGTCCGAAAAAGGGCCTAGTTTCCCCTGGCCTTACGCTGCGTCTTACGTAAGCGAACAACTCGCGAACGCGAAGCTTAGCGGCGCGGCGGGCCCACGGCGTTTGCGTTCGCAAATCGCAACGATATCGCCCACGTAGGGCACTTCTATAGGTATCAAAGGCAATTGATTCACCCCGCGCCGCATCGCTTTGCTTCTCGTTCGCGTGTTGTTCGCCTACGTAGGACGTTGCGGTCGCTGCGTTAGTTTAAAAGTGAGCTTGGAAGGCAGTCGAAATAATAACAGGGTCGTTGGAGAAACACTTATATGTACATACAGTATACTGCAGTACTAAATGAATTAGGCTTAAGTGAAAGAAAACAATCGGCGCTTACTTGTGCATATAAAATGTTCTATGAACTGCCTTTCGGATGAAATATTTGTAGAATTCTTGCATCTAAGCATATCGCAATCGTAACTTTACTGGGTTACTAGGTGGTAAAACAACGCATCAAGTTTGGGTTCGTTAGAATCATCTCGATGAGTTAGTTAGTACCTAATGAGGGCTATCGCGCTCAATTTCGCCGCTAGCGGCGCTAGTGTAGATGGTCTATAGGTATATGTGCCAACAAAACTATATGCAAAATTAAACAGGTTGAAAAAACGGCAAATTTAGACGTTAAAATACCTTTGTGTATATTACAACGTATAGATTTTATAAAAATAAGCATACAAGAATTTTGAGATCTGTTTTTCTGGACCACCATCAACAGTGGCGCCAACGGGTGAGCAGAAAAACGCTAGCCCTCATTGTTGTTGTTGAAAGCACTGACTTCAAACGTTTCAGTTGCTAGCGCCACCTTGCGCATATAAAACGGGATAATAAATTTATTTTATCCTTTTTGAAGTCGATTTTACTTTTTTTTTTGAGATTATATTTTATTAATCATCATCATCCCACGCAGTCGAAGTCGCGAGCAGAAGCTAGTTTTCTAATAAAAACAAATTGAGTTACCTATTGTATACCTTAAAAATAACCAATAAAATAGTGGGACTGCCACTGTTGTCGTGTAAATCAAATTTGATATGCCTACATAAGACAATCTGATACTGGAAGTCACATTTTCGTTACCATTACTGTGGTATTTGATACATAGTTATTAGGACTTAGGACTAATAGGGATTAGGATAATTATAACGAGTTTAGTATCTACCAAAAGCTCACATGATCATCGCCGCAACCAATCGTTAATTTGAACAACATACATTATAAACAAAATAAAGATGGGATAAATGGAATAAAGCAAAAGAAGAGTGGCACTCACATAAAGAGGTCGTAGTTTACACGGGCCGGGCCCCTAGCCCCGGATACCTATGCTGATAGGGGGCCGTTCACATTGGGGAGGATGAGGAAGTTGCGTATCGCCGCCGGCGCGGCGCGGCGGCAGTCGCGGCACTCGCGGCCCGTATACTCCAGCGAACATGCGCCTGACCATCACTGCCCTATTCGGGGTCCTCCTGGCCTGCTTTTGCCGTGAGTACCTAGACTATACTTACTGAATAAGACTAGCCACGCTAACTTATTCTTAAAAAAAAACATACACAACAAAACTGGTATTCGTCTTAAAAACATTAGTAGTTAATGCCATTTAGATTTATCGAAATTACCTAAGTATATAAAATATCGAAACTTTGTAAACACACACATGTTTTACCAGACAGTTTTCTTCCGCAAGCATAAAAGTAACGTAAAAGTAATAATTTTGGTTCCTATTTTAGTGTACTTATGTCTTATTATTTATGGATCATAAACATAATTAAGCTTCTCATTCGTATAATTTCTTATTCATCGATGAACAAATGCCCATAAAAACGAGCCAAAACTACGTTGAGGGTGGTTGTAGTTGGGTTGGCAAGGTCTATAATCTATAATCTATAACAAGATAAATTGGGAGGAACTGTTATACTAATTGACCATGCAATAGCAGCGTCCTAACGCTCTATTTAATGCGACTGTCCTTTATGTTTATTTATGCAACGCGATTTTACTCAATTCTACATATAGGTACAGGTGATTTCTGGGTCGTCATCCAAAACTACTTTTTCTGACTCTTTATATGATACACATTATCATAATCATATCATAAAATTTACCTATCTTATGCTAAGTAATCATGGTCACTGGTATGACTTTTGACATACGCTGCATGTAGTCTCCATGGCTGCATGGAAAGCGAGTGATTTTAAGGTAGAATCTTGAGCGTAGCGAGGGACTCTAAAACACGAGATGTAAAATGTTTTTTCTTACTTGTCATCTGAAAAATAATCATCATTGGTGATAATGTTAAACAATAATTAACAACATCCTTAGGCTCATCTTTGAATTCTGTATGGTGTCTTGTTGTCTTTTGCAAAACGAACCCGAAAACACCCTGTATTATCTGGGTTGTTTATTCGAAAAGTTTCACACATTAAGTTTATCTGTTAAGTAACAGAGGTGCTATAGGTTAACTTCGAAAGCGGGGTAATTTTGAAAATCTCTAATATCTACAAAACTAGAAACATTTTCTACTGTAGCAACAGTAAGCAAGATGCCTTGTGCAACGACGGGGGGTAAGTGAAATTTTGCAAACGAGGTCTTTAGATTCACGACAGCCGCAGGCTGGACTGCATTAAAGACTCAAGTGCAATATTCTTACCCCCGGAGTTACACACAATGATTTTCATGGCACTTGCGAAGAAAAACTAAATTTTAAGCAACATAACTTAATACGATGACATTTCATGTTATTATTCTGAGTTTCAAACATTCGTCCCGCCATACTGTCATTCAGTTTAGGCATCGAAGGCACAGACCTATCCGGCATTCAGCCACGATGGAAAATTGTGTAAAAATATTTTAAACGGCTATTAAATTAATCAAATTAAATATTTTTTAACATAGGGTAACTTGTGGAACAATGAAACACCAAAAGAACTACGCAACGGATTTTGATGCGGTTTTTTTATTAGATAGAGTGATTCAAGAGGAAGGTTTATATGTATAATTTGTAAAGGTTTGTGTAAATTAGTTGAACTACCCGTGCAAAGAAGGGGCGGGTGGCTAGTTTTCAATGAAACACTCCAAATATAACAGTGAAACAAATGTAACAATTGAGGTCTACCATGAAACATCGTTAATAAACATTGAAACGGTGTAATAAATAAGTGACATTAATACATATAATATGCTTTCAATAAATTTATGAGAAAGGAAAGGAGAAAATAGTGGTAGGCTGAAATTGGTTATTTAAAAGGTTTCCGACATATGGAATGATTATAAGATTGCTGAAATATATAAAAGCGAAAGACTTGTTTCATTGTACACACACTTGAGTTCCATTGTGAATCGAAAATCTGGTCAGCACGTAGGTACGGCATGCTGCGAGAAAGGTATGCCTTCTATGTCCACGGAGCATGATTGTCAACTAGGTGGACGCGGAAGGGTTTTGAGCATCTCCATGCTTGATCACTTACTCATACACTTTCTGGCAACATAGTGTTTTATAAATATCGTGATGTTTCATTGTGTACGACTGTTTCAATGTTAGGTCACATGAAAAAGCCATCAATGAAACATTCAACATATCTTCTTCTTCTTCGTCGTTCCCTCATGACTGAGGATCGTGACCAAGAACTATATCCCTCCATTTAACGCGATCTAGGGCTATGTGGGCTGCCCTCTGCATGGGACCACATGCTTGTCTAATGGAATCCGACCATCTTGCAACCTATAAACCATCATAATCTCAGCCGTTTCTAAAGTTAAGTAACTTATATTTTGCCATATGATAGACACATTATTTATCAATTTTCATGGTATTTTATTTTCACAGATTTCGCACATATTCTTCAATTATTAAAAAATAATAAGTTTGTTCCATTGTGTACTGGTAAATGGTGTTCAGTGAACATCATGTTTCATCAAACATGAGACCTGTTTCATTGTATACTACAAACAAATGTTTCATTGTGAGACTAGGGTTTTTTTTTAAACAATTTAAAAAAACTGCACCAAAGAGTGAACGAAATTTAAAAATCTTTAGCTCCAAATAAACTTTAATACACATAGAACACAACAAAAAATTAAATAACGCCAAACTCGATTCTATATCTTTGTTAAAAATTGCGAAACATACCTACATGAAAAAAAATATTCTTGCCGCACGAATTCAAACTAACTCTCGTAGCAACGTGCTTCTTCTCCGAGGCGCATTGGGGAGGTGTTAGGGGTCGCTGAGCCTGCCCTTGCTTGACAGACGGCACTAGGTAGCAACAGCTAGTTTCCGAGTAATCGCAGTTTCATTGTGTAGGTACGATTGTTTCAACCTAGGACAATTGACCCTAAACAATAAAAATAAATTATAAACGTCAATAATGTCAGTATTTTAAAAGTAAAACTCATTTATACTAGGGATGTACCGACTAGTCGGGAAAGCCGACTAATTGGCCACATCTGTAGTCGGCGATTAGTCGGCGACTAGTAGGCCAAAATGGCCGATTAGTCGGCCTATTCTTAATTACAGAAAAAACAGGACATCAACGATATAAACAGCGAATATCAAATGATAAATATCTATTTGGGTTGCGTACGTGGCTGTTTAGCGTGCGGAAAGTTGGTTTTCGTGAACTAGTGCTTTTTACTTTTCCAATTTTTTTTTAATTTTTACTTGTTCCAATTCATGACTACTTATTGATGAGTGTTAATATTAGTTTCATTTAAACGTCGTAATCAACATAAAAACCTACTGTTAATGTAAGAATACGAAAAATATGCATATTTCATATTTTATTACTTACCTCTTCATCATTATAAGTATTATAACACGTTTATTTTTTAATGTTGAAAAACCGTTCTTAATAAGTTGTCTGAATGGAACGGAACGCCTGTCAAAGAAGAGGCGTATTTTCTTACTGTAAGAATGTTTTAAGTTTCCAAGGGCAACATTCGATATTGTTTTTATAAATATACGATACACAAATAATCATAAATAACGATATTTAGGTAATAATAGTACAATGTTTTAATATTTACAATTGTTTCTGTCTTAAAGAACATGCATTTGAAAAAAAAAACTTTCATTGAAGTGGCTTCAAAAAATTAACAAAATCAATTCTAGTCGAATAGCTAGGGTGCTAGAAAAACACTTCTTCATAATGTCAATGTCAATGATGTCACAGAATTAATAATATAAAAGTTTCGAATTCCGTTCCTTACTTGTTGCTTTTCTTATTTTTTCGCAACTGTATTAAAAAACGTCGTTCGATACACGTGCGGAAATGTCCTATTGTATTTGGTTGCATTTACGAAAGTAGGTAATATGAATTTTAGGTAATTTTATTTCTATTACTTGAGGTGTCTTTAATTAAGCTGCTAGGTAGGACCTACCAACCTTACAAAACGCGGTTCTCATAAGGAAATATCACTTAAGCCGCAGAGGAATTATTACTGTTATGAGTAATGGCGGAGCACAATGCTTCTATACAGCCTATGGTCACTGGGGATGGTAATAAATAATTGAATTGTTATTCCACACGACCAGTCGTTAAGTCTTTACATCGGCAGGAAACATCTTTCAATTAGTAATTTGATAAATATCGCGACACAAATGGTTTTTGCTGTGTTGGACCAGCTAGAAAATAGTGAATTTTTATCGCGGTAGACCCGTTAATATCTTTTTGTTTTTATTCTGAAATAAATTAATTGAATTGAATTGAATATATCATTAAATATGTGTACAAAACGCGAGAGTTTAGTGTACTAATCGGCCACCTGAGCGCCGATTAGTCGGCCAGTCGGCTAGTCGGCCAAATCACTAGTCGGTACATCACTAATTTATACCTACTTGGTTCGTATGAATTAGTGACACAATTTTTAAAAAAGCTATATGAATAATAATCTGTAAGAATAATAATATATTGGTTCACTATTGTACCTATTGTGACTATATTGTTACTTGTAACTTTGGCGTTATAAATAAAGATTTGTATTTGTATAACTCCCTCGGGAGTTATAGCTTTTTTTACAATACTTAACTCCCGCGGGAACAATATAAGACTTTGTCCTTTAGTATACCTGCATGAAATAAGACCTTTTTCGAGCAAGTGTAAAGTAAATTAAATAGCGGTGGTACAATAGATGAGTCATGTACGTGTAAGATGACACCGCGTTTTCATGAAACTGTTGAATAAGGCCAATATTAATACTCTTCTTAATAAACAGTATTTTTCCTTATCCGAATAGGTGATATTGTTGGGATAAGATAAGATAAGATAAGAGTGAACAAGATCACCTTGTTTGTAAAGAGAGGATAGAAACAATGACCCGTGGTCTGCGATCCGATATATGGAATTAATTGTTATCCTCATCTGTTATTTAATTCAGACCGCGATAATATCATGTTATACCTATAATACCATCGTCCTCGCTGTTAACTGAAAAATCGTAAACCTTGTTATAATGACACAAGGTCCACGTCCACCAATGGTCAAGAGTTAGTACCTACTTACATACATACCTACATATATGGGACCTACATTGATAAAATGGCTTCCGAGCCGAGCGATTGCTAAATCCGGGGTGGAATGTCTATTTATGCCCCACTTAATTTAATAATTCCAATTATAAACAATATTTTTGTGTCCCATTTCAATTCCGTTTGTATTTAAAAGCTATAATTATATTGTTATTAGTTTCTTAAGAATGTAAGTACCTAAATAGGTTAAAAACCAACCACATTCTGAAATTAATTAAACTAATATTGCTAGTTTGTCTTATGTGAAAAAATGTACATTGGGGTAATTTCGACAACGGGATAATTTTGATGATTGCAAATATTTACCAAACTAATAAAAGCACTTTATACTTTGGTAACAGTTACGCTACCGCAACGCTTACCGAGGCGACAGGGACAGGACAGCACACAGACAGCGGTGACAGTTTTAATTCCTACCAAGCTACTCGTACGTACTTGGAGTTCATTTACATTAGAATAAAAGTGGGACGTAATATTATCTGAAATGCCAAGGGCGGATGATAACAACTTATAGATGATGACTTGATGACCTATGTTTTCAGTGTGATTAATAAGTGAAATGCCTACTACTTAATAATTTTGTTTACATTATCGCTCATTATACCGGATGGGGCCTGTAACACGATTTACACGAGCAAATAACTTAAGCATAGATTCACAAACGATGACACGTTTGTTCAATAACTTTTAAAAATTATGAAGTCTTTATACTTCCTATTTTTCATACAAATTAAATATTATCTTCAATGTACGCTGTCATCACTGTATGTACATTGCGTCTTAGAATAAACTTTAGAGTGTGCTAAATAAATCAAAACAAAAGTTATTTAGTTAGTTAGTTTTTATTGTATATAAGAATCGGGTTACATTGCAGCTCGAATATACAATTACACGTTCAGTTACACTGAGACTTTACCTTTTCAGGTGTACATACATTTGCAACACATATATTTACATATTTATCTAAATACTACACATACTTATGACTAACTTAAATAATCATTAACACAATATTGTCTTCGGTTACCGCGATAGTTACTCATGAAATAAAACTATGAAAACGGATTATATCACGTATATTGAATTTATAATACATCCCGACGTTTCGAACTCTTTACAGCGTTCGTGGTAGTTTATGATGGTTCATTATTTTTGTATGTGGGTATTTTTGCACTTTGTAGCTTTTCCTCAGTCACCCGTTGACCACGAACGCTGTAAAGAGTTCGAAACGTCGGGATGTATTATAAATTCAATATACGCGATATAATCCGTTTTCATAGTTTTATTTCAATCATTAACACAGTAAAAACATTTTTCTATAAGCCACATTTTTGTGTTTGACTTGAATAGTTTAAGATCCATGTCTTTAAAACGATCCGGTAACTTTTTATAAATTGTGATACACATAATATAGGCGTTTTTTGCAGTGAGTGACAAGTTTACATATGGCTTAGGCAATCTGTGTTTGTATTTAGGTCTAGTTACGCGGGAACCCAATGTGTTATTATCCGTGAATAGGTATTTATATTTGTGGACAAAAACAGAAACTTCATAAATATTGAGACTGGGAAAAGTAAGAATGTTATGTTTTATAAAATATGGACGGCATGAATCTCTAGGATGAACTGAAAATATGGCTCTAATACAGCGCTTTTGGACAATGAATACGTTATGTTTATCAGTGCAGTATCCCCAGATTGTTATGCCATATCTTAAAATCGAATGTACATATCCATGATATGCTATTAACGCTGCTTGAATGGAGACAGTTTGACTCACTCTTCTTAGAGCAAATACAAACCTATTTACTTTGGAATATAATGTGTCTATGTGTTCTCTCCAGTTTAGTTGATTGTCTATATGAATACCTAAAAATCATGCATGCTGTACTTCTTTTATGGAAATGTCGTCATATTGTATGTCTAATTGTTGTGAGTTGCTTTTATTAGTATGGAATTGAATGTAGTTAGTTTTGTCTAAGTTTATTTTCAAGTTCATTTTTTTTGCAACCAGTTTTAAAAGTCGCTGAACAAATGTTGGTCAGTAGTACAGCCTACAGTTTAATTTTTTGCTCCTGTTACAGGCCCCACCTGGTAGAATAACTTCTGTTGATAGAGTCATTGCGTTAGTTTCCGTCCAGCTCTAGTTTTCGTCCACTTGACGGATTTGAATATAAACCTACCTTGCCGCACATATTTGGACTTATTGCAATACTTAATGTCTAAACAATAGATCTATAGGTATCTACACAAAAATGATATTTCGCAAATAGCGAGTTAAAAATAAAATATATTAGTTGCTATATAAGTACTCCGTCAAGTGAACGATAATTAGAGCTGGAACGGAAACTATTGCAATTACCCTAGGTATTGTAAATATCCGTAAATCAGTCTGCTATTTACTAATTTAATTCCTTAATCCTTTAGCGCTAGATAACTGAGAAATGTTTGTCAATCGTAATTGTGTCAGCCTACTATACAGGCCTAGCCTATTGTAGGGGTCACGGGTAAGTAGGCTTCCGTAACCAAATGGCAAAAAACGGAACCCTTATGGATTCGTCATCTGTCTGTCTGTCCGTCCGTATGTCACAGCCACTTTTTTCCGAAACTATAAGAACTATACTGTTGAAACTTGGTAAGTAGATGTATTCTGTGAACCGCATTAAGATTTTCACTCAAAAATAGAAAAATAACAATAAATTTTGGGGTTCCCCATACTTAGAGCTGAAACTCAAAAAAATTTTTTTCGTTAAACCCATACGTGTACGTGATCTATGGATAGGTCTTCAAAAATGATATTGTGGTTTCTAATAATTATAATTTTTTTCTAAACTGAATAGTTTGCGCGAGAGACACTTCCAAAGTGGTAAAATGTGTCCCCCCCCCCTCTAACTTCTAAAATAAGAGAATGATAAAACTAAAAAAAATATATTGCAAACTTCCACCGAAAATTGGTTTGAACGAGATCTAGTAAGTAGTTTTTTTTAATACGTCGTAAATCGTAAACCGCAATTTACCTTTCACTCACGTTTCACATAAAAATACATTGTTTAAATTGTGTAATGTACGGAACCCTCGGTGCGCGAGTCCGAATCGCACTTGGTCGGTTGCAGTGTCAGTAAACATCACGTACACATGTAAATATAATAAGTTGTATTAGTAACCTGTGAAAACCACTGTTTATAAATAAAACATCTTGAATTTTTGTTTTTTTTTTTAAATATACATTTATACAACACAAGCTGTGCCCGCGACATTGTGTCCATCCCTGGTTATCTTGAATGTACAACTTTGAAAAATAGTATCTGCAAAATTGATATAACTCCGTAATAGATGGATACAGTCTAAGGAAAAAACGTGCCTCAAAAATCACGAAAATTTAATTCTCGATCAGATGGCGCCATTACCTTTGGCCTACGCTCGTATAGAGGGCGTTGACGGTTTCGTTTGTTATTTAACAATTTTAACGCATATGTATATAAGTGAAATAACATGGGTCAAAATCATAAAAATAATTAATGCAAATAAAAAAAACATTTATCCATATTTAAATATATATATATATCGTATCGTGTATATATTTTATCGTATTTTTATAAATCTTTATTTTTAGTTTTAAGGTGTGTCTATAGATGGCAGTGAATTTACTGTGGTTACAAAATTTACTATTATATCCTCTTTGGTATCTGCATAGAGTAACTTATACTAGAGCGGTACTGTCATAGTAAATTTTATAACCCCAGTAAATTCACTGCCATCTGTCGACACACTTTAAATCTAAAATTGAAGATTTGTAAAAATACGATAAAATGTATTTAAATATAGATAAATGATTTTTTTTATTTGCATTAATTATTTTGTTGATTTTGACCCCATGTTCTTTCACTGATATGCGTTAAAATTGTTAAATAACAAACGAAACCGTCAACGCCATCTATACGACTGTAGGCCAAAACTAGTGGCGCCCTCTGAACGAGAATCAAATTTTCTTGATTTTCGAGTCACGTTTTTTCCTTAGACTGTATCCATCTATTACGGAGTTATATCTATCTTTGGTATCGCAACGAAGTAGAATAACTATTCCGTCGCCGAGTATCTGGCCAAAAACAAAGCACTTCAAATGCTCATTTATTATCAATATTATATTATCATCAACACACACACGCCCGCATAATTTTATTTCCCAGACCTCATAGCGTTTATGTGATTATGAAAATACAAATCTATTATTTTATTTTTAACCCATTCAATTTTGAAAAAAAATTGGCGTATATATGGTCCATTGTATACTTACCTACGACATTGTGTCGAATTTGTTTTGCTTTAAAATAACAAAATGGATTAAAAATAATAAAGAGGATTTTTTTAGATTAATAAAAGGTACAGTATAGGTAAATTTAGCAAAGGTAAAGATTTAACAAAAGGTAAATCGTTTTGTTCGACTAGTTTCAGCATACGCAATGACATGTGATCCGAGTCAGAGAAAGTATGGATGCACAATCAGCATGGATAATAAGTGCCGGTGCTACTACGGCTGCAATATGGAGCTCCCGTACGACTCACTGACCGATTGTAATAAAGACCTCAATGGTAAGAAACCATAGCTAAATGCAAATCGAATTCCACTGTAGCAGATCCCACAAATAGTAACCGAGCCGTATGTGTGACTACAAGTAGGTATGCCGACGGATAGTTTCCAATTACCTAGCATACATTTTCAACATAATAAGATCGCAGAAACCTTGCAATTTACCTTTTTGTTTTTTTTGGAAACTGTTGAACACTCATAGTCTTGCCATGCCCATCTGTCTCTGTCCACGGCATATTTATTTTAGTATGGATATGTTAATGTTAAAACAAAATCATGTTTTTCTAGGGTACCTATACCTATACATTCAATGAGCATAACTCTATAGAGATCTTAGATCTGATCACCGTTTGAAGAATCAATCACTTCTTCCTGCCCCCTAAATATGGTAACGTGTTTGTGTAAACAGAGCGGGGTTCGAACGCGTGCAACCGCCGGCCTTGCCGCCGCGGTATCTGCACGCAGACCGTGCTGGCGCCGGGCTTCGCCTGCAAGTGCGACGGCACCGGCTTCTACGGAAACTACTGCGAAAAACGTATGTTCACTTCAGATGCATTACCACGTACATTAAAAACGTCCAGCAGCCAGCCATATCACATTTCAAATATTCTTTTCATCACACTTGCTCGAAAAATATCTTATTTCATGCAGGTATAACTGAAGGGTAGATGCCTATATATTGTTCCCGCGGGAGTTATGGATTGTAAAAAAAACTCCCTAGGGAGTAATAGCTTTCTTATTTATTTATGACACAAATTCATACGAACCAAGTAGGTTGTAAGTAAAATACTTTGTTTAAAGTCAAAGTATAAGGGGGTTTTACTTTTAAAATACTGCGTATAAACGCCTATTAAAATATAAAATTTAATGTTTTGTTTAAGTTTAAAAATATTTAATTTGATTAATTTAATAGCCGATTCAAATATTTTTACACAATTTTCAATCGTGGTGAATGCCGAAGGTCTGTGCCTTCGATGCCTTACCTCTCAACCATACGTCGACTACAGCGGGCATTTTGCGGGCATGACACTTCGTAAGGTTCACATATCAATCTTCGAGTTGTCACATTAAAGTATTTGTACTTAGTATTTGGTACCTAGTATTTGTAATGTGCAAATCCAAATACCTTAGCAACTAAGGCTGTACGTTAGTTAGGTATCTATTAGTTTACGAGTATATCCCTTCAATTTTAAATAAAAATAAGACTGAATAATATGTAGTATATTTGATTTAACAACTTACTTATTAATATTGTCTTCGGTTACCGCGATAGTTACTCATGAAATAAAACTATGAAAACGGATTATATCGCGTATATTGAATTTATAATTCATCCCGACGTTTCGAACTCTTTACAGCGTTCGTGGTCAACGGGTGACTGAGGAAAAATTACAAAATGCAAAAATACCCACATACTAAAAAAATAATGAACAATCATAGACTACAAACTTTAAGGCTGGTTGTACATGCAAAATCGGTTCATAAGGCTAGTTATACACTATAATTATTTTTCAAGTAAAGATACTTACTTATTACTTATGCGAATATATTATTAATTTTTTTTTCCAATATATAGGTATGACGTTTCCGTGACTTAAGTTCGGACTGCTGTCGTAGTATCCTATTCATTTCAATACGTATTTAGGTGTGCAAATTAACAAATAAAGCAAATCTTTCTATTAAATAGACACAACTGCACCAACAAATGCAAGTATGAACATCAGTCATAATGACGCATGTCAGCTATTTATTTGTTTTTTAGATGGCCACTTAAATGGGCTTATCAGTTGTCATTAAAGATTAATACATGATAACAGGTAACTATGTTACAAATATATATATATAGTCCTCCTCATCGGTTTCGATGACGGCGACCTCAGCAATTATGGATTACGCCTATTATGGGCTCGAATGTGGCTGGCCAGGCCGAACTTGGTCTTAAAGACTCTATTGCAGGTGCTACAATAGAGTTGGCCAGACGCGTTATACGTATACGCGTACGAGGGCTTCGGTCTTTCTTTACGTTGTTGGCGTTTGACATCTAAGGTATTGAGGCGGTTTTCTTCAAATAATTTGATGCGGTTAAAGATGGTCGACCGCCAAGATGACCTGTCTGTAGCAAGCTCCTCCCAACGCTCAGGATCGATGTTGCAAGCGTTCAGGTGTCGTTTGAGCACGTCCTTATAACGCAGATGCTGACCGCCGTGCTTCCGCTTGCCTTCCACCAATTCAGAGTAGAATACGGTTTTGGGCAAGCGGCGGTCATCCATACGGAGGACATGCCCACACCACACCACACCACACCACCTTAGCTGTCGCTGCATGCATTAGCAGAGCCTCCATACCATTATGACACCACTTACTCGAAGAACGACTCGGGTATCGTAGATTTGGAGATTACTGAGAACTCAAACTAGAGACGAACACTTTTATTGTTTTCTTTTCGATTAACCTAGTTAGGCATTACAAGTGTTGCTTCTTCCACGGTCCACACTAGAATGTCGCAACTGGCCCGGTTCCCTCTAGTCGCCCCCTTCCAATCACTAATCACCTGTCAGATTTCCACCAATCACCGATCAGTATTTTCGCGCCATTTCAATATATACGGATATTGTCTATGTTGAAACGGTGTTACCGTGATTATTTTATTGAAAATAACAATCAAATTAAGGCTTCTAAACGCGAACCCTAACACCATAGAGCCCGGAACGTTAAACAACGTTACAAATACTAAGTATATGTACTCGTAAGTTAAGATCTTTTTTTGTAAACCTTACCAAATAACTTGCCCGCAAAATGCCCGCTGTAGTGCGACGTATGCTCTCAACAAATGACAATTTGGCGGACGAATGTTAGAAATGTCACCGTAAATAATTATTTCGCTTAAAGTTTTGTTTTTTCTTCGCAAGTGTGATGAAAAGCATTGTGTATAACTCCGGGGGTAAGAATATTGTAAACTCGAGCCTTTAATTCACTCCAGCCTGCGGCTGTCAAGAATTTTAGACCTCGTTTGCAAAATCTCGGTTACCCCTCTCGTTGCACAATGTACTATAACTATGTTTGACACCTTTTTCGTGAATCGGAAAACGAACCTTGCAAGAAGTCATCGGGTCCGACATCGGGTCCGACATCGAGCACGACATCGGGCCTCGTTCGCAAGTGTAGATTAGCTAGTAGCTAGTAGCTTTTGTTCGCGGTAGGAGTTCCAGGATTATCAATTAAGTGCAAACTATATTTGATTTCGTGTCAGTTACCATACCACTAATGTGAGGACGGTCTGAGTACAAAACCTGAGCCCTGACAAAACTGCAGAAGTGTGTCACCGAGCACGAGCAGTAACCGGGCTCGGGCTACTTTAGTATACATATACTTAATACATTTTATAATAACCTGGTTTTATAAACTTGAGAAGATATTTCAAAAATAATAAATCCGAGAATAATCATATAATGTTACAGAGTAGGCAAAAATCAGAAAACCAATAGTTTTTCAAACTATATCATGTTACATATCCATTGAAAGAGCTCATTGTGAGGATCTCACATATATTTTTTAGATAATTTTAGGATAAACAGCTTAGAAGTTATTCAAGAAAATAGGCAAAATATGACCATTCCCCCCCTTTATCTCCGAAACTACTGGGACTAAAATTTTGAAAATAGATCTTTACCTATAGATTACAGGAAAACCTATCAAAAATGTGCAGTCAAGCGTGAGTCGGACTTAATTACTTAGTTTTGGATCCGACCCCTACGGGTTTTTTAAAGACATTTCACTCACGTTTCACATAAAAAATACATTGTTTAAATTGTGTAATGTACGGAACCCTTGGAACGCGAGTCCGACTCGCACTTTTAAAACTAAACGTTATAGTTCTAGAGGCCTCTTGTTCATTTTTTTGCACAATAAATATTTGCTGTCAGTCCTGAACAGACTATTTACAACTCTATGGACTGTCAGAATATTCCGCGCGAGCATTCAAATTCGAAAGCGGGGGGCATCTAAACATTTTGTACCGAAATATGCACTTTATTATGTACAAAATTTTGTACTGCAGGAGTTAGGAGGATAAAACTTGTAACATGTTGTAATCGCTGTTTGACTCTCGTTTCTACGTTCACAAATACTAAGGTATTATATTAAGGTATCATAAAAAAGATACAGCACGTACGCATAGCCAACGTGCCAATGGTTAACTCTCCGTAGCGCAGGGCTCGGAACCGGTATTTTTTTTAAACCCCGTAATAGCCCAATATTTTGTTTTTTTTTTTTATGCTCATTACGTAGGACTGAATCATGTATTTAGGAAACAATTTTGCATTATTAAAACGTCCCATTAAAAATGAAATTATAAACAAAAGAACGAAAAAGAACGTAACAATACCTATATTTTAAGAACGTAATAATACCGGTTTCCGACCCCTGCCGTAGCGTATCGTAGTTATCTCTCTCTATCACTCTTCCCTACTAGTGCGACAGTGACATTTGCGTTTCGTTTGGTTTCGTTCGCTACAGAGCATTAACTATTGCACGTTGGCTATACGCACCCTGGTTTCAAGCCTTTTATCCAAAATGTACCACATTTTAAAAATATATTTTCTACTGGATAACTGTGACTGTGACTAGCGTTACGACGAGTACAGATACCTAGTATTAGCAGAGTACACATTTACATTGACCCAGGAGTTCTCAAACTTTTAACCTTAAGTAGGTATTCCTATAATATTCCCAGATTAATGCGAACCTATTTCTCTAACAATTTTTTAATTTAATTTTTATAATTCCGTATTGAGGCTGACATGTCCAAATGTAGAGCGTCCAAAGCCTCAATAAAAACCAGAGTAAAAAAAAAACAAAATCCCATAGGTAACCACCTACCCAAACGAATTCAACCCTAATAAGTATAACTATACTACGAACGATTCTGAGAGCGTGTCTTTTTATTGCCGTCTTAGAAATAAAATAAAATTAACACGTTCCCTGTCCGGGCGCCCCCAATGTGGGGTCATGAAGCTTTTTTTCAGGAGTTAGTGCTTCCACTATGAGCTCACAACTTCAAAGTGAAAGCACACTTGGACGTGTGACTTTGTCATATTATTTTGTATGGGGACAGTGAACGTGTTGAGGGGGGTCTCCCCATGCAATGAAGGTAGAAGCGAGCCATGCAGTTACGCGGTTATCACACTACTGCCTGCGTATCCGCATCCGCAGCAATTTGAAGACCGCCTTACCCGTTACCTATGATATTACGTACCTACCTACTCAATTCACACATATCGTGCACTAAATTAATCTAATTAAGTTTTGTTCCAGCATGCCCCACTGCGCGTTTGCATTACGGACAAGTCTTCCCCCACGAGTGTGTCGTCATATAAAACAAGCTCGCACGTTCAATTCTTTATATCTATAGTGTAGTACTTAAAATAAATAAAAGTTGTGTAATTGTACATTGTGTTTTTATTAAGTATGCACATAACATAAATAGGTAGGTATACAGTGACCATATGTGATGTTTTCAACCAAAAGGTACCACATTGTCGGATGCCGATAAGGTTGATTTCTAATTGAAGCTATATGGAAATAGCGCCTTACTGACAAGCGACAATAAGTACCCTTTTGGTTGAAAATGGCACATATCTCAATGTTGTTGAAACACCTATGGATCATATATGATCCATAAGGGCTCCGTAACCAAAATGGCAAAAACGTAGGTAACTAAACTTCGTCAGGTCCGTCCGTCGATAGGTTATACCTTAGGTACAGTATATTTGAATAAAATTTTGAAAAAGATATAATTTGTGAGCTCTAAGTATTAGGTACTAAGTTTAGAAGTTAAAAACATTACATATAAAAAAAACGCAAGTCTCGCAACGCAGTTCTTCCGCAACAATAGTAGATTATTAACCAAGGGATGAAAGGCACTCGTTTCTGTCGAGGTATTTTGGCGCAAGAAAGCAATGAGAGCGCCAATAGTCCGAGGCTGAAAGGATGTTACTTCACTACAGGATGTCGTTTCACCCGAGTTAAACACTCTACTTTTCATTTCGAATACGAGGAAAGTAAAATACATGTTTTTTTTAAACATGACTAACTAGGTATATCTACATTTTTATAGTATTTCTTAAGGGTACGTTCAGTTAACAATTTAGGCAAAAGTATCGTTATTTATGGAATGGAGAGTCAAATATCAGAATGGAAATTGTATAACAAATCCATTTAAACTCAAATTTCAATTGTTTATCGTAAAAAAAAATTAAAAAATCGTACTTCGAACGTAAAATGCTCTAGTGCAGACACGTATCATTTTCTGCACATCTTTTAGAACGACAATGATCCTCTTTCAGAGCATGAGAAATGAAAAAAGTTTTGAGATGTAATGTTAAACCAAGACGGTTATTTTACTCAGTACCTACCGGGCGGTGTCAACAGAACTCGAGAAAGTTTCCAAGATATAAGTAAAAAACCGAAAAATGGGACCTTCACACCCACCGCTCCCCTCCGGCTGACGGGCTACGGCCGGGGACTATTAATTGATATGTTCACCTCCTAACTAGTCAAAAATGGTGTTCCAAGCATTTTCCTCTACACCTTCTTGTTGCTTGGCCTAAGGACGAGCGCTATGTTCAATTAGGATTATTTTAAATGTAGCTATGCGATGGCCAAGACATTATATGTATGTATTTTTTGCTTAAAGGGCCTAACCCAAATAATAATACTAATACTCATACCGCTCATACGCATATTCATACCCATACTACCTATACACATTTTCGTACTTACATCGTACATCGTGAATCGTTAAGTTATAAATATAGTTTGTCTAAGGACTGTCTCATTTCAAACATAGACACAGAGCATCATATCATGTTATCTTTGTCTTACATGGGGAAATCGGCCCTATTTTTATTTTATTATACTCTCTATTTATTTTTCTTTTTAAGTTAGTTTTTTTTTATAATATGGATATAAAAATAAGATACAAAAACACGTACAAAAACAATACAAAATACATATAAACATATTATAAAAAACCTAACCTAGGGTGCCGATGCCGCCAGCAGCGGGGCAGGGCCTAAGCTGCCGGTGGTCAGGGCCGCAGAGAGAGGAACCGGTGGACTATCCGCGCCGTGTCCAAGATCACCGCCTTCTGCATCTGACCCTTGATCCAACCACCTAGCGAGTCTCTCAAGGTGTTGGTCGAGACTCTTCGCTATGAGACCGTTCGCCGAAACGACTATCGGGACAATGATCGTCGAATCAACATCCCACATGGCGGTTATCTCGTGAGCCAAGTCTAGGTACTTACTGGACTTGTCCTTCTGTCCGTTATTATCTATATATATATTACGCGAGGCCGATTTTTGTTCATCCCATCAGATCTACTGTTATGGTCCGATTTTAATAAATTATATGTCATTTGATTCGTCTCATGCTACAGATTTGCAATAAGCTCTTAGTTTTTTGATTTTTTCCCGAAAAAGTACTAAAAAGTTAATTTGAAAAAATGTACCACGTGACCTTTGTTCTGACTTGAGATTGAATTGAACTCAAACCTATATCCAATGTATGTAAGGTATCCAATCCATTCAAATATTTGTTTTGAGACTGTAACATGCATACACCACACTAAAAATTATATTAAAACACCATAAAATTGTATTATTGTGTTTGATAACATGTCAGACATGTGTCATCCACATCGTACTCATCAAGATGACACATGTTTATTTTATTGTTGCTTTGGCACATAGAAGGTAGGATCCTATAGAAGTGGCTTACCGCATGTGCCCGTGAGGGACAGAATTTGTAGCCCACCAGCCCACCATAAACCATACAAAACGGTGGGGAAAAACATCTATATTTACTTCAAAAAGCACGTACGGCGAGGTTTGTTCTTATGAGGATGTTAAATGATGTCGGATCTTTAAGGTAAACGGTCAGCCAATGGGGTTGGCAACTGTCAAAGGTTTGCAGAGATGGCGCCATCATAGCTTGCCCCTTTTTCTAAGAGATTTGGCTTAAAGGGCTGGCATCCAGGAAATTAAAAAAACAAAAATTTGTCTCAATTGTAGGGATTGACAGGGCAAGCTATGCTGGCGCCCTCTACTAATTATGTCGACCGGCCAACCCCATTTTCCGCATCGGTCCGCGCCCTTGGAGCGGTGCGGCGTATGTGCGATCGTATGTAAAAGCCGTAACAAACTACCGCACCGCACCGCGATCTTGGTGCGCCACACCCATAAGTGACAGCGAGAAAGAGAATATCTCGAAAAGCCGTATTGGTGCGGTCAAAATCTCTTACTCGCTGTAACTTATAGCTGCGTCCTTAACGTATGTACAGTGACAACCTTGCACACTATCGATACGTGCGCCGCATCGCACCAAGGCCGCGGTGAGGTGTGGTAGTCTCTAACGGCTTTTACGATAGTCTGTTAAATACGGCTATAATATTCCTTTCTCGCTCTAACTTAAAGCTGCGTCCTTAACGTACGTACGGTGACCATCTTGCGCACTATCGATACGTGCGCCGCATCGCACCAAGGTCGCGGTGAGGTGTGGTAGTCTCTAACGGCTTTTACGATAGTCTATTAAATACGACTATAAAGCGGCTAACACATTACCGCACCGCACCAAGGTCATTGTGTGACTTACTTATGGGTAAGTAAGAGCGAGAAAGCAATATCTCTTTCTCGCTCTTACTTATAGGTGCATCGCACAATGACCGGTGCGGTGCGGTAATGAGTTAGGCGCTTAAGGTGGGGGCCGTACGCCGAGAGCGAGAAAGAGATATTTTGACGGTATCAAGGTCGCGGTCCAGTCGTTGTACAGACTTTCAAAAAAGTAAATTTAAAAAAACTAAATTAGGTTCAAGGGCCTGACACTCTTTGATAGAGAAAGATAGTCTTATTGCGATTCCTATAAGAGGAAAGAGAAAATAGTGCCATGCTTTATTTTTATCACCGACCGGGCATTTTTTCATGGTCGGGTTTGCTATGATGGCATAACCCGACCATGAAAAAATGCAGAATGAAATGGAGGCGATGGCGAAATACCGAAATTTATAAGAGTGAAAGAGAAAAAACCGGCCAAGTGCGAGTCGGACTCGCCCACCGAGGGTTCCGTACTTTTTAGTATTTGTTGTTGTAGCGGCAACATAAATACATCATCTGTGAAAATTTCAACTGTCTAGCTATCACGGTTCGTGAGATACAGCCTGGTGACAGACAGACGGACAGCGGAGTCTTAGTAATAGGGTCCCGTTTTTACCCTTTGGAACCCCATGAAACTGTCAATACATGAATATGTCTTTCTCTTACCCCTGGTCCATGGAGACTATATAAAGGAGCCAAATCTCTATGTACGAAAAGTGTCCATCAAAAAACAGTAATTAGGCGGCGCCACCATACACCGAAATACTACTAAAAACAACCTAGGTAATTTGGTCGGGTTATTTGTTGCCTTATATGGTTCATGTTATACACATATTCCAGAGCCTAACTAGCGCCACCGGAGAGATTAGGAACTATTATTTAAAGCTGAAAGCGGTCACTTTTGCAACAATTCTGCTTCTCCTTTCTATACCATCCAATGCCATCCATACCCTGGTCGCTCGGTTTCATGTCTATAACTACGTGTATATATACTATGTCTATTATTAGGTCAGAGGGTCTACCGCGAAAACCGAAATTCGCAAATTGCGGGGATCTTTCTCTTTTACTCCAATGAAGGCGTAATTAGAGTGACAGAGAAAGATGCCCGCAATTTGAACTTCGATTTTCGCGGTATAGCCCAGACACGGAATGTCACGGAATGTTTGTAAAATGTTTGTAAACTTCAGTCTCATGAATAATAGGAAAAAGAGAATTAAATATAAATTATACTCTAGCCCTATGAAATTTTAGGCATGAGAGCCAAATGACAAGAAGGCATCCTATCCACGAAATCTTGATTTACCGTATCATAAAGCGGTCGCGTATCATGATTTTTAGTTTAGAAAGATGCGAAAAGATAGACAATAATTATGTCTTTTTTGCATCAAAACTAACGATCACAAAACATGCTGGTAGGTGCTACGCGACAGAAATATAATACGCTAAAATTATACAAACGTGTCGCCATTTTATAAGAAATAATTATGTGTAAGATTTCATATTCTGTGGGTATAGTCAGCATCAAATAGATAGTGACAGCCAGTGATTCATCTGAAGACGTCACATTTCCTGATTTCATTAAGCGTTCAGTCTTAGGCTGCCTGTCCACAGGAGCGCAGCGAGGTGGCGGAGGGATGAGCGAGGAAAAAATACACAGACTGAATGGCATAAAATCTCCGCTCTGAAATTTTAATGAAATTCTATTGCTGGATTTTTTCCCCGCTTACTGCTCCGCTTCAGTGCACAGGCAACCTAACTTTTAGAACCATACTCTAGCGGCGTTTTGACGCCGCAACAGGTCTCTAGTTATTATTATTATTCAGTAAGCAGGCAGGCAGTTGTGACAACTGATATAGCCTGTATCCAGTTATCATTGACAGTGATCGTTGGCAGGTAGATGTGGAGTATGGATGGTATAGAAAGGATCGCAATCTCTTATGGCAGAATTGTTGTAAAAGTGACCGCGTTAAGCTTTAAATAATAGTTCCTAATCTCTCCGGTGGCGCTAGTTAGGCTCTGGGACATGAGTATAACATGAACCATATAAGGCAACAAATAACCCGACCAAATTACGTAGATTGTTTTTGGTAGTATTTCGGTGTATGGTGGCGCCGCCTAATTACTGTTTTTTGATGGACACTTTTCATACATAGAGATTTGGCTCCTTTATACAGTCTCCATGATGTGGAGGTATGCTTGTCTAATATTTTTTTTCAAATTTCCCAGTAAACACTATATTTTTTCAATATTTTAACAATAATACTATATGTGTATAGAAAAGGATGAGTACCGTCCGTGGGGTGAATAGGGATCGCGGGGGGAATTGGGACAAGAACCGGGAATGTCATTTACCTGATAATTTAAAATAAAATATGTATCACAAATTGTATCTTGTGATTGAAAATAATAGTAGATTATAATATTATTTTGGTAATAGAAACATTGGAAAAGCATGAAAGTCGTGATATATTGACAAACTAACAGTTAAAATTGAGTCTGTCTGATTTTTTTTGTTCTTGTTTACTGACAATTTGGTTTACCAACTATATAAACACATAAACATATGTTCAATTTTCATGCAATAGCTATAGTGCAACATAGATAAAATATAGTTTAAATTTAAAAGTAGAAAAATTACTGCCTTGGGTGAGACTTGAACTCACGGCCTCTGGATCGAATGCATGGCAGTAATTTTTCCACTTTTAAATTTATTCTAATCTTTATAATAGGGTATTTGACAACATTAAAAATATATAACGAATTGCTGTCATCTTGAAAGATAATAAACTAATAAAGTATATTTCACTAGATTTGAATGTAAATTATGTTTATTTTTTGGAAAATAAACGAAAGAAAATTTAATATTTTTTGAAATTTCATCAGGGACGTGAACGCTCTGTGATTGGTCAACGCTCGGATGACGTCACACGCGAGTAAACATTCTTGATTGTCTTGAGTATTTTAACTGTTTTATTTGTATTTAGTTAATTTTAGTTATTGTTCCACAGTTTTCTGATATATTCCGATTTATCTGTATATCTAAATATCATAAGAATCTCAAAATGGAGCCGAAATATGTGAAAGCTGATAGCGGCAACCTACCAGACATAGACGCATTAATGGTTGCACTTTTCTTTAAAGATAATCCGGATTACTATGCTGCGGAACTTAGAAATGTAAAAACAGCTGTGTGAGTATACGTAGAAATTGTTTATTTACGAATATTTCGATTTCGATGATACGAATACGACGACGATATATATATAGAATACGATGACGAGAATAGTATCTCCATACTGGACTTTAGTTTGAAAGAAAAAGTATGCTACTAACTACCTACTAATGCTGAAAGAGCTATGTTATGAGGTTATGTAGTAATACATTAAATACAAAATCCGCTGCTTTAATTACCATATTTATTTACAGTTAAATATTACTTACATCGAAGTGGTCTTTACACATAAAAAAATTGTATTTGGATCTCTTCGCGCTGGTTTTAAACATATTTTTCTTTTTTTGGGATTCGTTGGAATGGAAACAAACGATTTGTCTGGATATTTTATAGTCGTACTTGAACATTGCGGCACTATACACCATTTATAAACCATTTTACAGTGAAATAATGAATTCAATGCACATAAACCATAAGATTAACTAAGGTCATTGACTGAGTTTACGTGCGCGTGACGTCACACGTGTCACGTGATTAGCCCCTTTGCAAAAACAGCGTTTAAGGCGCGTTCAAAATAAATAAACTTTAACATTGTTTTTTTTATATTTAAAACAGGAAATATCACGGAAATATCAATGTAGTGTAATTATTAAGTCATAAACAATAAATTAAAACCATTTTCAAAAATTAGTCAAATAGCCTGTAGCATAGCTCGCAGACGTTTCAGCTTGTTAATAATTTTGAAGAAAAAAAACCGACTTCAATGGGGGATGCCGCTGAAAGTTCACTTATTGTAGATGGTGCACTCTTAGATTCCAGACAATGAAATGAAAAAGACAGCACCTTTTGCCTAATTATGTAGAAAAGGAGGTAAAACCACCCACTTTTCTAGTAGCATTTCGTTTTTGTAAGGGTCGCAGTTCTAACCTAACCTAACCTATTTTTCTGATAGCATTTCGTTCCTGTAAGGGTCACAGCTCTAACCTAACCTAATCTACTTTTTTGATAGCAGTTCTGTTCTGTGAGAATCGCAGTTCAAAACCCACCTAACCCACTTTTCTAGTAGCATTTCTGGGTCCGGGTCTGTGTCCGGATCCGAGTCCGGGTCCGTGTCCGGCTGTCCGGGTCCAAGTTTGGGTCAGAGTTCGGTCCGGGTCCGGGTCCGAGTTGGGGTCCATGTCCAGACCCGGGTCCGGGTCCGAGTCCGGGTCCAAGTTTGGGTCTGGCTCCATAAGGAAGAGAACAAATCGCCAAATGTGAACTATATATGTGACACTGAAGAGTTCCATTCTGATCATCATAAACAATTCCACTTCATCAAATGTCACTTTTTTAAATGTAAATGCTGGATTTGTTGATGAAAATACAAAAATCACTATATGTATGCCTTTCACATTTGAGGAGTTCCCTCGGTTCCTCGTGGGTCTCATCATCAGAACACGAGCTTGACAAAAATATGTCTTAAAAACTTAAGTTGCTCAACAAACATACAGAAGAGGACAAATCGCCAAACGTAAATTAAGCGTCATTAAAGAGTTCCATTCTGATCATCATCAGCAGTTCCACTTCATCAAATGTCACTCTTTAAAATGGAAATGCTGGATTTGTTAATAAAAATACAAAAATCACTATATGTATGCCTTTCACATTTGAGGAGTTCCCTCGATTCCTCATAGATCCCATCATCAGAACTGCTTTTTGAAAAAAACGGGACCAATCTGTATGTATATACTTACAATCAAAAAAAGAATTTTCAATATCTGTCCATAAACGACGGAGTTATGGAGTAACAAACATAAAAATAAAAAACATGCAACCGAATTGAGAACCACCTCCTTTGAAATCTTAGTCGGTTAAAAATTAAAATATAGCTTGTCAAACGACTGTCTCATTTCAAACATAGACAGAGAGAACAAGAGAGAATCATAATATAGAGATAATATATCTTTGCCTTACACTAGTACTAGCATCCAAAAGAAAAGGATGAGTACCGTCAAGTGGGGTGAATAGGGACGGCGGGGGGAATTGGGACAACAACCGGGAATGTTATTTACCTGATAATTTAAAAGAAAATAAGTATAACAAATTGTATCTTGCGATTGAAAATAATAGTAGATTATAATATTCTTTTGGTAATAGAAACATTGAAAAAGCAAGAAAGTCGGGATATATTGACAAACTAACAGTTTAAAAGGTGGCGCTAGCTGTCATAGGTGGCGCTAGCTGTCACGGTTAGCATCGTCTCTGTTTTTTTTTGCATTTAAAAATGTATTTTTCGATCTCCTTAAAATAAAAATATAACACAAAGAAACTGTAAACATCGATGCATCATGTGAAATAAAAGTGCAAAGCCGATATAGGCTATTTAGTGCGAAAACCTGTGAAATACTATAAAAACAACAGTGACCTTTTATTGTGAAAATACCTCGGTATTTGAGACTAAAAGTGCGGCAGATACATACTAAAACCGTAGACAAACAAAGTGCTAACAAAATTCATAGTGAAGAAAAACCTAGCAAAAAAATTAAAACAAAAACAAAATAAAATACAGACAAAGAACCCATCCCATAACGGTTATTTCTAGTGGCGCCATCTAGTAGAGAGTAGGAAAACTCGGATGGAAAAATCTGCTTTACCCACAGTTTAACTCCGCTACTCGCCGCGGGGTCGCTGCAATCTATGTGGATTTTGTAGCCTCCATTACTGGCCGCATATTTTTAGTTACGCTACTTGCCGCTGGGTGCTAAGACCTATAACTTAAATTCTAGTTCCGTCACTTGCCGCAAAGTCGCTGCAAGCCATACATAGTTCTGCTATTAGACGCAAAGAAAATTTCAAAGAACAAAATGCGTTGTGTAGCCTGCCCAAACCCCCTAACAAGCGAAAGCGAGACATTAACTTGTGTTGGATGCAAAGACAAGTACCACGATCAATGTCTGTGTATAACGACTGCAACGTTTAGGGAAAAACAGCACGAACTAAAGCGCTTATGGCGTTGTCCGTCGTGCGAAAACGTCACGACGAGGAGGAAATTCGACTCGACGCCAGTTCGGAGTACATTTGGAAATATAACAATGAACGATACAAACATGTCAGTGGAGAGTATTGTGCTGGATGATCAGGAACGAACACCCGCGGACACAGATGCAGAGTGCTTTTCCGAGTTTCCATTTTCCACGACCTGGGAGGCGTCATGCATATTTGGCGATTTAGTTCCGTTGCCATTTTTTGCCTGAGTACGCGGCTGAGTTTCTATCTTACATTGAGTTTGCAGAGTTATTTCTTCACCGTTTACAAACAGTCTGTTATTTTGAAGAATAGCATATTTGCCCTCTTGCCTCGCATTGATCATGTACTCTTTAAGTTTCTTTCTTGAAATGCTTGAACTTGAATGCAAGTAATAATTACATAAACAACATATCGATTTTAATGTTTAGTCAGGTCCTATAAATTAATTTCTTCAAAATTGAACAAAACTCACCGATTAAGGTGAGTTCGGCTAAGTTTCGGACGATTTTAGGTGGGTTGAGATGATGTTGTTTTTTTTTTCTCAGCTTTTGGATAGGGTACGGACATGATTTAAGTACAGAATTGATAATAATGAAATGCTCTATATAATTGAATTTTATTATCTTTCTAAACGTCATAGTGAGCGTGTAATGAGTGTTTAAATATAGGAAACAAAATAAATTGACAGCATTCTTTTTTTACCTGGTGGTGTAAGAACGGACGGGCCTATAAGGTCGGCCCTATTGCCGGTACCATAAAGTTTACCATTGCAAAATAACCGGTTTTACTCACCGATTCATATATAGAAGAATTGGCCTAGCAGTAATTCGGGCTATCATATCCGACCCATTTTTTTTTTTGCATTTTTTCCGTCCGATCTTACACCATGCGCTCAATTTTCAAGAAATTATGATTGTCAAACTTTTAGGTGTGGGGTCAATGAACCCATGTGGGTCAATGAACCACGTAGGTCCATTGACACCTTAAGCGCGGTAGGTTGAAAGAGGGTGATAAAATAGGACATAAGGGTAAAATAATATGAAAGTGGAGGAATTAATACGACCAAAACTTAATCAATTGCAGTAATATCAGTCTATAGGTACTTAATAAACTTTCCAACGCCATCTCACATAACTACGAGTATGATTTCGTGTGAGAAAACATCTCTCGATCTTACAAACAGGCCAATTCGCTTTGATAAGCACACATTTTAAACCAAGTAAGAATTGATTAATCAACACAACAATAATATTTCAAGAAACCATTATATTTCTTTAACATTATTAAAATAATAATAATAATCAACAAAAAAATAAACCTACCTCTTCATAATTACAGCAGATAGGTAAATAAAAATATTTATAATTATTTATTCATAAAGAGAGCAGTTACTTACTTAAGTGTGCAATATTAGACGCTTAGATTGTAATTTGCGGTTATGTAAAAAAAAAAACACCACTATATACGTCTGTTAGAGAAATTTAATCAAGCATCGTGGTGACACGTATAAAGTTTGAGCATTCCTGAGAATTTAAGATCGGATGATTTGCATCCGATCTTTTACCACTTCGGGTAAGACCGGATCTTGGCCTACAGGCATCTTATCAGAATTCCAAATATACAGATTTGTCACAAATTTAATAAAAATAACATGCAATCTGTAAAAGAAACAAATAACGCTTAAACTTACCTGTTATTCCAAAAAAACTGGCGGCGGAGGGTATATCCGGATGGAAAATAAAAACACATTTTTTGAACTTTTCTACTGCCGAACTCACCTTAAAGGTTATCGGTTCGTGCGTATTTTCTTTTCTTCCTGTATGTGATTTACAGCCCTCGATCACACAAGACATTATCACAAAGGGAACTTCAAACCATTACAAATAAAAACTCAGCACGTTTTCTAACAATCTTTCAGGAATAGCAACAATATAATTAAAATAAACCAAGATGACCGCTGAAATTCCCGAAATATTTCAACTAAAATAATACGACTATGTCAAGTTGTTACAGTTGACACCTACCTGTGAAATAACGAACATATATTTTAAATGCCCGAGCATCTCTCAGCGTCTTTGGGCCCAAAATATACAATAAAATTCCAATTGACATAAGAAATGCAGGCAGTGACACAATTTTCAAAAATAAATTAAAGGCGTTACTAATTAAATGTGCTTGTTACGATATAAATGAATTAAGTGATAATTTGCAGTATTAAGTAGTGGATATTTGTTGCATGCATCTTTTGTTTGTAATTTAATCGAATCGATGACACTGACATTTTGTAATTTAATTATTAATTTAAGTATAACATTATTCTATGATTATTAACTTGAACCAATAACTGACATATTGAAATTGTATTTAATTATATCTATCGTACATTTAATTCTAATCTTAAAGCACCTGGAAATATGACGTGTAAAAAAACTGTATTATTTTTACCAATAAATAATCTGAATCTGAATCTGAATCTATTTGGCTGGATTATATTATAGAACCACATAGGACCATTTAACATTTCCCTCAGTTCATCTTATGACAATACTGAAAAAAACGAAAGAACTTGCGGATTGTTGTCTCACTCACTCATAGACAAAAAGTAATAGCGTGTTGTGAATACGATATCTTTTACCAAGCTTTTATTTTTGCCCGGCTTCTTTGCTTTAGTCATTATTCTGAGGGCCTACCGCGAACCACGTTCGACGTGTTGCCTCTCTATCGCACTTATTAATTCGTACGTTAGTGTGACAGGGGACAACACGTGGTTCGCGGTAGGCCCTCAGGTAACTAGTTTACAATTTACAACAGAACATGAACAGAACAACTATCGTTTTACATGTTGAATAATCATGATTCATGATTGGCTCTCCTACCATTCATGACATCTGTCACTGTCAATTGCGTCAACGTCATCGAAGACGAAATCTTAGGCATGTCTTAGGCTCAGAATAATGACTAAAGCAAAGAAGCCGGGCAAAAATAAAAGCTTGGTAAAAGATATCGTATTCGCAACACGTTATTACTTTTTGTCTATGAGTGAGTGAGATAACAATCCGCAAGTTCCTTCGTTTTTTTCAGTATTGTCATAAGATAAACTGAGGGAAATGTCAAATGGTCCTATGTGATTCTATAATATAATCCAGCCAAATAAAATATATGTTCGTTATTTCACAGGTAGGTGTCAACTGTAACAACTTGACATAGTCGTATTATTTTAGTTGAAATATTTCGGGATGTTTCAGCGGTCATCTTGGTTTATTTTAATTATATTTTTGCTATTCCTGAAAGATTGTTGGAAAACGTGCTGAGTTTTTATTTGTAATGGTTTGAAGTTCCCTTTGTGATAATGTCTTGTGTGATCGAGGGCTGTAAATCGCATACAGGAAGAAAAGAAAATACGCACGAACCGATAACCTTTAATCGGTGAGTTTTGTTCAATTTTGAAGAAATTTATTTATAGGACCTCACCCTAAACATAGAAATCGATATGTTGTTTATGTAATTATTACTTGCATTCAAGTCTATATAGATTTTTGCATATATTTTCGAACTTTTCTGCTAAGTATGAAAGGTTATATTTGTGGGTGTGTAGTGTTTTACCTTGCATGCCTGGATTACTTCTCTGTAACTCCTCCCTTCTTTGGTTTCTAGCGTAAGAATCCAATTGATCGAACCTTTTAAAATTGCATTCCCTGGCTCCAATTAAATTACTATTTTCTTGATCTGCGCCTGAAAATCACAGGATAACGTTACGGAGATGCTTAAAGCTCTCGCGAACTTTCCTGTCGCGTGCGAAGTCTGAAACCTCTGCCCCGCTTGCTGTTTCATAATTCCTGAAACTTACCTTGCTGTTTTTCTAATCATTTCATGTTTTTATAATAATTTCAAAGCTAATCGACCTAAAATTCACTATAAATTTTCCTTGACATATTTGTTTCTTTGTTTCGACATAATCCGTCAAACTATTAAATTACTCTAAATTCCTTAGCATGAAGTTTAGGTCGTATAGTTTTCAAGTAGTTTGTTCTAAATTTTACCTAAAAATTGTTACTGGTGAACAAATATTTTCAAATATTTTCAAAATTAATAACGAAGTAAAGAAGAATTCTAGAAAATGTTATTGCTAGCTATATAAGCGGCCCAGCGGACATCTGATTTCAGTTTGCTTCTAGTTCCCAACAAAGGAACATCAGTTGTAAGGGTCCGTGCGGGGCCAAGCCAGGCCCCGCACCATCAAGAAACCCTCGATCGCGCTCCTTAAAGGTTACCTGTGTTCCTGGCGAAGTCTGGCGCTCTCTGCACGCACCCAAGTCCGGTGGTGCTTTGCAGTTGCTCTAGCGGAGCGCCTCGTCTCCTAGGCGCGCGCTATCGGCGCGCCTCGCCTCAACAGGCGCGTGCTGTCACCGCGCCTCGCCCGCTATCGGCGCGCCTCGCCTCAACAGGCGCGTGTTGTCACTGCGCCTCGCCTCTTTGAAGAGCGTGCTTATCAGCGCGCCTTACCCAGCGCGCCTTACCGTGCGCGCGCTATCAGCGCGCCTTACCCAGCGAGCCTTACCGTGCGCGTGCTACCAGCGCGCCTTACTGTGCGCGTGCTGCCAGCACGCCTCACCTTTGCGCGTGCTATCTGCGCGCCTTACCTTTGCGCGTGCTATCTGCGTGCCTTACTCTTGCGCGTGCTATCTGCGCGCCTTACTGTGCGCGTGCTACCAGCGCGCCTCACCTTGCGCGTGCTATCTGCGCGCCTTACCTTTGCGCGTGCTATCTGCGCGCCTTACTGTGCGCGTGCTACCAGCGCGCCTCACCTTGCGCGTGCTATCAGCGCGCCTATCCGTGTGCGTGCTCCTGCCTTGCACGTGCTATTAGCGCGACTATAAACTTTATTTTATTCTTTTTGTAATTTAAACCATCTGTAGCGTGTCATATTTAGACAATAGCCGTTAAATAAAGAACCTACCCCTGTTATATCTATCTTTTCCTTTCTACCTCCTCACTCCCAGCTCCGTTACTCACTCCTCCAATATACGTGGAGGAGGGAGTAACGTGACACCAAAAACCACGGAAAAAAAAAAACTTTTACGTTAACTTCAACGGGAAAGTTTTTTTTTTAAATTTTTATTATTATTGTCTAATATACGTAAAAGTAGTGCAAAGTGAGGTGAAGTGCTAAAGAAAACATAGAATTAATTATTAAAGAAGAATTAGTGCAGGGTATGAGATGAAGTGCTAGAATAAAGTTAAACAAAATGAAGTAGGGAATTTCCTGTCCGTTCATACCTCTCTTTCAAAAATCACGCGATTATCCATCTCAGACATGAGTAAGGGGTTGTGGTTCACGTTCGATGACTCACACTCCTAAGGAAAAACTCTCAATGACCTATGGCTTGTTTTTTTTTGGGAGTAGTCGGCCGCTCCACTGGAAAAAATGATGAAAAATATATACAATCTAGTCGGTTTAGAGCCGACGAGAGTAAGAAAAATAGAGTTAGTATCTACTTAAGTTGTGGTAGGGGTAGACCTACCACGAGTATTGGGCATAAATAGAATGACCAAGTAGCTTAATATATATATATTTTTTTTTTATATTTTAGATTGGAGAACCGCTCCGGAAGAAGATGCCATGCGAGACATTGAAGTCTAGTCGCAAGCTGAAGCATATTAGATGCCTGGAAATATAAGATAAAAAAAAAAATAAAAAAATAAACCTAAGATGAAGTGATGAATATTAATTTAAATAGGTATTAATAAAAATTAAGTTTTGAAGTCCTTAATGTGCCATTTATTTCTGGACCCATTAGGATCTTCAAGTATATAGACAAGAGGTGAGAGTTTTTGGATAACTCTGCATTTGATATATTTAGGGGCCAGTTTGGCACTAAAATAGTTGCCGGCATTGCTGAGGACGTAATTTTTCCTCCAAATTATATCGCCAACCTCAAATTCCTTAAAGGATTTTCTAAGGTCGTATCTAGTGCTGTTTTTAGAGTGTGCCTTAAATAGGGCGACTTGAACTTTATCGAAAATTGGGGATAAGAGCGCCAGGTTATTGGCATAAATATCTCTAGGAAGGAACACTATTTCGTCAAGATTTTGACAGTGTGAATAAATAGAACCACAAGGAATAGTTTCGCGTCCGAAAACCAAAAATGAAGGCGTGTAGCCAGTTACTAGGTTAGTCGAGTTATTCATAGCAGACTGAATTGTTGGGAGGTGAGTATCCCATGATCTATGATCATCACCAACCAAGGATGCTAGAGCAGTTATTATGGTTCTATTATATCTTTCTGTCGGGTTAACCTGTGGACAGTAAAGGGGATTAAAGTTAGCGAAGGGTATTTTATATTTATTAATTAAGTTGTGGAACTCACGTGAACGGAATTGAGGTCCGTTGTCCATGATTAACGTTTGTGGGACTCCAAAAACTAGAAACACGAAATTCTCTAGGTAGTAGATTATGTCTGGAGCTCGGGCACGCTTTAAAGGAAAAATTATACTGTATTTAGTAAAATAACAGTTTATGACTAGTATGTATTGATTTCTTTTTCTAGTCATAGGTAAAGGGCCTAGAAGGTCAAGGGATATACATTGGAAGGGTCGTGAACAAATTTTTGGTTTGCCCATAGGACCATAGGGTGAATGATTGGAGTGTTTGTAGGATAGGCATGTTTCACATGTAGATATGAGTCTAGCCACATCTTTAAACATGCCTGTCCAGTAATAGTGTTGTGAAAGTTTCTTGTAAGTCTTGAAGGTTCCCAAGTGAGGTGCCGACGGAAGTCCATGAAATTTTTCAATCAGCGACTTTCTTTCTGCAGGAGGTGGAACTTCTTTCCAAATGAAATCATTCGATAAGGAGTCTTGATTGCACCTCTGACGGAATAACTTGTTGTCTTTGAAGTTGTAGTTTGGATAGCTGTCGGGATTGTTTTGACAATCTGTAACAAGTCTGTTATAAAGTTCTTCGTCGTTGTTTCTATGCTGATTTTCTTGGACTATAGGTGCTGTATAGTGAAGATCCGAGTCTTTGTTATTGAAGCGTGATAGTAAGTCTGGGACGACATTATCCTTACCTCGTTTGTGCTTTAGAATGAAGTTGAAAGTTGAAAGTCTGAGAGTCCATCTGGCAAGTCTTCCTGAAGGATTAGATAAATTTGAGAACCATTTGAGGGCTGCATGATCGGTGTATACCGTGAACTGTCTACCGTTGTCGACGTAGCATCTCCAGTGCTCCAAAGCAGTAATTACAGCTAAAGTCTCGCGTTCAGTGGTTGAGTAGTTTTGCTCGTGCTTGTTCAGGGTCTTGCTCATATATGCGATGACAGCTTCTTTATCTTCATGTTTTTGAGTCAGAATCGCGCCGATTCCGTAATTTGAGGCATCACAATGGACGGCGAAGGGTTCTTCAAAGTTAGGGCAGGCAAGGACGGGAGTTGTAGCCAAGAGTTCTTTGAGTTTCAGGAAGGCTGTGTTAGCTTCAGAAGTCCAAAGGAATTTAGGAGCGTTCTTACCCGTAGCTGCTAGCTTGTTCAGTGGTGCTGCTATAGTGCTGAAGTTAGGTATGAACCTTCTAAACCAACTGCAGGTGCCGTGGAATCTTCTGATTTCTTTCTTCGTGGTTGGTGTAGGATAGTCTAATATAGCACGAACCTTATCAGGATCAGCCCTTAAGCCTTGTTCGTCGACGATGAATCCCAAGTATTTGAGTTCCTTTTTAAAGAATTGACTTTTTTCGAAGTTAATTGTTAGGCCAGCGTAAGTTAGTTTTTCGAGAACTTTTAGTAAAAGGGAGATATGTTCGTCAAAAGTTTTGGATACGATAACGATGTCGTCCAAATAGCAAAATACCTTATGTTCGAATTCTGGGGTAAAGAGTGTGTCCATAAGCCTTTGCTGCGTTGCAGGAGCGTTGGTGAGACCAAAAGGCATGACCACAAATCGGTACATTCCTCTGCCGGGAACGTAGAATGAAGTTTTGTCCTTGTCTGGAGGATGTAATGGAACTTCCCAGAATGCTTTAGCGATGTCGATGCTAGACAGGTATTTAGCTTCCCGCAGGTGATCCAAGATCTCGTTCATGAAAGGAAGGCTGTAGGCGTCACGACGAGTGATGGCGTTCAATTTCCTACTATCTACACAGAAACGCCACTCACCATTCTTTTTAGGGGTTATAATAACCGGTGATGACCAAGGGCTCTCGCAGGGTTCGATTACCTTCCAAGCGAGCATCTTGTCCACTTCGTTGATCAGCGCCTTTTGCTTCTCAGGAGAGAGTCGATAGCAGCGTTGTTTAATTGGAGGGGAATCACCGGTGTCAATCTTGTGGCAAACCAGGTGAGTTCTTCCAAGTTCGCCCTTTTCTTCAAAAGAAATCTGCCGAAAACGAGTAATTATATCTTTAGCGATGTTTTTCTGTTCAGACTTTAAGGCTTCGAAAGTAAAGATTTTTTCTTGTTCTAGTGTAATCGTGTTACACTTTAAGTCATCAAGAAAATTAGGTTTTAGTAAATCAGGAATCAAGTCAAAAGCTTTCCAGAAATCAACTCCAAGAATTATAGAAGGGTGTATTTCCGGGAATACGTGAGCTCTTATTGCGTGTGTTTTATTGTTAAAAGTCATGAGCAAGTCTATATGGCCAATTGAATGTAGTTTATTCTTCTTTTTGGCTGTAGAAACTGTAGTTGGACACGACTTAGATAAAGGATAACCCATTTTCAAAAGGCCGAAATGGGAGTTATTGCCCAGAATGGTTAATGAACTGCCGCTATCTAGTAAGCCAGAGAAGGGAATGTTATCTATAGTGAATGTTAAAAATGGTCTGTCACTATCTTGTTCTTCCTCATAGAGAACTGAAGAAATTTTATAGACAGTGAAAAAGTTACGAAGATAAGACAGCCAATCTTTCCAATCATTTGCATTAAAGTAATGAGCTTTATCTAAGTCGCGCTGAGTTAGTTTTTTGGAGAAGAACTATTTGAAGGATTGCATTTAGGGCAATCAGGGGACTTGTGACCTTTCAGACCACATTTGAAGCAAATAGGATAGTGAGGTTGGTTACAGGTGCTAAGGGAATGTCCATTGCTACGGCATCGGACGCAGAAAAGGTTAGCAGTAAATTTATTATTAATGCTATTTACTTGCTTTGAGAAATTATATCTACCAGGTCTAACCTCCGAATTGAATGCAGATTTAGAATTATAATTAGAAGAGAATTTGGAAGTTGATGGAGTAGGCATATAGTTGAACTCCGAAGCCAGTTGGTCTACAGCTGGTTTGGGTTCTGTGAAGTTGCGGTCTCTGTCCAAAATATGTTCATAATTTTGGCATGCCGCTAGGAGTTCATCAATAGAATTTATTTTGTTGAGTGCAACAAAAACTGAGTAAGAAGGACGTATGTTTCTCAGGAGGATTGCCAGTTGTTCAGATTCCAGCAATTGCTTATTAAGGCGAGAGAACATGCCGTGCATAATGGAGACGTAGATAACGATCGCTTCACTTTCACCTTGCGTTCTAGCGTGAATAGCAGTCAAAAGTTTGTGATCGTAGTCCGTATTTCCGAAATCTCTAACTAATAAGTTAGAAATATCGTCCCAGGAAAGATCTGGTTTACGGATTTTTTGAAAGCGTATCCAATGAAGGGCTTTATCAGTGAAGATTTCAAACACTAACTCAGCAAGACGTTCCTTTTTAAGGTTGCGAGAGGTGCTGAATTCTTGTACCTTTTGAAGAAAAGATTTTGGGCAAGAGTCACCATTATAAGCAAGTTTCCTCAGCTCAGAGATTACGTTCGAAGGAGAAACAATTTGGAAGGTCTGTTGGCCGAGAGGAGATTTTAATTGTTGGGAGTTAGAAGTAGCTAATGATGTCTCAGAGGTCTCGGGCGCGGGAGCGTGTTGGGAAAACTGAGGGGTAGATTCCGCTGATTCAAATAGTAAGCCTTCATAACTGTTCTCCAAAACCTTGAATCTTTCAGAGAGAGTGTTAAGATTATCTGCAAAAGGAGAGTCATGATCTAGATCAATACGATTAAATCTATAATGTAAGTGATTGATAAATGATTCCAACCTTTTAGTTGCATATAGCGAAGGTTTCGCTTGAAGCTGCTCAATTTTTGCTTGTATGAAGGTAAGGCAAGTCTCAATCTGTAATAAATCTTCCTGTGGAGGAATAATGGAATTAAGTACCTCCGATGCGGGTTGCGATTGACCCAAAACCTCTGCTTGCTTTTTCAAGGCAACCAAGTTTTCCCTAGGTTCCTCTAACCTAATGCGAACCTCATATTCTAGCTCTGCTTTGTTTAGATTAGCGTATTTAATGGTGCGTGCCATATTTGACTAAAGAAATAAAATAAAAAAAATTAAACAGAAAGAGGCCGAAAAGTTATTTAAGATTTAAAGACACGGATTCTGTCTATAATTTAGAATTTAGAGGGTTAAGAAAGCCGGTAAATTTAAAAGTTGGGCGCCAAAACTGTCACGTTACTCCCTCCTCCACGTATATTGGAGGAGTGAGTAACGGAGCTGGGAGTGAGGAGGTAGAAAGGAAAAGATAGATATAACAGGGGTAGGTTCTTTATTTAACGGCTATTGTCTAAATATGACACGCTACAGATGGTTTAAATTACAAAAAGAATAAAATAAAGTTTATAGTCGCGCTAATAGCACGTGCAAGGCAGGAGCACGCACACGGATAGGCGCGCTGATAGCACGCGCAAGGTGAGGCGCGCTGGTAGCACGCGCACAGTAAGGCGCGCAGATAGCACGCGCAAAGGTAAGGCGCGCAGATAGCACGCGCAAGGTGAGGCGCGCTGGTAGCACGCGCACAGTAAGGCGCGCAGATAGCACGCGCAAGAGTAAGGCACGCAGATAGCACGCGCAAAGGTAAGGCGCGCAGATAGCACGCGCAAAGGTGAGGCGTGCTGGCAGCACGCGCACAGTAAGGCGCGCTGGTAGCACGCGCACGGTAAGGCTCGCTGGGTAAGGCGCGCTGATAGCGCGCGCACGGTAAGGCGCGCTGGGTAAGGCGCGCTGATAAGCACGCTCTTCAAAGAGGCGAGGCGCAGTGACAACACGCGCCTGTTGAGGCGAGGCGCGCCGATAGCGGGCGAGGCGCGGTGACAGCACGCGCCTGTTGAGGCGAGGCGCGCCGATAGCGCGCGCCTAGGAGACGAGGCGCTCCGCTAGAGCAACTGCAAAGCACCACCGGACTTGGGTGCGTGCAGAGAGCGCCAGACTTCGCCAGGAACACAGGTAACCTTTAAGGAGCGCGATCGAGGGTTTCTTGATGGTGCGGGGCCTGGCTTGGCCCCGCACGGACCCTTACAACTGATGTTCCTTTGTTGGGAACTAGAAGCAAACTGAAATCAGATGTCCGCTGGGCCGCTTATATAGCTAGCAATAACATTTTCTAGAATTCTTCTTTACTTCGTTATTAATTTTGAAAATATTTGAAAATATTTGTTCACCAGTAACAATTTTTAGGTAAAATTTAGAACAAACTACTTGAAAACTATACGACCTAAACTTCATGCTAAGGAATTTAGAGTAATTTAATAGTTTGACGGATTATGTCGAAACAAAGAAACAAATATGTCAAGGAAAATTTATAGTGAATTTTAGGTCGATTAGCTTTGAAATTATTATAAAAACATGAAATGATTAGAAAAACAGCAAGGTAAGTTTCAGGAATTATGAAACAGCAAGCGGGGCAGAGGTTTCAGACTTCGCACGCGACAGGAAAGTTCGCGAGAGCTTTAAGCATCTCCGTAACGTTATCCTGTGATTTTCAGGCGCAGATCAAGAAAATAGTAATTTAATTGGAGCCAGGGAATGCAATTTTAAAAGGTTCGATCAATTGGATTCTTACGCTAGAAACCAAAGAAGGGAGGAGTTACAGAGAAGTAATCCAGGCATGCAAGGTAAAACACTACATTTGTTAGACCTACGTGGATCGTAAATGATAATACACGCACTTAGTAAACAGTATGTAATGTCTAAAATTACAGTTTAAGGTTTGTTAAGGTTAGCGTTTAAACAAGTAGTTAACACAAGCACACACAGTTCACCAAAACACTTGTTAGGTTCATGCACCATATATGATTAATAGTCAATGAGTCTTTAGGTATTTATAATCAGATATCACGGTCGGTACGCGGATAGGGTTTAAGCTACTGATGCGCGTGCGGTTGTTCCCGTGACGTAGGTAACACTGAAGTGGAGAGGCGCGGCGCGGGCGCGCGCGGCACCTGCGCGAGCGACGATCGTTGCCTAGCAACGGCTGACGGCTCGCGCGCCGCCGTGTTATAAGCATTCGTGGGTTCACACGAAGAAGGTTTCGGGAATCTAATTTATTAATGTACTTTTAGTACCGATGTGTAGTAGGCCACAAATACTCCCCCGCCGAGACCGTTTCACGGGCGATAGTGATCTAGGTGAGCTGGAAATCGGACTACACGGCCACTTCTGGTCCGATTTTCAGGGACTCTATCTGGCCCTGGTTGTGGGTGATTGCAGGAATTGCGAAGCAGGTAAGCTGGTTTTAATCTGTCTATAGTAACTGTTGTCTCTTTACCCTGTATATCTATTTTGTATGTTTTCTGGCATCTCTCCAGGACCTTATATGGACCAGAGTATGGAGCTTCCAGGGATTTTCGGCAGGGGCCCTGACGCAGGTAAACATATTCTGAGGAGAGCAGATCCTTTGGTACATAAAACGTCTTTGTTGTATGCCACGACGCTGGAATTGGGCTCAGGTTAGCCATATGTCGACGCAGGCGAGAGGCGAAGTCAGTAACGTCAATGTCCAGGTTGGTGGATGGGTTGAAGAATTCACCTGGTAATCTGAGAGGTTCGCCGTAAACCAGTTCTGCTGCCGAAGTTTTGAGGTCGTCCTTCCAGGCACTCCTTATTCCCAAGAGTACGAGTGGTAAGATCTCTGACCATTGTGGGTTATTATGGCACATGATTGCGGTTTTTAGCTGTCTGTGCAGACGTTCAATCATACCGTTGCACTCAGGATGGTATGATGTCGTGGGGCAATGGTTGGAGCCGAGGAAACCTGCGATGCTTTTGAATAGTTGCGACTCGAACTGTCTTCCGCGATCGGTCGTTATTTTGTTTGGGCAGCCAAAACGTGCCACCCAGCCGAAGACAAAGGCTTTTGCACACGTCTCTGCCGTCATATCTGGTAGTGGGTACACCTCAGGCCATCTTGTGAATCGGTCGATGACGGTGAGGCAGTACCTGTTGCCTGAAGAGACGGGAAGGGGGCCAATGAGGTCCATATGCACGTGGGAAAAGCGATCGGAAGGAGTTTGTATGGGAGTAAGGGGAGCTGAAGTGTGGCGATGTATTTTGCTGCGCTGGCAGTCTGGGCAACTCTGTGCCCAGGTCTTGCAATCGCGACGAACGCCAGGCCACACATATCTGTCTGCGATTAGTTTAGCCGATGTTGTGGCGCCTGGGTGGCTTAAATTGTGAATGCTGTCAAACACCTGCTTGCGGAACGGTGGTGTCACATAAGGCCTTGGTGCGCTTTGAGAGAGATCGCAGTATATGCTTGCGCCTTCGGTGTTCACTTTTTGCAGTCGTAGGGAGGAACCATTAGTTAGCAGGTCCTGCAGTTCAGAATCTGAATCCTGATCTTCTGCGAGTGCCTTGTAGTCTATGGTTCCTGCGATGGATGCTATGCGTGACAGCGCGTCGGCAACTGAATTATCTATGCCAGAGATATGGCGAATATCCGTGGTGAACTGGGCGATGTAATCTAGGTAACGGTACTGCCTTGGTGAGCACTTGTCGCGTCTTGTGGTGAAAGCAAAAGTGATGGGCTTATGGTCGGTAAACACAGTAAAGTCTCTTGCCTCCAGCATGTGTCTGAAGTGGCGTACGGATTCGTAGATGGCAAGGAGTTCCCGGTCGTAAGGAGAATATTTTTGCTGTGCTGTAGTTAATTTGCGCGAAAAGAATGCCAGAGGCTGCCATGCTCCGTTCTTGTATTGATGTATGGCTGCGCCAATCGATGTGTCAGACGCATCTGTGACCAAAGAGAGCTGAACACTGCAGTCTGGATGTGCTAGGAGTGCTGCATCGCATACGCTTTGCTTGCAGTCCTCAAATGCTTTAAGCGCTTCACCCGATATGTCTACGGGGTGTGAGCCTTTTACGGAGCCAGTCAAGAAAGCGTTTAGCGGCGCTTGGAGTTTGGCTGCATGTGGGATGAAGCGGCGGTAAAAATTAAGCATGCCCAAGAATCTTCTCAGCTCCTTTACTGTCTTGGGTACTGGGTAATCCCTAATCGCCTGAACCTTTGTTTCCAGAGGTTTGATGCCGTCTGCCGAAATGCTGTAACCGAGGAAAGTAACTTGCGACTTCCCGAACACACACTTGGATGTGTTTATAACCATACCGTATTGCTGGAGTTTGCAGAATAGCTGGCGGAGGTGTTCTTCATGCTCTTCATGACACGTAGAGTACACCAGAAAATCGTCCAGATATGTGTAGCAGAAGTCTAGTCCTCGCGTCATCTCGTCCACGAACCTCTGAAAAGTCTGACCAGCGTTTCGGAGCCCGAAGGTCATGAAGGGGAACTCGTACATACCGAATGGCGTAGTAATAGCAGTTTTCGGGATGTCGTCTTCATTGACTGGGATTTGGTTATAGGCTTTTACGAGATCGATGGTGGAGAATACTTTACAGCCTGTGATGTTCTGTGTAAAGTCATGTATGTGACGGATGGGGTAGCAGTCAGGTATGGTGCGAGCATTGAGCATCCGGTAGTCACCGCATGGACGCCATCCGTTGTCTTTTTTCGGCGCGAGGTGCAAGGGTGAAGACCATGGACTTTCAGAAGGTCGAGCTGTTCCACTTTCGAGCATCGACTGAAATTCCGCTTTCGCTATCTTCAGCTTATCTGGCGCTAGGCGACGAGGTGAGCTGACGACTGGAGGACCGGGTGTTGTACGTATGTGATGAACAGTGCCGTGGTTTAACTGGCGATGGGTGCCGGCCGGGCGAGTGATATCAGGGAAGTCGCGTAAAATATCGTAGTATCTTGATTCTCCAATGATAGTCTTGATTGAGGATATCATGTTTGATGATGGAACAGGTTTCGCTGGGGAATGCAGCGACGTTAGGCAGTCTATGAGGCGCTTGTTGGTGCAGTCGACGAGGAGGTTGTAATGAGCCAGAAAATCCACTCCGATTATAGCTTTAGTGACGTCCGCAATTATGAATTGCCAGCGATAGCACCGCCGCAGGCCCAGGTCCAGCTCCAGGTGAGCATAACCGTATGTTGCGATGATAGAACCGTTTGCGGCATATAACTGGAAGTCGGTTTTGGGTCGACGACCTCTGACATCTGATCGAGGGTAAACGCAAAGATCGCTTCCCGTGTCGATTAGAAATTGTACTTTGCTGTTTTTGTCTGTTATGAAGAGGCGGCCGGGTCGCGTAGGGCAGTCATTTTCGGCCACTTTAGGCTGCCTCGCTAGTTTTCCGCCTTGTATTCGCAGGGATGGGTACACCTCGTTGCCTCCGAACCGAATCTACGATGGTACCAACATACGCCGTCGCGCACTTGAGAGCGTGCCCCGGACTTGGAGCGTGAACGACTGTTGCTCCGACGGGATGACCTGGTCTGGGAACGAGAGCGAACTTCAAAGACGTGGCTGGTGAGTGCTGCCATCTGTCGGGTGAGTTCAGCGATCTGCAAGGACATCGTCTCTAGAGGTGAAGTCGGGTGCGCCGTAGAGTAGGGGTTGTGTGCTGACAACGTTGAAGGCGTGGCGACGGGTAAATGGGGTTGCGATTGAGCAGCTGTGGGTGACACTTCCGCGATGCGAGGGCTAGGCGAGGCAATCTCGTGGATGTGATCCGCTAATTCTGACAATTTCGCCAGAGGTATATCAGGGTGTTGAGCTACCACAGTTTGTAAGTGGAGTGGGAGCCGGCTGGACCAGACGGTGCGTATGAAATTATCTGGTAATTTGGTTGGGCCAGCAAGGTGAATCAGGTGGCGGAGAAACTGAGATGGTTTTCTACTACCCAACTCCTCGTGCATCAAAAGCTGCTTCTCTTTCTGTTGTTGTGACACGGACAGTCTACGTATCAACTCAGTTTTTAGCGTAAGGTATTTGTTTTCCTTCGGCGGGTTAATAATAATGTCCTCTACTTCTGCAGCGATTTCACGTTCTAGATGCGCCATAGCGTGGTAAAATTTTGTGGAGTCGGATGTGATACGTGCGAGATCGAACTGAGCCTCTAATTGAGCAAACCACACCGCAGGGTTATCTGCCCAGAACGCTGGTACTTTAATTCCAATTCGGAATAAACTTGCCTGCGTAAGTTGAGAAAATTCAGCTTCGGCGTTGTTCGTCTGGGTCGTAGAAACGCCGGGCGGGTGCGTGGTTGGCATGGCGCTGAGCGAGAGCGGGGCGGGCGCGGTGTTTTGCTGCGCACTTGGGAGCGAGACGGGTACAGTTAACAGCTGCGTTGGTGGGAGCGGGACGGGTGTCCGGCGTCGTTTTTGGGAGGCATGTTGACGGAATTATCACTGTTTAGTTCATCATCAGACATGTTCTTATTGTCGTGGTCACCAGTGTGGGTGTTAGACCTACGTGGATCGTAAATGATAATACACGCACTTAGTAAACAGTATGTAATGTCTAAAATTACAGTTTAAGGTTTGTTAAGGTTAGCGTTTAAACAAGTAGTTAACACAAGCACACACAGTTCACCAAAACACTTGTTAGGTTCATGCACCATATATGATTAATAGTCAATGAGTCTTTAGGTATTTATAATCAGATATCACGGTCGGTACGCGGATAGGGTTTAAGCTACTGATGCGCGTGCGGTTGTTCCCGTGACGTAGGTAACACTGAAGTGGAGAGGCGCGGCGCGGGCGCGCGCGGCACCTGCGCGAGCGACGATCGTTGCCTAGCAACGGCTGACGGCTCGCGCGCCGCCGTGTTATAAGCATTCGTGGGTTCACACGAAGAAGGTTTCGGGAATCTAATTTATTAATGTACTTTTAGTACCGATGTGTAGTAGGCCACATATTTTTGGCATAGTGATGTATCGACCTCAGATCAATAACCTATCGACATTTACAGCTTTCTTATAGTTTGGCCCAGGACTGTCTCATTTTAATTGATGAGTACAGTCAAGGGCATAAATATATATACATTCCCAGTCTCAAAAATATGTGTACGCTCAGACAATAAAATCGTGTTCACATATTTTTAAGCCATTTGTCTGGATCGATATTTTTGCCTTCGACTGTACCTATAGTTTTCTTTGTTCTTACTTACTGACAGATTGTGTTTGCCAGACTATAGTTTAATACTAAAAACCGGTCAAGTGCGGGTCGGACGCGCGCACCAAGGGGACCGTACTTTTTAGTATTTGTTGTTATAGCGGCAACAGAAATACATCATCTGTGAAAATTTCAACTGTCTAGCTATCACGGTTCATGAGATACAGCCTGGTGACAGACAGACGGACAGCGAAGTATTAGTAATAGGGTCCCGTCTTTACCCTTTGGGTACGGAACCCTAATAAAAAGACATTAATGATCATTGATGAATGTTCCTTTTATTAATATTGTTGGTCACAAAACTCAACTTTTTATTTCAGATTTCCAAAGGACGAGGAATAGGGGATATTACTGCAATGTTCTTCCACCAGAGTGCAGCACTAGCTTTTTTAGTGCACCGTATCGTAACTTATTCATACTGTACCTTTAACAGGTTTTTGACAAGTTTTCAGGGGACCTACCGGAAAACTCGAATCCGAAATTTCGTTATCTAGCTGCCACTTTATCGCTCGAATACGCAAGAGTGACAGAGATGTTAGATAACGAAAGTTCGATTTTCTTGTTTCGCGATAGACCCTCAGATTGTGATAGTGGCGCCACCTACGCCGAGTTTCGCGTAATATTCCCTATTATTAAATAAAAAATATATATTACACGAACGTTTTTTTTTTCATTTCCTATTTGGTACAGTCAGCTGCAGAGAAAAGGTACCCCACGTCCATACTAATTTACAGAACTTTGTATGCAGGGGGGGTGCCTTTTCTCTGCAGCTGACTGTACATGACTAGAAACTATACTTAGTCTTTTAGCATTAGAAAAAACGGTAAACCATTTCCACGTGTCTTTTTATTGACAAGTTTTTTTATAAATATAGCAATATTTTACTTATGAAAGCAAAAGTATGTAAATGATCGTATATTATATTTGTTGTGACTTATTTTCAAAGTGTTTTTCGATAAAACGACACGTTAAGATCGCTCGCCTTCTTTCTAATGATAAAAAAACGAGAGGTATAGTTAGACGGTTTTGAGTGGTAGACTGCAAATGAGATAAAAGCTATATTAGGTACATGCATTAATCCTCATATCAGGCGGCTCTTTGATTCCAAGGATTGCATAATTTTTATACTTTTTAATGATTTTTAGAATGTGAAAATTATAAAAAGTATAAAAGTTATGCAATCCTTGTATTCCACGCATTTCATTTCATTTCAACGAGCCGCCTGCTACAGATTTCTTGAAATTGCCGCGTTTTTTCAGGTTCAACTTTCATTATATGATTATTCTTTTACACGGCACATAAACTTATGCATAATTTATCGATATAAAAAGTCGACACAGTCACATCCCTAGCAAATTATCAAACTTATGACACCGTACGTAAATGAGAAATAACAAGCATATATGCATCTCTTTTCGGCACATTATCTAATTCGTAAGGAAGTAAAGTATACATATTTGCGAAGCATTTTTGCCCGACTTCTATGCTTTAGTCATTATTCTGAGGTCTTAGGCATATTTTGCGTTGCATTTGACAGTTGAGTTAAGTATTTTAATTAATGTCGCAAAGAGCGGTGCAAGACTGCAAGTCTGCGAGTTAACCTTATCGTGTATGAAACCTTTCCTTTGTATATAAATGCTGAGTAAAGTTATCTCATTTTGTTAGTGTTTACGGTTATCTACAGCGCAGTGTTTATTACTTTTAAAAGTAAGTACCTATATTGTTCGTTCAAGTTTTGTCTATAATAAGCACAAACGTACCTAATACGAAATTCTGTAATGTAGCCAAGCCGCTAACAAAACAGAAGTTAAATTTACTCTCATTCCTTTGTTTTTTTTTACTAATACCTACTTAGTTTGTCTTCTGGATATTATTATTGTATTAACTGAACGCTTATTATATTTATGAAGTTATTATTGTGACTAAGTATGTAATAATAAGGACTATCTGTGTTATTTGTACCTATTGATGCGTTGTCTGAATAAATGCTTTGTATTTTATTCAATTTGATTAGTGCACAGAGGCCTTAACTATAGGTATTGAATATAACATTGGAGTGTCAGGTGAGGTGAGGTCAGGTCAGGGTATGTACATGTTGTGGTAGTGTGAGAGTTGTTGGTTTACCTTTACCTTCACAGCATGCCCTGGACAGGATACCAGAAGTTCCTTGCCCTGATGATGGTAGTGACAGGGTCCATCAACACTTTGAGCACTAAGTGGGCTGACAAAGTTGAATCAAAGGGATCAGATGGTGTAGTTAGAGTTTTTGAGCATCCTTTCTTGCAGGTAAGAAATATTTCTTTAATAAATAAAAAAACATTTTTTTTTAAATAACGACTATTGTTAAATATTTTTCTATAATAATCAATCATACAAAAGTAACTGTTTTCTGTTTTCAGGCAGCAGCTATGTTTCTAGGTGAAATGCTGTGCTTACTTGTATTCAAACTGATATATTTTAAGACCCATAATACAGGGGGCCACCAACTGACACAGGGCAACCAGAGTTTTAATCCCTTCATCTTGATGCCAGCTGCAATGTTTGATTTGGTGAGTGGTACTTTTAGTTCCATAATAGTTCACAGTGGTTAATGTTTATTAATTTGATTTATGTTATTTCATTATTGAGTGTTACTTGAAGTGGCTTTCTACATATATACATATAGTACTGCTCTAAGATTGTATTTAGTTATGCATGTTTCCAGATTTGTCAACACTAGTAGGTATGTTTGTATGAAGTCTTGAGTACTTAGTGGATAAATATATTTTATTGTTAACAGAACTTTTTGAATGTGGTGTGAATTAACTTTGTAGTGTCATCATGATGCCATTGTCCAAGGGAAAACTAACTAAAAACCTGATTTTATGGTATTTAAATCTACCAAACATGCATTTTTTGGTAGTTAATAAGCCATTTTTATAATGGACCATCTACTAAGCATGTTAGTAGAATACAAATACAATATCTCTTCTTACAAACCATAGAGTAACTTATACTAGAGCGGTACTGTCATAGTAAATTTTGTAACCTCAGTAAATTCACTGCCATCTGTCGACACACTTTAAAACTAAAAATAAATATTTATAAAAATACGATAAAGTGTATTTAAATATGGATAAATGTTTTTTTTTATTTGCATTAATTATTTTTATGATTTTGACCCATGTTCTTTCACTGATATGCGTTAAAATTATAAATAACAAACGAAACCGTCAACGAGTCAACTATACGAGTGTAGGCCAAAACTAGTGGCGCCCTCTGATCGAGAATCAAATTTTCGTAATTTTCGAGGCACGTTTTTTCCTTAGACTGTATCCATCTATTACGGAGTTATATCTATCTTTGTTACAAACTAATATTGTCCCTTTGACAGCGGGACTAAATAACAATACAAAATAATTAATCTGCCCATTTATCAATCAATTTTCAACTACAGTCTATTTTATACTTCTGTGGTTATATATTATGCTTCATGCCCTGTTATTTAAGAATACGAACTAGATATCAGTTATGAAGCATTGATATTCTGCAATTTGAATTGGAATTGATTTATGTAGAAACTTATCAGTTACATTACAAAATAACCTCTTCAGTAAAGTGCATTTTAATTAAAGGTAATTTGTTGTAACTTGTAATTGAAAGTATTGAAGCATTTTGTAATAAAAGAAATAATGCAACATAACATCAACATTTGCATCTCTTTACAGGTAATAAAAAGAAACAAAGCTTAGAGTGTAACTGTGAAAGAACCTAATAAATATGACATAAAAAGAAATTCAGTGTCTTATTCACAATTACCATAATAACTTAATGTTTTTTAAACTGAAAAACTTAAAATTTTCCAGGTGGGGACCTCGATCATGTATGTGGGCTTGACACTTACATACGCTAGCAGTTTTCAAATGTTTCGAGGGTCGGTTATAATATTTGTGGCTGCATTCTCCACTATCTTCCTTGACAAACAAATCATCAAGAGAGAGTGGGCCGGCATAGGTATGTTTAAAAATGTACACTTCAACCTTCAACTAAGGGACTACTATAGTCTGTGGGACTTGAATGAACACTTTATTTAGAGGAAGGAAGTAACCTAAAAACAGGTATGATGTTATGTTACATATTCTGGTAAGTGTAGTAAAAATACTGACAGCATTTAGGTGTGTATTACTCAAATTGGATTTATCTGTCTGTCAGTATTTAATTACAATGATTACACAGTTGATTTAGAATCATAATTTTTAAATTATGATTCTAAATAATTTATAAAAAAAAGGCTTTAGCCCTGGTCCTAGTTTTTAATTCTCTAGTTCTAAGAATTTTAAAATTAGGAGTAGGGAGTAGGGTTTGAAATGTTTTGCTATGTATGAACTACTTTATACTTGGTTTAATTACATAATAGTAACTTCATTTGATAGAGTGTGTAGAGTGGAACACAAAACATAATTTGGTTTGGTTTAAACTTAAAGCTGTTGCAAAAAAGTATTTGTTGTTATGTTTAATTTGGCTATACTGCTTAAGAAAAAATAGACACAGAAGAAACATATTTGGTAAAAACATCAAATGTCGCTGGCCATCCCTATTTGTTGAGTAGGTAGGTAGATTTTACGATAGGTTCCGTCTGTGCTGACAGTCTCTTGGACGGGGCCGCGGGGACAGAGTGGAGGCCCGTGGTTAACTCGTAATGGAGAACAGAAAATACCACTTTTGCTTTTCTACTTATATGTTTGTCCTTTTAATTCAAAATGAAACGCCTATGTATCAGACATAACCACCCATCTGTGTAAAGTTATTATTATATTTTTTCTATGTTTAAATTGTAGTAACATGAATCATTTCTAAAAACCTGAGTTGCTTTTGTAACAGTAATCATACAGGCATACATACGGTAATGTTTGAGTCGTCACACATGGCACACGCACAGATAGCATACTTACGTAATGTAGTGATTAATATATTTGTATAATATTGTATTATAATTATGTCATCGTTAAATAGCCATGTCGTTAAGTTAAATAGCCATCAAATATGTCAGGCTGTGTGATATCGTATGTCCTCTCTTAATGTCTATGACCGAATTTATAATAATGAAAAATCATTCCAGTTTAGTGTAAGATCCAGATAAGGTATATTTCTACCCTCACCTGTCTTTAAATTCATATGTAACAGACATCTCACTATAGACGCCCAGTTAAAAGATAAATCACAAAAAACAAACAATTTGTTCTAAATCAGACCAAATGCAGAATTTTATGATGCTTGCAGGGACTGAAAACCGGACAAGTGCGAGTCGGACTCGCCCACCGAGGGTTCCGTACTTTTAAGTATTTGTTGTTATAGCAGCAACAGAAATACATCATCTGTGATAATTTCAACTGTTTAGCTATCACGGTTCATGAGATACAACCTGGTGACAGACAGACAGACGGACAGTGGAGTCTTAGTAATAGGGTTCCGTTTTTACCCTTTGGGTATGGAACCCTAAAAACCGGAAAAGACCGATAACCTAAAATAAAGGTATCAATTGAATAGGTATCCATCAGTAATGGTACACGAATAAAACGGCAAAAGACCGATAACATAAATAACGGTTTCAATTGAATAGGTATCCATCAGTAATGGTACCCGAATAAAACGGTAAAAGACCGGTAACCTAAAATAAAGGTATCAATTGAAAAGATATTCAACAGTAACGGTACCTGAATAAATAACATTTAATAGGTACCTTTTTAAAACGGTACCGCAAAGGTTGACCGCTTCAAGTATGACCGAAAAATGAGCCGTTTTTTCTAATTTTGACCTCAGATTCGTAAAAAAGGTCATCTCGGATGTTAAGATATCGATTTTCATCTTGACCAGAGCAAAAATGGAGAAATCCAAGATGGTGAGCGTTCTTTCCGATAAAATTGAGTGACCGTTTTGAATTGGGTTATCAGATCGCGCGGCAAGGTACTTTTATATAAATGTATTTTTATACCAATTGGACGGAAGCTTGTTTGGATACCTTAAGTATTGATACCGGTACCGGAATGCTACTTTAACGGTCGGGTACCATTAAAAAGACCGATCAAAACCGTTTTTAGAGGTACCTTTTCAGTCCCTGGTTATCCACGTATTGAAAACTACATTGTTGGTCCAAATGTGAAATATTACTTTATAAATGTGAGCACTCTGGGAATGTTTAGAGTTGACAAGGCAACGCTGCCGGCAACATTCAAAACAAGCATCGATACTTTGAACAGCACGACAACGCGAACGGCCCGTTTTATAAACAAATATGATGAAACTCTTGTACTCTCTTACGCAATATTAATAACATGTTTTTCACCACACCAGCTGGTAAAGGCTCTCTTGATTGCTCAGAAAGGAACTGATGAGAAAGTTGCATTTTATCCACATGTGGGGCAAACTGGGCAAAGTAACCTGATGCAAATTTTGAGTTGTTTCCTTATGTTGGCTGGTAATATTGACTTTTAAATGATGATTTAGAATGAAAAATGTTTCATAACGTTTATTTAGATTTGATTTTCTATGATATTTTACAATTAGGATTTGCCTCGCGTTGGTGTGGTGAAAATTTTTGTGTTTCACTCGGTGGCAAAATTTAATTGTTTAACCCTCGTGCCTTTAAACCCTCGCAACGCTCGAGATTCCACTTATCGAACCACTCGCTACGCTCCTGGTTCAATTATGGGTTCTCGCTTGCTCGGGTGTCAATATTAGCACGAGCGGTTAAACAATAACTTTGCCCCTTGTTTTAACAAATAACTATTTAAAAAAAAAGAACTGTGTTAGCTATGATGGGCTATTTCACTATTTATATAAACAAGTATGATTCATGCAATGATAAATATAACTACTCTATTTAAATACATAGGTACATGTAAGGAATGTAACCGGAAACATACTCCATACTCGTATTCGTGTCAAAATGTAGTCGCACGTAAACATTGCACAAGTATTGAATGAGTCCTAACTAATTAATAAATAGTGAATCACCCAGATGAATAATTCAATAGGTATTAAATACTTTGGCAACACCGTACTCCTTTTATCAGTAGGTATTTTAGCAAAAAAACAAATGTAATTTATGTATTTAAGATACTTTCTTAATCTGCTTCCTCTAGTTTAATACTTATTGGTGAGTATTGTGAGTAGGGTAATCAGTTCTCTTATAATACCTCGCATGTTCTCGTGATAGGCACCTATTGTGTTAAGACAATGTGTATTTCGTTCCACAAGTAACCACATAAATTGCAAATACGCAGCTCCAGGTAGAATGTAAAACCATGAAAAAGAGACTGAAGTACTAATAAAGGGCAAAAATAATCATGCTAGTGTAGTTAAAATGACCTGAAACAACTAGTACAGTTACTTATGGTGGGCATTTTATTCAAAGTATGTATGTCCCTACATTATACATTAAACGGCCGTTTAGCTTTAAAAATAAGCGATAGTTTCGTGTCATTATCTAAGTAAGTAGTGAACATTTATCAGAAATGATCGAGGTATCTGAGCTGTGCGGGAATGCATTCATATTGGTGTACGCATTTTCTACAGGTCGATATTTTTATCGTACAACAATCGGTTTTCTTTTTTATCTCCTTATTTGAAATTTAAAGTAAGTACCTAAAAGTTAAATAGCCATCAAATGTAGTATTACGTACTTGTTAGCTGGCGTGATCCTGGGGCTGGTAATCGTGGGGTCGACGGACGCCATCTTCCGCGAGCCTGGCGAGACCAAGGGGCCCAACAGTCTCATCACCGGCGACCTGCTCATCATCGTGGCGCAGGTCATTACTTCCTGCCAGATGGTCTACGAAGAGAAATACGTTAGAGGTATGCTGCAGATAATGTGCCGACCCTTTTCTTAATTTTATGTTCAAACACGGCCCTTCACGAGCAATCTTTATACTGACCGTCTTACTTCAAATGAAAATGACTGTGAATAGGATTCCACATCTTAGGAAAACCTCTGGTAGTGAAAACTGTTCAGTGTAAACTGGCCGTCCATATTCCCTTTTTAAATATGTACCTACCTACATGAGATCACTGTTAACTAACCTAATAAGGTTTTCGAATTTCCAGTTAATAGTTAACGTATGTAGGTACCTATTACATGTCTTCATGTAGGTAATCTATCTATCTACCTATATATATATAAATGCACGTGTCCTGACTGACTGACTCATCAACGCAGAGGCGAAACTACAAAAGCTAGAAAGTTGAAATTTGCACACCAGGTTACATTTATAATGTTTACAAGAGATAAGAAGCGATTTTGAGAAATTCAACCCCTAAGCGGGTTAAAAAGGGGATGAAAGTATGTATGGGGTTTAAGTTTTATTTTAAGCTATGAATTCGAACCTTGGGTAAAAGATATATTATTAAAAAACAAGAAAACTAATTTCAGCGTTTTTGAAAATTCATCCCCTAAGGTGATGAAAAAGGGGTTGAAAGTTTGTATGGAGATCAAAAATTTTATCAAGTGCGGGACTTGCAACTTTGTACATGGGCATATTATTAGAATACAAGAAAAGTAATTTCAGCGTTTTTCAAAATTCATCCCCTAAAAGGGTTAAAAAGGGGTTGAAAGTTTGAATCCATTACAAATGGTTTGAAACTTCTTAGAAAGGCATAATAGTCGATTACAAAAAAAGTTATTTCGACGTTTTTGGAAATTCAACTCCTAAGGGGGTTAAAAATGGGACGAAATTTGTTTTAAGTTTCAGTTTTTATTCTAAGCTAGGAACTTGCAATGAAACTTTACAAAAAGGTATTATATAAAAAACATAAAAACTAATTTCAGCGTTTTTTAAAATTCGTTCCCCAGGTTGGTGAAAAGCGGGTTGAAAGTTTGTATGGAGATCAAACATTTTTTTGAGTGCGGGACTTGAATTTTTGTATAAAGACATATTATTAGAATAGAAGAAAAGTAATTTCAGCGATTTTAAAAATTTACCTCTTAAAGGGGTTAAAAAGGGGTTGAAACTTTGTATAGGGTTCCAATTTTATTTTAAGCTAGGAATTATAAACTTTGTAAAAAGGTATTCCATTAAAAGAGTAGAAAACCGACTTCAGCGTTTTTGAAAATTCATCCCCCAAGGTGATGAAAACGGGGTTGAAAATTTGTATGGAGATCAAACATTTCTTTGCGTGCGGGACTTGAATTGTTGTATAAAGGCATATTATTAGAATACAAGAAAAGAAATTTCAGCGTTTTTAAAAATTCATCCCGTAAAGTGGTTAAAAAGGGGTTGAAAATTTGTAGGGGCCCAAAATTTGAAATTTTGAAACTTCGTAGATAAATATTTAATTAAAAGGGAAGAAAACTCATTTCAGCATTTTTCAAAATTCATCCCCCAAGGTGGTAAAAAAGAGGTTGAAACTTTGTATGGAGATCAAACCTTTTTTTGAGTACAGGACTTCAGTCTTTGTATAAAGGCATATTATTAGAATACAAGAAAATGATTTAAGCGTTTTTAAATATTCATCCCCTAAAGGGGTTAAAAAGGGGTTGAAAGTTTGAATCCATTACAAATGCTTTGAAACTTCTTGGAAAGGCATTGTATAATGTTACAAAAAAAGTTATTTCAACGTTCTTAATAATTCAACCCAAATTCAAACAGATTTAAGAAGGGGATGTATAGTATATAATAGTAGTGTGACTACTTAAAAAAACACAAATCAAAATATTTAATAAAATAATTTGAATTGTTCCCAAACTTGTTCAAGGGGATGTAAGTTTATATGTGATTCAAGTTTTCGTTTAAGCTAGGAACATAAAACTAGGTAAAAGGGCATTATATTAAAATAGACGAAAACTGATTGATAAAGTTTGCATCGGCAGCGAACATTTTTTTTTAAATAGTGGACTTGAAAATCTAAGTGTTGAGAGGGATTATATCGAGAACAATTATTTTCAGTTAGGGGCTTGAAACTTCGTAGTTTGTGAAAGACAAATTTCATGCGTTGTATAATTATTAACAAATTATTAACCGTCCCTACTGATATCTTTTGCTGCACATTGTTTAAATTGTGTAATGTACGGAACCCTTGGAACGCGAGTCCGACTCGCACTTGGCCAGTTTTTTGTATTTCACCACTAATGCTATTGCTATTATTTCGATTTGTCTTAGTTTTATGTTACGAATGCTTTCAATGCAGTGCTTGCATCACATTTTTAACTAAAGTGACAGAAATACAAGCAACATTTTGTTTGATTACTTGTTTCATAATATAAACAAACTATAACCAACTAACCAATTGTATGAACCTTACGAATTTATGTCCATTACAGTGAAACGATTTCAGGACTTTTGCCTCATTTTATTGGTTGCTGTAAAATATATAACCACCAACATACACGTACAAAGTCGCGGGCAACAGCTAGTAGGTACCTATACATATATATCATGGACGCTTTGGAACTGATATTGTTTAATGCAAATGTAAGTCAATGTATTCAAAAAAACTTTCTAAGAGTTATATGTAGTGTACATACGTACGTACCTACCTAAATTAAAGGTAGGTACTTACGTATGTACACTACGTACGTACTAACTGGCAGGGTGGCCCAAAAATACGTTGAGAATTTTCATACTGCGGCATATTATTGAAAATTTTAACAAACGTTTGCGTATTAAAGCTAAAATAGAACGTTTTGTTTTAGTTAGGTAAATGATTGTAACTCAAATTTTTAACGTCATTTTGTAAAAGACGTGGGAGTAAGAAAAATATTCCAAAAACATCTTTGCAAATGTATCGTTGCTCGTTGGGCTATCCGGTATACTAAAGAAAACATGGCCGATCTGTGCTATTATGGCGTAACTATATTTGATAACTCACTTATCTTTAACATAGTTTCTGCACATACACTTAGCTCGACGTATTCATTATTATATGTTATTTAGCCGTAACCATATCCACATATCGTTATGTTGCTGCGTGTCAATGTACAATATTAACTTTAGAACTCGATAAAACTACCTTACCCAGTAACCCCCTATGGCCTAGTTAGACAGAATGTAATAAAAATGAAAATTGTATGGTGAATGTACATCAACCAGGCACTTGGCATGTATTCAGTTCTAGCAGTTTGATGGCAGTCCGTCTGCCGCGGCTCTTAGCGAACTTACACTCAACACTGCTCGCCGTTTCTATATCTAAAGGTGTAACGTGGAACATTCTGCTACCTGTCTATACGATGAATGCTTCAGTTTTCTGTATGGCTTTCGTACATATCCATTATATAGTCTGGCAAAGTATCATTGGGTTAGTAACAGTAGAATAATATATGATTCTCTCTGGCTATGCTCCATAGACAAGCGGCTATTGCCAAACTATATTTCTAACGTAATTAATAATTGTCCTGTAGAGAAAAGTGTTTGATGGAAGATTAGTAATAAAATGACATTGTGTCAGGGTTGAACATCCCGCCGCTGCAGGCAGTGGGGTGGGAGGGGGTGTTCGGGTTCTCGACGCTATCGGCGCTGCTGGTGGTGTTCTACTGGACGCCGGCGCCGCCGCACTTCGGACACAACGCGCGCGGCACCGTCGAGGACGCCATCGACGGCCTGGTGCAGATAGGTGCCCACCTTTACACTATACACCTATCTACTATAGTGATCTAAGCTATCGGTCAGAGTCGGTTGTATCGCACATCTTTAACGATGTCCTTGAATGACTTTTCCCGACTAAATCATAAGTGGTTATACAACCTCATCGAAAAAGCTGAACTACATTTGTGCTACTACTAGTAATTCATAAATCGATTTTAACTCGCTCAACTTAATACTTAATTGTAATTTTCTTCGATCTTACAAAAAATGCGAGAAATGAATTGCATTGTCATTTCAAATCAGTATAATTCACTTCGTATGTCAGTTATGTACACGATTTATTTTCACCATCAGCTTGTCGCACTCGATGAGAAAGTTGTCATCTAGGCTAGTAGCAATGATTTTAAAGTGATTTTGATGATAGTTAGTATTTTATTCGTGTTGGCGTAGTAAAGATTTTTGTGCTTCACTCGGGAGAAAAGTTTGTTTAACCCTCGTGCTTCGAAATCCTCAAAACGCTTTAGATTCCACTTTTCAAACCGCTCCCTACGCTCGTGGTTCAATTTTGGAATCTTTCGATTGCTCGTGCACGTCAATATTAGCACGAGGGATTAAACAACAACTCTGCCCCCTTGTAAAACAAATAAGTAACTATTATTTCCGTAAGTACTTATTATATTTTCTACAGGAAATTTTATTCTAAATTAGTTTAATTTGTCAAATTTTAAAAGAAAATATTTGAATATCCATAAATGCATATTTCAGGGAATAATCCAGTCCTGTTAGTGGCGGTTCTCGGCACGATAGTTTCCATTGCTTTCTTCAACTTCGCTGGCATCAGCGTGACGAAAGAAATGTCAGCCACCACCAGGATGGTGCTGGATTCCGTAAGGTATGTACTTGGCTAAGTACATAGGTACTACAGTAATATTTACATTATGGGCATCCCACATATACCACAATGGGCATCTTGCCGTGATCACTTCTTAACAGCTCCTTCTTGCTCGTTTTATTAACTGACTTTGTGAAAAATATTACTAACTTTGAGTCTTCTGCGGAGCAGGAGTTGCGCTTTCAAACACGAACAATAAACATAAAGCACTCCTTCTGTCTTAAACAACAAGTAGCAAGGCATAGTGTAAGATGCCATGCATAAGACGCGAGTTGGCACAGTAGCTGTTAACACCAGTCACTAGGTAGAAAGCGGCGCACAGCGCACACCTCTCGACACCCCTGAGCCGCTCACACCGGTGTTGCTCCTGGTCGTCTTCACGACGGCAGTTTCAGGGGCCCATCTAGTCAGCGGCAAGTCACCACCTGCCTCGATAACGTGTGTTAGCATTGTTATGGCAGGTGCCCAGACTTCTTTACAATAGCCCAGTCTCATTGTCCACCCAAACGTCAATTCATAGACCGGTATACTGTTCACTTTTTCTAAAATAGTCCCAATGCCTGCTGCGGCCGGTTCACGGGTGTCTATTGTTGCGCCTGTGAACGGGTTCCAGCAGGCGTTCTATATGACATTAAAGCTCTCCAAGGGCCTCTACGTGGTTGATGTATATCCCCACGCAAGCTTATCAAAAGACCGGGATTTATAGGCCCGTGACATCCAAGGAGATACAATTAATAATAAATAATATTGCTCGTTTTAGTTTTTGTGCAATATTTATTATATATTTTCTAAAGTGCGCTTTAGACCTATGTTCGTGATTTTTTTCTATCCAGCAAAAGTCAAAAACTCAGGATTCTAATGTCTGATGTCCCTAGAGTGTAAGCCCTCAAGATTGCTAATTACAGTTTTGGCAATGTATGTAGGTACCAATTAAATGGGTGTGTGTTCGGGAACCGCATGTTAACATCGCTATGTTCAGTTTGCAATTGACATTTCATTTCGAATAAAACGTCATCTCGACTGATATTAAAATTGAGGTCAAATCAAAGTGTTTTGTTTTTCAGAGATGTTTGATATTTGGGTCTCTATTGTTTCCCATATAGATTTAAGTCATAATGTATAGATTGTCCACATTTTCGTTAGTATTTAGTTTAGTAATTAAATCATACAAAAAGGTAATCCGCCACATGCTTCGTCAAAACACAAACGTAATCCGCACAAGCCTCGTCCTGACCTTATTCTACATTAACACTAATACAAAACATAATTTCTGCAACAAGCTTCGTCAAAAACAACCACAACAACAAGTTGTTGTGGTTGGCAAGTATTTAGTTTTTCTCAGAAAAGCGTAACTTTTCAGGATTGCTATGAAACAAACCTAACCTAACCTATCTATAGGAAAACCTGAGGAAAATCCTGAAACGGTTTCAGAATTATGACTAATGATAATATGACAATCTAGACTTTCAATAATTATGTCAAACAAAGGGACCCCTTGATATTTGATTGTCATAAATAAATGATGTGAAAGTGTTAACGCATGGTGATCGCTACTCTTCTTACTTATACAGTGTGTTAATCCAATACGGGCTAATATTTAAACGGTGGTTAGCAGAGGACCTAACAAATATATAATATTGAGATACATTTTGCTTAGAAATACAATGAAAATTTTAACCATACAAAATAATTCGGCTAGCAACGTAAAGCAGCACACTAGTTACGAGCTTTTTATAGTAACTGTCAACGCTCGTTGGCAGTTACTATAAAAAAGCTCGTATCTCGTTGACATGTTATGTTTCATAAATCTCATAATGTTTGCAGTAAGTACATTGCTGCTCGGTAAATTTTTAAAAATTTCGTGGTTGGTCCCATAGTAAAAGTTGCTCAGTATAATCCCAAAACCTTCCTGGCAACGGGAATGCACTTAATTTTTAGCCATCCTGTATATGGTTTAATTTATTGCTCGTATTGGATTTACACACTACAGGGTTGGGCAGATTAAGTGTCCTAGTTTAAAATAGGCATACAATTAAAACAATACTTCAAATTTCAATATTATACTTGTTTTTATTTTAAGCATACTCTATATTTACAAAATTAATTCATTGAGCATTCTACCGTAGAATGAGTTGCACGCGGCTCGCACTACCTCATCTGGTATATTGTCCCATATCTTGACCAACCGATGCTTGAATGAATTTAAATTCATTCCCTGTGTGCTCCCAATCCCGCTGAGCATGTATCTTCATATATAAAAGTCCAACGGATTCAAGTCTGGTGAAGATGCAGGGCATTCTTGCCACGGTATAAAATCTGTCAAATTTGTTCGACACCAGTCTTGTGTACGTTTAGCTTTGCGAGACGGGGCACCGTCTTGTTAAAAGCAATAATAGTCATCCCCATACAACTTTAGGATATTTTCTAGCATATGACCCTGCAACACGTTCTGAGTATAATAGTCTATGTTAATTTTTAGTCCCCGATTAATGAACAGCAGTGGTAGTTTTCCAGAATAGATGGTTTTCGACCAGGTTTGAGCCCGATTCTTGAAGATCCTGTTTTTTTAAATCGCTTAATGGTCCGAGATATGAAATACATTAATATCTATCTAAATGTTTTAGCTTCTTAAATATCACGCACAGTCGGAATTTTTGATTGAAAATTTTACAACGAGCTGGCGTTTCGCGTCCATGTTGGAAACAATGTAAAAACAATAGATATCTAGCTGACGTCTTGAAATCATAAGGATGCATAAATCTCCGCTATATTTAAGTAAAATGGCAGTACAAAACTAGGACACTTAATCTACCCAACCCTGTATATTATTTGTGATAATTTTATTTATCTTAAAAAGGCATGTCTCTTCGGAGTGTTAGTACAGTTGTGTCGTGTTGCAGGAAAAGGCATGTCTCTTCGAAGTGTTAGTGCAGTTGTGTCGTGTTGCAGGACGCTGGTGATCTGGATGGTGTCGCTGGCGGTGCGCTGGCAGGTGTTTCACTGGCCGCACCTGCTTGGGTTCGCCGTACTCATCTACGGCATGGCGGAGTACAACGCGCTGGTGCCGCGCTGCAGACGCGCGCCCGTCGCCGCGCCCGCTCCCGCGCCCGCCAGCGCCGCCGCCGAACACGAGGAGGACCACGAGGAGCCCTAGCCCCGCTCCACCGAACATAACACACTAACGCATACATATTATCAGTTGAAATATTTTAGTGTGTTCCCAATCAGTCACATCTTCGGGAACTCAAGCCTAACATATATTTTTTTAATATAGTATACTCATTCTTAAGTTGTGCGCGTGATAGAATCTCATTCAACGCATAAATATTCCTCGAACCAATGCGAATATTCTGGTGCCAGTTCCTAGTATAGGAACAGTAATCAGAGAAATAAGATGGTATTAGACATTTTAATTTTAAATTATGGGACAAAAGACCACATGTTCTAAAGCTAAAGAGTTTTTGGCGACGCAACGAGCAGTTATACGTTGTATAATAGTGTGTTAAAAAAATGACAATGCAATCACTAGTAACAGGAATTGTTAAGAAATATTTATTTTAGGCTAAAAAATCAGTTCTCAGTGCCACGTGTGAGAGCGAAATCGCAAATGTTATTGGAGTTATTGTTATAACAGCAATAACAACATGTTCGCATATTCTACTTTCCAGTTTCTAATCTTTCTAATTTAAAAGCCTTGTTAATATGATTGCAAACATCACTTATTTATATAGGTACAGGATGCTCGGGAAAAACACTATTGATATTACCTAACTTAATGTTACAATTAAATAATCATATAGAAAAAATTCTCTGAAGGTAATTATAAGTCAGTGAGCACTATAATGATTCAACATGATTAGGAAAACACCGGTACAATCCATGGAGCTCTTTCCGAGCACCTAGTATATAAGATTAAGTGCATTTATAGGTTACCTATAAAATGGGCATGTCGATATTTTAATATTTATACATGCTCGCCAAGTCGCAGTATAAATATACAGAATGATTTTTAAATCACGAATCACAACTTTACATTAAAGTTTCCTGATGATAATACAAAAGAAACACAATTTGCTAGCTTCTTAGTTATATGTCAATTAATTAATTATTGTGATCGCTTGTATCAAAATTGCCAGACTAAATTAAATTAAAAGAACTTGAACCAAGTAGATACGTAATTGTTATAGATAGTCTATAACAGAGGTATTGTTTTTTTTTATTCAAAATTTTAGTTTTAGCCTGTATATTTAGTTTTACACATTTTATTATATTTTCACATATATTGGATATTATTTACTTAGTAGTTTTATCGTCATATGAATTGGTATTTGAGCATGTCTTTATGGGACCTGATATTCTGCATTCAATCAAGTTTATAATATGGTGTTCATTGTATCTAAGTTGTCACTTGAAGCTATAAATATAACTTAAGTTTAATAATCACGTCAGATCAGTCAGTTTGGTGGCGATATGTCTATTTTGTAAAATAAGTAATGAATTACGGTGTGGATTCTCCTTAGAAAGGTAAAATACTATGTATTTAGTTATGTATACTAACTATACTAAGACTGAGATTTTCACGAGACACATAAATATGGTACCTAATAATGTTTTGTTACTCATCTTATAAAACAATTATATTGCAACTATTGTCACGCAATGAAAATCGACAAGGTTTCTTTGCTATTTTGGCTACAAAACCCTAAATTCTACGTATTTTACCATCGCCCACAGTGTTAACTGACAGTTCGTAAAACTTATTACAAAAGGTATAAGCCCCACCGATGGACAGTTACAGAGTGTTGCTGTTTGTATGATATATCAATCAGTTAAATAAAAGTATTTTTTAATTATAATTTTTAAGAGAAATGTTATTATGTTAAACATCTTTTCCTTAATTTCGAACACTCCTGCTTGCTAATGATGCATCATCTACGCATTAATTTGATTTACCTCAATTGGGTAGGTAAAGTTTTTTGAAGATAGGCAAATTATATTTTTATCCGATAGTATTCGTCTTAGCGATCACGGAAATGCAGCTCTTTTATTTTTATTTCGTATTATTTATTAAATATATATTTTTAAGTGACCGAGATGACGTTTGTGAAATTTAACAGCAGATCGCACTAATGCCTGTGCACGTGATTTAATTGATGAGATAGAAAAAAAACGATGACAACTGTCAGTGTCACTTAGCCTTAGCTGTCATTGCCGAAAAAATAAAAATAACGGCCCAACCTTTCTGTTACCTTGCGTTTTGCGATTTACTGTTATCATTGAGATTTTTGACGACCTCAGCACGACCCAAGGACTTCTGATTCACCACGACATCTGCGAGTAATTGGACAAAGATTGAATCTACTTTCGACAACTTGGCACTGCTTATTGGACAACGTTTTCTTCCCTTACGACGACCCGACCCCTGCGCTGACCCTTGGACTAATAAATTAGTAAATTAAGATCACAGACACCATGGAACCAGAATCTGAAAACGCACGAATGGATCTATAATATTACAGGGATGAACTTTAGTGTTTTGTGCCGTCGTGTAAGAAGCGCAGACTTTACCACGTCGGCTTATTTAAGCATACCATAAGTATTGTTTATTATAATCTACATATGTGGTGTTTTCTATAAAAAGGGACCTTATTATCAATGGCGCTTACGCCATTATAAACGATGCTCCGATATAAATACAATGCCGCGCGACGCTGTGCGGCGTAAGCGCCATCGACAATAAGGTCCCTTTTCATAGAAAATGTCCCATATTAAGATTGTAGTCTTTAATGTAGGTCCTTTTTGGCTACAAAGTTGCCGTGTTCTTTCGTTAACATCATTATTCTTCATTTGTCAAATATTACATATTTTTTACACATTGCTACTGTAGGTATTACTGTCTAAAATCATAACCCTCTAGCTGCAGTTTAAGGAATGCTGTTTAAAAACTTAAAATCACTTTAAACAAGTTCTTTAAGGCTTGTGTAATTAATTTACTCACAACCAACTTGGATCATTTTGTGTTAGTGACAGTATTAATCTTAAGGCTAATAAGTAAACATTTTTAAATGTTATTGAACAAAAGTTTTATCGTTTCAGGAAACTGCTTGCAACTTTCTTTGAAAGAGACACCTTCCAAAGCCGAGGTAATACAAACCAAAGTGATCGCCAGCTTGCGGGTACACATGGAACATGTCATACGGCGGTTGAGGGAATCCGCATTCTTGGAACCTCACTCGACTGTAAACCATAATCATGTCCAGTATGTAGATGAAGCCGTTTTGATAGCATGTGCTCTAGTAAACTTGCAAAGCAGTATAATAAAAATCAAATATTTTTTGTCTCGTTTTATTATATAAATCCACAAATGAATATCCTTTTACATAAACAAACACTTATCAAATAAATCATATAATAAGTATTAGGGGACATCCTACACGAAGATCGACCTAGCCCCAAACTAAGAAAAGTTTGTAAGTACAGTCCCCATCAGATGTATCAGACCGGCTAAAGTTCTCACAAATATCTGAGCACATCTTTATTGTCAAGACGTGAGGGTATGTGTTCAGATATTTTTGAGCACATCGGCCGCTCCGATATATCTGATGGCGACTGTACTAAGGGTACTAGGAGACGATATACAACATACCAATATAGATGAGTACATACTCATATACATAGAAAACACCCATGAGTCAGGAACAATATCTCTCTTGTTTATTAAAAAACTGATGAGAAAGTTGTATTTTATCCACATGTGGGGCAAAGTAATCAGATGCAAATTTTGAGTTGTTTCCTTAGGTTAGCTGGTGGAATTGACTTTTAAATGATGATTTTGAATGATCATTTGGATTTGGTCTTGTTTGATAGTTAATATTTTCTTCGGGTTGGTGTGTTATATATAGTGCTTTTAATGTTTAGCTGAATGTCACGGCAATTATTTTCGACCTTTAACCATACAATAGAAGCTATAGTAAATAACATATTTCCAAAAAAGGAGAAGGTTATCAATTTGACCTTATTAAGGATTCCGTAGCCAACTAATAACCCTTATGGTTTCGCCATGTCCGTCTGTCTGTCAATTAAAATGAATGCATGTTAATTGTAAGAAGTAATGTTTTGAAAAGATGTGTCCCGCCGAGTTTCTTTGCAAGTCCCATATTGGGATACCTTCCTCCAGTTTAGTTTAGGCAGGCAGTTTAGAGGTGTAGGGTTAGAGCCGGTGTAGCTTTATTTGACGCTCATAAGCGCATTGGTAATATGCCTACTTGAAAAACAATGCAAATAACGATTGCTCAACACACAAATACCCGGGGCCCATTTCTCGAACGGTAAGGTACATACCTGCGTCAAACAAGGGCCATTTTAATACAAATCTAAATATTTTGTAGAAATGAAGAACAAGAATAAAACGTAGGTTATTATAGTACTTAATATTCACTTTATTGACCGTCTGAAAAAGTAATTCACTGTGACCCGCTCTCCCCTAATTTGAGATTTAGGTATCACTACACTACAATGATTTGAAGTTTGAAAAAAAAAAACATTCTAAGATTCAGGCATTTAAATAAACATTTATAGCGCCCCGGCTTCGCACGGGTTACACAAAACCTTAATGTGGGCTGTACACACTCGTTCTCGGCCTGTCTTGGGGTGTCTCGATAACCGATTCTGTGTGCCTTTGGGCACTTATTATAAGACTTTATTTACCAGCTGATGCAGGGCAATCCTCACTATCACATGATGCATCATTGACATTATTATTATTTTTGTCTAAGTGAACGGTCACAATATAATTTTTTTTTCTTAATTTGGTCTCCGTTACAACTTCAGCCCGAAGAATACATTCTGTGTTGCTTCTTTTTATTTCGACATAGCCTACATTATTTTCCACATATCCGTTCCTTGATGCCCTAAAACAATAAAAAATGAATGAAGTTAAGGTTTAAGGTCTATATGTAGACTAAACATTGCAGGTAAAATATAAATAACAAAATGTTTAATGTATGTATTTCACTGATACGTACAGGAGGGCCTTCGCTCCTCTAATTTCGGCGGCATTGCTGTGCTTATCACTGTTATGATAATAATTTAAAATCATAACTAGGTCCATGTGGGGCAAGTTTGTACAATCTGCTCGCATAAACTCGCTCATCCTTCTTGCAAAACTCAGTCCAGGGTCTGCGCAAGGGTCGGGTCGTCGTGAAGGCAAGAAAACGTCCAATATGCAGTGCCAAGTTGTCGAAAGTAGATTTAATCTTTGTCCAAATACTCGCAGATGTCGTGGGGAATCAGAAGTCCGTGGCTCGTGCTGAGGTCGTCGAAAATCTCAATGATAACCATATGATAACACTAAATCGCATCAGATTTTAGTTATTATTCTGAGATTTCTGAGGTTATTTTTCGGCAATGACAGCTAAGTGACACTGACAGTTGACTTGACATCGTTTTTTTTTCTATCTCATCAATTAAATCACGTGCACAGGCATTGCAGTGCCTGATCTGCTATTAAATTTCACAAACGTCATCTCGGTCACTTAAAAAAATATATTTAATAAATAATACGAAATAAAAATGAAAGAGCTGCATTTCCGTGATCGTTATGACGAATACTATCGGATAAAAATATAATTTGCCTATCTTCAAAAAACTTTACCTACCCAATTGTCACTTTTCCACTAATTTTTATGATTGAGGAAATTGTGGACAGGGAAATATGGATATTATTCGCTGGGTTACAACCTTACAACCATAGGTAAATGTTCTGTATCACGTTATAACAAAAACACGAAGTAACTTGAGAATCAATGTGTATTATTCATGATATATATACATATGTCATAGATTAACATTACCCCTCAAATATGATATTATTTTAATGTGATACAGAAAGACTAGCCCAACTGCCCAAGGCTTCACTTCTGAGTACCGCTCCCACAGATGCGACTTGTGTGTGTTGCTTCGCACTGGGAAAAAAGGAACACTGCTGTTCATTGAAACTATTACAGTATTTACACGAGGCCAATTACTTACCGAGGAAATTCACTAAAGGGTCATTCCAAAGTGACGGGTGGGACATTTTTACTCCTTTTTTACCTACACTTTGATTTATTCCTTCCTAATAACTACAATATTCGTATTAAATACTATACAATCATAAACCCTAATTATCATTTTATACGTCACCATTGAAAAAAAAATTTCCCACCTGCGCGACGAGGGCGGCCACCGCTGCCGGCACGCTTGGGGCCTGCGGGACATCCTGCCCCGCCCACGGCTCCCGCTGCCGGTGGTGTAGTGCGTCGCATGCGATGGACTCAATCGATGAATGAGAACGTCATGCGCGCCTACTATGGGGCTACAGTGGGGGGAACCCGACTGTCCGCGTATCGTTCAAGGATACTGCCTCTGTTTCAGGCTCTTGAACCTACCATCACCGTATCGGAGCAGCGACTATCGGATCAGGTGCGCGTCATTCAACGGTTAAAGCGGTTGGATGACGCGACACTTGATCAGCTTCGCCAGGAGGCTCTCTCTGCTCGCGCGGACTCTACTTCGGTGCGAGATCTGCCCGCCACGTCGCCGGATCCGGTGCCCGCACCCGACCTGGCACCGGGGGTGCCGCGGGTTGATTTCAATACCGACGATGGGGACTGTGCGAGTGTGAGTACTTCTGCTAATGAGCAATTGAGGAGGACTTTGGAAGAGGCGATTACGCAGTATCGTGCCACAACCAACTAGGCCACGATTACCACGTCTGCCTATGAATAGACGCAATCTAGCGCTAGTGGGAGCCCTAAACGCTTTACTAGAGCCACATTTACGGACTAGTAAAGATTTAGAAGATACGCACTCGATCATGTACTGCGGAGCCATCGCGGCGTGCCGTGTTGCTCGAGTCAAGTTTCCGGACGCTGAACGTGCACCTAGGACCGCCGGAGGTGTCCCTGCATGGCAAGCGCGGATCGAGCGACGTATCAGCTCGTTTAGGACTCTCATTGCAAAGCTGATCTGCTTCAGGGGGGGCAACAATCGCCCCCGAGTAATGCGCTTTGTGAACCAGGCGTTCGCGGGGACGGATGTCAGGCCCCGCGACTACATGGCCAATGTCACAGAGCGCATCGACTTTCTAAAGCAGAAAGTCTATGCATGGGCAAACCGTATTCGCCGCTACAGAGAGCGTGTGGATCGATTCCAGCAGAATCGTCTTTTTCAAAGTGACCAAAGGAAGGTATACCGAAGGTGGGAGGAAACCGATCCTCGTGTGTCCGAGGTGCGGCTGCCGGATGTTACTGCCATGACTGATTTCTGGCGTAACATTTGGTTGGTGCCCGTTGAACACACGGAGGGCGATTGGATAAACGTTGTCGAACGTGAGTGCGAGAACATCGAACCTATGGGGGCAGTCACCATCAGCCCCGATGACGTAAGTTGTGCTGTCCGTACGACCCAGAACTGGAAAAGTCCTGGACCGGACGGATTGCACAGCTCCTGGCTAAAATGGTTTCGATGCTCGCACGAACGGTTGGCAACGCAGTTCCAACAAGCCCTAGAGCTCGGTTCCCTCCCACCTTCCCTAACAACTGGTGTAACCTTCCTGCTCCACAAGTCCGGTAGTACCACGGAAGCGAAGAACTACAGACCCATAACGTGCTTGCCTACACTCTACAAGCTCCTTACATCCATTTTGAGAGCAAAAATTAACGCGCACATTGTCGCTAACAACATTTTGGCCTCCGCTCAAAATGGATGTAGGGTTGGGTCCCGTGGTACTAAAGAGCTCCTCCTCATAGACATGACCATATGCCAGCAAGTTCGGCGGAACAGGGGGGGCCCTCTCGGCCGCCTGGATTGACTATAAGAAGGCCTATGATTCGGTGTCTCACTCATGGCTGAGAAGGGTATTAGAGCTGTATAAACTTGATGCAGCTTTAATATCCTCCCTAAGTGCGTGTATGAGGCAGTGGATCACAGTCCTTCGTCAACCAGGAGGTGGAGATGACCGCCCTGGCCCGCAGGACTCTATAAGGATCGAGCGAGGAATATTTCAGGGTGACAGTCTGAGTCCCCTGTGGTTCTGCCTAGCTCTGAATCCTCTCAGCACCCTGCTGAAGGATTCAGGGTCAGGTTGCCGGCTTCGGAGAGAGGGTGAAGTCATTGCTCACCTTCTGTACATGGATGACCTCAAGCTATTTGCGCCAAATAACCAAGACTTGATGGTGCTATTGAAAACAACAGAAGTTTTCAGTACCGCCATCAGAATGGAGTTTGGTGTCGATAAGTGTGCATGTGATGCATGTACAGCTGGGGGAGGTTGTAAATTCAACAAATTTACAACTTTCTGAGACAACGTCTTTCAGATCTATCTCTGAATCAGAAACCTATACCTATATACCTTGGTATGTCACAGTCGTTAGGTATTGAGGGCGAGGGTATTAGACGGTCGGTGAAGGAGCGCTTTTTCAGTCGGCTCACAAAAGTCCTTAACAGTCTTTTGTCAGGAGGCAACAAAGTGCGCGCCTTCAACGCCTGGGTAATGCCCTTACTCATATACTCCTTTGGCATACTAAGGTGAACTCAGACCGAGCTGGACGCCCTGGATCGGAGGGTCCGTCTAATGCTCACTACACACCGTATGCTACACCCACGCTCGTCAGTTATGAGATTGTACATCCCACGGAAGTGTGGAGGTCGAGGCTTCCTTAACGCCAAAGATCTCCACAATCGCGAGGTGTGCAATCTCAGGAATTATTTCTTTAACAACGAGTGTGGGATGCATCGTGATGTGGTGGCAGTGGACAGGAACTTCACGCCGCTCTCCTTGGCAAACGAGAACTGGCACAAACCTGTGGTACAAAGTACTGCGGGCCGCAGGGCGGTATGGGAGAGTAAGGTGCTACACGGGCGGTTCTACAAGGCCCTCATGGGACCCGATGTAGACCTGCTTGCGTCGGTGAACTGGTTACGATTCGGGGAGCTCTTTGGAGAAACCGAGGGTTTTGCCTGTGCAATTGCGGACGAAGTTATGATGACGAACAACTATCGGAAATATATCCTGAAGGACGGTACGGTCGACATTTGTCGGGCATGCCGCCGTCCCGGAGAGTCACCCAGGCATATCATTTCCGGTTGTTCTCATCTTGCTAACGGCGAGTACTTGCACAGACATAATCTCGTAGCCAGGATTATTCACCAGCAGCTTGCTCTTCTATACGGCCTTGTGGACCGCGAAGTACCGTACTACAAGTATTTACCTGTGCCAGTTCTCGAGAATGGTCGTGCCACGCTCTATTGGGATCGATCTATCATCACTGACAGGACTATTGTAGCCAATAAGCCTGACATTGTGATAATAGATCGATCGCAGCGCCGGGCCGTGCTCGTCGATATCACCATCCCCCATGATGAGAATCTCGTGAAAGCCGAGAAGGACAAGTCCAGTAAGTACCTAGACTTGGCTCACGAGATAACCGCCATGTGGGATGTTGATTCGACGATCATTGTCCCGATAGTCGTTTCAGCGAACGGTCTCATAGCGAAGAGTCTCGACCAACACCTTGAGAGACTCTCGCTAGGTGGTTGGATCAAGGGTCAGATGCAGAAGGCGGTGATCTTGGACACGGCGCGGATAGTCCGCGGTTCCTCTCTCTGCGGCCCTGACCACCGACAGCTTGGGCCCTACCCCGCTGCCGGCGGCACCCTAGGTTAGGTTTTTTATAATGTATTTATATATTTTTTGTAATGTTTTGTAAGTGTTTTTGTATTTTACTTTTATATGCATGTTATAAAACCCTTACCTAAGACTCAAAATAAATAAAGGAAAAAATAATAATATCAATAAATAAAAAAAATAACTTATGCAATTTGTAAAAAAATAATAAAAAAGCTTCTCATAGCTTGTGACGGGTGGGACAGATGAACTTTCCTCTAGATAATTATGAATTTTTCACCTTTGGTGTCGTTTTCGCTAGAAAGCCAATCTATAAGTCCATTTACACATAAAACTACTTCAATTTGGTGCATTCGAGGGTCTTAGTTATTTATTCCCGGGTAAAAAGGCTATTATGGGCGGAGCGGAGACTGTACAAGCAAAAGTCGAACAATCGCGGCTAAACGAACATGGGCTTCTTGATGTCAACCTCTCCAAGTACCGCCTGGATACGCTTTAGTAGAACCGCTGCCTGTTGCGAGGGCTTACCATATGGGAGCAGCCAAGAATCGATGGGCAGTTGTGTTAGTCCTTGTGAAGCCTTAGGTTTTTGGTTTTTCTGCGGCAGCCTTCGGTTTCTCTCCTTCGGCTATAACAAAAGAAATATATCTGTCATGTTATCTATTGACTGGATTCTAGACGACTTTATAATATACAAAATAATCCCATTAATAATGATAGATCCTTCTAATGTAATTAAGTAGGTATCCTAGTCGCCAAAGGAGTCATAAGATGCAACCCGCCGACACACAAATGAACGGACGGAACGGAAAGGGTCAAGTTGGCAACATCGGTTACGAAGAATTGATGTAAAAAGGTAGGTACATATTATATTTACTATTTTCTGCACTATTTCGACAAGCAACACATCGTCAGGTGACAACCAAAACTCACTAATTAATAATAATAAAACCGTAGTGAACCAGAACAAGGTTGATCTTTGTTTTAATTAATAATGATAAAACCGTAGTGAACCAGAACAAGGTTGATCTTTGTTTTAATTAATAATGATAAAACCGTAGTGAACCAGAACAAGGTTGATCTTTGTTTTAATTAATAATGATAAAACCGTAGTGAACCAGGACAAGGTTGATCTTTGTTTTAATTAATAATGATAAAACCGTAGTGAACCAGAACAAGGTTGTTTTTTTTAAATTAATGAGTTTTGGTTGTCACCTGACGAAATATGATTACTAAGGAATTACAAACATCGTACTTACTTAATATATTCCCGTCATCCCAGAAGAAGATTCTAATTATGGACGCATCGCGCTTGGCTGCGTCTTCCTTTAGGCTCGACTTCAGGGACTTTCTTAAGGTCCTCGCAGCTATGTTGGAGTAGTTCACGTAACTGTAACGTTTCAAACTCTAGTTAGCATGAGGTTTCTTCACCCTAAAATCTCTAAATGCATACCTACTTCTCTCATTCCAAAAATATTTTATCCGCAATTAAAACCAAATATTGTGTATTAATATAATACAATACATGTTAAACAAAATACAATTATATTATTCTACAGGAAAGGGGACGATCACTTCTCTATACAGACGTAGTCCTCTTTTTTCCTCCCTGGAAAACAGCCCATTCATTTGATACCATGCACAATAGGTTTCTGAACAAAAAAAGATGACGTCATAACTCCTCCCATTTTTTTTGGTGCTACGGGTCAAATTGATTCAAATGACCTAAAGATCAATCGTACCGATTTTAATGCTTTTAACACAATTTGCAGCGATTTTTGGCGTACCGCTAACACTAATAAGGGTTTATATCGGTTTTTAACAAATTCACTGTCAAGAACCTGCTAGGTGGGTTCATTTTGTATTGGAAATGGGGCGCTTGGCACTGAAAGTGTTACAGGATGTTATTTTTATTTAAACCGAACGTTCACCTGTTGGACATACACCGACGATGATGGACCACCGGTTCACCGCCCTCGACAGGTTAATATACCTACCTATCTTTACCTACTTACGTCTACGAGTAAGTGTGCAGGCCACCGCTGGCCCTCACTATAGCTACGTAGCCTCCGGCACTTAGTTAAGTTCAAATACTTAGGTAGGGTAAGATGGTTGACACTGGATCACCCCATTTTCTAATGCCCGTATGTATCTAGATTCTCGAGTAATAACAGTAATACATACATATTTGATTTATGAACTATTGTAGACATAATTTATTCAAGTTTCATTATGTTATACTTCAAAATCTAAATTTCGAACTATTTAGTGCCAGCATGTGCCAGTAACGCTTTTAACGTAAAATGGTAATTGACTCACTGTGCAGCAGGTCCGCGCTGCACCATGTCGGCAACATGCCGCTAAGCTCGGCTAACTGCCGCAGCGCAGCATGAGCATTGGGTAAAGTGTGAACCCTCGCTGCTCTGAATAATGCCATGGAAGGATTTACGCCAACATTGCCTTACTGCTCTCAGCTCAGCACCCACTTTTAAACGGGGTAAGTGTTAGACACGGCGCAAATAGTAAGCCGCTTAGCGCCACTTGCACCATCCCGCTAACCCAGGGTTAACCGGATCCCTCCTTGCGTCGTATTCCTCAGTATTGAGGGTCGTGACCTCGCTTTTGTATCACTTTCAATGTATCAATTGCATTCGTCATACCACCTTTATGCAGACGATTTACAGCTCTATTCAGCGTCCAACCTTGATGACATCAGTTCTCTTGTCAGCCAAATTAACTCCGACTTGGAATCAATCCGTGTGTGGGCATCATCCTTCGGGCTGAAAATTAACACCACAAAGTCGCAGGCGATAATCATTGGTAGTCCTTACTCCATCTCCAAGATGTCTTACCAGGTCTTGCCAGATATTATGTTCGACGGAACTCCCATTCCTTTCTCTTCTACTGTCAAGAACCTTGGTATTACTATGGACCAGACGCTCTCATGGAATCCTCATGTCTCTGAAATCAGCCGAAAGATTTTTGCTTCTCTCCATTCCCTGAGGCGCCTGCAGAATTTCCTCCCGCTTCCGACGAAAATCATGTTGGCTCAGTCTCTTCTACTTCCGCTTCTCGATTACGCCGATATTGCGTTTCTCGATCTGAGACAGGAACTGCTTGACAAGCTTGAACGTCTGCAGAATATGTGCATAAGATTTGTATTCGGTCTAAGGAAATACGATCATGTTTCCCTATTTCGTACTCAACTTAAATGGCTTCCCATCCGCCGTCGCAGGAATCTGCATATTCTTTCTCTTCTTTTTAATGTTCTTTTTATTCCTTCTTCTCCTGTCTATCTCTCACAAAAATTCAAATTTATGGCAGATGGTAGTGGCCATCGCCTTCGATCGAGTGCAAATCTTGCACTGGCAACACCTCATCACAAATCTAGTGCGTATGGTAAATCTTTTGCGGTACGAGCGGTTCAGCTTTGGAATGAGTTGTCTCCCTCCTTAAGGAAATCGCGGTCCGTTGCATCGCTTAAGGGGCAGTTAAGGAAACTGTGGCTATCGGACCAGAATTAACTGTTTGTGACTATGGATGTATATTTATTATATAAAACGTAGGTATTATATATATTTGTTATACTGTTACTTCAAATTTTTAACTTATTTTATTTATTTTCGCCCTCTTTTATAAATTTATTAGCTTTCCTCTAGTCTATTGTACGCAGTGCTATATTTGTCTGCCGTTCTTCATCAATTCTCATCTACTCAAAGGTTAACTGGAAGAAATCCCTTAAAGGGATAAGTTCGCCTTTGTACTGCCTATTTCTGTGCCATATTTGTATTCTATGTCTTTGTACAATAAAGAGTTTATACATACATACATACATACTTTCTCTCTTACGATCTTTCTCCATCTGCTTCTGTCTTTGGCGGTGTGGAGAGCCATGTGAACTGTGGAGTCAAGAGCGGTGCGGATCTGGTCAGACCAACGTATTGGACTGCGTCCCCTTCCAGGCCTTTTCCCTTCCACTTTGCCGGTCACAAAAAGCTTTTCGAGGTTGCCACCATCTTTTCTTGCAATGTGACCGAAGTATTCAAGGACTCTGCGTAGACATTCGGATGACAGCCGCGACGAGATTCTGAGTTCTCGCAATATGGAGACGTTAGTCCGGAATGCTGTCCAGGGGATACGGAGCATCTTTCTCCAGCACCACATCCCAAAGGCGTCGATGCGTTTGCGGTCAGCAGCCTTCAATGTCCACGTCTCAGCGCCATACGAAAAGATCGAGAAGACTAGAGTCCGTACCAGTTTGGTTTTGGTTTTTACGGAAATGCTGCGATCTTTCCAGATACTTCCAAGCTGAGACATGGCGCTCTTCGCCATGCCAATTCTCCTGCGCACTTCCTTCTCACACGAACCATTGTTGCTGATGTTGGAGCCTAGGTAAACAAAATTGTCCACTGTCTCGAGGCCCAACGTACCAGTGAGTTCCAACTTCCCAGTTCTGTCGACCACCATGACCTTGATTTTGGACCTGTTTACGGAAAGTCCCATCTCCTCGCTAATCCGCTCCATTCGGTTTAGAAGTGCAGCCATTTCCGACTCATTTGCTGCTAGAAGAGTAGTGTCATCGGCATAGCGCAAGTTTTCAACGAGTTGCCTGACATTGAGAATTTGCTCCCGAGTGCCCTTGCCCTTCACAAAACCCGCTTGCTCTTGCGGAATTTGCTAATCCAGGTAGTAGCGAATGCGATTGTTAATAATATGGAGCAAGACTTTGCTGGCATGAGAGATGAGGGACAAGGTTCTGACCAGTCCTGCGGCCAATCACCGAATTGCCAGACATGTGAACAAATCTTGAAGTGTCGCTACACCCAAATCCCCCATAGCTCTAAGCAACTGCTGTTATTTGGTCGCTTCCTGGCGCCTTCTTCTTCTTGAGACACTGTAGAGCAGTGGATATTTAAGAGCGAAGGATCATGGGTTCCAACTCTAGCTCCTGCCAGTCCGGGATAGTTCCAGGCGTTGAATGGGCATCTGTGTACAACTGCTCACAGTAGGCACGCCATCTCTCGGCAATGCTGTAGAGTAGAGCTCGTGTAGCTAGCTCGTTAGCTTTAAACTGCTTGGAAAGGGCTCTAACTTTCTTAAAGAGGTCTGCAGTTTGTAGCTTGTTCGAATGTCTCTTAATGTCGCTGCAGATCCCCTCAATGTAGTTGTTCCTGTCGTGACGACAACTGGCCTGGATAGCTCTGCCAAGCTCGGAGTATTCAGCCATTACTGCACGATCTTGCAGACCCCTAGTTTTTAAGTCTTTCCTACGCTGAATGAGCTCCCACGAATGATCGGAGATTTGACCCTTCAGCCCAGCGCATCATTATGACCCTTCAGGTGTTTCCACTGTATGTCAGCGTTGGCGTGTTTATGCGTAGGACAATCCTTCAGCTTCGCCTCCAACGCCTCACGGAATATTGGTTGTTCAGAAGGATCTGTGGTGAACTAGCCTAACGAGATAAGTGAAACAGCTAGTTCCACATTAATTATTATATTGTCAAATAACGGCACACAAGAGTCACAAGCACAAAGAAAAGAAGTGTATAAAGCACAGCACAGTATAGTTGAAGGAAGAGTCAGAGGAAACACAGAAGATAGAAGTAGCACATAAAGAAAGAGTACATAACAAATAAAATTATAAGCGTATTCGGCGCGTAAGCAAACCGAATATAATGCAAGCGAGTCGGCGCGTAAGCAATAACCGTTAGCTCGAGCGGCGCGAGCACATGCGTCCAGCCTCGAGAGTAGTAAATTGCCGACTGGCAACTGGCAGGAATTTCCGAGCGCGCACGAATGCGCGATCGGGCCGTCGATCTACGGCGGAACTAACCGAGCGATAAGACAAGTACCTGTACGCCGCGCTCGCATCGCGCGAAACCGCAACGGTATTTGAATGTTATTACATTTATATTCTTTATAAAAATACTAAGAATTGTCGCCACAGATCCAAACTTCTGGGTTTCGGTGGTTGACGTCTAGGCGCCTTTAAGCGCAGCGAGAAATTGGAAACGAGTAAATTATGGTCAGAGCCACACTCTGCGCCGGGAAAGGTCTTTACATTGGAAACAGAGGATCTCCAGCGGGTATCTAGAATGACGTAGTCGATTTGATTTCTGTGCCTATCGCCTGGATATCTCCATGTGTACAAACGTCTTGGATGATGTTGGAAGTACGTGTTCATAATACTGAGATTTCTGTCTATGCAAAACTCAATCAGTTTTTCACCCCGTTCATTCCTTGTGCCAAGTCCAAATTTCCCAACTGTGCTCCTGATATGATCATCAGCAAGTGTACTACCGACTTTGACATTCCAATCACCAAGGATCAATTTAATTTCCCGACCAGGAATTGAATTCAACGTTTCCTCCAGTTTCCCATAAAAGCCTTCAATTACGTCATCTTGAGCTACGGCCGTCGGTGCGTATATTTGTACAATATTGAGCACACACGGTTTGGTGTTCAGCTTTATTGTCAAGATTCTATCAGACACCGGGTTATAACCGAGGACATACTTATTCATGTGCGGCGGCAATATGATTCCGACTCCATTCCTACTCGAATCTTCACAGCCCGAGAAGTACATTGTGTTTCCTGCCGCAGTGGTGAAGTGGCCATTACCACGCATGTGAGTTTCACTGACGCCTAGTATGGAGATATTATGCGATTCCATTTCCTTCTCTACGATGGTCAGCTTACCCGCCATTAGCAGACCACGGACGTTCCAAGCACCAATACGATGATGGGTTCGTATTGAGGTCTTCTTGCTCTTAGATGTTGTGGCACCGAACCGGATAAACCTTTTTTTTTTCTCGCAGGGGTAAATACATTTACGTATCTCACCCCCGAGCTGCGAAGGCCCGTTGGGGATGGGGTGGTATGTGGGACTCGCTCCTCCGGTGCTCCCTCTGTTACTCAGAGGGAGGGGAGGAGAATACCCACTAACTTCCCCTGCGGCGTTACCCTCTCTGCCGTTATTGAGGAGCATTGTGAGGTCACGAGTATTCTATCACGATGCTCCCCCGGCGGGTCCCCAATCCGTGACTTTACTGGGGAAGAAGGCGGTTAATGTATTGTAACCGCCTTCTTCCCCTTCGCCTGCGCCGTAGCGGGTGTGCGTTAATGTTGTCTTTACGCACTCGCTCCGCTTCCTCCTTTAGCTTCATTACTGTTTCGCAAAAGGAGGCAACCGCATCCCATTGTCTCTCGCTGCGCAACATAGCGGATACCACGTTGTGCAGCGACAGATCTTCTCCTATTTCAGCATTGTTGATAACCGGGTAAACCTGGAGTTACCATGGTTACCAGTATAATTTGACACTGGGATAACGGTTTAACCGGTTAACCCCTGGTTAGTGGGATGGTGCAAGTGGCGCTTCCTCTCTTTGCGGCCCTGGCCCCGTAGACAACATGCCATTCGCTAACGCTCTGTAGCGAACAAAACGCAACTGTTACTGTCACACTAATATGGAAGAGTGATAGAGAGACACAAAACGATTCGATGGCGAAGCGCAAGCTAGCAAGGCTAGGCCGCCTGACCACCGGCAGCTTAGGCCCGTCACCCCTGCTGACGACTTCGTAGGTTTGGTTTCGATGTATTTGTATTCTACCTTTATATTAATTAAATTGACCTACCTAACTTAAGGAGAAAAGTAAATAAAGAAGATAATGATTACTTTAGGCCCGCCATCCTCCATGTGCTCATTTTCCGAGTCCTCGCCCCTTCAACTTAAAAAATACGTGTGATTTCAATTTGTTGCTGCTTTCAAACATCGGATGTCATTATTGACAATTCTCAAATGTCTATGTAACGTAAAGGATGCGTATGTACCTATTATACTCGCTGATTATATTTATTTTACTTTACTCTTTGGGTATGTCGTTTCCCCTCTGCCACAAACACCGGAACAATAAGAGATACTACCTACTGCAATGTTCTGCGACCAGAGTGCAGCACTAGCCTTTTTAGTAAACCATAGAGTAAATTATACATACTTTACCTTTAACAGGTTTTTGACAAGTTTTCAGAATAAAATATGACATTAATGCATCAAGGCGGTTTGTTTACAGGGGACCTACCGGGAAACGCGAATCCGAAATTTCTCTATCTGCCTCTTTATCGCTCGAATATGCAAGTGTTAGATAACGAAATTTAGATTTTCTTGTTTCGCGATAGACCCTCAGATTGTGGTAGTGGCGCCCCCTACGCAGAGTTTCGCGTAATATTCCCTATTTAAAACTATAATACTTCATTCATCGCTTATTGACAGTCTTGCGATCGTATTCCGCGCGTGACGAGCTCCGTTAAAATCTCAGAATAATAACTAAAGCATAGAAGCCGGGCAAAAATGCTTCGCAAATATGTATACCCGTCCTTTACTTCCTTACGAATTAGATAATGTGCCGAAAAGAGAAGCATATATGCTTGTTATTTCTCATTTACGTACGGTGTCATAAGTTTGACAATTTGCTAGGGATGTAACTGTGTCGACTTTTTATATCGATAAATTATGCATAAGTTTACGTGCCGTGTAAAGGAATAATCACGAAATTGGCAAATTGATAATAGTCTGGCTAATGAAAGTTGAACCTAAAACCGCGGCAATTTCAAGAAATCTGTAGCAGGCGGCTCGTTGAATATAAGGATTGCATAACTTTTACACTTTTTATAATTTTCATATTCTAAAAATCATAAAAAGTATAAAAATTATGCAATCCTTGGAATCAAAGAGCCGCCTGATATGAGGATTAATGCATGTACCTAATATAGCTTTTTTTCTCATTTGCAGTCTACCACTCAGAACCGTCTAACTATACCTCGCGTTTTTTTTATCATTAGAAAGCATAGACATAGTATAGTAGTTATAGACATGAAACCGAGCGACCAGGGGTAAGAGAAAGACATATTCATGAATTGACAGGTTAATGTATGGCGGCATAATCCTTTCTCTCTTTCACTCTTATAAATTTCGGTATTTCGCCATCGCCTCCTACCTATGCTGCCATAGCCCGACCATGAAAAAAAACCCGGTTGGTGATAAAGACAAAGCATGGCACTTTTTCTCTTTCCTCTTATAGGAATCGCAATAAGACTATCTTTCTTTATCAAAGAGTGTCAAGCCCTTGTTAGAAAGAAGGCGAGCGATCTTAACGTGTCGTTTTATCGAAAAACGTGGAAATGGTTTACCGTTTTTTCTAATGCTAAAAGACTAATAACTATAGTTTCTAGTCATGTACCAAATAGGAAATGTAAAAAAAACGTTCGTGTAATATATATTTTTTATTTAATAATAGGGAATATTACGCGAAACTCGGCGTAGGTGGCGCCACTACCACAATCTAAGGGTCTATCGCGAAACAAGAAAATCGAACTTTCGTTATCTAACATCTCTGTCACTCTTGCGTATTCGAGCGATAAAGAGCCAGCTAGATAACGAAATTTCGGATTCGAGTTTTCCGGTAGGTCCCCTGAAAACTTGTCAAAAACCTACTGTACAGTATGAATAAGTTACTCTACGGTGCACTAAAAAAGCTAGTGCTGCACTCTGGTGGCAGAACATTGCAGTAATATCCCCTATTCCTCGTCCTTTGGAAATCTGAAATAAAAACTTGAATTTTGTGAAATAGGTAAACCAACAATATTAATAAAAGGAACATTCATCAATGATCATTAATGTATTTTTTATTAGGGTTCCGTACCCAAAGGGTAAAAACGGGACCCTATTACTAAGACTTCGCTGTCCGTCTGTCTGTCACCAGGCTGTATCTCATGAACCGTGATAGCTAGCGGTTTTTAGTATTATACTATAGTCTGGCAAACACAATCTGTCAGTAAGTAAGAACAAAGAAAACTATAGGTACAGTCGAAGGCAAAAATATCGATCCTGACAAATGGCTCAAAAATATGTGAACACGACTTTATTGTCTGACCGTACACATATTTTTGGGAATGTATATATATATATATATTTATGCCCTTGACTGAACTCATCAATTAAAATGAGACAGTCCTGGGCCAAACTATAATTATTATTATTAATCATTTATTGCAGACAACATTGGTCCATATACATAATAAGCATATAAGAAAGCTGTAAATAGGTCGATAGGTTATTGATCTGAGGTCGATAAATACACAGTCATCACTATGCCAAAACTATCCTTTCATAGTTAGCAGAAAATTTCGAAAATATATGCAAAAATCTATACAGACTTGAATGCAAGTAATAATTACATAAACAACATATCGATTTAAATGTTTAGTCAGGTCCTATAAATTAATTTCTTCAAAATTTAACAAAACTCACCGATTAAAGGTTACCAGTTCGTGCGTATTTTCTTTTCTTCCTGTATGCGATTTACAGCCCTCGATCACACAAGACATTATTACAGAGAACTTCAAACCATTACAAATAAAAACTCAGCACCTTTTCCAACAATCTTTCAGAAATAGCAACAGTATAAGTAATATAAAGCAAGATGACCGCTGAAATTCTGCGAAATATTTCAACTATAATAATACGACTATGTAAAGTTGTTTTGACACCTACCTGTCAAATAACGAACATATATTTTTATTTGGCTGGATTAAAAGACCACCAAAAACCACCATTTGACATTTTCCTCAGTTCATCTTATGACAATACTGAAAAAAACGAAAGAACTTGCGGATTGTTGTCTCACTCACTCATAGACAAAAAGTACTAGCGTGTTGTGAACACGATACTTTTTACCAAGCTCTTATTTTTGCCCGCTTCTATGCTTTAGTTATTATTCTGAGGTCAAAATACCTGCATGTTATGGACGGTATAGAAAGGACGACAATCTCTTATGGTAGAACTATTGCAAAAGTGACCAGCTTTCAGCTGTAAATAATAGTTCCTAATCTCTCTGGTGGCGCTAGTTAGGCTCTGGGACATTAGTATAACATGAACCATATAAGGCAACAAATAACCCGACCAAATTACGTAGGTTGTTTTTGGTAGTATTTCGGTGCATGATGGCGCCGCCTAATTACTGTTTTTTGATGGACACTTTTCATACATAGAGATTTGGCTCCTTTATATAGTCTCCATGCTGCATGTGCTATACTAGCAAAAAGCAGAGCTTTTTAAGGGCTTGCGGAGTTTTTCTACCTCATCATCATATATTTAAGAGTTAGACTTCGGTGGAGCGATTTCTACCCAGGTAGCAAAATGACGTCAAATGACGTCAGCGACGTCATAATGACGGCATTATTACTTCATTATGACGAAGCTGACGTCATTTTGCTACCTGGGTATGCATGTCGGTTCTCTGCCTTCTCCTCGACAGCCTGATACGACGCGACGACGACGTTGAGTTTTTCCTTATTTGATCTATGTACGTTCTTGTTGTTGTTTTTTCTACCTATATAGTTATAATTACTAAGGCAATTTTTAATAAGAGATAGGGTGAGTTGTCCAACGTTGAAACAATCGTACACAATGAAACTTTGCAATTTCTCGGACTAGCGGTTGTTAGCTAGTGCCGTCTGTCAAGCAAAGGCAGGCTCAGGGACCCCCAGCACCTCCCCAATACGCGAGCGGCCGAGCGCGCCTCGGAGAAGGAGCACGTTGCTACGAGCATTATTGTGAATTCTTGCGGCAAAAGTAAATTTTTTCATGTATGTTTCGCAATTTTTAACGAAGATATAGAATCGAGTTTGGCGTTATTTAATTTTGTGTTGTGTTCTATGTGTATTAAAGTTTATTTGGAGCTAAAGATTTTTAAATTTCGTTCACTCTTTGGTGCAGTTTTTTTTAGTTGTTTAAAAAAACACCCCCTAGTCTCACAATAAAACATTTGTATCCAGTATACAATGAAACAGGTCTCATGTTTAATGAAACATGATGTTCACTGAATACCATTTACCAGTACCTACACAATGAAACAATCTCATTATTTTTGTTTTAAATAATTAAAGCATATGTGAGACATTTGTGAAAGTAAAATACCATGAAAATTGATGATAAGTTGAATATCATATGGCAAAACATAAGATACTAACTTTAGAAATGGCTGAGATATGATAGTTTATATAGTATAGAGGGAGGCAACGGGGGACCCTCGCGCGGGCAGCTTTCTCGCGCAAAGGCTTGCTATCGCGATACAGCGCGGGAATGCTGCCCGCGTGATGGGCACTTTGCCAAGAGGTCAGGGTTTGTTATAGGGTTTTTTTTTTAGGTAGGTTTAGTTTTAATCGTTTTATTTTATAAGTAGTCTTAATTTTGTTTTATACAATTAATGTAAATTTATAAACTTGAAATATTTATTAAGACAGTAAAAATAATAATACAAACTAGGTATAAATAAACTTAAAATAAAGGCCCTATAAATAAAACACGTCCTCCAAGTCACTGCCGATGGGCAGTGTGCCCAGAAGGCTGGCTGCATTGAAATGTAAATGTAAATTTTATTTATCATCTTTTCAATAAAACATTTAAGTTTATATGTTGAATGTTTCATTGATGGCAAGGTATTGGTCACATGTCGAACATTGAAACAGTCGTACACAATGAAACATCACGATATTTATAAAACACTATGTTGCTAGAAAGTGTATGATATCAAGCATGGAGATGCTCAAAACCCTCCCGCGTCCACCTAGTTGGCAATCATGCTCCGTGGACATAGAAGGCATAGCTTTCTCGCAGCAAGCCGTACGTGCCGACCAGATTTCGATTCACAATGAAACTCTGGTGTGTGTACAATGAAACGACTCTTTCGCTTTTATATATTTCATCAATATTATAATCATTCGATAAGTCGGAAACCTTTTAAATAACCAATTTCAGCCTACAACTATTTTCTTAGTTCCTTTCTCATTAATTGATTAAAAGCATAAATGTGTTAATGTCACTTATTTTTATACCATTTCAATGTTTATTGACCAAGTTTCAAGGTAGACTATAATTATTACATTTGTTTCACTGTAAAAATTTGACTGTTTCATTGAAAACAAGCATAAATACACAATGAAACAAAACTCATTTTTTAGAAAAAGTATTATAATACAAAAACTGTTAAAGATAGGAAGAAACCAAGAATGCTATACGATAGCCAACTAAATTGTTTCTCTTCATACGAAATATCACAATCATAACCTTAAAAAACACCAGAGATAGGAAGGTTTGAACTTTTGGTGTTTCAATGTTCTACAACTAACCCTACATCTTTAAAAAAATATATGATATGATATGATATAAGGGCTTCTAATCTGTAAATAATTAATACGCCAAATCATTTTTAAAGTTTTTTTATTGTATTTTATCAATACATTAAATCCTTTATACGAATATCTTATTGTTTCCTACATTTCAATACAGTAAAATGAGTGTTTAATATTACGTAATCTATGTGGAGAGCTGTTGGGGAGAACCATTCCCACTAACTCGATTGCTCCCGGGAAGTTCTGCCACCCTGTGCCATACGATAGATGAAAAGGGCCCTCTGCCTCTATCGTGCTTTTGTCAGCCGTCCGTCCCGTTAAAGTCCAGTGCCAACTTTGTACTCTCAGCCCCAACACCGATGTTGCTTTTGAGCCATCATGGATGTTATTTTTTGTGAGGACCCATTTTATGAGGGCGAGGCGAGGTCATCGTCTACTCATACCTACTGGCAATAAAATTTTATTACATCAAACATCAAACATTTATTCAGCAAATAGGCCACAGGGGCACTTTTACATGTCAATTTTTACAAACAATAAAATTAATCCAAAATTACAAAAAACAATTACATAAATATAAATGTTAAATTCATCATCATCATCATCATCATGTCAGCCGATAGACGTCCACTGCTGGACATAGGCCTCCCTCAAGGCTCGCCACTCCGACCGATCCTGTGCCGCTCGCAACCACCGAATTCCCGCGACCTTCACCTGGTCATCGCTCCATCTCGTTGGAGGCCTACCGGCAGTTCGTCTTCCGGTACGCGGACGCCACTCCAGAACCTTCCGGCCCCACCGGCCATCAGTTCTGCGAGCAATGTGCCCCACCCACTGCCACTTAAGGTTTGCAATTCTGCGAGCTATGTCGGTGACCCTAGTTCTACTGCGGATATCATCATTTCTGACTCTATCACGCAGAGAAACCCCGAGCATAGCTCTCTCCATTGCCCTTTGCGTGACCTTGAGCCTTCTTATGAGGCCCATCGTTAGCGCCCACGTCTCAGATTCGTATGGCATCACTGGCAACACACACTGGTCAAAGCTGAAGCTGAGCTTCCCGAACGCTGCCCAACCGAGTCGGATTCGACGAGTGACCTCTTTCTCGAAGTTGGACCTACCTAACTGGACTGTTTGTCCTAGGTATACATAATCGTCAACAACTTCGAGCGCAGAGCCTCCGATTAATACGGGAGTTGGCACAACATGGACGTTAGACATGATCTTCGTCTTGTCCATGTTCATTTACAGACCAACTCGTTCAGATACTCTGCTGAGATCAGCGAGCATCGCACTGAGGTCCTCCATGGTCTCAGCCATGACTACGATATCATCGGCAAACCGAAGGTGAGTGATGTACTCGCCATTTACATTGATGCCTCGTCCTTTCCAGTCCAGAACCTTGAAGGCATCCTCCAATGCAGCGGTGAACAGCTTTGGGGAGATTACATCTCCTTGTCTGACTCCCCGCTGCAATGGAATAGACTTCGAGCTCTGGCCCTGTAGTCGGACGGACATGGTGGCGTTTTCGTACAGACACTTCAGCACTTCGATATACCGGTAGTCAATTTGGCACCTTTGGAGAGACTGCAGCACAGCCCAAGTCTCGATCGAATCGAAGGCTTTCTCGTAGTCCACAAATGCAAGGCAAAGGGGGAGGTTATACTCCTCAGTCTTCTGTATAACCTGCCGCAACGCATGTATGTGGTCTACGGTACTATAGCCTTTACGGAAACCTGCTTGTTCGGGAGGCTGGAAGTCGTCAAACCTGCGTGCGAGACGGTTCGTGATGACTCTCGAAAACAGCTTGTAGACATGGCTCAGAAGTGAGATGGGTCTATAATTCTTCAGCAAGGTGTTATCACTTTTTTTGAAGAAAAGCACCACCACACTTCTGTTCCACGCTTGCGGCGTTTTTCCTTCGCGCATGACGGAACTAAACAGCATCTGAAGGGCCTTAAGGACTGGTTTAGTGCACCCGCCTTCAGGAGTTCGGCCGTAATTCCGTCATAAATACTACTCCGTACTAAAATTGTTTAGAGATCTAAAAGTCTCTAGGTGTCAGAGATAAAATGTATATAATAATAAAAAAGATCATCAAATTACCCAGAGATGTAAAGGGTCTCCAAGACTTGAATTGTTATATAATTAATAAAATTATTAGGCTCTCAATAGTCCTTACGCCGCGCCGTTCCGGTTGCTGCCTCTGCGTGCGTCATATGACACGGGCAAGAGCAGCAACCGCTCATTGTAAGTGTCAAATACGCCTCTACGTGTTGGGTTCGGCTCCGCGCAAGCCTCGTCGCTAAGTGTCCAGAACCATTGTTCCGCGGTGGGTGAAAGCATTAATATAATTTAAAATTTTCATGTTTTCACCAAGTTTTCTATGCTTCTGTTAAAGGTACATAGACAGGTACGCGTATCTCATGATGACTGACGCTCCAATAGAATAGTTTTTCTATTTCACGCCAAAAAATTATGACGCCTTTAACTTCACTAAAATATCCAACTATTTTGTTTATTATTTTAACCAGGGTGTATAGTTTGTCAAAGGGCTGTTTCATTTCAAACATAGACAGAGAGAATCATACTATCTTTGTCTTTCACTAGTACTAGCACCCAAAAGAAAAGGATGAGTATAGTTTTTTTTATTCTTATTTACTGCCAATTTAGTTTGACCAAGATACATGCGTAGCCCACATGCCTATCGTTTACGATCCGTAGCGAACGAAACGCAGCTTCATTGTCGCACTAATTAGAGCAATCTAACTTGTCGTTTCAAAATGAGAGCGTAACTACGTTTGTATGGAGAACCGAGCTTGCTGCGGACTTAAGGTCGCAGCTGTAAGTGAGAGCTAAGAAAGAAATATACTGACCGTACCGGACCACGGTCGCTGTCCGGTACGGCTTTTACTTTGTCCTTGCCTTTTTTCGGGTGCCGTACCAAAAGGGTAAAAACAGGTCCCTATTACTAAGACTCCTCTGTCCGTCTGTCCGTCCGTCTGTCTGTCTGTCACCAGGCTGTATCTCATGAACCGTGATAGCTAATAGACAGTTGAAATTTTCACAGATGATGTATTTCTGTTCCCGCTATAACAACAAATACTAAAAAGTACGGCACCCTCGGTCGGCGAGAATGACTCGCACTTGTTCTGTTTTTTACTACTAACGCCAGCATCTGTTAGAAAAATAAAGAATTAACATTAGTACGAATAATAATAATAATAATAATTCATTATTTTTCTAACAGATGGCGTTAGTAGTCATACAAAGTTTTATTCCTTTATTCTATTTTTTTATGTTTATAAAATGATATCTTTATGTTTGATAACACATCTAGACATGAATTTAAATTACTATGTTAAATCTCAAAGCTAACAGTTTGATAGTTTTTCTGTAAAGTGTACCACAAGAATGCATAGATTGTTTAATAGTGATAGGTATCGCTTCGCTCGCCCTAATTATTTACTTTGAACGTTACCGGAACTGTAGTCCCGGAAAATAATATTATCGCAAGGCAGTCTCCACTTTATGATTTTGTTCTACCAAGTTTAGGTTTAGGTATACTGTACCTATTCCGATCACTGATTATTAGTCATATCTATCTATATATATATATATATATATATATATATAAATATATATATATATATATATATATATATATATATATATATATAAACGTAAAAGTCCTGACTGACTGACTGACTGACTCACTTAAATCAACGCCCAGCCCAAACCGTTGGACCTAGAGAGCTGAATTTTTCACAATAGATAGCTTTTATGACGTTAGTATCCACTAAGAAGGGGTTTCTCAAAATTCATCCCCTAAGGTGGTGAAAAAGGGGTTGAAAGTTTGTATGGAGATCATATTTTTTTTTGAGTGCGGGACTTGAAACTTTGTATAAAGGCATGTTATTAGAATGCAAGAAAAGTGATTTCAGCGTGTTTAAAAATTCATCCCCTAAAGTGGTTAAAAAGGGGTTGAAAGTTTGTCGTGGTCCTGATTTTATTTTAAGCTAGGTACTTGAAACTTCATAGAAAGATATACAATTAAAAGAAAAAAAAAAACTTGTTTCAGCATTATAAAAAATTCATCCCCCAAGGTGGTAAAAATGGGGTTGAAAGTTTGTATGTAGATCAAATATTTTTTTGAGTGCAGGACTTGAATCTTTGTATAAAGGCATATTATTTTAATTTAAGCATTTCTAAATATTCATCCCCTAAAATGGTTAAAAAGGGGTTGAAAGTGAATCTATTACAAATGCTTTGAAACTTCTTAGAAAGGCATTGTATAAGATTCCAAAAGAGTTATTTCAACGTTCTTAAAAATTCAACCCCTAAAGGGGTTAAAAAGGGGATGTAAGTTTATATGTGGTACAAATTTTCTTTTAAGCTAGGAACTTGAAACTTGGTAAAAAGGGCATTATAGACGAAAAATAATTATCCAAAAACATCGCCTAGCAACGGTCAAACACGGTCCGAAAGATTTCTCCGAGAAATTTTTATTTTTATAGCAATTTTTCTCTAATACCCTGCTTAGCTAAAGCTACATATTTAGCAGAAGAAAACTAGCATCAAAACCTCCGTGCTGAAACCAGTGAGTCCGCAGACCGAGCACTCATGATACGGCCTTGCGAAATTTAGCTGTTGTGACTGTCAAATGGTTGTTTCTGTTTGTACAAATATAAAACATACCATTGTTCGAGCTATTGAGGTGAAAATCATATTTTCCCCTCACTAGCTCGGAAAGTTGTCGTTTATCCTTCAATACAAGCGGGGAAAAACGCGTTTTATCCACTAGTGGGGAAAGTAATTTGACCTTGGATGGAGCGTGTTTAAGTAGCTTGACAGATAACAAAACGTAAAACGCTCATGATAATGGTTCGTTCGATATTAATTATCATTAAATAAATGGTTTGAGAATCTAATAAAAAATACCAAATTTAGCTTTATTTAATGATGTTAAGTCATAAACCTTAAAATTCCATAAGAAACGTTTGTTTTTTTATAATGATGTTAAATATAATTCTGAACGCACAAGTTGAGTCGATGCAATTTCAAAACGCATCGTTGACATTTCATACATCAGAAATGTCAACATTGTCAACAAATTTTTTACTTAAAACCTTTTCTCACCGACTCGCGTAAAAATACACAACTTCCAGAGTTTTCTGTTATAATATCGTAAAGAAATGAGTGATTCCAGTGATGAAGATGATCTAACGCCTGTGGATGTTGCACTTTCCTCGCTATAGTGAGGTGAAAAGTTTTGTGTTACACACGGGCGCAAATGTATTTTACTTCTCGTGTGTTGAAACACTCGCCGGTAAAATACAACTTTGCACCCTTGTATAACAAATAACTATTTCGCTATCAAAGGAAAAGATAATTTAAACGATTCGATATGGACATACCTACAAAGTACGTAAACCGATCATCATGAACGTGCAAACAAAGAGCATATTATCTTTACGTTCTACGTGCAAATAACACAGCGTCCGCCGGACTAAATGTACGGAATCTACGGAATCGAGAAAGAAGGTCTACATGCGCGCAGGGGCTGTGCCCCCCAACTGACAACGGCTGTTATTGTGACAAGTTTTGACTTTTGTGTGTTTATTTTCTCTGTACTTATATTTTTAAATAGTATTTAAATAGTGAAAGCTCACGTAAGTTATTATTTTGTAGTACATATTTAATGGATTGCTGTGTTTGTAATAGGAGTTTCCAAACTACAAAGGGTCTACATATACATCAGTCCCGCATCCATCATGTTCGCGTGTGCCCGGCCCCTTCCGTTCCCAGTCCCCTGAACACCCACTGTCCGTCAACATCATTCTCTCACCCGGATATCCCACTACAGACTCATCTCGGCCAGCTTAAACATTCGACGCCCTTAATAAAGCGCATACCGCGCGGCGCCAGGGCTGCAGTGGCTGAAGCTCTAACTTCCACAATAAACAATTGTCTAATAGAAAACAATATATCTTCCTGGCGTGACTTTTTAACTTTTTCTTTTTACACTTTCCATGTTTCCCACAGTGACGATAGAACTAGCCTCACTCAAAAAATTAAAAATAATATACGGATACCTAACTTGCCTTCAGTCACTAAGCCCCCCCGAAGTCGGGGCATAATATATAATTTATGTAAAAAGGTCGAGGAAAAAGTGCACGACGGGGACCTTAAAGGGGCTGCGCGGCTCCTGTTTTCTAATGACTCTCTCGCACCCGATACTCCAGAAACGGCAGCTGCGTTACAGTCCAAGCACCCCCCAGGCCCTTCCAGTCCTATCTTTGTTGACCCTCCGTCGGATCCTCTAGCTTGCCTTCACGCCACAGGAGAGGACATAGTATCAGCCCTCGCATCCTTCCCAAAAGAGTCGGCGTCCGGCCTGGATGGCATCTCCGCCCAGCACCTTATAGATCTCACGAGTCACGGTACTGGATTAGCCGGTGAGCAGCTGCTTAAAAGTATTACAAAACTAATCAATCTTATGCTTCAAGGAGATGTCTGCCAGGACGTGACGCCCATAATATATTGAGCTAACCTAATTGCTCTAACGAAGAAGGATGCTGGCGTGCGCCCCATTGCTGTCGGCTCCACTCTCCGGCGGGTAGCAGCCAAGTGTGCGTGCAACATACCCGTGCTAAGCTGCAAAAACTCTTTGAGCCCGTGCAGGTCGGTTTTGGAACTCGCGGAGGCTGCGAGGCCGCAGTCCATGCCGTACGCACCTTTGTCCGAACCGACTCATGTCAAGTTCTTTTGAAAATAGATGTAAAAAACGCTTTTAACTCCGTTAACCGAGATACCTTGCTTAATGAAATCAAAATTCATGTGCCTGAAATTTACAATTTCCTACTCCAGTGTTATCATTCTCCGTCAAAACTGGTATACAAGGATAACGAAATTCTCTCTGCCGTTGGTTGCCAGCAGGGCGATCCTCTGGGCCCCGCCATTTTTAGTCTTGCTATTAACTCTATTATTCACTGTCTTACGTCCAAGCTTAACGTGTGGTACCTGGACGACGGCACTATAGGCGGAGACTCACAATCGGTTCTGGCAGATCTATCCCTAGTAATACAGAAATTTAGCGACATTGGCCTAAAACTCAACTTTGATAAATGTGAATTATACATTTCCGAAAATTTAGAACCCTCTTTAGCATCCCAGACACTTCAGTTTTTCGAATTTAGCCCCCAATATTAAAATCCTATCAAAGGACAATCTTCACCTTCTCGGCTCCCCTATTTTCGAAGAAGCCGTTCCGTCCATTTTGGCTAAATCTATTTCTAAATTTCGTGTTAATTCAGATCGCTTAATTAAAATTAGTAGCCATTCGGCCTTATTTATTTTAAAATTTTGTTTGATCCCAACTAGCAAATTATGTCGAATAAGCTTCACTCTTTCGACTATTAAGTCGAAAAACAGTCGTATGAAAGATCTCTCGTTATCAAAAAGCCGTATAAAAGCAACTCTCTCGACTGTTTAGCATTGAACGCTTTTTTGTCGCATAAACTTGTCGAGTAAACGTGCTCTCGACCAACTCATATCGCTTTTACTCGATAATTGTATAAAGGTATCTCTCGATCGCCTTCTTACGACTGATATGTCGTAAGAAGGTTGTATAAAAGTAACCAAAATGCTAATTTGTCGTCAAAACAGCTTTTATAGCGCCATCTTTCGACATTCAGTTCTGACAGCAGAATTGTTGAATAAAGGCGGTTCATTCAACCAAATAGTCGTATAATGGCTGTCTGCAAGACTTACTTTCGACTTGAATATTGAGGTTGAGAAAAGGCTGTTTTGACGGCTATCATTCAGCTGAATTGTTGAGTAAAAGCGGTTCATTTAACCAAATAGTCGATAATGGCTGTCTGCAAGACTTTCTTTCGACTTGAATATTGAGGTTGAGAAAAGGCTGTTTTGACGGCTATCATTCAGCTGAATAGTCGAATGAAAGCTATTTGAAATCTTTTACAACATTTAATCGCCATTTTGTTGATGATAACAATAAAAACCGCGTTGGCTTTAGTTCAATTTAAAAAGGATTACAACAAGTGGAAAAAAATTAAAAGAAGTGGTGGTTTCCGACCTAAAGTTTATAAATTGTACACTCGTATGATAGATCATACAACAGCGACATTGGGTGCAGCCGCGGGTGAAGTGCCATCAAAAAAATTGAACGAGGGTTCAGTAGAAAATATTCTCGATATTCCTGAACATGATTTCTGAAGCGTCTACTAGTTCTTGTACCGGAAATATCCCCATTAATCAAGACTCTTGATCCTAATATTGAAAATAGTGATAATGGCAGTGAGAAATCGGTTCGGACCGAGTACGTCACTTTCGGAGTACGTTACTTTCTGAGTACGTCACTTTCTGAGTATGTCACTTTCTGAGTACGTCACTTTCGAAGTACGTCACTTTCTGAGTATGTTACTTTCTGACAAAGTGACTGACTTCTGAGAAAGTGACATCCTCATAAAGTGACGTACTCCGAAAGTGACCTACTCAGAAAGTGACAAACTCTAATAGTGACCTACGCAGTAAATGACGAACTCCAAAAGTGACCTACTCAGAAAGTGACCTACTCAGAAAGTGACCTACTCAGAAAGTGACCTACTCAGAAAGTGATATACCCAGAAAGTGACGTACTCAGAAAGTGACGTACTCCGAAAGTTATTTATTCCGAAAGTGACCTACTCAGAAAGTGATATACTCCGAAAGTGACGTTTTCGGAAAGTGACATACTCAGAAAGTGACGAACTCCAAAAGAGACCTACTCCGAAAGTGACGTTATCAGAAAGTGACGAACTCAAAAAGTGACCTACTCCGAAAGTGACGTTTTCAGAAAGTGACATACTCAGAAAGTGACGAGCTCCAATAGTGACCTACTCAGAAAGTGACGTTTTCAGAAAGTGACATACTCAGAAAGTGACGAACTCCAAAAGTGACCTACTCGGAAAGTGACATACTCAGAAAGTGACGTACTCAGAGTGACATACTCAGAAAGTGACTCCGCCCGAACCGAGAAATCTGAGTTTGAAATCAGACGGTCCCCGCCCAGTACGGGCTGGATAATAATGGTTTTACTTTTAACATTCACCCTAAAGACCCCTAAACTAACACAAAATGTCGCTACTTACGTTGAAAAAAGGTATTCTCAAATCTATCTTTCGACTAAAAAGCTGAAAGAAGGCTTTTAGGATGACAAGTGAGATGACAAAATGGCGAATTCATATTAACTTTTAAATTAATATTATTTCTGACTAATATTCCATTGAATAATCTTGCGGCCCATGAAAATTTTAACTAACATTTAAGAAATGTAGACGAAAAATTTAATTACGCACGTGAAAGTAAGACCTACGACTTAGTGTCGTCAAAGTTACCTAATATCATTATGGCTGGCGTAAAATTTAACAAAGGTATGTTGTGTTATTTTCTTTTATTTTATGTCACTCCAATTAAATTTGACAACCCGGCTGTCACGCGGTAGCTATTTTACGATAAATAAGTCGAATGAAAGAGGTTCTGATGACTATCTTACGATAAATAGGTCGAGTGATTGCAACCGCGCTGCTATCTTACGATAAATAAGTCGAATGAAAGCGATTCTGATGACTATCTTTCAACTATTTGGCTATTCAATGACACTTACGATATTCTTTCAACTAAAAAGCTGAAAGAAGTGCGCCCAAATCGCGTCGAGAGAACGTCGTCGGATCCTTCTTTCGACCATTTACACAGCTATCTCTCGACCAAATAGCTGAAAGAGAAACGTAATGGTGCCTTTCTTACGACATAATTTGCTAGTTGGGATGGTTCCCAAATTTACCTACTTGCTCCGCTGCTGCCCTATCTGGAAATTCGCAGATTTAGTCCAATCTATTGATAGTCTCCTAAAGTCGCAGCTTGAATCAAATCTGAATGTCCATTTCTGTGAACAGGCATGGACCCAAGCTTCTTTGCCTATTAGGTTTGGTGGTTTAGGAACCCGCAAAATTTCGAGTGTTGCTCTGCCGGCATTCTTGTCCTCAATCCATAGCACGTCTGATCTCGCAGGTAAAATCCTTAAAGTCCTACCGGCATCAAACTGCGAGATCGCGTGCATGGAGGAGGCCAGGAGTGCCTGGATAGCTGGGCTCAACCTACCTATACCACCTAGACCTACGGGGCAGAGAGCTTGGGACAACATAGCTTCCGACGCCGTCCTGAAGGCTCTAATACACACGTCCTCGGGTAAGGACCGCGCAAGGCTCCTTGCTGTCTCCCGACCTGAGTCTGGACACTGGCTTCATGCATACCCATCACCAAACACGGGTACATTAATCGATCTAGGGACCCTCCGAATAGCCATCGGTCTCCGAGTTGGGGCTGATGTTTGTGTGGACCACAGCTGCGTCTCTTGTGGGGCTAACGTTGATCGCCTAGGCCACCATGGACTTGCCTGCTCTTCGGGCGCCGGCCGCCTATCTCGTCATGCGGCACTCAACGACATCATAAGAAGGGCGCTCGTCAGCGCCGGCGTCCCCGCTGCTCTGGAGCCCCAGATCGCGCGGGACGATGGCAAGCGCCCCGACGGGATGTCGTTGATCCCCTGGAGGATGGGCCGTGCACTGGTGTGGGACGCTACCTGCGCCGATACGCTGGCAGCGTCCTACATTTCATCAACCAGCAGAAATGCCGCGGCGGCGGCCGACGCCCGAGAGCGCTTTAAAACAAATAAATATGGCTGTCTCGGCGCCAACTACGAATTCGTAGCTTTTGGTGTCGAGACACTCGGTCCATGGGGCAGGGGTGCACGCGGGCTCCACAAGGAGCTCGGAAAGCGGTTGAGGGAGGCAACGGGGGACCCTCGCGCGGGCAGCTTTCTCGCGCAAAGGCTTGCTATCGCGATACAGCGCGGGAATGCTGCCTGCGTGATGGGCACTTTGCCAAGAGGTCAGGGTTTGTTATAGGGATTTTTATTTTTTTTAGGTAGGTTTAGTTTTAATCGTTTTATTTTATAAGTAGTCTTAATTTAGTTTTATACAATTAATGTAAATTTTATACATCAACTGTAAGGAAGTGTGTGCTTCGTAATTTAAACTGCTGAGTGGCTAACAAAATTACTTACACCATTTTTGAAAAGTTTGTATTACTTAATAGTTTCGGGAGCAAATATTTTTTTTTAAATAGTGGACTTGTAAATCTTCTAAGAAGGTCGAGAGGGATTATATCGGGAACAATTTTTTTCAGTTAGGGTCTTGAAAACTTCGTAGTTTGTGAAAGACAAATTTCATGCGTTGTATAATTTTTAATAAATGATTAACCGTACCTACTGATATCTTTTGCTGCATAATGTTTTATATTATGCTCATGTATAATATATAACCACCAACATACAAATCCACGCGTACGAAGTTGGAGAGGAGCATGAGTGCATCAAGTGCATGACAGACGCAAGGTGGCATCACCCTGCGATGTCTGACCGACGTCACCGCCGAACCGGTTTCCATGTGTATAATTATGTATAGTATAGACGTACGAATATGTACGTGACGTATAGGGCGTCTGCACTTTGGATTACCATAATTATGTAAGTAGCTATCAAACAATGAACAATACAGTACATCTGGTTTTCTTATAAGTACGTAGAGTTATTTAAGTTTGACATTGTCTCGCACGCGCACCTACTCGTTATGGTATGGGACACGGGACTTTTGCTTCAGGTCATAGGCCTAATAGGCCTATACATACAGACCTTTATATGTCCAATATAAAACTAATACACACCTAGTTTAATCCTTTATTCGGTTTATGATGAGTGCATTGCGCCTTATCGAGGATCATACATTTTATCAAATCGGATAGCAAAACTATAAAATGCATCATTTTACGATAATAACAGCAATGTGTACGAATACTATATATCCATTAAAAACCTATTATACATATGTACAACACTCATGTTGATTTAGTCTTCTCCGTCTGTTTGTAGTTTTGTACGCTATTTCATGTTACATCGATTATTTTGTACTATAGGTAAATACCTATAGCTGTGGAGACGGCGATGCTAAATGTGTAGTTACTCGTTAACTAGTGAAGGCAACTAACGGAAGTTAGCGTCTTTAACATTTTATACAAGTTATATGGCTCGAAATGGAACTTTAATTTACGATTACTCCTGAGATATTCATTTAAATTGTATGGTGTAAGGGACATTTGTAATCTGTATAACTAACAAATTTAATTCGATAATTATTAATACTGTATCCGTGTAAATAGATTTGCAAATACTACATTATGAAATATTTTTGTAGAAGACAAGAATGGGAGTAAGTTATCCTTAAAAGATAGACATACACCATCGCGGACTTTTTTGTTGACCAATGAAAGGGAGACAGTTCCACAGATTAATAATAAATAGACAGATGACATTATTCCCATACAAAAGCGAAAATACCTACGCTATAATAGCCTACAAAATCTTAATAATAATACCTGCTTCTCAGGACGAAAAGAAATGTACCATAAGTACGCGCACAAAGAGTCGAGATTGCGTTGCCCGCCGTGCCAGTCATGTGCCAACGCTTCATCGTAAGAATGCGCTAGGGTTGTACCTATCATGATTATTGTAATAAAACGAATGTCAACCATATTTTTATTAGTCAATCAAATATTTCAAAACAACACTTATAATACCTGACTCAATAAACTCCTTAATTTACAATTTACCTACTAATGTTCAAAGAAATAAATGGTGACAAAATTCATAAAGATAGATTTAAAATTAGTATTTCCACCTTTCTTCGTCTTTCAGCAATGAAAAAAAAACGACAAATTTTCCTTTGTTTTTTTGACTACTGCACAATAGTCACGTGTTTCGGCATGTCGAAGCGTAAGCGCGGGAAACGTGTGGTGTAGTGCGGTGCGAGCGCTCAGGCGGGCGTTCGGCGGCCCTCTGTCGGTTGTATCGTCGCGCCTTGCGCGTGGCCTTGAGCGAGTAACGGAGGCCTGACAGTTCCACCATACATTGTGTTGTTATACTCACTCATTATCTCAAACGGATTGGGCAGCGTTTTCGATTAAAGCTCTGATTTTGCTAGCGTGTTTTTTTTTTTGACTTCATTAGCAAATATCGTCATGTTTGAACCAATTTACTCAAAACCTTAACATACTTATTATACGCTTTACCTTTCTCAAGAATCACTATTCATAGGTAAAAACCGCATAAAAATCCGTTTAGTAGTTTTCACTGAAATTATTACGATTTACTTACTTCTCGCTTAATATTTGTGATAAAATACGGGCCTAATTCAACCGCTGTGTGGCGCTGTCGTCGTGCATTTCTTTTTTAGCGAGCAGGAAAGCGTCGACCGATTTAAAAAAAACACCATGTGGAGTTACTCGAGCGCGTCAGATATTAGTAGATTTGGTAGTGTCAGTCGCGCAACATGTCTCTGATAACAAGGGTATGTTAATCTGCCGGTTTACATGGTCAGGGTGGTCATACGGATTTCCGTATATAATAAAAAATTGTAAAAACACGTGGCGATTTTTTTTACTATTCTGACGGACTGTCCTGGACTTCCGGCTCGGTTTCAAGAACGCATACTTGGTGGATGTACTCAACAGGATGCAAGGTATCCCCCCTATCTTAATCTGACGCGCTCGAGTAACTCCAAAAATCCTCTCTTGGGTTCCCCAACCACTATGTATTGTAGGCACCTAGCCGGCAGTAATCATCTGTTTAATGAGACTCTATGTTACATCCTGATAAAGCAATAATGTACGTCATTAGCGCCCTACAGGGCGATATGTTGAGTCCTCATGACAAAATAAGTATTGGCACAATGACACTCGACGAGTGCGTAGTGAAAGTGAAGCCGATAGTAAATTGAATGAGTCCTGTATCAGATTAACCATACATTCTATTATGTACTGCATGCATCGGAGATACGGGTTATTTTCGAAAATTGCCAGGTTTTAATTTGGGCATGCGCAATGGCGGGGCCGGGGCTTCCAAACGGAATGTTGAAGGTCACCTTGAGTTTGGAGACGAGAGCCGGCCGTCACGGACGGGGACGGGGCTCCCAGACCGACGCCAACGCTAACACAACACGCTACGTGACTTTTTCCACGAGCCACAACAACAAATCTGTCGACAGGTAAGTTTACCTTAACACATATTTTGATTAACTTTCCTACTTTGTGTTGCAACATCGACAACTTTCAAACTTCTAAAAGTACAGATCTACTATCGGACACAAAGTTACTTGTTCTAAATAATATAGGTATTCCATAGACTGATTTAGGTTCTGATTTAATATTTTTTGCTCTCGTAAGTTTAAAACATTGGAAACAGTTTTAGTACAGGCAAAAATTACATTCAGGCTATTTTGACCGAAAACATAAGTCTCAATCAAAAATTAGAATTTCATTTAATCAAGTAGGATTTTACAATGCTCTTTTGAATCGTCAAAAGTACATTACAACTAAATTAAAAAATAAATAACAGCTTACAAAATACAAAATTCATCTATTAAAATTTACTACCAATACAAAAAATACATTTCCTAATTCATTCATTTATTTACAGAAGGCCTAGCGGTCAGGGCGACTAACCCCAGCTTCGTACCAATGAGTTTTTCGAAACTTATGTACGAAATATCTGTGATATTTACCAGTCGCTTTTCGGTAAAGAAAACCATCATGAGGAAACCGGACTAATCCCAATAAGGCCTTTGGGTTGGAAGGTCAGATGGCAGTCGCTTTCGTAAAAACTAGTGCCCACGTCAATTCTTGGGATTGGCTAATTTTTTTATTCAAATTTCAGGATCAATTATACAAACAAATACCACACGCCATTACATAAAGAATATTGACCAAGTTCGATCCCCGGTTATGTATGAGAGTTTAAAAAAGTTTGAATGTCATTATTATTAAATCTAAAATCGACGCCATGGTTCCTAAGAACAGATTTCGCTATCTCTCATAGTTTCTGACTTCTCCATACTGACCCATTTGGATTGATCATTCTGTATACTCTTCGACTGTGTTATATGCCTTATGCAGTAGACCACTGCCCTTCACTTAGGCCTTTCAGAAACAAACTTTACACGTTTGTTTTTAAGCGGTATAAGGGCCAAATAGCTGAAAAGTGTAAGTCTGTCTAAGCAAGCTAACTCTGCACCGACTCTGGCAGAACAAAGTGTGGGAGTGCCATTAAAAACGTAAATACCTAATAGACATTTAGTTATGATATTCCACACTTTGTTATTGCAAAGTCCGTGCAAAGTTTATTCCGACTCTTCTAAGAAACCTCGTGGTTATATACAGGATGGGAAAAAAAAAATGTGCATTTCCATTGCCAGGGAGGTTTTGGGATTATACAGAGCAACTTTTACTATGGGAAAAACCACGAAATCGCGGAAAAAAAATTTTACCCTCCCAGAGAAAATGGACTAGCCAAAAATGTAAGAAACAGCCAAATTTTTTTTCGCTATTTCGTGGTTGGTCTCATAGTAAAAGTTGCTCAAAATCCATCAAAATCTCCCTGGCAACGGGAATGCACATATTTTTGGCCACCCTGTATACACTATGTTTTATCTATCCTTAGTTAGCCTTAGCTGCCTTAGTTTTATAAAGTAGTTTAAAGTACGATCATTTACCTCTCAGAAGAAGCTATACAGTTAACCTACAAATACTATCTTTTGATTGACAGTCTCTCGACAGCTATGGGAGTTTTGGAATAAATCAAATGATAGTAGTAAGTAAAGGTATTTGTAGGGGATTATTCGATGTTTATGCCATTATTTTTTCTTCCTATTCGCGATTCTGCACAAAATGAATTCCACGCAGCTGAATTTTATCACATGCGTTATTCTTCACACTCATTAATTTTTCACAATATTGTTTCTTCCTATTCGAGATTTTACACAATATGAATTCCACGCAGCTGAATTTTATCACATGCGTTATTGTTCACAGTCATTATTTCTTCCCAATCTTGTTTCTTCCTATTCGCGATTCTACACAATATGAATTCCACGCAGCTGAATTTTATCACATGCGTTATTGTTCACACTCATTAAGTTTTCACAATATTGTTTCCAGTGTTGGCCGTAATTGTTAATTTTAATTAACCATTGATCAATTCCATTAACCATTAGTTCCGCCATTAACCAATTGCATTACGCACCAATTGCATTAAAGTTATTTCGAATTAAATTTTTGAGACGTTAATGGCCATTAAAGTTTCAACAAATTAATTAGAATTACTCTCAATTGCATTAACGTTTAATAAAATTAAATTCTTGATATTTTAAAATGAGACAGCAAAATGACCCTGACTGAACCCTGGCAGTAGTAGCAGTACCTACTACCTAGTGAAATTCAGGTTTGGTGCAACATAGACATACGCTGTTTTGGTCATCCGACTCGTCTTGATGTGCACTTAGGAGCGCAGTACCCATAATAGAGCTGATGCTGAAGCCTGGCAGTACCTAGTGGAACTAAGGTTTGGTGCAACATAGGAACACGCTGTTTTGGTCATCCCACTCGTCTTGATGATCACTTGGGAGAGCAGTACACAGTCTTTCAATTTACCCCTGTATGGATTCCGATTCAGTTCGTAAATAAAAACATATTTTGACATACTTACCTGACATTGCATAAACATGAAAATATTTCTGATCATGGTCATTTAAAAAATACAAAAATTAATAAAACATAGATTCGGCAGCACGTTTGTTATTACTACCATCAGCTTAATAAAGAAGGAACAACCAGAACAGCGCGTGCCTAGATTGAATCATATCTGACTTCTAGTAAGTACGAGTACCTACACCTACTGCTACTGCCATAATTCAGTATTAGTTATTATGTACTTTGAATATTGCGCTCTCAAGTGCTCATTAGAACGAGTGGGATGACCAATACAGCGCGTGCCTATGTTGCACCAAACCATAGTTCCACTATGTACTGCCAGGGTTCAGCATCAGCTCTATCATAGGTACGGCTCTCCGAAGTGCTCATCAAGACGATTCAAATGACCAAAACCGCGTATGTCTATGGTGCACCAAACCTGAATTCCACTAGGTAGTAGGTACTGCTACTACTGCCAGGGTTCAGTCAGGGTCATTTTGCTGTCTCATTTTAAAATATCAAGAATTTAATTTTATTAAACGTTAATGCAATTGAGAGTAATTCTAATTAATTTGTTGAAACTTTAATGGCCATTGAAGTTAATGGCCATTAACTTCAATGGCCATTAACGTCTCGAAAATTTAATTCGAATTAGCTTTAATGCAATTGGTGCGTAATGCAATTGGTTAATGGCGGAACTAATGGTTAATGGAATTGATCAATGGTTAATTAAAATTAACAATTACGGCCAACACTGGAAACAATATTGTTAAAAATTAATGAGTGTGAACAATAACGCATGTGATAAAATTCAGCTGCGTTGAATTCATATTGTGTAGAATCGCGAATAGGAAGAAACAAGATTGTGAAGAAATAATGACTGTGAACAATAACGCATGTGATAAAATTCAGCTGCGTGGAATTCATGTTGTGTAGAATCGCGAATAGGGAGAAACAATATTGTGAAAAATTAATGAGTGTGAAGAATAACGCATGTGATAAAATTCAGCTGCATGGAATTCATTTTGTGCAGAATCGCGAATAGGAAGAAAAAATAATGGCATAAACATCGAATAATCCTTTGTAGGTTTATTGTAATAGCTTCTTGTGAGTGGTAAATTTACGTTCTCTACTTTAATTTCTCTTAATTTAATCAACTTTTATAACAAAAACAAAACCTCTTAGTGTTCGTGTTTACCCGACACCTCCAGTCGACTCGTGCAATCACGAACACCTAATGGGACAGTGAAGATCGTTCACAATAGGCTATTTGACAAATTTTTGAAAATGGTTTTAATTGATTGTTTATGTCTTAATAATTACACTACATTGATATTTCCGTGAAATTTACTGTATTAAATATAAAAAACCAATGTTAAAGTTTATTTATTTTGAACGCGCCTTAAACGCTGTTTTTGCAAAGGGGCTAATCACGTGACACGTGTGACGTCACACGCGAGTAGACTCAGTCAATGACCTTAGTAAATCTTATGGTTTATGTGCATTGAATTGATTATTTCACTGTAAAATGGTATATAAATGGTGTATAGTGCCGCAATGTTCAAGTACGACTATAAAAAATCCAGACAAATTGTTTGTTTCCGTTCCAACGAATCCCAAAAAAAAAAAAATGTGGTTAAAACTATCGCGAAGAGACCCAAAGAGCATTTTGAAGACCACTTCGATGTAAGTAATATTTAACTGTAAATAAATATGGTAGTTAAAGCAGCGGATTTTGTTGTATTTAACGAAACAAGATCTAGGTATTTAATGTATTACTACATAACCTCATAACGTAGCTCTTTCAGCATTAGTAGGTAGTTAGTAGCATACTTTTTCTTTCAAACTAAAGTGCAGTATGGAGATACTATTCTCGTCATCGTATTCTATATATATATATCGTCGTCGTATTCGTATCATCGAAATCGAAATGTTCGTAAATAAACAATTTCTACGTATACTCACACAGCTGTTTTTACATTTCTAAGTTCCGCAGCATAGTAATCCGGATTATCTTTAAAGAAAAGCGCAACCATTAATGCGTCTAAGTCTGGTAGGTTGCCGCTATCAGCTTTCACATATTTCGGCTCCATTTTGAGATTCTTATGAATATTGTGCTACTAGATATACGGATAAATCGGAATATATCAGAAAACTGTGGAACAATAACTAAAATTAACTAAATACAAATAAAACAGTTAAAACACTCAAGATAATCAAGAATGTTTACCCGCGTGTGACGTCATCCGAGCGTTGACCAATCACAGAGCGTTCACGTCCCTGATGAAATTTCAAAAAATATTTAATTTTCTTTCGTTTATTTTCCAAAAACTAAACATAATTTACATTCAAATATAGTGAAATATACTTTATTAGTTTATTATCTTTCAGGATGACAGCAATTCGTTATATATTTTTAATGTTGTCAAATACCCTATTGACCCAGACTAGCCTAAAAATGAGATCAAGTACGACAGTTAGTCAAGATCAAACTTACATTTCAAAAACGTACCTACATACTGCCTGGCAAAAGTCACAACGTTATCCAAGTGAAGACGATTGCCCGTCTGTAAACTTTTTATTACACGGGTCCATTTTAAAGAAACGTAAAATAGAAAATTACTTTTTTTTAAGGGCGCCCTTTCGCCCCTCTTTAATTAATACAGTTAGAAAAAAGGCGGGTTCGCGGGCGAGATACTGTCGCGCCCCTCCTGTGCTAGGCCTACTGGTGGGCGCAATAACAGCAGAAATATTATTAATAGTGTGCAATTATTGTGACGGTGCGTGTAACGGAACGTTACACTACCAACTTTTGTATTATTCCTGGCACAATACAATTCCTAAATTCGCCATTCAAATTCAAATCCTTCTTCGAATCCATTTCGTTGGTAATAATTTTCAGTCCATTACAAAACTTTGCTGAGTAAAGATCTATTTCCTGCAGTTTAATATTTTATATTGTGATCTAGTATTATATAGTGAATTCATACTGCAAGTGCTTTGTGTTATGTGCACCTGTTATTGTAACAGCGCATCTGGCAAGGCACATGAAATTGTAAGTTTTATAATAGTTAACTAATTTAGGAAAGTGTTTTATCTCTATTTGTTAGCGCATCAGACAGTAACTCTCGCCTGTATTGTTGCAGGTGCTTTCTTATTTTAATAATAAATACTCTGATCGCCCTGGAATCTGCCTTTAATTTACCCATCCTGTTGAGGGAGGCTCCTACCGACCTACCTACCTCACACGATCGCGACACAACATTTCGCTACTAGGTTTTGCAAGTGACTAAATGTAGTTTAGGTCATTTAGATGTTGGTTTTCCGTTGATGTCGTACGATGCTTATTACAGGGTCATATGTATGGGAAGATAACAGCGTTTTAATAGAGCGGGACGCTTTAGCTTTACGAAGCGCATTGCGTTCAGCGGAGAACATGATAAAATTGCCGGTTTTGGAAACATTGTCAAAAAGTTAATAATATATAAATGTTATTTTGTTCTGACAAGGACATTAGAGAATACACCACTTTTAGGCCCCAAGAATCCCAAGATCGACGCGTACCTATCGTTTTAAGAGTATGAAAATGATATTAAAGATCAACCAGTAGACTGCTGAAAAGCAAAATGCAATATTTCGTGGTGTTAACCCGTGGAGCGCCCTACGGACACACGTGTCTGTAACTAGCATAGGATTCCATACTACTGTGAAACTGGGCCGCACCAGGGGTTAAGTCTAGAGCCATAAAAGTGCCTCTGGGCGATAGGTAGAAATGCGGACCAAATATGTCTGTTAAAAAATAAGAAATTAATAGCAGCGGTTAAAACAATGCTCTAAAAGTGTCTGCCATGCTCCAATAGTTTTACAAATAGAGACTGTAGAGACATATTACACTTTACAGTCAAAATTATCTGCCACGTTCTAATTATCTAACATGACTTGTAAGGTCCTCTCCTGCTATTGATGCTGAGTGTACCTAAAAATACGTTGAAATGCTATCCAGAATTAAACAGTGTAAACAGTTTAATTTATAGAGACTCATCAAGACCTTTCTAAATCAGTCACTTCTAATATTTGCTTGGCCGTTTCGTTACTACAAGAAAGTATAATAAAAAATAATGAACAGTGAATCAATTTTTCATCTTACGTCCATGTGACGGTAGCGTAACGGCCAAGCCACATATGTTGACTAAGGTGTAGAGTTTGTGAAGTTAGGGCTTGTAGAGTTAGAAGCTTGGCTCTACACAGACAGCCAGACAGTGCGAGCCTTATGGTTTCATCTTGGCAACATTTTACATGAAAATGTTTTTGGTGGGATGTTTTATTCTTATTTAGTTTATACTTAATTTTAATAATAGTTTATAAGTTTTGTTATTGTATTTATATCTTATTCCTTTTATTAAATAAATACCTGCTTTAATATAAATATGCCTGAACAAATTACGCTATCTAATTCTGGGTGGTATATCTTTAGCTCGGGTGTACCTAGGCTCACTTTGTTCAAAGGATGCGGCGTCCTCGGGTGTTGCAACGTTTCAGGAAAATATAAAATTTATTACACCATGTATGAGTGGTCGCACGTCATCCCCTCAGCGTCGTCACCGTTAACCTCGCAGACACAGGCAGGGCACGCCTCCGGTTCACCGAGGTATCCGTTCATTCTCAGACATTCGGTCGGTTCGTGTACACGTCGCTGGGGCACTCGTAACGTAACCTGAATATACCGCGATCACGACGCTTTCGGAGTGAACGAATCGAAACATCGTCTCTGCTAGAGCTAATACAAATAAAAATATTTATTTCAATTCGAGGATAAAAAATGTCACACAACAATCATACCACCAACGGCGCAGGAAGATGTAAGTAGTTTTGTTTAATATTGTTGAGTTTACAATTTTGCATAATTTGTTTGTTATTTGTTTTTGTTTAATACTCTACTATTGACAGGCACAGCTAATTTTAATCTATATATATAAACGTAGAAGTCCTGGCTGACTGACTGACTGACTCACTTAAATCAACGCCCAGCCCAAACCGTTGGACCTAGAGAGCTGAATTTTTCACAATAGGTAGCTTTTATGACGTTAGTGTCCACTAAGAAGGGGTTTTTCAAAATTCATCCCCTAAGGTGGTGAAAAAGGGGTTGAAAGTTTGTATGGAGATCATAAATTTTTTTGAGCGCGGGACTTGAAACTTCGTATAAAGGCATATTATTAAAATACAAGAAAAGTGATTTCAGCGTTTTTAAAAATTCATAATTCATTCTATATGGGCTAAAAAAGGGTTGAAAGTTTGAATTAATTACAAATACTTTGAAACTTCCTAGAAAGGCATAATAGCCGATTACAAAAAAAAAGTAAAATTGACGTTTTTGGAAATTCAACCCCTACGGGGGTTAAATAGGGGAAGAAAGTTTGTCTTGGGGTTCAAATTTTTTTAATATAAATTTAATAATTATAACAAAAAAACAAGAAAACTCATTTCAGGGTTTTTAAAAATTAATCCCCCAAGGTGGTGAAAAAGGGGTTGAAAGTTTGTATGGAGATCAAATATTTTTGTGAGTGTGGGACTTGAATCTTTGTATAAAGGCATATTATTAGAATACAAGAAAAGTAATTTAAGCGTTTTTAAATATTCATCCCCTAAAATGGTTAAAAAGGGGTTGAAAGTGAATCTATTACAAATGCTTTGAAACTTCTTAGAAAGGCATTGTATAAGATTCCAAAAGAGTTATTTCAACGTTCTTAAAAATTCAACCCCAAAGAGGTTAAAAAGGGGATGTAAGTTTATATGTGGTACAAATTTTCTTTTAAGCTAGGTACTCGAAACTTGGTAAAAAGGGCATTATATTAAAATAGACGAAAACTAATTACTTACACCGTTTTTGAAAAGTTTGTATTAATAGTTTCGGGAGCAAATATTTTTTTTTAAATAGTGGACTTGTAAATCTTCTAAGAAAGTCGAGAGGGATTATATCGGGAACATTTTTTTTCAGTTAGGGTCTTGAAACTTCGTAGTTTGTGAAAGACAAATTTTCTGCGTTGTATAATTTTTAACAAATGATATCTTTTGCTGCATAATGTTCTATATTATGCTCATGTATAATATATAACCACTAACATACAAATCGACGCGTACGAAGTCGCGGGCAACAGCTAGTAGTTTATATAAATACAAATATTTGATTTCTTATTTATTTGCGATGTACCATGATTTCCTACTTGAAATATTGCAAGTAATTGTGCCATTTTCAACCAAAAGGGTACTTATTGTCGCTTGTTAGTAAGGCGCTATTTCCATATAGCTTCAATTGGAAATCAACCTTATCAAGCGACAACAATGTGGTACCTTTTGGTTGAAAACGTCACAATTAAGTACAATACCAAATAGTCGTCTAATTTGTTTAACGCAAACCATAAAATAATTAATTTAAGAAATGGTAAAAATGTAGTTACTAAATACACACACACACTCGCGACTTTAACTTTTGCAAATCGTAAGGGCATATTATTAACCGGACAACTAAAATATTAAACAGGAACTTTCATTGGGCATATAATAATATAATTTGGCCGTGCATTAATATTTTAGAGCCTAAAAATGTATATTGGCTTCAAATACAAGCATCATATTATTAAAAAAACTGGCATCAAATACAAGCCACAAAAACTAATAATTGGGATCTTGAAATGATAGTTTGGCGACTAAATAATAAATTGGCATCTATTATTGCAAAGCGTATGATGTTGTCATATAGTTGTTTACGTTACGCCTAAGTAATCATATTGAGCACATCGTTTCAGGTAGTATTTCAATTGCGGAAGCTGCTAAATTTAATGAATATTGGTTTATTTTTGTTTCACACGATACTATAATTATAACGCCTTTGTATTAACAGCCAGGGTGGACTGCCATGAGGTCATAGTGGAGAAGACCAGCATACTTTATTTTGGCACTTGGTTCGGTTCATAAGTACTAATTCGAGTTTAAGTTAAATCTAAACACGTTTCTCCTAGGCACACTGGTCGTCGCACATAAATCTTTCAAGGTACTCTAAATTCAAAATATTCATATTTCTGAGTAATATAAAATTTTAAAAATTTGAAGTCCTGGGTTAGGTAAGGTTATCGTGATCGTTAGGTGTGATTGTGAGTGAGGCCAGGAGGAGCATGTAAGAATTAACTGGGACTTAAATACTCAAGTAAGTACTGAGAGAACGAAGCGAGCGTACAAATACAAAATGACATATTAAATTCAGGTAATTCGCTCATTAGGTATTTTTCAGGCATAACGACCATTACACTTTTCAAAATTGGGTATTTAGACCATAGTTTATTAAGATTAGGTACTTACATGTTATTAAGATTACCTAAGACCTGAGAATTTATCTTAGGAAGGTAGGTCATTCGTTTATTGGGTGTTATATAGTTTGAATGATCATAAGATTCATAAGGTTCTTTAAAATTTGATATTTCGAGCATAGGTATTTCATTAAGTAGGTAAATCTATTTTTAATACAATTACTCAAAAAGTGCTACTTTACTTTGCTGTTTACATTTATGACATTTAAAAAATATCATTGTTTTTTTGTAGAAATAATAAAAAAAATGGTGCCGATTTTTTTAAATCCCTACACCTACACGCGCACTAGTAGTAGCCTAGTAAAATTATAAAGTGATGTTTGTACACACTTTAACATTCCGTTATTATTCCATAAACATTATCTTGACCACGACATTAATCGAACACCTTAAGTTGTCTACCCATAGGTTCAATGTTTATACGACCACAATAACTTTTTTAGGATCCATTTGTATATTAAAATGACAGCTCGAGTAATGATGGTCGAAATACAAATTTTAAGTGTGCATTTACCTTAATTTGCTATCTAAATATTTTAAAAGAACTTCATTTTTAGTGTTCCGTGCAAACAAACGACAAACGGAACACTTATGGGATCACTTCGGTCTTGCAAATCAGTTAAATGCGTTTTTCTCAGAGACCGTTTGACATAGATACCTAAAATTTTAAACAGTTATAGCAATTACCAACACTAATATTGTAAATAAGTCAAAACAGCTTATTTCTTATTTTAGGGGGTAATTTAGGGGTCGAGAGGGGTAACCTGTTTTTTATTTTATTTGTAAGAATCGAGTGGGGTACCATTAGAAAGCTTGCAAAAAATTGAGTCGATGGACTGATTTTGACTTCATTTTAGACTGCAGTAGTTTCGATAAAAAATGCATTTAAAGTTGCAAGTTTTCATACAAAAAGATTCTCCTCTGTCCTGGGGATTTTCGCAAAAACTATAGCTAACAGGCAGCTAACCAGCCAGTAACCAACTAAATCGAGTATGGAGACGGCGGGAAAATTATCAGATTAACCTTATCTTTATTAGTTTTTTAACTGCAGCTTGATCTTTGGTTACTTAGGTTAAGTTACTAGCTTGGATCAGCTTCTTAGACTGGTAATTTCATATTAGGAAGTCGTTTTAGCGAGAAAGATCTTTACTTAAAACTTTGTCATTGAAATTAATGACTTATGTGTTGGACACAAAGTTTAATTTAACTTGCTTATTTTTGTGGGTTATTTCATTTCTTTGTAATAGTCTACTAAACGCATCAGAGAAAAAAATATCTACAAAATACAAACTTGTTATAATGCAAATAAGCTTTAATTTCGAACGGGCGTTCAAACCAATTTTTGAATTAAGAATTCCGTTCTTCACTGTCGTTTTGTTTTTTTACACAATAAAGAACATAGAGTTAGTAAGACGTATAGAGATAACAAAGTCATTTAATATTTAGGAGAGTACCTATCTAATTCTTTGAAACAATATACACAATATCCCTTTGCATTAAGTACGATGACAGTTCACTATCTGATTAGTCAAATTACTGTCAAGTAAACCTGGATAAAGGTTATGTGATAGACAGATAGGAACCTTATACATATTACAAATGAATGGTCATTTATAGGCACAATATGGTACAACACAGTTTCATCTACTATAAAAGGCGTTTTACCTAGTTAAAACAAATTTTATGTAACACCCCAGTGAAAACCCATTTTCACGAGTAAAACTAGTTTTCCAAACCGCATTTTCACCAGTTGTAACTCGGATTTTTCAAAACTAGTTTTCGCAAAAGTACATGGTGAGACCTAGTTTTGACTTTTCGGGAATACGCATTTTCACTAGGTGAAACTAGTTTTCACGGTAGGTATTCTGCCAGAGATCTGAGCGTCACATTACGTTCGCGGCTACAGGCAAACTCAAATCATATACGCACCTAAATGTCTCAAGTCTTCTTCGTCTTCTAGATAAAATGTATTTTTTCTTATTGCTACTTTCATATACCTCTTATAAAAAATTTCGGTAAAGGGGTATTTGTAAGAAACGAACCTAAGTGACGAAAACTGACTTTCCATTTTGAGCCGCGCCCAGTCTACATGTTTCAAATACTATGTTAATAATTGTCATAGGCTGTTATCATAACATGAGGTTTTATACCTATTTACTGTTTTTGGCGTATTTAGTTTTTCACGTACGTTGTTATTTGTCATGTTTATTGTCAACTTTGACGTTTATTACATTGATTGTCATTTTGGTGTTTGGTAAATAAAGATGTAAAGAGAGAGTTTCGTAAATATATTATCTTTATGCTTACATAAACCAAATGGACCGTTAATAACAAGATTATTATCAATGTGAGTTGGTGGTGTGAATGAGGGTTAAGAATTACAGGCAAGTGGCAACCAGTCTACAAAGCCCATTAGCAAAGCAACACTGGATAACAATCCAAGGTAACTAAGGGACTATAGCGACCCGCCCCGGCTTTGCACTAAACCTTAACAAATTATGCACCTAAACCTTCCTCAAGAATAACTCTATTGATAGGTGAAAACCGCATGAAAATCCGTTTAGTAGTGTTTGAGTTTATCGCGAACATAAGTATATACACACAAACAGACAGACGCGGGGGGACTTCTTTTATAAGGTGTAGTGATTATAGGAGTAAACGGCAGTGGGAAGTCATAATCATAGGTGTCTAAAATAATGCTTTCACTGTATTGGTATCGCTTGATTAGAGGATTTTTTTGTATTTACCTTAATAGCTCTATTACACCCAATACGTCGTTATTACCCAGTCGTCCACTATCGTCTTAAAACCTGTTCGAAATACCTGTCAGCAATGATTATAGCTTTATAGCTAATAAGGCCCTGCATTTCATAGTGTTTGAGATATGCCTAAAATTTAATCGGTCATAACGATGCGTACGATATTAGATGGATTACCTACGCACGGGACACTTGCTACCGCAGTTATGACTGCGGGCTTGGCCAATTTATTAAATTAATAGGTAGTCGTTTTCTTGTTAAAATGTGCTTCACAAATAGTCTCCAATATACTAATTCAGTTGCCAAATAAATAATTGGTACTTGCCTTTAAATAAACGAAAGCTGTAATGGCATTAAAATACTACTCATATTAGAATAATTTGATGCTCCGCTTTAGTTGCCAAAGTATTAATTTTAGTACCTATTTGAATTTTTTTAATTAATTAGTTGACCGGTTAAATACGTGACAATCGTAAGTACCTATAACTGCCATTTGAATAAATCAGCTATTACTCCCTTTACCCCTGTGTGAAATATCTAACCCCCTTCGCGTTATTTTTCATTAAAATCAAGTGGCATTAAAATAATGTTACAAGTAGCACTTTCTATTTCCAATTTCATGCTGTTTTTATAGTAGCCCTTTAATAGCGATGGGTTAAGGTCCGGCGAATAGGAAAATTGTTAAGACTATTGTTAATGTTATTTGATATGAAGGTGGTTTATAGAAACTGGCATTATATTACAATTAAACTCTCATTTCTAATCAGTAAGGTCGATATTTGACCGGATTACTTTGTCAATTGGCTTAAGACTCGTCAAGGGGCAAGACCCTAAAGTGAAGAGTGCGATAACTGGTTTTAATATTATATACAGGTTGATTCATGAGACGTGAGCAGGACTAATCCTGCACACTCAGTAACTGTTGATCACCGTCGTATTTAGTTGAAACATGCCACAGTTTTTCAGATTTTTTAAACTTTTTGGTGAAGACAAATGTAATTCTCTACAATCATGGTAACCATACTGGCTACCATGATTGTAGAAAATTCCACCATGTACCATGGCTACAACACCTAATTAATAAACATAAAACCTAATATTGTCTTCGGTTACCGCGATAGTTACTCATGAAATAAAACTATGAAAACGGATTATATCGCGTATATTGAATTTATAATACATCCCGACGTTTCGAACCCTTTACAGCGTTCGTGGTCAACGGCTGACTGAGGAAAAATTACAAAGTGCAAAAATACCCACATACTAAAATAATCAATATACGCGATATAATCCGTTTTCATAGTTTTATTTCAAACATAAAACCTCTTTGACCGTAATGATAGCATTTTGATTATGAAGAAATAGTTATTTAGGATACAAGTGCGGAAAAGAGGAAATTCGAAACGAGTGGCGATAAATTAAAACACGACCGCAGGGAGTGTTTTAAATCGACACGAGTTGCGAATTACCTATTCGCACGTGTATCGTACAACGTTTTACAGTACATATGGCCCTTTAAACTTTCGACATATGCACGAAAAGTGCTCTTTACGCACTAGTGCAAGAAAGTAGCACCATAAGTACTGTAAATAAACTGTCAAACTACTCAAACTTGAGTGAGATACGAGTTTTCAAAAGTAACCACACTGATGACAGTGATGACACAGAATATCGTTAGTTTAGTACTTATTCTAATTGTAATTTGTTTTTTAACGCGACTATAAAATTAACATTAATCTCACTAATACTGATACGAAACAGTTGCTTGTAATTTACGAAATGCGCAGTGTTGATCCTGCTCACGTCTTCTGAATCACCCTGTATATATAGTAAGGGTCGGTTGCACCAATCAGTTTGTCACCGTTAAATCCTTCTTTACCTACATTATTTTGGTATGGAAAGTTTCATAGCCTGTGGTTGGTCTAAAGCTTGTATTTCGCTTTCTGTGTATTTTTTTTAACTTTATGGTGCACAACAAAAATATTGACTTACTTACTTAAGGGGCCCACTGATTATCAGTTCGCCGGACGATATCGGCCTGTCAGTTAGAACAAAAATTTGACAGTTCCGAACTGACAGGCCGATATCGTCCGGCGGACTAGTAATCAGTGGGCCCCTTACAGTTCATTGTTGAATGACGTTGATCCGTCTGTCAAGTGTGGTTGATGTTGGTCTTTTACTCCAATTAAAGCGTAGATAATTAGAGTGAAAGAGCAATATGCCCGCAATTAGTCAACTTCTGTTTTCGCGGTCTCGGGGGAGGGGGGGGATTTTTTTAATTTACGAGCGATAAAAATTGGGAATCTAGTAGTATTGACCACTCGTTTTCAATTCTATTATAGTTTAATTTAAATGCCTAGTAGTGGAGACATTATTGAACAAAATACACGAAATCGAGCGGTCGAATTTAATAAATCGGCCCCCAGGCCCTAAAACACGCAGTGTATAAGAAGAGCCGTAGACCAGGTAGGTAGTGAAGGAGTTGTGTTGTGTGTTGTTTGTCCAGGTAAGATGGCGACGATCGACAAGCTGTTCACTACGGTGCAGCCGAAGAGCGGCGACACCGGCAACAAGGTGACGGTGGTGGGCGTGGGCCAGGTCGGCATGGCTGCCATCTTCTCCATGCTCACGCAGGTATTAATACGTGGTGCCGTGCCGTGCCGGTATACCTACTTACCTACACTATCTAGTACTGCTACCGCTATACTCATGTCAACTTCTAACTACCAACAGAGACCACATAACATAATAATCGGTCGAGAGCATGTCGGGCCATGCTCAGTGTAGGGTTTCGTAGTTACCATTCTGTAAAAATGGGCCAAACGGGAGCTATTAGTAAGTATCATGTACATTACATTAGTAGCATAAGGAAGTACATTAGTAGCATAAGGAAGTACATTAGTAGCATAAGGAAGTACATTAGTAGCATAAGGAAGTACATTAGTAGCATAAGGAAGTACGTTTGCAGCGCTTTGGATACGTCTTTTTACTAAGAAAAGAAGTTTTTTTCCAATAACTCAAAAACGACTTTTATACGGCATATAACTATATTTATCTCTAGGGATATAACTATTAGTACAATCTGATTAAGTCTCACCTCGAAATCCTTCCAAAGATATGAAATTTGGTATGTATGTTAATTAAAGGTCTCTTTTTCATGTCCACACTATTTGACATTTGGGGACCTCGAGGAATCGCAGCCATCTTGGAAAATGTGTACCATCCGGGAGAAATTTGCGTTTTACTCTAAATATACGTTCTCTATGAAAATATGGTGTAAGGCAATATTAAAGCTTATTAAATTCTACACAAATAAGTCCTAGCACTAACGTTCACGAAACAAAGCCACGGACAGACATACATGGCGAAACTAATAGTTCTTATGGGTTTCTATGTCACTACGAAACCCTAAAAAAACAAGTATTACGGATGTATTCAGTTAATTTTTCCTCTGTAGACTACTCTGAAGAAAAAATATACTTTTCATATCTCATGCTCTGAAAGTGGGTCGTTGTTGTTCTAAAAAGTGAGCAGAAAGTGATACGTTTCTGCTCTATGTAAGTAAATAGTTAAAATAAATCTTCTTGATTTCTTTTGTTGAATTGTATTTACTCGATTTCATAAGGCGGGGACTAAAAGGAATACACAAAAATTATTTTTTTAAACCTTACACTTGCGTAAATGAGCAAAGGCAGAATCACAGAATCTTATATGTATCTATAGGCCACAGTTAAACGTTTGTACGATATAAAATGGGTTTTTAAAGTTACTTAGCACTATATTCATGAAAATAAAATAAAATATAAGATAAAAATTGCTTATTTTATTCATTAACTAGCGACCCGCCCGCCCCGGCTTCGCACGCGTGCAATTCTGATTTATTATACATATAAACCTTCCTCTTCAATCACTCTTTTTATTAAATAAACCGTATCAAAATTCGTTGCGTAGTTTTAAAGATCTAAGCATTGGTACATAGGGACAGACAGACAGGAAGCGACTGTTTTATACTATGTAGTGATTGTTATTTAATATTTAAATTCTTCAAAATACCGTTATAATGTTGGCCGAATGAGTAATGACTATTGGGAGTTTTAGAACGAAAAAGTGAAAAATTTAAAAGTAAGAGACAATCCCGCTGATTTTCATACTAAAATGAACAAATCATTTAAAATTACTGCAGTTTGTTGAAATATGTGTGTTTTCGTGGGGTCCCTTTGGGGGTTTGACATAATTATTGAAAGTCATAATGTAATGATTGTCAGATTATCATTAGTCATAATTCTGAAACCGTTTACTTTTCAGGATTATCGTGAGATTATCCTATAGATAGGTTAGGTTAGGCTAGGTTAGGTTTGTTTTATGGCAATCCTGAAAAGTTACGCGTTTCTGAGAAAAACCAAATTATGACTAACGAAAATTGGGACAAACAATACCTACATTATGACTTAAAACTTTATGGGAATCAATAGAAACCCGTGTTTTAGTAAATATTGCAATCAAAATGCTTTTCGCTAGGGATTATTTATCTTCACACATGTCAAGTCTCCGATTCCAAGTGTCCTAAGGAAAAAATCATGGCCGTAGGTAGATAGGTACTTTAATTACAGATTTTTCAAAATTGCCTTGCCTTGTTTGGTTTCTTTGCGTTTGATCTGAAAAATAGTGTTTAACTCGGGTGAAAGGCACCATTTCCGTCTCCGACTACCTCGAGAGAAATGGGTGCCTTTCAAACCTTAGTTAACAATCTACTATTTAACAATAATTGATTGGCAACAATAATACAAACTTTGTAAATACTAAAAAGCTTGCGTAGAGGCACGGGAGCGTTTTAATCGAATAATAACTATATAATAAAAAGGCTGGGTCACATCTTTAGTACCTATAGGTACTTAATAACAACATTTATGAAATAAGTAGGTACCTAGTTACTAAGTTTACAGCATTTGATCAAACTTCTTATTGCGTGCCAGGCGTATTTAAATGCTTCCTTACTTTTTTAACTAGAATGAGCGTTATCGAGTAAAAATGATTCCTATTTAGTCTCTGAGCTAACCCGCCTCAGAGGTTAGAGATTTGCATTGCAAAATAACAGAGTTGTATTTTTTGACCCTACAGTAAGTAAGCAATGAAATGCCCCCTAAAACACAGAAGTGACAGAAGTCAAGTGTGTGATGCTACCGTAACGCGACGTAACGTTCTGTATCTGTACAGTGACAGTGTATAGTGTACAGTGACAGTGTACAGTGTACAGTGTACAGTGTACAGTGTACACTCCCCACCACTAGTAAAAGCAATGTTTGCGTGCAAGTGCAACACCTTCAAGCTTCAAGGTCAAAGGTGAATCACTTAATATGAGTAGTAGGTAATCCAGTAGCTAACATTATAAAATATATATTTAAAAATTATACTAATATAAACTACCTTTCATTTAATTATTTTCTTTTTAATTTCTACAATTTATTTAGTCTTGTCCTCCATGTTGGCTGTGACGGTGACTTGTGTATAACCTCCGGTTTGTGGTTTTAAAAAGATTACCTAATGAATAGATTCTTCGAAGCAGTTCAGTTTAAAAACAGGATATAGGTAGAATATAGCTACCTATATACCATTACCAATGCACTGAATATCACAATATGTATAACGACCTCTTGAGACATGAGAAGGCTTTCAAAATGCGTCACAAAACTGACAAGTTTTTCCTTTTTTAAGTGTTTTTAAATCGAGTCCTCGTAATTATAGGACGTAAGAATACCTAACTAAAGTTCGCGATCCCAGGGAGCCTCTCCAAACGGCACATTGTGGGAAACACCGATGTGGGTTTAGTGGGGGTGGGGGGACCCACTAAAATAAGATCACCTCTGGATCTTAGTCAAGCGTACCTAAGTAGCTTAAAAGAAAAATATCGATATAATCAATTGTGTAATGGTTCGGAGCTCATGGGACGCATGTACGACTCGCACTTGAATTCATAAGTTTTTTTTTTATTCAACGCCCTGCGGATTAGTTGACAAAAAAATACACGTCATATTGGATAAGGCTGGGGGGGGGGGATAATATCACCATGGGGGGGGGGGGGTCAAAAACTAGCCAAAAACGTATGACGTGTGATTAATGGATGCCCCCTAATAGATTTTCCTGTAACTTTAGAGGACGCAATCTGAGTCAGTTCTGCTCCGACAGAAACATTACCTAATCATATTATTATTTACCTACACTTTACCTGTTTGAGTATCATATTATTATTTACCTACACTTTATCTGTTTGAGTATACTCCTACTACCTATAATATATCTGTCTGTATGTTAACTTTTCACGTTCAAACCGCTGAACCGATTTAGATAAAATTTGGTAGGTAGGAATTTGGTAGGTATGGAGATAGTTTGAGGCCCGAGGAAGGACGCAGCAGAACGCAGATGAACTCGCGGGCCGAAGCTAGTATGTACCTACTGAATTAATTAATCAACCTACCTTTTAATACATTTCATAAATTCATTAAATACTCATCTAGAGCACCTATCTGCAAAAACAATAGTTGTCACGGGGGATATAAATATAAACTTGATACCGCGAGCACAAGAGCAAGTGTATGAGTATAACAATAGGCATACCTACCTGAATATGCTAAGTTCACATGGTATTCTTCCTGGCCTTCTTAAGCCGACAAGATTAGCTAGCTGTCTGGATCATATTATGTAAAAAATACACAGAGCAACGACGACTGCACACACGGCTGCCCTCAACACAACAATAACTGATCATAAAACCGTTATGCTAGACCTGACTTTAATAAGTGCACAACCGCTAAATCTATAGAAAAAACTGATTACGAAAAAGCAACTAAAATATTACTAGAAAAAAACATTAACGAACTACTTTCTAGCAATGATCCAAACATCATTATACAAGAACTTACAACTAAACTTAATGAGTCGCTAAACGAAAGCAAAACAGTGAAAAAAATTCCCAGAAATCGTAGGATCATTAAGCCATGGATAACTCCGGGTATTCTGCGCTGTATCAATAATAGGAACAAAATGCAAATGAAACTCCGATCTGCCCGGAAAATGAGGTCCTGAGGGTCACATTTAAAAGGTACCGGAATTTCACGTGTAATTTAATAAAAAAACTTAAACGTAGTTATGACCGCAATCTGCTGGAAAACACAAAGAAGAACTCAAAATATCTATGGGCATCGATTAAAACTATTACCAATTATAAAGCTATAAAAACAGACAATACTGAGTTACTTAAACACAAATCGGATCCCTTTGACGCCGTTAACCAAGTTAACTACTTCTTTACTAATATTGGGAAAAAGTTAGCTTCAGAAATCCCCACCAATGATAATGTTGCACGTATACTCACTGACACTAGTGCTAGATGTAACAACAGCTCCAATTCGTTTGTTTTATTGGAAACGGATCCCTTGGAAGTTGAAAATACCTTAATGACCTTAAAATCTAATAGCGCAGCTGGCATTGATGGGATACCCACAACATTCCTAAAGACATGCAAATCCTTAATATCCCCTGTGGTTAGTCATCTAGTAAATTTATGCTTCGCTCAAGGTGTCTTCCCCAAACTATTAAAAAAATCACTTGTTACACCGGTTTACAAGAGTGGGAGAAAACAGAGCCAAATAACTACAGGCCAATATCGGTGCTTACGGCATTGTCAAAAATTATAGAAAAAATATTAAATAAAAGACTCATTGACTACTTTAATAAATATAACCTACTTTCAAAATTTCAATTCGGTTTCCGTCAAGGAAAATCAACTGAAGATGCCATTTTAAACCTAACATCCACAGTCTGTAAAGCAACAGAAAATGGAAACAAATGTCTTGCTGTTTTCTTAGGATTAAAAAAGGCATTTGATACGGTGTCTCTTCCCACTCTTGTAAACAAGCTTGAACGCTATGGCATCAGGGGCAAGCCGCTGGATGTTCTGGGTGACTACCTCCGGGACCGTACCCAAAGTGTCAGAATAGGAAACTACACTAGCACGGACGCAGAAGTGACGTTTGGTGTCCCTCAGGGCAGTGTCCTGGGCCCGACCCTGTTTCTTGTCTACATAAACGACTTGGCAGACAAGCTAGTTCAAGACGGACATATAATTTTGTATGCGGACGATACTGTAGTTTTGTTCGTTGGTCAGAACTGGGAAACGGCCTTTGACGCTGCTGAGAGGGGCCTTTACAGGATCAGTTTGTGGCTGAGAGATAATCTACTTACGCTAAACAAAGAAAAATGTAACTACATATGCTTCTCAAAAAATTCTAGAACACACCCTTAAAAAAATCTTAACCTAAAAATTCACGGATGTAACTATTCAAATAACACTACTTGCCACTGCACACCTCTAAATAAAGTAGCATCTACGAAATACCTAGGGATCATCATTGATCAACGACTATCTTGGCACGAACATATAGAATACATAACTGCCCGCATAAGAAAACTAGTATGGTTATTTAAAATCTTAAGACATGTAGCCGATACAACTCTTTTACAACAAATATATACAACGCTAGCGCAATCTATAATGTGGTACTGCATACCAGTTTGGGGAGCCGCAGACAAAACTAAATACCTGGAAGTAGAGAGAGGGCAGAGGTACTTACTAAAAACTATGTACTTCAAGCCTCGAAGATACCCCACTACAGAACTGTACGCACAATGTAAGGCACTTAGTATGCGTAAATTGTACATAACCGCTGCGACCTTAAAACTCCACAGCTCTTTTACTAACCCAAAGAAGGAATCACAGAGCTGTACCTGAGACCAGATGTAAATCAGCCTTTGCAAGGAGGCAATACGAGGTTCAATCTGCAGTTATATATAACATGATAAATAAGGAACTTAATATACACTCGCTAAATAACTATGAATGTAAAAAAAGCAATAATTAAATGGTTAAGTGCACTTGACTATAAAGCTACTGAAGATATAATTCGTAAATAAAAACTTAAAATAAAACGACACACACACACACACACACACACACACACACACACACACACACACATACACACACACACACACACACACACACACACACACACACACACGCATGCACTCACACGATGATTAAAATAGATATGTAAGAATAATTTTAGCTATGTAAATATGTAAAATTAATAAATGTAAATGTAGTTGTTAATTTGGCAAACTAGTTAATTCATTATAAATTTATAATGTTAATGTTAACTTTATTTACTTCTCTTAGTATAGATTTAAAAAAAAAAATGTAATTCTGGAAGAGCGAGGTCTCCTGATACAGGTACTTCATACCTAATAGGAGGACTCGACCACTATGTATTTACCAACTAAGATTGAAATGAAATAAATTATTATCTTATCTTATCTTATCGACTAGACGGAGTAGTCATGCAGGTCATATACATATCATCATCATAATTGGCCTTATCGTCTGTTTTTGCAGACTATTTATGGTCTAGGTAACACCACAAAGACAGATATATTATCTAGATAAGTATTCTATAAATATATGTACCTACTTAGTAGGTACCAACTTTCGAAATGGGTAGGTACCTAATGAAGGTAAACATTGCAATTGATCTTAAAATAAACAAAAAAAAATAGTATCACTCGATAACTGCTTCTCTCTCGATCCTCTTTAAGAACGGAATGAAAGGATTATTTGTATAACAGCTTGCTTGACGATGACGACACAATTAACCGAAGCTGCGAAGTAAGTATGTATGATATGTATCGCAAGCTCGCGCGCCCGCCGCTCGCTCCCTGCCTAGTGCCTACACAGTGCACGCTGTCTGTGTTTTATTGCGACGTCTGGGAATCTCGTGCAAACGTTTCTTTTATTTCTTCATTTTCATGAATATGTATTTAGAAAACAATAAAACAGACTGTAAATTTAAGATGAAACAATAACAGTTTTTCTCTCAATCGTACCTACAGTCGCCATCAGATATATCGTAACGGCCGAGGTGCTCAAAAATATCTGAATGCGCACTCTAACGCCTTGACAATATAGTTGTGTTCAGATATGTGTGAGCGCCTTGGGCGCTTCGAAGTAATGTATATTCTGATGGCGACTGTACCGTAAGAAACATCATTTAATTCTATACACATGCAGTTGCTGTTTTCAAGCTTATAAGCTAATTTATTGTCACAATGTTTGAAACAAAGGAAAACACTACGTACCTTACTAGTTGCTCTGTGAGCTGTAGACCTCGCGAGTATAGCTTAGAACTCAATAAATGTACGGTTCCGCCATTTAAAAAAAAAACGACCAAAAAAAACTTGATAATCATCGAGCCTGCTCACAAAATTTCACGAGAGAATCGGTTGAGAATTGCGGTTTGTAGAGGCAGAGAACATCCGGACATACTTAAGTGTTTGCCTAAACTGAAACCTTCGCTAACGCTCCGTCAATTATGGCGGCAATGGTTACGTTTTCTGAAAACGTTCCATGTTATTACTGTTTATGTGATGTGTTTTTAAAAAAAATAGTGAATGTACAGGGCGTGACCAACAATGTGGCGCTCGTGGACGTGATGGAAGACAAGCTGAAGGGGGAGATGATGGACTTGCAGCACGGCTCCGCCTTCATGAGGAACGCCAAGATACAGGCCAGCAAGGGTGAGATACAGGTTCCATATTAACAGCGTGCTTCTGACTTGATCGTTGATCGCATTTGAGCTGGTTACAATTAAATTAATTTAACCAATTGCCTGATCCACAAAAGTGAATTTAGACTTGTGATGGTACTTAAATATGTGGGCAACTAGGCACTTGACTTAGTTTGTTGCTGACGTTGGCGAACAATCATCTCATATTTATTATACAAAGAAATATAAAGTTCGTTTATTTACCCAAAATATATGTTTACAAATTCACATCTTACAAATAGGCTAAATGATCATATAAAACCTTAAAAATTATCCAGTTTGTATATAAAATATTCACAACACAGGCTTCGCCAAATGCAAATCAGCAACATATATGCTTATACAAAGTACCTACTAACTTAATTCCGTAACCTCAACTACTTATTTTACCTGTAACAATGTACCTATATAATATTTTATCTCAATAATATATTGATATAATGTTTTTCATATTATCTATATATATATTACGCGAGGCCGATTTTTGTTCATCCGATCAGATCTACAGTCATGGTTCGTTTTTAATAAATTATATGTCATTAGATTCGTCTCATGCTACAGATTTGCAATAAGCTCTTAGTTTATTGATTTTTTCCCGAAAAAGTACTAAAAAGTTAATTTGAAAAAATGTACCACGTGACCTTTGTTCTGACTTGAGATTGAATTGAACTAACCCATTCACCAACCAATCCATTCAAATATTTGTTTTGAGACTGTAACATGCATACACCACACTAAAAATTATATTAAAACACCATAAAATTTTATTATTGTGTTTGACAACATGTCAGACATGTGTCATCCACATCAAAGAGCATATAATCACTACGTTCTAATCCACATCGTACTCATCAAAATGACACATGTTTATTTTATTGTTGCTTTGGCACATAGAAGGTAGGATCCTATAGAAGTAGCGTACCGCGTGCGCCCGTGAGGGACAGAATTTGTAGCCCACCAGGCCACCATAAACCATACAAATCGGTGGGGAAAATCATCTATATTTACTTCAAAAAGCACGTACGGCGAGGTTTGTTCTTATGAGGATGTTAAATGATGTCGGATCTTTTAGGTAAACGGTCAGCCAATGGGGTTGGCAACTGTCAAAGGTTTGCAGAGATGGCGCCATCATAGCTTGCCCCTTTTTCTATAAGATTTGGCTTAAAGGGCTGGCATCCAGGGCATTAAAAAAACAAAAATTTTACACAATTCTAGGGATTGACAGGGCAAGCTATGCTGGCGCCCTCTGTTAATTATTTCGACCGGCCAACCCCATTTTCCGCATCGGTCCGCGCCCTTGGTGCAGTGCGGCGCATGTGCGATCGTGTGTAAAAGCCGTAACAGACTACCGCACCGCACCGCGATCTTGGTGCGCCACACCCATAAGTGAGAGTGAGAAAGAGAATATCTCAAAAAGCCGTATTGGTGCGGTCAAAATATCTCTTTCTCGCTCTAACTTATAGCTGCGTCCTTAACGTATGTACAGTGACAACCTTGCACACTATCGATACGTGCCTCGCACCGCACCAAGGCTGCGGTGAGGTGTGGTAGTCTCTAACGGCTTTTACGATAGTCTGTTAAATACGGCTATAAAGCGGCTAACACATTACCGGACCGCACCAAGGTCATTGTGTGACGCACCCATAAGTAAGAGCGAGAAAGCAATATCTCTTTCTCGCTCTTACTTATAGGTGCATCGCACAATGACCAGTGCGGTGCGGTAATGTGTTAGGCGCTTAAGGTGGGCTGCCGTACGCCGAGAGCGAGAAAGAGATATTTTGACGGTATCAAGGTCGCGGTCCAGTCGTTGTACATACTTTCAAAAAAGTAAATTAAAAAAAAACAAAATTAGGTTCAAGGGCCTGACACTCTTTGATAGAGAAAGATAGTCTTATTGCGATTCCTATAAGAGGAAAGAGAAAATAGTGCCATGCTTTATCTTTATCACCGACCGGGCATTTTTTCATGGTCGGGTTTGCTATGATGGCATAACCCGACCATGAAAAAATGCCGAATGAAATGGAGGCGATGGCGAAATACCGAAATTTATAAGAGTGAAAGAGAAAAAACCGGCCAAGTGAGAGTCGGACTCGCCCACCGAGGGTTCCTTACTTTTTAGTATTTGTTGTTATAGCGGCAACATAAATACATCATCTGTGAAAATTCAACTGTCTAGCTATCACGGTTCGTGAGATACAGCCTGGTGACAGACAGACGGACAGCGGAGTCTTAGTAATAGGGTCCCGTTATTACCCTTTGGGTACGGAACCCTAAAAAGGATTATGCTGCCATACATGAAACTGTCAATACATGAATATGTCTTTCTCTTACCCCTGGTCGCTCGGTTTCATGTCTATAACTACGTGTATATACTAAGTCTATTATTAGGTCAGAGGGTCTACCGCGAAAACCGAAATTCGCAAATTGCGGGGATCTTTCTCTTTTACTCCAATGAAGGCGTAATTAGAGTGACAGAGAAAGATGCCCGCAATTTGAACTTCGATTTTCGCGGTATAGCCCAGACACGGAATGTTTGTAAGATGTTTGTAAACTTCAGTCTCATGAATAATAGGAAAAAAAGAATTAAATATAAATTATACTCTAGCCCTATGAAATTTTAGGCATGAGAGCCAAATGACAAGAAGGCATCCTATCCACGAAATCTTGATTTACCGTATCATATCGCGATCGCGTATCATATTTTTTAGTTTAGAAAGATGCGAAAAGATAGACAATAATTATGTCCTTTTTGCATCAAAACTAACGATCACAAAACATGCTGGTAGGTGCTACGCGACCGAAATATAATACGCTAAAATTATACAAACGTGTCGCCATTTTATAAGAAACTAGCTTTTGCCCGCGACTTCGTCTGCGTGGAATTAGTAATTTGGGTATCTTAATTCTTAAACAAATCTGCTTTTTAATCCATCCTTTTTTCACCCCCAAATTGGTCCACACTATACATTTCCACCCCATTTTTTACACTGATGATTTTGGGTATAAAAGTTATTTTCCCACAGCTCAAACCATCCCCATACCAAGTTTCATCTAAATCGGTTAAGCGGTTATTGATTCCCCATACAAATTTCCACCCCCCTTTTTACCCCCTTGAGGGGTGACTTCTGGGATAAAATGTACCCTATGTCCTTCCCCGGGACTCAAACTATCTGTATACCAAATTTCAACTAAATCGGTTTAGCGGTTTAAGCGTGAAGAGGTAACACACAGACAGACAGACAGACTTTCGCATTTATAATATTAGTATGGATAAATTATGTATAAGATTTCATATTCTGTGGGTATAGTCAGCATCAAATAGATAGTGACAGCCAGTGATTCATCTGAAGACGTCACATTTCCTGATTTCATTAAGCGTTCAGTCTTAGGCTGCCTGTCCACAGGAGCGGAGCGAGGTGGCGGAGCGATGAGCGAGGAAACATCTCCGCTCTGAAATTTTAATGAAATTCTATTGCTGGATATTTTTCCCGCTTACCGCTCCGCTCCAGTGGACAGGCAACCTAACTTTTAGAACCATACCCTAGCGGCGTGTTGACGCCGCAACGGGTCTCTAGTAATTATATATAGCCTATATATATATATATAGGCTGGGAAGTACCTACGAGTATCAAGTTTCGGGCGCGAAGTAGCTCTTTTTAGGGTTTCGTACCCAAAGGGTAAAAACGGGACCCTATTATTAAGACTCCGCTGTCCGTCCGTCTGTCCGTCTGTCACAAGGCTGTATCTCAGAAATACATCAAAGATGATGTATTTCTGTTCCCGCTTTAACAACAAATACTGAAAACAGAAAAAAAATCCCATACAACAAACGTGATTTTTTTGCCGTTTTTTGCGTAATGGTACGGAACCCTTCGTGCGCCAGTCTGATTCGCACTTGGCCGGTTTTTTACTTTCCATTTCACATATATTTGTGACACAGCTGCATCTGTAAGCAATATTTGCTTTTTGGTTCGTTATGACATTCTGCCACTACACCTATAAAAAAAAACAATAGACGTTGTTTGCTCAGCGTTGGGCAAAAAGGACAAGAACTGGTGACAGTCGGACAGACGGACGGACGGATGGACAGCGAAGTCTTAGTAGTTTTTACCCTTTGGGTACGGAACCCTAAAAACGATTTAAACTTAGTTATGTGGCTAAAAAGCCAGGCAGACGGATGCAAGGCGAAAACATCAAATATACATAAATATATACGTGTAGGCAAAGAGGATTAATAAGATAGAGCGGTACTGTCATAGTAAATTTTGTAACCGCTGTAAATTCACTGCCATCTATCGACATACTTTAAAACTAAAAATTAAGATTTATAAAAATACGTTAAAATGTATTTAAACATGGATAAATGTTTTTTTTATTTGCATTAATTATTTTTATATGATTTTGACCCATGTTCTTTCACTGATATGCGTTAAAATTATAAATAACAAAAGAAACCGTCAACGTCCTCTATACGAGAGTAGGCCAAAACTAGTGGCGCCCTCTGATCGAGAATCATATTTTCGTGATTTTCTAGGCACGTTTTTTCCTTAGACTGTATCCATCTATTACGGAGTTATACCTATCTTTGGCGTAGGTAATACATGTGTAAAATATACGTGTGATAAAGATAGGTATTCCTAGGTGTTAGTTATATTTTGTATCTAGTTTACTTTCAGTTTCTCTAGAAATAAAACTGATTTCGGGGAGATTTATTTATTTATTTATTTCATGAAAGAAATGCGCATCCCTGGTGCGGCGGGTGCGGGATAGCCGCAACAGCATCCTGGCCATGATACTCGTAGCAGATAGGATTGATTGTCCTTATACTCGTATATACGACATTGCTGCAGTCTGCAGTGTGCACATCTCTAACAATGCTCAAGTAGTTCGCACTGTTGCAATGGAGTATTTAATTATTTGTTTATGATACTTGCATTGCAACTATATAAGTAAATACCTTAGATATAAGAATACTAACGTAGATAATAAGATGATGAGCTATTATGCTACTAACCATGTATTATGAATCTGTTATTTGAAATAAATGATTTATTGAATTGAGTTGAATTGCATTTTGTGAGAAAAGCACTATGGTATACATACATCGGCGTGAAAAGGGGTTGTGGCCTCATAACTATTCGGCCTCACTACGTTCGGCCGTCTACGCCGGCCACCCCTTACTTCCCAGCCTCTGTAATATACTGTTACAGTTATTTCCGAGGGGTTCTAAATATTACCAGAAACAAATATAAACACTCAATGAGAGTAACAAAGCTTTATTGACTACAGAATAGGTAACCAGAAATTGCCGGAACCCGGACACTCTTTTAATAATATTCTACCAGTAATTACATTTATACTTTAATTACACAGTACATTTATACTTAAATTTTACCTTTACTTATGGCTACACAAATAAATAACCGGCTAGCTTCTGTTGCACAGGACTCTACGGTAAGTACTTATTATTTAAACTATAGCTTCAGGGAACAAATAGGGGTTTAGCGAACTCTTTTAAGTAATTTGGTAGAAACGGCGAACTGCGGAACTAAATTTTAACGTTAAATAGATATGTAGGGCGCCAGAGACCGTCGAACCGGTCCCGATTTACACGGTAAGAATAGGGTTGATCTAACCTCAAAGGTGGCAATTTACCACAACCGCCACGTCACGGAGCCTTGACGTGGAGATACGAAGCAGCCAGCGTCAGCTTGCTGGATATCGTGATTACCGGAGTATCCAGCCAGACGCATGCGGCGGGCGCTAGCGCCTAACGGGCGGCTACGCGGTAACCCTGTAATTATTGTACAACTCGTAAGGAATACCAACATTTTACGGACGGAAAAAAATCCCGTTAGCACCGTAGGACGGAATTTGCCTAAGATTTGAATTTGGAACACTAGCACAATTCGACAATCAGCCTATGCGACTTTCGATTTACATGGAACCTACTTGGAGTCAACCAGGTTTCTAAAAAAATGTAGAACTCACCTGCTGGTGGACAAAAGGCCTGCGTGGGCATGCATAATGCCTTACTTCGACACCGGGCCACGCGATAGACCGCCATACAAATACGAAGTTTTAATGACGGCATTTTAAGCCGGGGCTGAAAAGATACAACACGTAATTAGGAAAGCACTTCCTTTTAGCAAAATAAATCACACAACCACTAAAACACTTACTCAAATGGGCGATCATGCCCGATTTCATCTTGCTTAGCCGATCTCGGCTTAAATCAATTAAAATCTCCCCAAGAAATATTATTATTATATTCGATATGGAAAAAAAAAATGAAATTTTGTTGTTTTAATACTATAACAAAGGCCATCATTCGTCTTAAAGCGTTTAAATTCATTCTAATAATAGTACCTAGCTGTTATAAAGCGTAATTTTACTTAATATCGTTTTGAACTTAACTGTAGCATAGATTATAAAATCTGGGGGCACGGCAGTGCCCCCGCCAAGTCGAGTAGTTCTTACTGTAGGTGCTTGTTAACGTGTGTATGATAAAATTATTATCATACAGATTATTCAATATCGGCGGGCTCGAAGATTTGCATCGTGACGGCGGGCGTGCGGCAGCGCGAGGGCGAGACCCGTCTCGACCTGGTGCAGCGCAACACCGACGTACTCAAGCACATCATTCCTCCGGTTCGATACACATTTATCTACCTATATTTAGTGTAATCAATCAGTTATTATAAATTACTTTTAGGTAGTTGTTATCCAATGACCTGTCTATTTGTGATGCAGCTAGTGAAGTACAGCCCGGACGCGATCTTCCTGATCGCCAGTAACCCGGTGGACATCCTGACGTACGTGACTTGGAAGCTGAGCGGGCTGCCCAAGCACCGCGTCATCGGCTCCGGCACCAACCTGGACTCGGCGCGCTTTCGCTACCTGCTCTCCGAGAAACTCGGCGTCGCCACCACCTCCTGCCACGGGTACATCATCGGCGAACACGGGGATTCCAGCGGTTAGATTTTCAAAATATATGCTCTACCTATTTTAAAAATTCACGTGGAATTTGTGAGAAGATGTTCTGAAATTACTCACGTTTTGACTACATATTTTAAAAAGTTACGTTTTAAGCATAGGTACATTGTAATTTTTTTATCATTTTCTTGACACGTTGTGCTGGCGATGAATGAGTTTGCTCTGCAAATGATTGTACGAAACGCAGCACTAAAAAGGTTTCCTGATTGTTGTAGATATACAACATAGAACCCAAGCAATAAAGTTGTGAACCGGACTTATTTACAGTTCCGGTATGGTCCGGCGTGAACATCGCCGGTGTCCGGCTCAGCGACCTGAACCCGAAGATCGGCACCGACACCGACCCCGAGCACTGGAAGGACACGCACGGCGCGGTGGTGAAGAGCGCCTACGAGGTCATCAAGCTGAAGGGCTACACGTCGTGGGCCATCGGCCTGTCGCTCTCGCAGCTGGCTCGCGCTATCCTTACCAACGCCATGAGCGTCCACGCCGTTTCTACTTACATCAAGGTAAATTCTTTGATTGTTGTTTATTTAGAAACAATTTTTTTCGTTTCCCTGTTCTTGACTGGATTCACTGGATTAGGTAGGTACTGAAATAAAAGGTACCTATTCAATAAGGATCGCTTACCTACGAGTAAACATAATCAGCATCAACAGGTAGTTATCGATGATCTGATCCACTAGCAGCGCTAGGTGCAATAACCTTTATTTCTATTACTTAATACAATCTTTACAAAGTATTTTTGTGAAAAGAGCAATAAAATGGTTTATATTGCCGCAGCTAATCCACACCTTATTCTGTGATGAAATGCGCTTCAACTAGCACACACTGCGATTCGCGCTTCTACTAGCACACACTGCGATTCGCGATTCGACTAGCACACACTGCGATTCGCGCTTTAACTAGCACACACTGCGATTCGCGCTTCAACTAGCACACACTGCGATTCGCGCTTCGACTAGCACACACTGCGATTCGCGCTTCGACTAGCACACACTGCGATTCGCGCTTCAACTAGCACACACTGCGATTCGCGCTTCAACTACCTAAAACAATGTCAAAAATGACAAGTTTACAATGTTTATTCCAGGAAGTTATTATAGGTAGTTACCAACTTAGTTGCTTCTTCGTTGTCTCTACATCGTTTGTGATCCGGTTCCTTTAAGTATGTTAGCAAATTGGGATGAATGGCAGTGCTAAATTTTATGGACAGAAAAAATCAAACACAATACCTAAAAGATTACAAAAATTTTGGTAGGTCTACCATTAGGTAGGTACCTATATCCCGTTCAATGGTTCCATTACATTTCAATGAGAATGAATGTTTTAGGCAGGTACTTATTTTATGGTCCAAATAGCATTCTTCTTGTATTTCCTTACATATAGCCTTTTGGGCTTTGAGCACGAATGTCAGGCTTTAATTCTTGTACCTATTCTTGTTTAACTTTCTAGCTTTTGTATTGTTTGAATGTGTTTGGTCCCGTATAGACTTTGATCCTCGGAAAACAACAAGATAGATTGACACCGTTCTTTTTTACAAACCAATTGTTATTGAGTTTAGGGCGAGCATGGTGTGGAGGAGGAGGTGTTCCTGTCGCTGCCGTGCGTGCTGGGCAGCGGCGGCGTGTGCGACGTGGTCCGCCAGCCGCTCACCGTCGAGGAGGCGGCCGAGCTGCGCAACTCCGCCGCGCTCATGGCCAACGTGCAGGCCGGCATCAACTTCTAAACTTACTACCAACATCAACAATCCTCACCTAACTCAGTGCGCAGAAACGCACTTTATATTTAAACTAGACTAGAGCAATGACCTACCTACTACTTTTTTGTGTGCTACTCTGCAGCGGCGCCACCATCAATTAATTATTGTGGTAATATGATGTGCCTGAATCGTACATCATGTACCTAGGTATAATGTACATTATAATGTACATGCTACACGCGAAATAAATGTGTAGTTATCTACAAATAAAAAATATCTATAGGGTGGGCCAGTGATAAATTATCTTTTCGTATTGACGTCTTTCGTTAAAATACATTTATCGTTGGCCCATCCTATATTTAGAAAAATATAGTAAAAATACATGGCAGCATTACATTCATTCTCCCGATATATTTTTGGACCACTCTTATGAGTGGACAAGGAATCTAAAAATCGAAACCAAAGATATTTTGAAACTTATTAGGAGTAAACTTACTTGTATACATCATATTGTACCTATTGGAGGCATTTTATTTATTTTGGTACAGTCAGAACTTAACACCAGGCGCAGGTAGTTGAGGCGGATGCATCCTTTGGCGCCCATTGGGAGAAGTCCCACCAGGGAAATGGGGACAACTGGGAAGGAAACATTCCCAGTCAGTTGTTATCACGGGGACAAGTAACTGTAGAACTTTCTTTGCAGGTAGTAGCACGTGTGGTTTTACTTAATAGACAAAGGATTAGCCGTTCGGGGCCAGCTCCAAAACGAACGACTAGGTATACAGGAAAATCGAGCTTCTATTGTCGCGCCATTGTTTGACAATTGTATTTTAGTTTTTTGATCGCCACAGTCGGCCATGGGCGTTATATAAAATAGTCGTGGCAATCAAAGGATTAAATATTTTTTACATCCTTACATAAGGGTTTTTCTTGGGCAGGGCTTGTTGTTGCAACCGATTTATAAATTGGTGAAGGCTCTCTAAATTCCTAAATGTACTGTGTGTGTGTGTGTGTGTGTTCTTTATTAAATTTGCTGTAAGATCAGATGTATGAACAAGTGAAGATATTTTTTTTAAATATAATGTAGTAGTAGTAGTCAATTTGTTACCGATAAATTCTATAATAAACAGATCGTTAACACAAAATAAGCCGTGAGTATACAGAAATCGTTATATAATTGTATGAAATTGTTACAATACCTATTTATTTATTTATTTTATTTATATGAGCCTAGGGTGTCCCACTGCTGGGCAAAGGCCTCCCTCCCCCCTTTCCACGTATCCCGGTCTTGACCCGTCTCTCCCACCAGTTCCTGTCAAAGGCGTCAAGGTCTTCTCGATACCTAATCCTGATATAGATATAATATATGTAAGTACCTTATGTATATATTTTATACAAGCTTTTATTTCATAATCTAAATATGTATATGAATTCGTTCGTCTGATTGTTTATCATATTTATAGTAAATAATTATTGCCACAAATTAATGTCCAGTTTAATTAAAACTAGCTACTAATAATAGACGATGTTTATTGTATCAGTTAGCAGCACTGATACAATAAGCATCATCTATTATTTTCTCAGTATTTTTGTACATTTTTTAAATCTTACTAGTAAGTTTTGTAAAACCTAGTCAAGATGACAAGTGTGAAAAACGTGTACCTATTGATTGCAGTATTTATATCATTAAGTTTATATTATAATTTTAAGTTCCGAATTTGTCCAAGGCATTTTAATAAATATAAATCTTAAACAACATTTTATTTTACCTGTGCACGTGATATAAATTCATTAAGTTTATATTATAATTTTAAGTTCCGAATTTGTCCAAGGCATTTTAATAAATATAAATCTTAAACAACATTTTATTTTACCTGTGCACGTGCATGCTACAGTTAGGTACATCGATAAAACGCTAACTTGGACAAAATTATGCTTGATCTTCCTAAAATTATAGAATTTGTCCATTAAATAGTCCCTAGGGAAATTATGGATCTAGGAAGCACAAGCGGTTTACCCAACATTTAAACATTTGGTATGTATATAAATTAAAGGCCCCTTTTTCATGTCCACACCATTTGACATTTGGGGACCTCGAGGAATCGGAGCCATCTTGGAAAATGTGTACCATCCTGGAGAAATTCGCGTTTTATTCTAAATCTACGATCTCTATAAAAATATGGTGTAAGGCAACATTAAAGCTTATTAAATTCTACATAAAAAAGTCCTAGATATCTTTACCAATAGAGTGTCGATTTTGGAGCAAAAATGTAAAATTGATAGATTTAGTCGTTGAAATTATACACGTTATGTTATATCTAAATAACAAGTATTGGTTTCTATTAGCACGTCTTCTCACCTTGCCTTTTAATAATGAGGTCGCGAGCGTGCGTCACCGGTAATATATGAAGAGAGGAGCAGTTTTTAAAAAATCATCAAAATTTATGGTGGTAAATTATACAAATTGATGTATAAGAATAGTTTCAGCAAAACGTAGATTGATTAAGTATCCAAATTACCTTGAAATTAAGTCGATGTTCAGAGAAATTGTCACTTGTTTTGAAGTAATTTCTGGAGAAAATTGAATTCGTTTAACTTTCATTTCCTCGAACTCTGTCATATAACAAAAATGTAATCTGATAAAGGTCAAGTACAGAATATGTGTAATACAAATTTACCATTTTTAGCAGTCCAAACATTACAAAATTTACAAATAAGAGCGACAAAATCTGTGCTTCACGCGCGTTTACCTAAACGTCCATCAGAAAAAAAATCAATACTAATTTAGTGAGTCTGTTTTCAAAAAAATGATCTGATAAAAGGCAAGATAAGAAGACGTGCTAATAGAAACCAGTATTTGTTATTTCAATTAGGTAACAAAAGGTGTACAATTTCACCGACTAAATCTATCAATTTTACATTTTTGCGACTAAAATCGATACCGGCCTCTTAAGGTTTACCCGTGTGAAGCCGGGGCGGGTCGCTAGTTTCATATAAATTCCATAGTTGCAAATCGATTTGACAGTTTGAAAAAAGAAACTGATTTGACTAGTAGTCAAATACTCTAACCTAGATGTATTGATGAAGTTTTTGATGTAGAGCTTTTAAGGTGGTTCGACTAGGTTACCCAAAGCTTAAACCCCGCTAGATGGCGTCGCTTTCGCAAATTTTCAGGTTTTATTTTTTTGTGGAATAGTGTTGGTATCTGTATACTTAAAAGTATGTTTAGCGCACTCTTTACATAAATATTGAACTATTATAATAAACATTGAATACTTCATTGTGCAAAAACCACCTTTAATGTCGACAGAGTGTTTCTGTCATGCTATTTCCTACTATTACTCACACATGCAAACAGTGTTTCCGTGATGCTTGTAGTAGACAATTTCATGCAGTGTAAGTATGCTGCAATGGCGTTGCGGTATGTTCGTGGAAATACTTTTTTTTGTTCTTTTTGTGTTATCTTTCTTATACCTTTTCTTCTTCGAATTCTTGTTCGATTCCGATATAACCGAAATATATTTCAGTGATATCGGAAACGGCTCTAACGATTTCGATGAAATTTGCTGTAAGGGGTTCGATCTAGCTAGGTCTTATCTCTGGGAAAACGAGCATTTTTGAGTTTTTACTATGTTTTCCGAGCAAAGCTCGGTCTCCCAAATATTCAGTATTATTAATAAATTAGTTTATGAACGTTTTATAAAAATATGTTTCGTTTTGAACTAAAAGGTACCACATTGTCGGTTGTCGATTAGGTTGATTTAATTTTGAAGCTTTATGGAAATAGTGTCTTATTGACAACTGACAATGAACTACCCGTTTGGCTGAAAACGTCACATATATTGAAAACCTATATCGTTGCCAATTTCCTACTTTTCGCACTTGTATCGTAATGTACTAATAATAAAGTAGTAATTGTAAAATAAAATTAAAACTTTTTATATTTTTATTTTTTTTGGATTCAAGTACAGTGAGTAACAACATTGCATGGCCTTCTAATTATAACTATTATAGAAAACGGGATATTTATCATGTTTATTTATATTATTTATTTCTCAATATTTTGGCCGGTCTTGCATGACCGGTCGTTGTGGAGATCCCTGGGGGAGGCCTATGTCCAGCAGTGGATGTCTTGTTGGTGTAGATGGATTCACACAACAAATGAAATAACACTTTTTCATATTTGTTATCCGTAGTTGTCCCTGTACCTGAAAGAAAAATAATACCATGATAGCACAAAATCTCTAATGTTATAGGAAGAAAGATGATGCAACGATATGGATTCTAATAAAGTTATCACTTACTTACCTGGTAGTAATAATTGTGTTTTTCATTCATATACAAAATTCCATCATTTTCAACCCCAGGAAAGTTTCTATTTTATTGCAGTGAAGATGTCCTGATTTTTTCTGGCTAATGAAGGAAAACATTTTATTTCCAAGAATGCCTCTTCATTTTGCACAATACCTAAAAAAACCTAGAGTTAGTGACACATTGACTATTCGGCAACTAAAACAGTAAGGAGAGGAGGTGCAGGAGTTTGTGTGGCAATTGGGTCGGCGACTGAGGGAAAGGGGTTGCGATCCTCGCTCCGGATCGTATCTGGTCCAACAGATCTCCTTGGCAATTCAACGGGGCAACGCTGCCAGTGTCATAGGGACTTTTGGACCGGCTACGGTCCGAAGTGGGGACTTGGCCTAGTTTAATTTAGTGTTTAAGATTGACATAGCCTGTTGCGGATTATATCATTTGTTAGTAGGTGACGAAGCCTGTAGCTGATTTATTGTTGTAAGCACTTGACGAAGCCTGCGTTGCTGATCATGAACTATGTGTTGTATTTAACAAATATACAAAGTGAACTTAATTAAAAAAACAGTAATAATTACATTATATAGGTATTGTTCACTGCTTATTATCCTACCATTACGGAAGAAGTGAGAATTATTTTCTAAAAAGATCGGCACGAGAAAATTACAATGTACAATGAAGGAGTGAAACTGTACCTTACGAAACTTCACCATCATGAATTCCGCTTCAATTGAGTCTGAATTTTCCTGGATTTTCGCGGACCAGAATACCGATGATTTTTTTAACTTGGTTTAGACGTTGCTATCATTTTCAATTTACACAAACAAATTGATGTCACATTAAACATGACCCTATGTGTCAGTGTCAACACTGTCAACAAAAAATGCACTAAACATGACGGCACTGCAAATCCTGCCAGGTCGGCCAGGCAACGTCGCCAACGTCATAGAGCGGCAACGCCGCACGCAACGTATTTGTACACGACATTTGCGACAAACACATACGTAAAAATGATGAAAAGATTACGTTGATTTATGTATGATTTCTGTATGAAACAAAGTTGTATGTGTAGTGCCTTAATTAAAGCCGATTGAATTTTGTATGAAAATCGAACCACCTTAAATATCGTACTAATAAATACGTAGAAAATACACAGAGCGCAATACATACATAGTGAGACACTCAGGGGCGGGTCTATATAGCCAATAAAACACTTTTCCATTGTCATATTATTGTATTACGTTATGAGCTTTATAAAATTTACAATAGGTACAAATACAACTCGATAACTAGAGGTGATCTTGGATTTCGATGAAGGTTTAAACATACGTATTTAATGGTATCTTTGTAGGTACCTAAGTATTCTCAGTAAAAACAAAGATAGATATAACTCCGTAATAGATGGATACAGTCTAAGGAAAAAACGTGCCTTGAAAAGCAAGAAAATTTGATTCTCGATCAGATGGCGCCACCACCTTTGGCCTACTCTCGTATAGATGGGGTTGACAGTTTCGTTTGTTATTTAACAATTTTAACGCATATCAGTGAAAGACCATGGGTCAAAATAATATTAAAAATAATTAATGCAAATATTGCAAATAAAAAAAAAACATTTATCCATATATAAATACATTTTTTGATATTTTAATTTTTTGTTTTAATCGTGTGTCGATAGATGGCAGTGAATTTACTGTGGCTACAAAATTATCTTGGTTACCTACTCATACTTCGACAAAGTTATCCTATTAGCGCGGTAAAAAAAAACGATTACGGCCCTGCTATGCAGGAAATCAGCCGAGTTAGGTATAATACCTGCCATCGGGCGATCAAAAATAACTATTCGTAATATACTTGTTATATTTAGAGGCCTTTACAAATGGAGGCTTTTCACAAATGTTTTTTCAACTCCTGACCAAAATACATTTCAGAACTTTACGGAACATTTTTTTGCGCAAAATTATTGTGTCAATATTTACTTTTAGATAACTATGAATCAGAACACGGTAGTCTCGGCCAAGAACGGCGGTCACGGGTGAATACTATTGCTTCGGTATGCTATTGCCACACTATTAAACATGCTAAAGCGGAGTTTTCAGTCCTAGAACAGTACATTGTGCAACGAGGGGGGGGGGTCCACGACAGGCGCTGGCTGGAGTGAATTAAAAACTCGAGTTTGCTATATTCTTACCCCTGGAGTTACACACAATGTTTTTATCACACTTGCGGAGAAAAACCTAAATCTTTTCAAACATTTGTCCGCTATATTGTTCATTTTTTGACAGGTTAGGCGTCGAAGGCACAGACCCATCCGGCATTCAGCCACGGTTGAAAATTGTGTACTTAAAATAGAAAATTGTGTACTTAATAGTACAACGAGGGGGTTAAGTGAAATTTCGGAAACGTGGGTGGTAATTTCCGACAGCCGCAAGCTGAAGGAAATTAAAGACCCGAGTTTGCAATGTTCTTACCCCCGGAGTTACACACAATGTTTTTCATCACACTTGTGAAGAAAAACCCAAATTTATTTTAAGTGAAATAATTCTTAAATACGGTGACATATCAAACATTCGTCCGCCATATATTGTCATTTGTTGACAGGTTAGGCATCAAAGGCACAGAGCACAGACCTATTCGGCATTCAGCCACGATTGAAAATTATGTTAAAATATTTTAAACGGCTATTAAATAAATCGAATTTAATATTTTTAAACAAACAAAAATATTAAAAAATATAAACGTCAATATTTTAAAAGTAAAACTTATTTACGCTACTTGGTTTGTATGAATTAGTGACATAATAAAAAAAAGCTGTAACTCCCTAGGTAGTTACAGGTTTTTTTTTTTCACAATCAATAACTCCTACGGGAACAATATAGGCCCTTTCAGTACACTTGCATCTTTTTCGAGCAAGTGTGATGAAAATATTTAAACGGCTATTAAATTAATCAAACTAAATATTTATAAACATAAACAAAAAAATATATATAAATGTCAGTATTTTAAAGGTAAAACACATTTATATGTACCTACTTGGCTCGTACGTTTTTTAATTAAAAAAAGCTATAACTCCCTTCAAGCTTTTTTCACAATCCATAACTGCCGCGGCAACAATATATACTATATATAGGCCTTTGTTCTTCAATACACCTGCATGATATAAGATCTTTTTTCGAAAGTGTGATAAAATATTATAAAATTTTACAATATAAAGGCTGTCCCAAAAAGGACGCAAGATTTGAAATTGATGAAAAACACATTTTTTTTGTTATAATATATTTGTATATAAAATCTTGAAATACATAGAATAGGGTTATTTGTGGAATAATACGTCAAGCAAATGTCCTCCTAGGCTTTGCTGGCACATACGAACTCTTTTGTCAAACATTTCTATGACCATTTTGCATAGATGCGGCTGAAATTTCTCCGATGCAGCGTCGAATTTCTCCTTTTAAAGCATGAGTGGTTGTGGGCGTATTGGCATAGACTTTAGACTTTAAATAAATAACCCCATAAAAAGAAGTCTAAAGGCGTTAAATCGCAAGATCTAGGGGGCCAATTCTGATCACCGAATCGAGAGATCACACGACTAGGAAATGTTTCATGCAGTAATTGCATCGTTTCTCGGGCTGTGTGGGTGGCAAGTGGCCCCGTCTTGTTGAGACCACATTGTTTCCACATCGATACTTTTACACCATTTTTACAAACCATAAACATTCAGCTGTCAAATAGTTTTTCTTTAGGGTGGCCAGTACTAAAATACAAAAACCGGACAAGTGAGAGTCGGACTCGTCCACCGAGGGTTCCGTACTTTTTAGTATTTGTTGTTATAGCGGCAAAATCTGTGAAAATTTCAGCTGTCTAGCTATCACGGTTCATGAGATACAGCCTGGTGACAGACAGACAGACGGACAGACGGACAGCGGAGTCTTAGTAATAGGGTCCCGTTTTTATGGCGGCAAATTGAAATCATGCGTCCTTTTTGGGACACCCTTTAATTACATAGTGTCTGACTATATTTGAATTTATTACATTAGTTGTATGCTTATTTATGATACTTTCCATATTTTTAAGTTCTAAACAAATATTTAAAATAAAACGCCTCACAAGCATAGTGGCCACTGGTACATTTACATCTCATGAAATCGGGATATTTTGTGGTTGGGTTTTATTTGAATCTTATATCTGGTGTAATAACGTATACATATATATGACCTTGACTGTAGACTACTAACTAATAATGAAATGAGTGGGCTTTTTATCTTGCGTCACTTACAGTATACTAGTGGGTATAAAATGGGCTCAGTTCTAGGATAGTTATGTGTATTTACAATGCACTTAACAGTCATATCCATTCAGTTCTTAAATGGCTCTGCGCTACATTATTGATTATAAGTGATAAACACACCACTTTAGTCATACCTATACTTTATACATACATAATATAAATTGCATTTGGTCACATCAATGGGACAATTTTAATGTCATAACTCATAAGTCTAAATCTTAATGTCTATATACAATTGGAAAGAAGTTTAAAAGTACATTTTAGAAATAAGCATCATTTATATTAAGCATAAATCACAGTCACTTCCTTACAATCGGCCACTTACGTAATCTACACAAACTAAATAGATCCGAAAATAATACTATAAATAATTAGTGCTGACGAAATCTCAAAAATCTGCAAATAAGTCAATTAATTAAAATAGCAAAGACACAAAGGTGGGCACATTGACTACAGAACGATTACAGTCTTCTCGAGCACGCAGCCCGTGCCAAGCGCACGTCTTTTGGTTACAGCCTGCACGAGCCGAGCCACTACTCTAAAGCCGGCAATTTATCTTTTAAAACTCACAAACATTTACTTCCGAAAACAAGACGGGCGCATTTTTCAAATGAATACTAACATTGGCGCGCATATGTAACGATCATTTTTCGGATAAAATCTATGCTGATCTTCCGCGAATATAATGATAGTGTCGAAACCTAACAAACAATGTTGGTTTCGTTGACGTTTCCGTCGGGCGAGTGTCGGCGGGCGTGTCAGGTGTCGGGCGAGCGCAGCGCGTGCAGCGCGGGCGCCAGACCCGCCGGCCGCCGCCGCTCCAGGAACGTCTGCAGCTGGTTCGCCGACAGCGCCAGACCAGGCGCCTGACACACAATTACTCTATAGTACACTCCGCTTCAACATTTTACTACTCCTACTCCTCTCCCCTAATTTTAATTAAGGCAATGTTATATTCCCAGATATCATCGTTCAAACGAAAAATAATTATTCGAATAGTACAAGACACAGAATGATGGTACCAAGACCGAAGTGAATTGTTTAAAAGTCGGAAATGAATGAATAGGTGTATACCTCATCAAACCAGGGATCGGCGAGCGCCGCGCGCGGCTGCAGGCGGCGCGCTGGCGCGGCGTCGAGCAAGCCGCGGATGAGCCGCTGCGCGCCCTCCGCCACGCCGGCCCAGTGCTCCGGCGGGAAACAGTAGTCGCATTTGATTATGTTCGCCGTCGTCTCCTCTATCGATTCATCCAGGAAAGGCGACAACTGCAATAAACGCACTAGTAAGATTACCAAATATTCGGGTAGGCTTGTTGGATTAAAAAAAAAGTTTTTTGATTAAGTGCATATTTTGAAAATAATCGCTTTTACTGTTATTTAACCGGAAGCAATAACGTGAAAGCATCACTATAAAATGTAGTATAAAAGCCACGTACCCCAGTCAAGAAAACGTATAGGAATACTCCAGCCGCCCAGGCGTCCCAGGCACGCGCGGGCGGGCGGCCCAGAACGCACTCGGGGGGCGCGAACTCCAGCTGCGCGGCCGCGGGCGGCAGCACCTCGCGCCCCGCCGGCGCGCTCGCCTCGCCCTCCGTCAGCTCCACCGCCGAGCCCAGGTCCACCAGCTTCAGCTGCGGGTGCGCACCCGACAATTCCACCAGAATGTTCTCCGGCTACACATTACATATTTATTCATAAATATGTGTTTTTTATTTAGTTTTAACCAATAATATGCTAAAGGTGATGGATAATAAAAAGAGGTTGCAATTAGCGGAGATTAGAATGTTAAGATGAATGTGTGGTGTGACGAGAATGGATAGGATAAGGAATAGAGTATACAGTGGAGAAAAAGAATCGTACACTTACACGAAAAATATACTTTCTTATACAGCTTCTTTTGTGAACTTCGCCTCGTGTTGGTATATATATAGAAAACTTATAGTATGTACATGTAATGAACTATGGGTGTCCGGTGGCAGAATTAGGATTTAAATTTCGAATTGTTCTAATACCGTTGAGCGGTGGGATGGGCGGGGGGCCGCGATCGATTCGTTATAAGTGCGGGTTACACACTTACACAGTCACGATGTCGCAGTGGACGGGTGAACAACGTGCGTTCGCAATCGAAGGCGTATTTTAAAGCCAACGATTCTTGTGCTGTTGCTCGTCGAAGATTTTTTTCGCATTACAATATTCGACGGTTACGTGATGCCTCAAGCGAAGATTTGATTCGATTGTGGGTGCGGAGGTTCAGGACAACAAGTTCAGCAGTAAACAATCCGCGGCCGGGACCCAGCCGATCTTCGAGGACTGATGACAACATCGAACTGGTCGCGAACAGTTTGCGCGATAATCCGCGTCAGTCCGTGCGTAAGAGGGCGGCTACGCTAGGGCTCCCTAAAACGATTGTGCACGAAATGTTGAAAAAGGACCTTAAATTTCACCCTTTCAAAATTCAGATTGTGCGCTTAAGCCCAAAGATTACAATTTGCGTAAAAGTTTCTGCGAGACAATGTTGCAACGATTTCATACAGTAAACATGCACAATCTCTTGGAGCGACGAAGCCCATTTTCATTTAAACGGCTGTGTTAACAAACAAATTTGCCGTTATTGGTCACCGAAAGGACAGAATCCACGTTTAAAACATCAACAGCCACTTCACAGTCCCAAAGTTACGGCTTGGTGTGCATTATCAAGTGGAGGAATAATCGGGCCCTATTTTTTTGAAAATGATCGAGGGCAAGCCATTACTGTGAACGGTGTTTCTTATCGGCTCATGCTTAACGATTATTTTCTGCCAACAATAAGAGAACATCCTGCCTACAGTTCACACACATGGTTTCAGCAAGATGGCGCCACACCCCACACTGCTAGAGACCATGGCTCTTCTTCGTGATTTCTTCCCTAAAAAACTGATTAGCCGTTTCGGTGACATCCTCTGGCCACCCAGGTCGCCGGATCTCACCCCCATGGACTTTTTTCTATGGGGGTACCTCAAAAGTAAAGTCTATGAAACAAACCCAGCAACCATCTCAGCACTAAAAGAAAATATCGTCCGCGAAGTTAATGGCATCCCAGCGTCACTTCTCCATCGAGTGGCGCGAAATACTGAGGTCAGATTCCAAGAGTGTGTCCGACGTCATAGCGGAAGCCAAAACAAAATTTTTGACCCGCAGTTCCTAAAAAAAATTCGCTGCGGGGGGGAGTGGTAAAACATTATTTTTTTTGTATGAAAAAAAAATTCTAAAACCTATCGAGTGTGGTATCATACAAAAGGGCTTTTTGAGGCGATTCTAAAAGTATATCACATCATTACATTTCGGGCATTTTTTTTTAAATTAAAACGAAAATAATTTTCGAAACATACTAAGTTTGGGCTCCTCCAGACACGATATGGCTGATTTTTTTTTGTACAATATACCACAAATAATACGTGATATCCTCATATCTAACCCCAAGAAAGCAATTTTGAAAATAATATCATAAGCAACTTTTTTTTAATTTTTCAATTTTACAAAGTGACAGTTCTACTTCAATACCTATTTCACGAGACTTATGGAACTATACTGCAGATACGGTACATATTAATCATAAAATGATACGTAATATCCATATATCCAACGGGAAATACCTCTTTAACCCTTTAACTGCGCCTTTTCATCAGTTGGTATAATTTGTTTAGTTATTGACACAAATATCAAGGTTGTATCCTCCAGCTACGATATACCTTACTGATTTTTTTTGTACAATATACCACAAATGATACTTAATATCTTGATATCGAACCCCAAGAAAGCAATTTTGAAAATAATATCATTAACAATTTTTTTTTAATTTTTCAATTTTACAAAGTGACACAGTTCTACTTCAATACCTATTTCACTAGACTTATGGAACTGTACTGTACATATTAATCATAAAATGATACGTAATATCCATATATCGAACGGGAAATACATCTTTAACCCTTTAACTGCGCCTTTTCATCGGTTGGTATAGTTTGTTTTGTTTTTGACAGAAAATATCAAGATTGTATCCATCATATACGATGTATGTAAATATGTACCTTACTGATTATTTGTTTACAATATACCATGAATAATACGTAATATCTTGATATCTAACCCCAAGACAGCAATTTTGAAAATAATTTCTTTAAGATTTTTTTTAAATATTTTTTATGTGTATAATTTTTCAATATTACAATATTGAGAAATTAAAAAAAAAATCTAAATGAAATTATTTTCAAAATTGCTTTCTTGGGGTTAAATAATAAGATATTACGTATCATTTGTGGTATATTGTACAAAGAAAAATCGATAGGGTATATCGTATCTGAAGGATACAATCTTGATCTTTTGTGTCAAAAACTAAACAAACTATACCAACTGATGAAAGGCGCAGTTAAAGGGTTAAAGAGGTATTTCCCGTTCGATATATGGATATTACGTATCATTTTATGATTAATATGTACCGTATCTGCAGTATAGCTCCCAGCACTTTGTAAAATTGAAAAATTAAAAAAAATTGTTAATGGTATTATTTTCAAAATTGCTTTCTTGGAGTTAGACATGAGGATATCACGTATCATTTGTGGTATATTATACAAAAAAAATCAGCCATGTCGTGTCTGGAGGAGCCCAAACTTGGTATGTTTCGAAAATTCTTTTTGTTTTAATTTAAAAAAAAAATGCCCGAAATGTAATGATGTGATATATTTTTAGAATCGCCTTAAAAAGCCCTTTCGTATGATACCACATACCATAGGTTTTGGAAAAAAAAATTTTTTTTTCCATACAAACAAAATAATGTTTTACCACCCCCCCGAAATTTTTTTAGGAACTGCGGGTCAAAAATTTTGTTTTGGACTCTAGTATGTGTGTGCCAAACGGCTAACCTGTAGATCGATTTGCGGTATTTTTATACGAACGGGTTAGACTATCACGGTCAACATTTAGACGAAATAATTTTTAAGAAATAGAACCCACACCTCTTCTTTGTAATAAATATTGAAATAAATTTATATCTTCTGTAGTTTTTTTATTATTTAAATTTGAAATCCTAATTCTACCACCGGACACCCGTATTAAAAAATAAAGATATCTAATATTGATGTGGTTTAACAGTTTTAACACCCCGTGGCACTGACTAAAATAACCGACCTGGTATCACATTACATCTCAAAACTTTTTTGTAGTAGAAGTATTGCGTTGCGAGACTTGCATCTTTTTACATGTAATGTTTTTGATGGGATCTCATCTCTTTTTGTAGGCAGTCCTTCTTTTCGGGTACTACTGCTTGTACATCAGCTACCACTTTTCTCAAAGCTCATACTCATACCCGTCCCACATTATACTCGTACTCATACCTATCCAATACTCATGGCCATACCAAACTATACTTGTATTCATACAATACTCATACACAAGTACCTATCCCACACCATACCCGCACTCATACCTATACCAAATTCATATCCTGACCATACTCATAGCCATACCATACTCATACTATACACATCTACTCGTATATACTCCCATCGTACATCTTAGACCTTTACTTTACCTACTATTTGTTGGAATTGCAAAAGTAACTTTGTAATAGCACATATTTATATGGGACTACTTATGTTTCAAATTTGTGGGTTGGCTAAAAGTACCTTAGAATTATGATGATCGGTGAAGTAAAGAACTTTGACATGCTTTGTACGTGTGGATTCTAAAAATATTTTCCATAATGTCAATATCCAGGGAGGAAAATGAGGACTACGTTTGTATGGAGAATCGATTGTCCCCTATCCTCATAAGAGTCCCCGGCAAGCTCGGCCGAATTGCACCTTTTCATACAAACGTAGTTCCCGCTCTCATTTTCAAACTGCATGTTGGATTATAATGAAACTTTGCACATACAATGACATTAGATATAATTAGTAATAAGTAATGTCATGTAGTGGTGTGTCTGTAATTAGTTTATATAGCTCCAGTTTATAAAACAAACAAAATAGAGCAAAATCATGTTTTGTATGAAAAACTTAAATTCACTGTATATTTTTAACTATGGTATCTGAAGCTACATAAACTAATTACAGACATAGATATACCTTATCCTATTGTAAGTACAAAATTTCAGAGCAATCTAGATAGTCGTTTTAAAAATGGAGAACCGAGCTTGCCGGGGACCCTTAAGGGGCCCAGTGACTATCAATCCGCCGGACGGTATCGGCCTGTCAGTTAGAACAAAAAACCGGCCAAGTGCGAGTCGGACTCGCGCACCGAGGGTTCCGTACATTACACAATTTAAACAATGTATTTTTATGTGAAACGCGAGTGAAAGAGAAATTACGGTTTACGATTTATGACGTATTAAAAAAAAACTTCTTACTAGATCTCGTTCAAACCAATTTTTGGTGGAAGTTTGCAAGGCAATGTATATCATATATTTTTTTCAGTTTTATCATTCTCTTATTTCATAAGTTATAGGGGGGGGACACATTTTAATACTTTGGAAGTGTCTCTCGTGCAAACTATTCAGTTTAGAAAAAAATATATATTAGAAACATCCATATCATTTTTGAAGACCTATCCATAGATACCCCACACGTATGGGTTTAATGAAAAAAAATTGAGTTTCAGTTCCAAGTATGGGGAACCCCCAAAATTTATTGTTTTTTTTTTCTATTTTTGTGTAAAAATCTTAATGCGGTTCACAGAATACATCTACTTACCAAGTTTCAACGGTATAGTTCTTATAGTTTCCGAAAAAAGTGGCTGTGACATACGGACGGACGGACAGACACAGACAGACAGACATGACGAATCCATAAGGGTTCCGTTTTTTGCCATTTGGCTACGGAACCCTAAAAATTTGACAGTTCCGAACAACTAACAGGCCGATATCGTCCGGCGGACTGATAGTCAGTGGGCCCCTTGAAATCTTATTTTTACATTTTAATTAATTTGCGTATTAGAACTGCCACCCTCTTGCTATTTGTAATTTCAAAACATAAAATCGGACTTTACTGTACGCAGTCACAAAATGAGATTTAAATCATAATACAACTAAAGCATACTGTGCCATTAGAAATAGTAGATTGTGTTACAAGGGAGCAAAATGACATATTTACGGCGAGGGCGTACATTGAATACTAAACGAAGCGAAGGATTCTATAATAGAATCCCGAGAGTAACGAGGGATTCTAAAGTAGAATCCTGAGCGTAGTGAGGGATTCTAGTGTGTTACGCCCAAGATGGAAAGAATTTTGCTACCATGTGACACATACTGCTTTTCACATCACCTATGAGGTAATTATGATGTTTAAAAATATTATTTAAGCTAAAAAAATAATGTGCGTTTTTTTTTAAATAGTGTCCTACAACGGAAAAGTGTTACTTTGATCCCTCCTAGCAGGGAAGAAAAGTGCCACTTTGATCCCTCCTAGCAGGGAAGAAAAACCCCTTTTCCGAATTGGCGATGTGAAAAGGTTTTTATTATTATGCTTTAAATTTGTACTTTTGTGTATATGACAGCGATCAGGAAAATCGGATTTTACGTTTAGAAGTTATAACTAGCAGCAGGACAGATTTTATATGTGTATAGCTAAAAAGGAAAAATTGTAAAATGGGACGCAGTGTTGTATGGAGGTTGTCCGTCTTGAATGTTAACTAGTCTCTGTCCGTACATAATATACCAACGGGCAGTCTAGCACACTCCTAAAGGGATACTACACTTTCCATAAGTATTTTTATTTTCTTAATTTAAATTATTTCCCTTGACAATAGAATGAACAGAGAGAACTAACCCTGATGTCGAGATGCGCCACGTTGTTGGTGTGCAACCAGTCGAGCGCGGAGAGCAGCTGGCGCGTGTGGTCGGCGACGAGGCGCTGCGTGTAGAGCGCGGGTGCGGCCGCCGCCCAGTCCAGCAGCGCGCCGCCGCCCACCAGCTCCAGCACCAGTGTGTGGGCGCCCGGCGCCGGCACGTCCGCGAACAGCGCCAGCGCGCGCACCACCGCGCCGTGCGCGCCGCGAGACAGCAGCCGGTACTCGCGCTGCGCGTCGCAGCCGCGCCCTACCACCACCTACAACCGTACGGTTCATAACATGCTATCAATGTATATATTTCGGGAAAAAATTACGACATCAATTGCTATTCTCTTTTTTTATTGTTTTAAGATACAAAAAGTCGCACACAATAGTAGTTTATGTGACTGCTACATAATGAAAGGCATTAAAATACAAGTGTGGGTTTAAGAAACGAACGAAATGAGTTTCTTAAAAGGACCGCACGAGTGTTTAAATGCCTAATTATGTCCAGATACATACACTATTTTATCTACACACATATTATAAATATTTTTATCGCTCATTTTACACGAAACTTTTGCTATATGTAGTTAGTTTAAAAACAAGAAAACAAACTATTTTTTTTACTTACAAACGAATTAAAAGATAAACTCTACGTCAAATGGCGGCAAATGAAAACTTTTTTCACGCATGTCACGCATCCGTAGTTTTTTTTTAAACTAGAGATTAGTAGCACAATCGGATTAGGACTAACCTCAACATCTCTACAAGAGTCCTGAAATTTGGTATGTATGTTAATTAAAGGTCTCTTTTTATGTTCACACTATTTGACATTTGGGGATCTCGAGGAACCGCCACCATCTTGGAAATTTGCGTTTTACTCGGAATTTTAGTTCTCTGTGTCAATATGATCAAAGAGGATATAATTAGATAGAGCGGTACTGTCATAGTAGATTTTGTAACCACAGTAAATTCACTGCCATCTATCGACACACTTTAAAACTAAAAATGAAGATTTATAAAAAAACCATAAGATGTATTTAAATATGGATAAAAAAAAATTTATTTGCATTAATTATTTTTATGATTTTGACCCATGTTCTTTCACTGATATGCGTTAAAATTGTTAAATAACAGACGAAACCGTCAACGCCATCTATACGACAGTAGGCCAAAGCTAGTAGCGCCCTCAAATCGAGAATCAAATTTTCTTGATTTTCGAGGCACGTTTTTTCCTTAGACTGTATCCATCTATTACGGAGTTATATCTATCTTTGATATGATGTAAACGGATTAAATTATACACAAAAAAGTCTTCGACACTGTTGCGGAAGAAATACATTTTCTTAGAGAAAATATTTGCTGAATCCAGATTTAGCGCTTATACCCTTTCAGGGGACATTCTCTTCATAGGAGGAACATGTATTTTTTCCGCAAAAGTGTCGAGGAATTTTTTTTGTAGAATTTTATCGGGTTTAATGTTACCTTACATCATATTGTCGTAGAGAACTTAGATTCCGAGTAAAATGCTAATTTACCCAACCTTGTACACATTTTCCAATACGGTAGCGGTTCCTCGAGGTCCCCAAATGTCAAATAGTGTTGACATGAAAAAAAAAACATTTAATTAACATACATACCAAATTTCAGGACTCTTCTAGAGATTTCGAGGTTAGTCCTAATCCGATTGTGATATATAGTGCACTGCCTTATGGGAATATAGTTCAGATCCGGAAACCGCCTTGAACTTTCAGTATAGTATTTAGCATGGTATTGGGTCTCCCAAAACTGCCGGGAGACAGCAAAGCCGGCCATCTACTTCAGCGGAATGACGTCATCAAAATGACTCCCGTCCCGCCTCGTTGCGAATGCTGCATATTGCACCCAAACTGTGTATTGCACATACACGTGTGGAGTATTAAATGAAAGCCAATTAAATATACTATATTTTATTTTACTCTGTACCATAATATACAACAGTTAAAGAGCAGTTGCTCTTCACGCCCGTTTGTAAGTTTACAAAGAAATCAAAATGATGTTAAAAAAATATTCGATTATTTTGGGTTTTACAACCAAACCAAAAGTTGAACGTTAAAGCAATGTACTACAACATTAAAGATGACGTCTCAAGCCATAAAGTATACCAAAAAAAATTTAATCTGACCAAAAATGTGGAAATTATGCATCAAAATGTAGGTATTGCCGGAACAAATGAATTAAGTTTAAATAACACTAGACCCTACTCATAGCGTTGTGTTCCTGCCGGTGAGTAAGGTTGCCAGAGCTCAACGAAGGAGAGGAGTGTTAGGGTCGGCAACGCGCGTGTAATATCTCCGGTGTTGTAGGCGTCCATAGGCTACGGTAACTGCTTACCATCAGGCGGGCCGTATGCTTGATTGCCACCAACGTGGTATAAATGAATTAAAGTTTAAGAAATCCAAACAGGTCATTTTCAGGATTACCCCACATAAGCTTCAAGTATGTTATTAGCAATATAAATAGGATAATAAAACTGCTGGGTGACAATCTCTATAGTGCCTGAGTGACAAATAATGGCGTCATACATGTGACCGCTGCCGAAATTTGTAAAATCTAACTTATAACTATACCATGAGTCATACAAGTGTGCTATATCAAACGAAAGGTTATTAAATATATTATGATTCGTTAATACATTATTTAAAATAACAATGTACAATTTAAGGGCTACAAACAAAGAAATACCCCCTTTTATGATTAAAGTTCGTGTATATATATTTTATAGCTCCATTAAAAACGTTATAATAATGTTGCGTATAATATAAAAGAAACCAGTTATTCAACTATATGTATAGTCTAGACAAAAAAAATCAAAATCGTTCTCCTTCTTGATGCGACTGGCAAATCATTTTTTACTTTTTTGCAACCGGGTTTTTTAACCTAATTTGACCCCGCTGAATCCGAATTTGCCAGTTGCCAGATCGAAATCTTGACCGGAAGTGAGATATTCAATATGGCAGCCAATATTACCCTACCTAGCGACCCCAATGAGTTCCTTGTATGGAGGCTCATATATTTTGATATTTTTTTATATAATAAGAAATAACAGTAATAATAACACGTATTTTCCGAGAGTTTCGAGTACCTACGTGAAATGGTTCGAAATATACATCCCTTTAAAGGTAGAAAAAATCGTCGTCTGCGTCGCACCGACATACGAAATCCCAGTAGTAAGGCATCGTTACAACACAAAATGCACTCAAAGGGCTTTAATTACTAGTATTTTATTATTGAATATATTATATATTATATATTATATATATATATATATATATATATATATATATATATACATATACATATATATATTTAACTTATTTAATTATTATATTATATTATATTTAATTATTTATTCAATATTTTAATCATTCAATACGCTCATCAAACATGATCAAACATTTATTCAGCAAATAGGCCACAGGGGCACTTTTACATGTCAATTTTTACGAACAATAAAATTAACCCAAAATTACAAAAAACAATTACATAAATATAAATGTCAAATTACACAAAAAAAACTAATAAAAAATATACAAACAACAGAAGTACTAAAAATGTTTATACATGTAAAAGTCTCTAGGTGTCATAGATAAAATGTATATAATAATAAAAAAAGATTATCAAATTATCCAGAGATGTAAAGGGTCTCCAAGACTTGAATTGTTATATAATTAATAAAAAGACAAGATATTAAATTAGACAAACAGACGCTTTTGTGACATTCAATCTATCTACGCATACTAGACTCAATAGGCATGATGACAGTAATTAAAAGTCACTTAAATATTATATTTATTTAATGAAACTAGTCGTGGAATACGAAAAACGCATTTAATTTTTTTTATATTTGGCGAGATTGGTAAATGTTTTGTTAAAATAAAATTACAAAACACGCAAGTCCGCCATGATTCGGTTAACACCAATCAGAGGGAATGACGTCACGTTCATGTAAACAAATATCCAAAGTACTAAAAGCATTGGTTCTCCTATGGTTCTCCTGCTATTTTATTTACGATTCACGGATTCAATTTAAGTAGTTTAAACCGAATATTGACTAATAATAATAACTTGAATCATCCATGATTTACTAAGGCAAACATTTGCCTAGATTATTATTCACAACGACGGGACTTGATCGCGTAAAATAAGTTTTAAATTCACCTCCGACGTTTCGAGGACGGCGTTGTCCCCGTGGTCTCGGAGAAGACTGGCTCAAGTTGACATCAACATCTTCTAGGCGCGCGAGTTTTTCGAACTACCAAAATTTTCAAAATCTGTCATCATGCATATTGGTGTAAAAATGCGTCTAAGTAGTATGAGAACTATGAGAATTGGTACGAATAATTAATGTTCAATTGTTAATTAATCAATTGATAGGGTGTGTAAAGTGCCAGAGTGTAACTATAAAATCTTAAATATTATGAAATAAGCCTCAATTATAAGTTCGTTAGATAGCTCTAACGCTGATGCCACGCAAATGACCCATAAAACCAAAAACTATTTTATTGTTACGGACGTAGTACGTTAGTAGGTATGATATTATTTTGAGCAACTACTAGGTACCCATTTTATGAAAATTAACAAACAAATTGTAAAGAAAAATTTGGGGCTTATGTAGGGTTCCATACCTCAAAGGAAAAAACGCAACCTTTATAGGATCACTGGTGCGTCTGTCAGACCGTCTGTCGCAGCCTATTTGCTCCGAAACTACTGAATTAATTGGGTTCAAATTTGGTACACAAAATCTAAATCTGTAACCCAAAGACAAACATGGATCGTACATAAATGAATTTTAAATATAGGTTTTTTTTGTGCTAAATGAGAAAAAAATGTTTTCTGACATAAATAATTTATTATTTTAAGATTAATAGTTTAAATAGTAGTAGTAGTAGTAGTAGTAGTAATCACTTTATTGTACACAACACAGGTTTACAAAAATAAATTATAGTAATGGAAGTACAAGAAGAAGAGTGGAGTGGAGTTTAGAAGTTGTTTAAGTAAATATGCAAAAATGACAAAGTCGCAATGGTTACCTTAAATCGTAGAGCTATTGCGAAGACCGAGTTCCGCGTAGGGCCGAAGACCCGAAGAGACTGGGAGAGACTCGCTTATACTTGAGACCGAAGGTCGAGCTTCGAGAGATTAGTGCTCAAACACAGAGTAATAGTAAAAGTGTCTAAATGCGAAGGTCGAAGTCCAAGCTCCACGTAGGGCCGAAGGACTGGAGCCTGACAGGTACGTGCTTCCTATAATTTTCACAAATATCTTAATTGCGAAGAAACATGATCGAGTTCTGCGTAGGGCAGAAGGCCCGTAGCGTTCGGGAGAAGCGCTCACACGCGCGGAGGCCGAGCTGCGACAGGTTAGTGTTTAAACACATTAAAGCATCAAACGCTGTTTGTGAAAGCTGCAGGACAAATTCCGCATAAGGCCAAACTAATGCGTCCAAGAGAGGCGTGCCTTTTGTGGTCAAACACAGAATATTAGTCTTAATGCGAAAACTGAAGGACTAACTTCCCGCAGCTCTGCCTTCGGACTCGCTTAGTTGCGCTCACCTATCAGCCCTAAACGCTAAACGGAGCTCTGCCTTCGGCCTTCACAATCAAGATACTTGGTCACGTTTCAGGAAGTTGGAAATTATGCCCGACCTACTAGTAAGAGTGTCTTGATAAGTTCACGGGCGTGTTCAACCTTTAATGGGTCATGGGTTATGGGTCTTTAGCTTTCGCATTTCTAGGCACTTGTACGCGTAGAAGCGCGATTCTCTCGGAAGCTTTGGGCCTGTGGACCTACGTGGAAATCGTCCTACGGCCTCCGCATTTAGACGCTTGTACTATCGTTCTGTGTTAAAGCACTACACTCCTGCAGCTCGGCCTTCGCAATTGAAGAGATACTTGCCTGTCGGACGTACTCGGCCCACGGCCTTATGCGGAGCTCAGATTTGTTCTGGTCTGTGGACAAAAAGCGTGCGCCTCATAAACGCTTGATTGTAATTAAATTTAAGTAACATCGTAAAATCAATTTACACGTAAATACTACCTATATATGTATAAAACCTACATTTTAACAGACTTTCAAAGGAGGAGATTAGGTACGAAAAGAAACCGTTGTTTTGCTTGTTTATCAAGCAAATTCAATTTATAAATTATGATTCCACTCATAAATGTCGTTTTCATGTACCTATTTTATGTAATGCTCTTTCATTTAATACCCGATGATTAGGACTATTCTTTGCATAATACTTATGAGCGCATTAAGGTAGAATTTTCGGTGCGCTTTAGTTTTTTTTTGTACAACTTCCACCGTTTTTATCGGAAATTTAAAATTTAACCTGTGACAAATAGTTGAATAACTGGTTTATTTTATATTATACGCAACTATGTTATAACGTTTTTAGTTGAGCTATAAAATATATATACTCGAACTCTTTTCATAAAAAGTGGTATTTCTTTGTGTGTAGCTCTTAAAATATACATTGTTTTTATAAATAATGTATTAACGAATCATAATATATTTAATAACCTTTCGTTTGATGTAGCACACTTGTATGTATGACTCATGGTATAGTTATAATTTAGATTGTGCAAATTTCGGCAGTGGTCACATGTGTGACGGCATTATTTGTCACTCAGGCACTACAGAGATTGTCTACCATCAGTTTTATGATCCTATTTATATTGCTAATAATATACTAGAAGCTTATGCGGATTATCCTGAAAACGGCCAATTTGGATTTTTTAAACTAATACAGTGTAAACTATATAGCGATACTCAAGGGAACGGACATTTTTTGACGCTATAGAGAGGTTTCGTTATATAGAGAGAAATTAATATTAAAGTAAAGCAACTATAAGCAACACACGTCGCCGTTATAGGGAGTGAATCGTTATATCGAGTGACGTTATATTATATATTATACCTACCTATACCTACATTTTGATGCATAATTTCCACATTTTTGGTCAGTTTTTTTTTGGTATCAGTGTATGGCTTGAGACGTCATCTTTAATGTTGTAGTACATTGCTTTAAGCTCAGCTGAAGTAGATGTCCGGCGGAGACCCAATACCATGTCCAAAAACATAATAAAAGTTGGTAGCGGTTTCCGGATCTGAACTATCTCTTCGACCGTTCCCCAAAAGACTTAGTACTAATAGAGTCGGGGTCAATTGCCATATCGTTCGATACTAACTAACATGCGAGATTAATCTAAATTGTATGTAATTTAATAGTTATTTGTGCAACAAGAGAGGAAAGTTGCTTTTTCTTGCGAGTGTTTATTTTGAGTCCCAAGAAAGCGAAAGATTCTAAGGTAGAATCCTGAGCGTAGCGAGGGACTCAAAAACACGAGCTGTAAAATAACTTTGCTCTCGTATTGCACACATAATTTTTCACCTCAGTAGTGAGAACATATTAAAGTTTAAAATGTATTTCGAATTACACATATAAACAGAAAAAATATATATGTAATATAATATGTAATATAATACCATACCATAACATACCATTCCATACCATACCATACCATACCATACCATAGCATACCATACCATACCATACCAAACCATGCACCGTACCATACCATACCAAACCATTCCATACCACACCATACCATACCATACCATACCATACCATACCATACCAAACCATACCATACCAAACCATGCACCGTACCATACCATACCAAACCATTCCATACCACACCATACCATACCATACCATACCATACCATACCATACTATGGTATACCATACCATACCATACCATACCATTAAAAAAAATGTAATACAAGTATGAAGTGGCAGTTCATGGCCTTCACTAAATTAAAAAGCTACTTTGTTTCACTCCCTGGAGTGAGGAAAGTCGCACTTTCGTCACTCAAGGGAGTGACGAAAGAGGATTGTTCGAGCTGCTGAGGTGAAAATTTAATTTCGAATAGAACGTCATCTCGACTGGTATTAAAATAAAGGTCAAATCAAATTGCTTTATTTCAGACGTTCGAAATATGAAAGTCAGCAAATCAATTTTGATATAATAATGAAGCTAAAATCTGTCAGGCCATTAAAGTCAGTAGAAAAAAGCAGCAAATTTGAAAAATTTAGTGTTCGAAAAGAAAGGCGTCGTGGCAGAAACGGGAACTAAAGCCTGACCAGTAATATATGATCATAGTCAAGAGGGCGCTGTTTATTCTCATGTATAGGGTGCCAGTTCAGTATAGTATGAAAAAATTAGTTCCAACGAGATCATATATATTCCTGGTCAGGCTTTAACATTATCAATTTTATATGGCAATCAAACCTTTGACACCTGTCTTGTAAAAATTAAACAAACTTGTGTATTTTTATTTACAAAAACTGCAAGTTTTATGTATAAAATATTACAAAACAGGATAAATCCGTACATAAAACCACAAGGGAAATTATATTTAATATTGTTCAGTTTTGTCAGCGGGAAGACAACGGCTAAAAGACGACTTACAAAAAGTCATACAACGTGCTTCCGATATGACGGGTATTTATGTTGTATTTAATATAAAATAATTACCTATTTAATAGTCCCCTTAAGTAATTAGTCTCCGGTACATAATCGGTAAATGTATTCATTAAAAATATATTAATTTACGTAAATTATGAAGGTCATTCGTGATCTTGAAATAATTGAAAAATAGTTTTGATACTTCACCATTTTAGTCATGTTTAATATTTGTATAATTTATTTTCAGGACTGAGTAAAAGTACCTACGGTATCTGGAATAAAAGACCATTTTATTAGATGATATGCAATAATTTGTAATACACATGTCAGATTCCAGCACATCCAGTTTAGATGAAGACAGTTTGATGAGTGTCTTTGGTTATTTTGAAGCTAAGTCAATCATAAGTTACGTTGAATATTTGTGCCATTTTCAACCAAAAGGGTACTTACTGTCGGTTGTTAATAAGGCGCTATTTCCATATAGCTTCAATTCGAAATCAACCTTATCGACAAGCGACAATGTGTTACCTTTTAGTTGAAAACGTCACATTTAGATTCAGAGGGCCTACCGCGAACACCGAAGTTCCCGAATTGCGGGCATCTTTCTCTTTTACTCCAATCAAGGCGTAATTAGAGTGACAGAGAAAGATGCTCGCAATTTGCGTACTTCGGTGATCGCGGTAAGCCCTCAGACTTCGATTTTAATAAATAAAAGTTTTTAATTGAAAATGTTTCCTTATTTTTAGTTATGAAATATTATTTAATACCTTTCAGTGATTTTAGTAAAATATCGTGATTCGAACAATCCCAATAAGACCAACCTATTCAGTATTCACTGTTTTTATGTCCCCGATACTAAAATTATAGTTCGATTACCTACCTAATCTACCTATCCAGGTTTGTGCTAAAATAACTGTTGGACTGGGCAGATTGGAGTAAATTAGAACCTATCTAGTTTTGTACTAATACGACAATTGGTATGGGCATGTATTTTCAATCGAACTGTCACTGTAGTATCTGAGACAAAAAACCGGTCATGTGCGAGTCGGACTTGCGCACCGAGGGTTCTGTACTTTTTAGTATTTGTTGTTATAGCGGCAACAGAAATACATCATCTGTGAAAATTTCAACTGTCTAGCTATCACGGTTCATGAGATACATCCTGGTGACAGACAGACGGACAGAGTGGCAGTCACTAGTGCCTGTGCTAATTCTTAGGATTAGGTTGCCGAGCCAACACCGAGCTCCATTTAGTGAGCTGTGGCAAAAAGCCGGAACAAAAGGATTCAAGTATCACCTTAGTACTATTAGTTATTCTGTGCTTTAATGTCGTACTATAATTACGTAACAGTGTTGTCAGCATAGCAAAATTCGTAAAATAGCACCGGCACGCCCTCAAATCCTACGACGCTTCACTTTCCGCACATACTCTAGGCGCGAAGGGTAATCGTCCCTTAGAACCTAGGAGGATATGGAGTAGCCGTTAACAAGCATTCCCCTTTGTCGAAAATAGTCGGCCAATGGTCATACACAATGTATGGACTGACATTTATCTGACATGGCTATTTTGACGTTACGTATACATTTGACGTTCCCCTCCCGCAAAAATTGGCAGACTTTTTTATACAGCAAATTACAGACGTGGCGGCTCCGTTTGGTTATATCCTCCTAGCATAGAACATTTGAATTTCGCGCCTTTTTCTACTGACAATGTTCTTTTCTTGATGGACTTGAGGGCGGTGTTGCCCGTAGCCACTGTCACGTAAAAGGGTAGGAACAAAATAAATGCTCTTAGAGCACGACGCTGTTCGGTGGTTGTTGTAGTTGTCTCGTAAAACCGATAGCTGGATTTTACGAGAAGCACGTGGACTACCGGCCGTTGACTCCAAAATGGTGGTTAAACACGCTTTGAGATTAATTCTCCATTCACTGCACACTACCACATTAGATTATTGTATAATAAAGCTATCGATATTACACTTTAAACAATATTAATGAGCAAAAAACAAAGGAATTAATCACGAGGCTACTATCAAGATGGCGTTCGAACCGGAAGTCTACTGACAATGTTGTTTGACTAACAAAACAGTTTATCTTAATGTTGGCTGTTCGGTACAATGCACCTTAACACGTTTTGGGCCTCGTGCGGCACGTGCGCCCGGTCAGCGAAAACACATTACCACAATCATTTTCAGCAAAGTTAGAATATTGTACTTTACTTGTTAACATTATTCAACTCTTCCATTATAACATTTTAGTTTTAACATTATAATAAACATTTGTTGCTACTACTCTCCGGACGTTTAACTTCACCGCCACCCGCACATTGGCCGTTATTTACGGATCTTGAAGGCAACATCATATGTGTGTAGATTAATGTATTTTAACGACATACATTTGGACCATTAAATGTGACAGACTATATATAATATTAATAACAAGTCGAAGCACGGCTAATGAGGCAATGCCCTTAAACAGGAAAATAAACGAATTGAAAAATACATAACTAAAAACGTTAAATAGGAATATAAAATAATAACATTAAACAATTTACACTGCTATGGGAAAATTGTACCATTTTCAACCAAAAGGGTAATTATTGTCGCTTGTCAGTAAGGCGCTATTTCCATATAGCTTCAATTAGAAATCAACCTTATCAACAAGCGACAATGTGGTACCTTTTGGTTGAAAACGTCACAATTAAGCTTCACAACAAAACTACTTATTTTACCAAATGACAATAAGAAAATATGAAGGCTCGTTTAATGATAGTATTTCTGGCGAAATTAGAACGACTAAACCTGATACGGAATGTTACGGGGCTGCGAGGCAATTTAAAACAATTTTTTCAGGAGTCGATGATTCAGTGGGGTACTTTAAACTTTATATAAAAAAACATTTCATCGCGTCGCGTCGTTAGATTTTTTTCAATTCTTGTTTTATGAACAACATATTGAATTAAGTTGCCAAGCGAGCTGAGCTCCTTGAGGTTCAGGAAAATGATGATCCACCAGTAGAAAACAAAATCAAACATGGTGTTAAGATATGAGGAGTAATTACCTGTTTAAGGGCAACTCGTTGTCCCGTCCCAGTGTCTCTCGCCGCCAGAACGCGCGCCGTGCGGCCGCGGCCGATTTCTTCATCGACTGCGAACCGGCGCGCAAACTGTTCGCGCTGCCACGTGCCGCCGCCGCCGCAAGCCGCCGGCGGCGATACCCCGCCCGGCGCGCCGCTTCGTGCGCACACCAGCCGGAAACTATACTGCCCCGCCGGTAGTTCTTCCAGTGCCAGTGTATGCACCGCCGCGGGCGTTTCGGTTGCCCGTCGCCATTCCCCTTCGCCCACTCTGCAGTATTCGACATGTGCGGGCGCAGATTCGTCCCACTGAACGACTAGGCCGCCGCCAGGATGCGCTCGCACGGCGGGCACGCCGGGCGCGCCACCTGATCCCACGGTCAGCCTCGCCGAGCTCTGAACGCCGCCCAATTCGTTACTGACCAAACAGCAGTAAACGCCCGCATCGGACGCCCGACACGCGTGAATAGTCAGAGTGGCCAAGCCATCAGGAGCGAAAGTAATGGCAAATCGGCCGCCGTGTCGCAGCGCGCGAGTTTCCGGCGCGGTCTTGCGCCAGGAGGACTGGGCGCGCGTGGCCGAGGCGCGGCAAGAGATGGTGGCGGAGGCGCCAGGCGGCACGGTCACATCGGCGGCGGGCTCGGCGAGCTCGGGCGCGCGCAGTTCTGTGACGACGCCCTCGGCGCCTGGCTCGGCGCTTGCGCTACCCCCGCCGCCGCCGCCGCGCCGCAGCTTCAGGCCCCACGCCCTTTTCGACAGGCCCTGTTATGACGCACACGGTCATTTTATTTCTCCTAGCATTCGAAAATCTACATCACAAGCGACACATGCATGCTCACCCTGTTCTCCAACACCGGTTTAAGCGTCGATTCTTAATCACTGTACATTTATCATTTCTACGCTATTTATTTACAATCAATACATAACTTATAAATAGTCTTTGGCGGGTGTACAATTTTAAATCACTTTTAATGCAGTCTTTTGTGTTGATCAATTGGCCCGCTATCACAGTCTATATATAAAATGCATTCCCTGGTATATCATACCTATAACAAAAAAAAATTTACATAAAAGCGTTAAAAAGAAGTCATGCATATAGAAGAAAAGTGCAAAATATATGTTGAAAAGAAGGTGGCATTTAGTTCGCAAAGTTTGTATTTTTCGGCTCAAGGCAACGGCTACCAGAGAGCAACTCTAATGCCCTCATTACAGCAGTCAAGTGCTCAAGGTGTTGAAAGCCAAGGCCCACCTTACCTTAACCCTTAAATGCATAATGATGTATATATGCATCGTATATTTGATGGTCCGTGGCTCAATATGCAGCTATCCAAAATTACATTTATTACTTTTATACAGCATGACACATCTATTTCAATTTATTAAAAAGTTATACAAAAAATCATGCATTTAAGGGTTAAGGTGCCGTAGGTTCAGAGAGCGGAGTTTTTGAAAAATCGTACCGCTTTTAAATTACAATACGGTTGCCAAAAATTTTATTAGCAATTTTGAGGATTTTCATTAGTCGATTACGGTCGATTTTCATCGATGGCGTCAGCAGGACGCGTGTCGGTTGTCACGTGGGCGATAAGTGTTTTAATTACATTAGCTACGCGGACGATATGATGCTGTTGGGGTCATCTGTCAACTCCATAAAGCAGTTGCTGGCACTATGTGAGGGTTACGCTGAGCAGCGTGGTCTCAGGTATAACGCTACCAAAAGCGAGCTGGTAGTGTTCAAGGCCCGTAAATACAACCGGGAAGCTGTCCCTGAGATCACGCTGGATGGTGTACCTCTAAAAGTAGTTGATAGGGTTAAATATCTTGGCCATATGCTCACCAGTGACCTGAGCGATGACCCGGATCTGGAGAGGGAGAGGAGAGCGACGGCTGTACGGGGCAATATGATTCGTACGCTGTAGTAACGAAGTCAAACTGACGCTTTTTAAGGCCTACTGTCAGACGTTCTACACGTGTAGTCTGTGGGTGAGATTTACATAGAGAGCATACAACGCAATTCACGTGCAATACAACAACATCCTCAGAATGTTGTTGCGGCTGCCGAGACATTGCAGTGCATCCAGAATGTTTGCTGAGGCGCGTACAGATGACTTTTTCGCCATCAGGAGAAAAAGAGTTGGATCACTGCTAAATCGTATGCGGGGCAGCACCAACGGCCTTCTGAGGGCGTTGGCTGAGCGCCTCGACTCTCCTCTCACTCGCTACTGGGTTGAAGTGGCGATTGGCAGGGCCAAGTAGAGCAGGTTGTCTGCCTTGCTTGCCCCTGCCAAATAGTTTTTCCTATATCGTGTCATCGTGTAGGTAATATATTGCTTTTTTTTTGTATTGCAGGAGGGAAATACTGGTCCCAATCCTGGACCGAATAAAAATAGCTATGCAGAAATTATAAAATCCCCTAACACACAATGTGGCAACAACCACACAGCCTACCCTTTCAACCCCGGGATCCCAGATTGAAGAACTACTGCTGAAACAAAATGAAAAATTTGATCTTTTCTTACAACAAATGAGTGCTTTTATGTCCCTCATCACAAAACTAGCCGATAAGCTAACAAAATAAGTGCTATAAGACTAGCAACCTGGAACATAAATGGACTAACTCCAAACAAAAATGAAATTGACCTAGTAATGACTGAACATAACCTAGACATTTTATTAATATCTGAAGCCCATTTTACAGCCGCGTCTAATATCAAATTTAAAGATTACCAGTGCTATATAACCCTACACCCGTGCTACACCCAGACTGCAGAGGTCACGCCGGTACAGGGTTGATCGTGAGGAAATTAGTCAAACATTTTGTCATGCCCGACGTGATAATTATCCATTATAAGCATTCTTCGAAACAAAAGACGCTTGAGGCGGGTTTGGCACCAAACTATAGGTAGATTGGATGTAGATAAAACTGCATTTGACAATGAAGCTAGGAAATGAAGAGAAATGTAAAAAAACTGACATAACATCACCTTAGAGACGCAACTAGAATCACTAACAGGAACTGCAGCAACAAACTACTCTTTCTAGAAATTCACGACAAACTTTGACTAGCCGCAACTAGCTAAAGCACCTCTTCGAAGTCGCACAGGCTGGGCGCGACCACACGACAAAAAGCAGAAACCTTCGCAAAACACTTACGAAATATTTTTTCTACCCGAATGCCGCGAACGACGTAGAGTCTGAAATAGAAGTAGACAAAGCACTAAGCCAGCTCTTTCAAATGTCACTCCTCCAGTAACTGTGGGCGAAGTTTGGAGAGTAATCAATGCACCAGCCAATCAGTCTGGAGAGTAATCAATGCACAAAAAGCACCAGGATTTGACCTTATCTTAAAAGAAATTCTAAAGCATCTACCGAGAAAAGCAGTCGTATTCCTGACGACACTATACAATGGAATCCTAAGAGTACAATATTATCCCAGTTTGTGGAAAGTCTCTCAGATACTCGTGATACACAAACCAGGGAAACCAGCTAACGAAGTTACCTCATATAGGCCAATTGGCTTATTACCGATCCTGTAAAAACTACTCCTAAGAAGAATCCTTCCGATACTAGAAGAGACAAAAGTCATACCAATGTACCAGTTTGGCTTTAGACAAAAGCATTCCACAATCGAACAAGTTCATAGAGTCGTGGAGCGAATTAGAAAGTCACTGGAAGAAATAGAATACTGTTCTTCAGCTTTTCTAGACATTCAACAGGCATTCGACAGTGCGTGGCACAAAGGGCTGCTTTGCAAGATACGCACATACCTGCCCCACAGTTACTTTAACTTGGTTCACTCCTATCTATCAGATCGCCTATTTCAAGTTAAAGAGGATGATGAGACCTCTAAGCTCTTAGAAATAAAGGCTGGAGTGCCCCAGGGCTCAGTGTTGGGACCGGCGTAAAACGTAGCAAGCGAATAGTCGTGTGTATTCATGATGTGCTCATTGCAATCTGTGACTGAGTTTTCAAGCAAACCAACACCAGCGGGGTGCCGACGAATCCCAGTTTTGCTTCGGCGTCTTTAGGTACGCCTTACGCGGCCGAAGTAGCTCAAAGACTGTAGGAACCTTCCGGAAGACTGCCTCGGCGTTTTAACGTACGCCTTAGGCTGCCGAAGAGACGTGCCATGCCCTGCCCATAGTGGGCGCCGTACCTGGTAAAACGCCATTCATATTATATCGAAGAGTTCTTGACCCGGCGCCCACTATCGGCATGACACGGCAACTACGGCAAGGGATCCTTCGCCAGCCTAAGGCGTACCGATCATATTCCTAAAACTAGCTTTTATAGCAATATTTGCAATTCTTTTTTTGCTATGGGACCGAGAATATTTAATCACTTATCGGATGAAATGAAGGGCTTAGTTACACCTTTATTTAAACGACACCTAAAGGAACTACTTGTAAGGAAAAGTTATTATGATATAAATGAATTTTAGATAATAATTTTGATATTTAAATTTAACTATAGTGGGATCTTGTTTGCGATATGTAATTAGTATGATGTTAAATTATGGTACATATGTTATTGCTATGTTTTAATTATTTTATGTGCATTCATTATGTTACTTATTTGGTATCGCATGTATTATTTTAATTTAAGAATATTGTACGCCTTAAAGGCAGGTTATAATGGAGAACCATTTCAGAACATCTGTATTACATACATACGAGCCCAAACGAAATAGAGTTCGTCTAGTCACTTGCATAGCGACAATTTTTCAGATCTTTAATTACCGATTCTAAATTTACAAGGCATTCGTGCAAAGTGATTTCGCTATGTCATTATTTAAAGCTCGTTATCACGAAAACGAATTATATAATGAACTACTATTATGGTACGAGTATCATTGATTCCTCATGTTATGGCGATTAGAATTTAAGTATACAAAAAAAAACTTTACCATCCATTAAAAAAAATATAGGTAAGCAAAAATGTGTGCCCCATTTCCGGGGTGTTCAACCTTTATGCCTGGAAAAGGGTTAATTTAGTGATTAATTACGCAGGACTTAATGTTACATATTTCATTTAATGTTTAATAGGGTGCAGTGGTATTTTTTACATAAAACAGTGTTTTGATTACTGCACTCTCGATTTCTTTCTGTCATAAAGGGGTTACAGAAAGCGAACCAGACAGCGACCTGTTCCCGCGTTTAAATGTTTCGAGTGCAGCGAAAAAAATACCACTTTAATGTAGTCATGGTAAAAACTAGTCTTAGAAGTCCTCGTATTTAGAACTCGACTTAAGTTTTTAGACTGAGTTTGTCCCTAGGTCATATTTACTGATACTTTTACCTGAACAAGAAGACTTAATTTTTTTCCAACAAGTTTTAACATGCGCTGTCTTCATATACAATTCATAAAAACTAATGCCTCAAAAAGGCTCAGCTCTTTCAAGCGCAGTCTCGTAAAATGAAGTCTAGTTCTTATCAATTCTACAAGTGTTAGTGTAGGTTTTTGAGTCCCTTTGTAACGGTCACCAGCACAGGTTTGGTGGTATAACCGAGCAGCGGTACGGTACTCACGTTGGGCTGCGTGGGCGAGGTGGGGCTGGCGGGCGTGGAGCGCGCGGAGGCGGCGCTGGGCGGCAGGTTGATGGTGTTCGCCTTGGCGTGCGCGCGCTGCGTGCGCCCGCGCACCTCAAACCGCGACCCCATTGACGGCGGCACGCTCTCCGTTTTACGCAGGCCGCACCGACCTTCACCCGCACTATCGGGACGGGAATAGGTACAATTAAACTAAAAGTAACTAATAAATCAATCGGGCGTACCAGCTTTGTCTCTCTCTGGAAAACCATTTACAACAAAAGGTATCTTTAAACGGCGTATGTGTAATTAGTAGTCGGAAAATATATGTTTGGACAAAGTGCTAAAGTTAAAATTCGTGCTGTAACGATAGCCGATTCACTAGAATATAGATATAGAAGAAGGCATTCAATTCCTGAGCAATAAATGGACAGTCCGATGTCACTTGTTTAGATCACACACCTACACTCTTTGACTTTAGCCCTCTATTTCAACTCAACTAGTTAGTAGAGATCAAATATAAATCAATGGCCAATATTAAGGGGTCCACTGACTATCAGTCCGCCGGACGATATCGGTCTGTCAGTTAGAACAAAAATTTGACAGTTCCGAACAACTGACAGGCCGATATCGTCCGGCGGACTGATAGTCAGTGGGCCCCTTTAAGTACAAAACCCTAAATATTATTTAAGTATTAATTTATGATCGTAATCACTTAAAACGCGGAGACAATGTTTTGAACAACAAGACAATATTAACAATTAAGGCAAGTAGTATTTTCAATTCAATTTCCTATCAAACGTTCTTTATCAAAACGCTTAACACTTTATATTTCGTTTTTTTTTTAGCATTAGAATGAAGGTAAGCGATCTTGACGTGTCTTTTTATTAAAAATCACTTTTGAAAAATAAGTCCCAGCAAATATGTTACAGTTATAAATCATATACGATCTTTTACATTCTTTTGCTTTTATAAGTAATATAAACTAATTTATTTAAAGCGTATTTCAATATTTTTCAATAAAAAGACACGTCAAGATTGTTTACCTTTTTTCTAATGCTATAAAAACGAACTATAGCAATGTCACTATTGAAGTAAGTTCTGAACAGTTTAAATAATTAAATGGCTACATTATATTGGAAACTTATTAAAATCGAAAATACTGCAAATCCGAATATTTTTTTCTCTGATGGCCAAGTAATAATATACGGTGCCCGATGAGTTCCTTTTAAAGCAGTTAGCAGTAAGCTGGCCCCCAAACTAAAAAAAAAACCAAAATTAAAGAAGCATGCGGGACTAAAAGCAGTAAACCACAAGCACTTTTTATTCACATTTATTGGTTACTCCAGTAACATTTAAACTTCAGTAGGTAATACAATGACGGTTGTTAGTGATATATACATACACTAGGATGTAATAGGCAAATATATACATACGACTGTTACAAAACTATATTATGAGACAAGTGTCACATGACGATTTTATGAACAACCATATATTTTGGTCGTGATGCATGTCTTTTAATGCATAAACTATACACTTCCATCGATCAATAGGTAATCAAAATATATGTATAATGCTAGCACAATTTCACGTTAATCTCAGCGCATTTCTAGGAAATTGTTATTAAATTATAATACTGACTCTTCCTTAAACATTATGTAGAAGATAAAGAAATTGTTCCGCATTATCAATGTATACCGCCAGGAGTGCGGACTCAAAGCTGCAGCATCCGCCAGAGAGCGGCGGCGGCGGCGGCGGCCGTCACCGGCGGTCGCGCCCGAGCGCCTTCTCTACGCCCACTATATTCACTCGGTACTATGAAGCATTATTTTATTCAAACAAAACGATTAAATTTGTAACTAATTGAAAGCAATTGCAAAGCACAACAGCACGATTTCTTTGACCTTAAAAACATATCACACTGTTACTTAGATTGCTACTAAATATCGTTTAGTTTACAAGTTCTTTGGTTACTTATTGTTATTGAATAACTATTAACATCAAAAGCTGAGGTCCATTAGCATTTCATGATTTGATTAAGTACTTAAACGATAACAACATACATTATACCTAATATTAACTGCAGCTCATTCGACAAGACTAGCCCGCCCTCTTGCAGAAGTAATTAATTTAGATTAATCGTATGAAACCTATCTATTGTAGGAGATAACGCAAACTAATTTGGCCCCTAAACCGGACAAAAGTATAATGTATCCAGCAAATACAATAAATGATTAATTTTTTATTATGTTCATATCTAAGTAATAAATTAAAAGAGCATATCGGTTAAGAGCCTTTAGTAACATGGGGCCTACTGGTGTTAGTAATAAAAGCAAGCAATCATGACAACACACGGCACCTTACCTTTTGAATACACTACTATATGTACATTTCATATAAGCTATATTAAGGATATGTTTTTAGTAATATGTAACATGTGGAGTATTGGTAGTAAGGTCTCGCTAGTTTGTTATAAACTGTTAACTGCAGCTCATTTAGACCCCACTGTTGGTTAAATAAGGCAAAAATATATATAATTGTTCGCCCAAAATGTGCTCACGAATGTCGCAGCGCAAGCAACTCGTACTCAGTGGCGGCGAAATTCGTGGCCAACTCGCGAAACACATTTTACGCCAGCTATACTCAACCTTTTTCTATGAGGGCCACAAATCGCCGTTCAGAATACCAAATCGATATATGCGCGATTCTATCAAATATTAAGGTATTAATATTGTCTTCGGTTACCGCGATGGTTACTCATGAAATAAAACTATGAAAACGGATTATATCGCGTATACTGAATTTATGATACATCCCGACGTTTCGAACCCCTTACAGCGTTCGTGGTCAACGGGTGACTGAGGAAAAGCTACAAAGTGCAAAAATACCCACATACAAAAATAATGAACCATCATAAACTATAAACTTTAAGGCAGGTTGTACATGCAGAATCGGTTCATAAGGCTAGTTATAAAGCCTGACCAGGAATATATGATCATTGTCAAGAGGGCGCTATTATTCTCATTTATATGGCAACAGTTCAGTATAGTCTGAACAATTTGGATTGGCAACTCGTTTGACTTACATCTACTTTTATTCGCCGTAATCAAAATCAGAACCCATTTATTTGGTTTACACTTTTTTTATAGTCGGTACTTTTTTTGTTACTGTGTTTCCTCGCTTGTACAACAAACCACTACAATAACTAAGTCGTAATAACCAGACTATAATGACATTTTGATTTGTTTACCTGTCAGCTCTGGTGTTAATTTGTAAATGTTTCGTAGTGAAATAGTATAATTTCCCGAACTGTTCTTTTCCAGCAGTTTATTATCTACATTATTAACAATGTTCCGCTCCGGACTATGTATAGTTTTGGGCATTTTTGTCATTTATTATTTAATATTCAACACTTAAGCATTATTCAAGTAAACCGCCACAATGACACTGACAACAGTGACAACCTATCATTAAAATTATTGCCAGTGTAAGAAATTAGTTCCAATGAAATTCCGCAACATGGCGCATGATCATATATTTCTGGTCAGGCTTTACAATACAACTATTTTCAAGTAAATATATATACATATATGTCGCATCCTGGTCATGATTACGGATAGTCAAATGACTGAAATGGTCATGAGTCCGTACTCATGACTCGTCGGAAGTTGCTGCGGAACGCCAGCGCCATCTGTGGCGTTGTACGGAGTCCTGTACTGCGCCCTCCGCTTTTGGCCGTCCCGCCGTCATATATATATATATATATATACGCGATAAAGCTACGCCGGCTCCAACCCTACACCTCTGACCCGAGAAGATTTAATTCCCTCCTAGATTGTAGGAGGGTATCCCAATATGGGACATGTAAGATCAGTAACCCAGATGTACTGGCCACGGTGAACCTGTACGCGACTTCTCGATATGTGTGCCGCGCGCGCACCGACCTACTGTACGAGGCGCCGTGGACGAGAGCCTTCGCATGCTCAATCAAGTTGCTACCCGGATTGATGTGTTCCATTGTTATGAGAATAACTTCATCAAAGTCACTTTGTTTGTGTTATGTTATACTTAAAAATAGTTGCTACACTATCGCAATGGGCAACTGTTATGATAGCTGTAACGTTATTATCAATATATAAATAAATAAATGTAGGCCGAGCACATGATTGGCGCGACAGTATCTTGCAGCGAGATAGACTACCCGTCTTTTACTAACTGTATGAATTAAAGAGGGACGGGTAGTCTATGTCGCGGCGAGATACTCTCGCGCCAATCATGTGCTAGCCCGGCTGCAACAAACTCGGCGGGACACATCTTTTCTAAACATGTTATACTCAATATACGCGATATAATACGTTTTCATAGTTTTATTTTATTAAGGTATTAATTATAATACCTTATGTATTTTGTTGCTAGGTAACTGTTTGTCAATCAAAAATCGACCATATAATATGGCATTCTCAACAACAAAATACAGTTTTGCATTGTAGTCCCGGGCCGCAAGATGAATTTGCGGATGGGAAGGATCTATACTATCTATAGGGACCATGTGCGTTGGAGGGTCTGCCATCTTGTGGCCTGAATCGAAAACAACAACAAGTCAAGGGCATAAATATATATACATTCCCAAAGTTTAAAAAATATGTGTACGCTCTTAAACCTTAGAAAATAAACTCGTGTTCACATATTTATGAGCCATTTGTCTGGATTGATATTTTTGCTATCGACTGTACATAGCCAAAGCAAGGGCCTACATCTACCGTTTTCGTACGTTTTCTTGTGCATAGTAGGTTTTGCCATCTTGTGGGATACATCGGAAGCGTAAACTTCACTTTTACGCTTCGCGCCAAAAATCTGACGGCTCCTGTGCTGCTCCCTAAAGTTCATGCACGCTCCCTATACATTCTATACCGAGATCACCTGGCGGGCCACCAAAAAAAGCCAGGCGGGCCGCAGATTGAGTATCGCTGTTCTACGAACATTTGGTAGAAAGTGGACATAATTAATATTATAACCCTCCATATTATATGTCATATGGATCTTAAAATAAAATATCAAACAAAAAACCACATAACTCAGTAGTTTTGCCAATGACATGGCTCCATAAATACAAAATGATATGAACTCATTGGCAAAATGACCAAGTCACGCGGTTTTTTGTTAGTTAAAATCAGTATTAATAAATATTAAATTTCATCAATAAAGCAGTTGTGCGATTGCAACCTTCTGTTATAGTAATGAACTCCTATTAATAAATAATTTAGCTACTACTTGACCTAAGATGCACTAACTATGGGAGTAAAGTAGGATATTCATTAAGTAAAATGTTATTCTAGGCTACCGTTACCGTTACACATTCCCTCATATATTAATTCAATATGTATCACTCCGTACGTCCACGCCCTTATTTCCAGTCTTCTTCAATTCCTACTTAAGCTAAAAATCAAGTATGTTACATGTTGCATTTTCGATACTCGAACATAATTTATTATTGCATTAAGTACACGCGATACCGCAAGGTATCTTTACAAAATCACAACTCTATTTACTTTAAAACTGCCTAAAGCCCACCGTATTTGTTGTAACAAACTATACAGTACTATATATTTTGTACAGCTACAGCTTGATTTTTGTGAAGTATATAATAGTATATATCAATCTAATACCATGTTATCACTTTTTGTGATAATACACTCTTTATAATAAGTACTTGTAGGTACAGAAATACATTTTACCAGATTATGACATTTAAGGTCAGGCAATGAATGTTAAAAAAAGTTTGACTTCGTAACTTAGTTTGGACTAGTTAGGAGGTGAACATATCAAAAGTCCCCGGCCGTAGCCCTTGAGCCGGGAGAGGGGGGTTTGAAGGTCCCATTTTTCGATTATATCTCGGAAACTATGCGTCTTAGCGACATGGCCACTTATACAAAGTGAAAGTTGATTTAATTTGTTGCAAGTTTTACTTAGTCAAGTTTTTCGATTACTTGTATAGTTTTTGAGATATCCGCTCCTGAAAATTTATTTAAAGCTCTCAATTTAATCTTGATATCTACATCAGTGAAGCTGCTAGGCCGTGTTTGGTATCGTTTTCGTATAAATCGGGGGTGCTGAATTCATTTTTGGTTTCATATTGACACCAAGCCGAATTAAAAAAAATTTAACCTTTCGTTACGCTTAAACCGCTGAACCGATTTCGTTGAAATTTGGTATATGTAGAGATAGTTTCGAGTCCCGGGACACGACATAGGATAGGTTTTATAACCAAAATCATCTTTTGAGAGTATGAAAAGAAAAGTTTGCAACGATTTTGATAGCACACGCAGTGCAAGTGTTATTTTAAACGACAAACTTTTGTGAAATTGTGACGTATAAATATCAGTTGCACTGCGTATTCTCTCAAAATCGTTGCACTTTTCTTGGTTTTTAAACTCGACCAATGTTCGAAAAGTTGTAAATCGATGTGCGGGACCAGAATTTTACAATCGAGGCGTATTTATTGCACATCAGCCATATCTTTATCTAGGCTGTACATCTTGAAATTATCTTTGTTATGCTATGAATTGAAATAGATATCATACACTAAAGAAAATGTGACCAAGTCCATCCGTAGCAGAGGCGGGAATCCAACCCGCGTCTTCAGCTTACGCGGCTAAAGTCCTTATGTTATGATCATCAACTCAAATGCTGTTTTTCTAATGCATCTGATCTGAGAAAAATGATTAAATGTCTGGCATGGCTTAATTTTTTTTCTGTTTATTCTTTCTTTATTTATGTAACGACGCATCTCGATGGCGCGTCAAGTATAATTTAAATATCATCTAGCCCGTCGCTACTACCTAATTAATATTGTACGAGTATAGTTCGACTAAGCAAACGCCGAATTAAGATTTAATTATCGACATAGCACTATAATATTTAACTAAAGCTGTCTGTATTATTACTTATTTTCAAATTCAATTCCAAATGCGCCGTGCACAACTGACGTCGTGATATTTAATATTATAACTCCTAAGTTACCGAATATTTCAAATTAAAATACATTGACAGCAATGCCTGGTGTTTGTTGTTCGTTAATGGCAGTACTTTCGAAATACTTTCAAATATTTATTTATCATTACAACACGAAAACAAACCAAAATTGTATTGCAAATAATTTTGTAAATTATACTTGAACTTACGTGTAAAGATGTACAATAATGTCAGTTGCAATTACTAAAAGAGTATGAATCTGAAAGGTGACACAAATGTTCCTTTTATAGACATGAGCCACCTATACCTATACCTATAGGAATGTATAGGTATTTACAGTAAGCGTTTATTCGGTATTGCAGTTTTCTGTTGTTGGCAGTGTACACTACAGTTGCTCCCACACGTTATATAACAAGGACAATATTTCCAACATCATAGTATCATAGCATTATTTCCTTGGTAGACAACGTTTTCTGATTCGTAAGTACTTCGAAGTGTTCGTCTTTGGTTAATCAACTCTTTCTTGTCACTCATTACGTGCTTTGAACGCGGCTTTTTCCACTTTGACGACCGGTCTGGCCTAGTGGGTAGTGACCCTGCCTGTGAAGGGTTCGCATCCCGGTACGGGCATTTATTTGTGTGATGAGCACAGATATTTGTTCCTGAGTCATGGGTGTTTTCTATGTATTTATATATTATATATATCGTTGTCTGAGTACCCATAACACAAGCCTCCTTGGGCTTACCGTGGGACTTAGTCAATCTATGTAAGAGTGTCCTATAATATTTATTTATTTATTCCACTGGGTCACTAATGTCACCATTTAGGTACAACAACGTTTTTATAGGATTATATTCACCAAATGTGCATTTCTGTGGTGTGGTGGCTACACGGAAGCCATTATATGTTAATAATGATTTACATTTTCCCCGATAAATCATGTTACTGTTGTTTCCTGGCTGGCTGGCACGTACACTGTACAGAATAAAACAATGAAATTGTTGATCGACCTTTTTAGTAAATGCCTCTATTTACTACCTAATACTCAATGTAATAGTTATCTATAATCAATGTCTAAGAAAATTAAATGCAGCTTGATAAAAGCCCCGTTTACAAGTTCACAATTCGAATTGCTCAACATTTTCAAAGTACCTCATTATGAACGGTAGTGTACACCAATTTATCACCAACTTCACCAAACTGGCAATTGTCAACTAACAATGACAAGACAGGTATTAAAAATAGGACACAGGGGGCGTATGATGGAGGCGGTTATCGACGTGGTACAGGTATATATTTAAACCCACTTTATGACACCGCTCGATACAAGTAGACGGACACGTTTCCCCGTGGTCGATGACCGCGTCTATCACATGCCTCTACATCTTTGATATTATCTGATCAGGATATCTGATGATATTATAACGTTTGGAACAAATATTAAACAGTGATTTTTATTATAACAAATAACATACATATTATATGACATAGCAGAGATTCTATGCAAACCTTAAAATTATAAATAATACACATCTAAATATCAATTCCAATGTGGTAATTAACCTAATGTGGACAGTTATTTCTTATTAATTAATATTATTCTAACGATGTACAAGCCAACCATGTCGATATTTCAGTTAACAATCATTAGTCAATTGAGTACTTGGAAGATATTGTGCTAAGCCCATGTAACACGCTATATTCAAATTTGCCAAAATCATGAACATTTTATGCTTAGTAAACTACTGTTATCTTTTTGACCAAAAGGTCCCATTGTTTCGTTTTATTTGTGCAAAAAGAATTATAAAAATACGAGTATTAAAACCTGCCAGCTAACATGATATACCTATATAATTATATTTACATTAAATGTTTCTGGTGGCAGGCTACAACCATTGTCTGGCATATATATAATTGATATAAATATGTAAGCGACAATGGCGTACTCACAAACATGTCTGTGGAGTTTTTTAGGGCAGTTGTATTTTTTAAGGCATTTCAAATTCATATAATGCCAGGATCCCAGCCCTTAAAAACGACAAACCAATGCCAAAGCAACGGCTATTTATTGAAAAGCATATTTAGTTCAATAACGTTTCTAAATATATACACTACTGTTTATGCATGTAGATACTTCATACGGGCATATTTTAGTTACCGTCAGTCCGTCACACCAAGAACAAACAGACAAGTGTAAAGGCCTGTTAACACTTTACATAATAATTAGCGCGTGTGATTAATGCCGAGGTACTTAGTTATACATAAGTACTAAACCCTTTGGACCGCAACTGATTAGTAGTTATAGCAATTAGCGAAGTGAGAAGATATATGTGCGTTCTATTTTCTTGCGAGTCAAGTAGCTTCGACTCGTACTCCACCTGCCATTATATTAATTAGTATAAGGGCCAGTTGCACCAACCACAATTAACAGACTGATTAACGTCAAGCAGCAGAGGACTATGAAACTTTACATACAATAAAATTTAGCGAACGCTAAAACGGTGACAGACGGTTTGGTGCAACCGACCCTAAGTGTCGCAATAAGAGATAAAGGTTATGATCTGATTATGATCTGATATCATCATATTCGCTCCTTTTCATGTTTTCTACTGCTAGTCGTTGGTACATAACTATTTGTCACATCTCTCTTATTGCGATGCCTATATTAACATTAAGCGTAACATTTAGGTGTTAGCAACTTGTACTATGATCTATACTAAGTAGTGTATGCACAAAATACTCTTAGCCTCAATGAAGTGTAAGCAGACTTTAACTTTGAAAGTTAAGATGAATGCAATCAACGACCAACACCTGCCATGGCAGCATGGCCTACAATATTCGTTTACATGCCGGTCACATGCGTCGTTTTCAAGTCGCTAAACTATATCGTCCGTTACTACGTTAGTCTGCACGTGATTTGGTTGTTTGCGACAGATGGCAAAAAGAGGAAGTGATGCGGCGGTAGATCGGTCTGCCGAACGGTACTTACGCGGCGGGGTCGCGCGCGTCGTCTCGATGCAGGTCGCGCGTGCGCAGGTACGCGCCGGGGTTCTCCAGCGCCTCGCCGAACTCACGCTGCGAGTGCAGGATGCGCGACAGTGTCGCCATCCACTGCTGCCGGCGAGCTTCTGGCGCACGGCACACGAATGACTGTCGAGGCTTGTTCGGGTCCACGGAGAGGATCACGAAGCCGTTGTTTCCTTCAGATTCCTCCAGCTCCATTTTATTCACCTGTTAACAAAAACGCGAGTCAACTCTATACGTACCTACGAATGGTATTTTATATTTCATTAACTGTTTCTTAAAAGAGATGAGATAGGCATGTCAATAATATAATAGCCTCCGAGTGGAATATCTTATGGAACTTATACAACTTGAATTGCAAGACAATCCACTTCGAAAGTATGGTAGAAGGTGATGTCCAGGACCTCAAGAAAAATCAGGCTACATAATAAATTTGTGTGAAGGGTGTGGTACCTGCACATGGGCCTTGTAGTTGTAGGTGGGGCTGGTAAAGTGAGTCTTCTTGCCGACGGGCTCGCTGAAGATGACGCACTGCTCGAACAGGAACACGTGCAGCTCCTTGGCCTTGTCGCCGCCCTCCGCCACTAGCAGCTCCTCCTGCAGCAGCAGCTTGCCCTGCGCGGTGATGTTGCCCTGCACGCACAACGTCAGCTACTCACTTGTCTCACCTATTTTATTCCATTTACTGCACATTGTTTACTAAACTATACAATAATAAAGAGCATTCGTTTCCATTATTAATATTACTATTATAGATGTCAGCCGATTACATTATCTTGAATTGCTATATATCTTCACAATTATTGTAAATAGTACAAATGGTTAATTAAATTCATGCATAAGCAAATGACTATTTTTTTAATTTCGATTCAGCAGGTAGCGTTGCGGTGATTTAAGAGATGCAAATTTCGCCTTGCATTTTAGACAAAAACAAAAAAAGAAATTTCGGCTGAAGTAACAAAATATATCCGTTTCACAGAGAATAAAGTTATGCGATTTAGAAATCGTTCTATTCTGTGAACATTAATGAGCGTCCGCTTAGCTTTTTAAAAATGCATGAAAATTGCCGAGGGTGTAACCGCTATTCGCTAAGCGGTATATCAGAGAGAGACATGTAAGGTGTGATTACCGTGAAACCCTGAAGGCGGCCGACATCCATCATGTCGTTGGCGTTCTTGGGAATTATGGAGGTACAGAGCACGGCGTCCCGCAGCGACTTGATGGCGGAGGGCGAGGCCCCCGCGGCCTCCGAGTAAGCCAGCACTTTCTTTACCAGTAGGTGGTATTTCTGGATGCGCTGGATTGGCTTGATCAACAGGTCTCCAAGCTGAAATGTTTTGCCATACAATTTTTATTTTGTTACAAGTTATCAAAGCATGGGATAATTCCATATTTTGAAGTGTCCTAAAAGTTAGGAACTAAATCTACCCGTTGGAAATGTGTATCTTATAAGAGTAGATAAAAAAGGGCTTGTCTGTGGCCATATTCGGAAGTTTGAGTATTTTAATAGACAGCATTATAAGACAACATGTTAAAATTGGGTTTTAACCTTTCGTATGCTTAGGAGCAGATCTGCTCCATATATATTTAACCAAATTCAACTTAAACATGAAGTTGTCACGATTGCTATTTATATGACATTTTTTTGACATTGTGCATGTTACGAAAGGTTAAACGAAGGTCATAATAGTACTAATCTCTCTAAATTAACAAATTGACACTACGCTCGCTTAGTGATAAACAGAGTTAACTCAAAATTCGTGTAAAATTTGTTTTTGTATTAAAACGGCCTATTACCAGTAGCACTACCAGATTTCTCTCTTAAACCGGCCTAATCCGTGGATTAGAAAGAGATAGCACACTTTGCTTCGGTTTACTTTTATAAAAAAATGTATTTCGTTTTATACTAAAGCAGCCGACTTCAGCCTTGTTACGATTTGTTTGTGAGGAAGATGTCACTTTCGTGTTCCATTAGGAGATAAATCGTTGTTTTATTAAATGTCACGTAAGTAATTAAACTATCTTTTGTAAAACATTGGAACATTACAAGTTAGCGCGTTTTACTAAAAAATAAATGCATGATCAACTGATATAATTAAGAATACATCACTTTACTACAAATAATTATTGAATACTAAATGTACTATTGAGCCATGTATCGTTTCACAATTTTAAAAATTAGTAGTCAAAAAAAACTATTTGTGGTGTTTCGTTTATTTATTTATAATGTTTTAAAATAATTTTATATTATTATAAAATAAAACATGCTATTGGAGATTTATATGTGTTTATTTCTTTTCATACTTAAAAAATGTGCGTCGGTATTCGTAAACTTACATACAAATTCACATTTTAGTATGAGCAAAAGAATAGAAGAAATGATGTGGCTTGCAGGTGCCACTATCAAAAAAAAAGGACACAACTTCGGGTGATAACGTAAGGTTAATGTTCACTACAAAAATAAGATAACATTGATACATTTTAATACTTATCTATTTCATCACATAGTTACCATTCCATTTTTAGGTAAAACCGTGCAAAAGAAAAATTATCCCGAAAAGGACCAGTTAGAAAGAACAGAGGACTTCTGATAAAGAAAATACCATCCATTATTTAGTAAGCATAATATCTATAAATTCTATAATCCGCATTATCCATACTAATATTACAATTGCGACAGTAAATGTCTGCTTGTTACCTCTTCACGTTTAAATGCTGACCGGATTTAGATTAATTTTAGTATGAAAATAACTTGAGACCCGGGGAACGACATAGGGTAGTTTTTGTGTATCATCATCATCATCATCATCATCATCATTCTACGCAAACGAAGTCGAGGGCAGAAGCAGCCTATAACGATACAATAATTTTATGGTCAGATATTGTAAATCATGTGATTTCTATTTTTGAAATATAGCTATGGAACTACTTAATAACAATAATAACTTCTAAATGAAACCAAACGTACGAAAATGTATTCGGTATATTTAAGCGATACCTAATTTCGCTTTTTCTGTTTTTTACAGTCTAATGACAATAACAGTGAACGTTCCCAGGAAAATATCAAATCAGCTTGATGGAGAAGTGTCCACTGACCACTACCCAGACCTAGTCTTCACAACAAGAGCAGTGGACGGTACCCAAGCTTGTGCCGCTGAGCGCTATAAGCTAGCGTATTTCCCACACTCTCAACACCGCCCAATATTAGTTGTCATGAAAATGAAAAATTAAAAAGCGTTTATTGGTTACAATATTGTGTACAGCAAATTATAGTTGGAATCTCCAAGTAAGTAAAATTATACTTGTGGCAGGAGATCCCGCTCTTCCTACCAAAGTTACATACAAACATACAAAGTAACCGAATAAAATGAATATCTTACAAACTAAACTAAACTAAAATTAATTAAAGCTAAGATGTGTGTGTGTGTGTGTGTGTGTGTGTGTGTGTGTGTGTGTGTGTGTGTGTGTGTGTTGATACCATAATATGAACTCTGACCCAAACCTGGATCCGGACAGCCGGACACGGACCCGGACTCGGATCCGGACCCAGACCCGGACCCGGAAATGCTACTAGAAAAGTGGGTTAGGTGGGTGGGTAGCTTTTAAACTGCGATTCTCACAGAACAGAACTGCTATCAGAAAAGTAGGTTATGTTAGGTTAGAGCTGTGACCCTTACAGAAACGAAATGCTACCAGAAAAGTAGGTTAGGTTAGGTTAGAACTACGACCCTTACAGAAACGAAATGCTACCAGAAAAGTAGGTTAGGTTAGGTTAGAACTACGACCCTTACAAAAACGAAATGCTACCAGAAAAGTAGGTTAGGTTAGGTTAGAACTACGACCCTTACAGAAACGAAATGCTACTAGAAAAGTAGGTTAGGTTAGGTTAGAACTACGACCCTTACAAAAACGAAATGCTACCAGAAAAGTAGGTTAGGTTAGGTTAGAACTACGACCCTTACAGAAACGAAATGCTACCAGAAAAGTAGGTTAGGTTAGGTTAGAACTACGACCCTTACAAAAACGAAATGCTACTAGAAAAGTAGGTTAGGTTAGGTTAGAACTACGACCCTTACAAAAACGAAATGCTACCAGAAAAGTAGGTTAGGTTAGGTTAGAACTACGACCCTTACAGAAACGAAATGCTACCAGAAAAGTAGGTTAGGTTAGGTTAGAACTACGACCCTTACAGAAACGAAATGCTACTAGAAAAGTGGGTCGGTTTACCTCCTTTTCTACATAATTAGGCAAAAGATGCTGTCTTTTTCATTTCATTGTCTGGAATCTAAGAATGCTTTCAGCGGCATCCCCCATTGAAGTCGATTTTTTTTATTAAAAATTATTATCCACGGTCCACTTTCCTATAACTTTTCTTCGTAATTTTTTTTTACGAAATACAAACTCAATCGTTGCCGTGACTTTTTATTTTAAATAGCATCTTCAGGAATTGAGCCTTTTTAAAATTGAAACATTTCATAATAATGCGTAACATAACTGTAACTTATTTTTAAGGTCTTATAAATGATCTGAAACATGTTGAAATAACTTAGGTTTTATTAAATATATAAGTATTTACTATATACAATGTCTAATATGACACAAACAATGATATATGCTTATTAAATCACATTTACAAACGGGTCTATCGCGAATCCAGAAGTTAAAGCCAAGGGATCTATCTTCGGATGTGTGCGCGGATGTTGTGAGTGTTGCGTGTCGGACTATTGACAATACTTAACATTTATGTGTAGTGGGTGGTTTGAAAATGTGATGTCTACCTCAAACTTTAAATGCACTTTTCGTGGGGTAGTCACACAAATCTCTGTTTTGACATTTTGCTGGGACGTCAGGTAGCCGCGACCACGACCAGTGAAACCTGTGTCGAAACGTCGGTAAATAAAGGTAACAAAATAAAAATTCGCGATTGTAAATGTGATTTAATATGTGTTCAAACCGCGAAAGTTTAAAATGTTATAATGATATATGCTATTAAAGTTTACAAAATAAGTCAGGGAAGGTGTCATGCGCTAACGAAGAAATCTTTCAACGCGTTTTACCACAATTCTCGTTTTTCGTCTTGTTCCCGTTTATCACTAAGCGAGCGACTAGTTTAATTGCTAATGCTCTAAAAATCACGGGTAACTAATTAATTAAACGAACTTATCCCTGATATAGTCCGTTTTCTATTGGGAAGAAGGTAGACATTTTTGGTTACAGCAATGCCATTTGGTTTGGGGTATTATACACGTTGACCTGAGCTCAAAACGCCTGGTAGCCAGATTGAACCCCGCGTCAGGTGGGGGAGAGGGGGGGTCAAAGTACAGAGCTCCCGGCGCTCAGATTTTATTTTGTGCATATTAGTTTTGACATTTGGGTCAAGTTTGGTGTCGTTATCATATCAGGTAACTAGATGATGCCCGATTCATTCCCCATACCAGTTTTTTAGGGTTCCGTAGCAAAATATGACACAATACCTAAAATAATAAACTTTTAGTAATAACGAAATGCAAACAAACCCTCATATTTTCATATTTTGGTATCAAACTTGGTTTATAAAAAATACTGTCCGAAAGCCCATTTAATGCAGATTCTAAAAACATTAACAATAAATATAAATTTAATTATTTTCAATGTAAAATAAAATATTGATAGTACTGCGACGTTCGTCAGCGCAGCGTAGGGGACGGCAAAAAGACCATAGAAAATCCATAGAAGATCCATAGCTTTCATAATATCTATAAATTAAAGTGATTACAATATAATTTTTAAGAAAAAAAACCGACTTCAATGGGGGATGCCGCTGAAAGTTCACTAATTGTTGATGGTGCACTCTTAGACTCCAGACAATGAAATGAAAAAGACAGCATCTATTGCCTAATTATGTAGAAAAGGAGGCAAAACCACCCACTTTTATAGTAGCATTTCGTTTTTGTAAGGGTCGCAGTTCTAACCTAACCTAACCTCTTTTCTGATAGCATTTCGTTTCTGTAAGGTTCACAGCTCTAACCTAACCTAACCTACTTTTCTGATATCAGTTCTATTTTGTGAGAATCGCAGTTCAAATTTGTTGATAAAACTACAAAAAACACTATATGTGTGCCTTTCACATTTGAGGAGTGCCCTCGATTCCTCATGGATCCCATCATCAGAACTCGAGCTTGACGAAAATGTTTCTTAAAACCTAACTTGCTTAACAAACATAACGAAGAGGACAAATCGCCAAACGTGAACTATGCGTCATTGAAGAGTTCCGTTCTGATCATCATCAGCAGTTCCACTTCATCAAATGTCACTTTTTTAAATGTAAGTGCTTGATTTGTTGATGAAAATACTAAAATCACTATATGTAAGCCTTTAACATTTGAGGAGTTCCCTCGATTCCTCATGGATCCTATCATCAGAACTGCTTTTTGACAAAAACGGGACCAATCTGTATGTATATACTTATAATCAAAAAAAGAATTTTCAAAATCGGTCCAGAAATGACGGAGTTATGGAGTAACAAACATAAAAAAAAAACAACCGAATTGAGAATATCAGAATTATTCTTTCATTTTTTTTTATTATTCTCTTTATTTATTCTTCTTCTTAAGTTAGGCATCTTATAATATGAATATAAAAGTAAAATATAAAAACACTTACAAAACAATAAAAAATACATATAAACACATTATAAAAAACCTAACCTAGGGTGCCGCCAGCAGTGCAGCCGGGCCCAAGCTGCCGGTGGTCAGGGTCGCAGGGTGAGGACCCGACGTACTATACCTACGCGCCGTGTTCAAAATCACCGCCTTCTGCATCTGACCCTTGAGACTCTTCGCTATGAGACCGTTCGCTGACACGACTATCGGAACAATGATAGTCGAGTCAACATTCCACATGGCGGTAATCACGTGAGCCAAGTCTAGGTTCTTGCTGGATTTGTCCTTCTCGGCTTTCACGAGATTCTCATCATGGGGGATGGTGACGTCGGCGAGCACGGTCCGGCGCTGCGATCGGTCTATTAGCACGATAGGCTTACACCAACAACAACAATCCCTGCCAGTGATGATAGACCGATCCAGATAGAGAACTGGCGCAGGTGAGTACTCGTAGTACGGCACTTCGCGGTCCACGAGGCCGTATAGGAGAGAAAGCTGCTGGTAAATAATTCTGGCTACTAGATTATGTCTGTGCGAGTACTCGCCATTAGCAAGATGAGAACAACCGGAGATAATATGCCTGAGTGACTCTTCGGGACGGCGGCATGTCCGACAAATGTCGACCGCACGTCCTGCAAGATATATATATCTGGTAGATTATTCGTCATGATAACTTCGTCCGCAATTGCCTTGCCCGCGTGCAAAACCCTCGGTTTCTCCGAAGAGGTCCCCGAGTTCACCAGCGCGGGCAGGTCTACATCGGATCCCATGGCGGTCTTGTAGAACCGCCCGTGTAGCTGCTTATCCTTCCATACCGCCTTGCGGTCGTCGGTACTTAGTACTACCGGTTTGTGCCAGTTCTCGTTTGATAAGAAGAGCGGCGTGAGACCCCTGTCTACTGCCACCTCATCACGATGCATCCCACCCTCGTTGAGGAAATAATTCCTGAGATTACGGTTGTGGAGATTTTTGGCGTTTAGAAAGCCACGACCTCCACATTTTCGTGGGATGTACAATCTTATAACAGACGAGTGTGGGTGCAGCATACGGTATGTGGTGAGCAGCTGTCGGACCCTCCGATCCAGAGCATCCAGCTCGGTCTGAGTCCACCTTAGTATGTTAAAGGACTATGTGAGTATTACCCAGGCGTTGAAGGCGCGCACTTAGTTGCCTCCTGACAAAAGACTTTTAAGCACTTTTATGAGTCTACTGAAAAAGCGCTCTTTCACTGACCGTCTCAAAACCCAAACGACTGTGACCTGTGAAATACCAAGATATTTATAGATATCTGATTCAGAGATAGATGTGAAAGACATTGACTCAGAAAGTTGTAAATGTGTTGAATTTATAACCTTTACCCGCTGTACATGTGGTTATACATGTACAGCGGGGAAAGGTTATAAATTCAAAACATTTATCAACACCAAGCTCCATGTTGATGGCACTACTGAAGACTTCGGTGGTTTTCACTAGCTCTAACAAGTCTTGGCTATTTGGTGCAAATAATTTGAGGTCATCCATGTACAGAGGGTGAGAAATGTCTTCACCCTCTCTCCGAAGCCGGCAACCTAGTCCCAAATCCTTCAGCAGGCTGCTGAAGGGATTCAGCGCCAGGCAGAACCACAGGGGACTCAAACTGTCGCCCAGAGAGATTCCTCGCTCAATCCTTATAAAATTCTACGGGCCAGGGTTATATTAAGAAGTAGCCTATGTGTTAATCCAGGGTATCAGCTACCTCCATACCAAATTTTATTAAAATTGGCCCAGCCACATGAGCGTGAAGAAGTAACAAACACACACACTCTCAAATTCGCCTTTATAATATTAGTGTGCTTTTTAACCATCTTCAATTTATTAATTAAGTCAGGTAACATTGTTAAAAATAATAATAGAAGATAAGATGATATTATACTTTTATACTCATATTGTAAAAAACCTAACTTAAGAAGAAAGATAAATAAAAAGAATAATAGAAGATAAGATGAGATTTATTGTATAACTGTGTACAATACAAAGGTGTTGACAATAAATAATACAGTTACCAACAGTTTATCCATCACGGATCTGTAAAGATGCTGTGGCCAATGATGATCCATCACGGACGTACAATATACGTTTGTGAATTAATTTTATATACAACCAACTCCACAATTACATAACTCAGTACATTTGAGCTGACGTTTGAAACAATTGCACCGTGAACTGCAAGGTTTCACGCACCGACATCTTATTAATTCTAGAGCTAAGGACTGGGTCCACAGTGGCACCCAAGCTTCTTTACGCCCGCGCGCCGCCCGCAAAAATCAATTCGGTACGTGCAATAATTATTTTATTTTGCATTGAAAATAGTTAAATATATATTTAATGTTAATATTTTTATAATCTGCATTAAATAGGCTTTTGGACACTATTTTTTTTATAACCAAGTTTAATACAAAAATATAAAACTATACGGGTTTGCATTGTGTCACTACTAATAGTTTATTATTTTAAGGATTGCGTCATATTTTGCTACAGAACCCTAAAAAACTGGTATGGAGAATGAATTAGGCATCATCTAGTTACCTTATGACGACACCAAAGTTGACCCAAAGGTCCAAACTAATCCGCCAGAAAAAAAAAACTAAGCGCGGGGAGCTCTGTACTTTGAACAAGCTTGGAAGGCAAAACAAAGTGCAACTGGTATGGATCCCAGGGCACGAGGGATTCATAGGCAAGGAAAATGCAGATGAACTTGCCAGAGCCGGATCTGCAAACAACCTTATAGGTCCGGAACCATTCGTGGGGCTCTCACAGGGAACCATCACAACGGCTATCAAAGACCTTACTAAGACCAAACACCAGGAAGAATGGGACAGTCTGACGGGTCTAAAGCACTCAAAGCTCTTTATACAAGGGGTAGACTCTGGTTGGAGCAAAAAGATTTGGAAACTTAGCAAACAGCAACTCCAAATAACAACGGGGGTGTATACTGGCCATTACGGGGTCAAGGGAATCCTGGCCAAGATGGGGCACGCTGACAACACCGATTGTTGTATGTGTGGCGAAGAGGAAGAGACAATAGAACACCTTATATGTGAATGTCACTCCCTCGCCAGACAAAGAATGAAGGACTTTGGAACAGGCTATCTGGAACCAAAGGAATTCAAAACGCTACCCATAAGGTCCATCGTCCGGCATATGGAGATGGTGGGGAAAGCTCTTGAGTAGCGGACGGATCTTTCCTAGGGGGTAACTGCACAAAAGATCCCTATGGGTCAAAGTGTATCCGCAAGGGCCCCCGAAATTATAAGATAAGATAAGAGGACGACCGAGTCCGCGTTACCAGTAATAAAGTAGGTAAGTTATTAACGTTATGTGCAAAACGAAATTGAGAAACTGTGTTTGAAAGCAAGCCAAATATTATGCAGATCAATTTGCTCTAGATCAACGTTACTTGTGCAAACAAATTGAACCTGTTTAACGAGTCTGTATAACTTTCCGAATCGGAGTTCCGTAGGTATAGGAAATATTTCATTTTAGACAGGCTTCGTCTTACTACTATGAACTGATAATCTTAAATTTTATTTTACGTTAGGATTACGAACGTCGTTAAATGAAACAAATATTCACCTGTAATTTGTGTCCCAGTTTTTGCCTCAATTCTTGAAAGTAGTGGTCATGTTCGGAGACGATATACTCGGAGACGGGCTTGTTGCGGCAGTAGGTCTCGTAGAGGAACATGCGCTTCTCGAGGAAGCGGCGGAACAGAGGGCCCAGCAGCTCGGGATCCTCCAGGCACTCACGCAGCTCGCGCACCAACTTACTGTACACAAATCGTTCACACGTCTTATACATGCCTAACATGCCGCTCTCACTCTAACCTAACTAACTGAAGCTCGCTGAGGCGGTCAATCTTTACATCGAATAAATGCAATGCAATCAACATAAAACAAACAATTTCTTACATAAGATATTGTAAAAGTGCAAAACAAATCGAACCACAAAACAATTACATATGTATAAGTAAAGAAGCATTTGTCCGTATATGGCAATCGCCGAGCACGCACTATAAATATGCTACATTCGCATAGGCATACGATAACGTCAACGTTATGAGCTGAGCCGTTTTTTTATTAACAATAATACCTCTTATAGACTAAAACAGATACACGTTTAGTTGTAAATTACCAACACGAGTACGAATAAAGACTCCATTGCTAGAATATCCGTTTATTTATTTTATATTTAGTGTGTACATTTCGTTGGTCACTTCTTCAAACACCATTTCACTTTACTGATCTGCAATATTTTGTACAACGGCTCGTTTTCTAACTAAATATAATATAATACTAATTAAATAAATAGGCCTAGTAGATTACGAAAAAATAACGTAACAGTATTATACCATCTTAGTATTACTGGTACATAACAAGTAATGTTACTTACTCTCTATGCCAGTCGTAGATAGCCTCAATGTTGCCAAATATCATTCGGAGTCTTCGGTCTCTAAGGCCCTCGGGTAGCGGCGGATCAGCGTTGGGGTCCTGTTCGAAACATGTGTTTACTCTACATATACCATATACATATACTCGTACACTGTACAGTGCCTACACATCATGACCACCACCACCACCACCACCACCACATATCGGTGTGGTCGCGAAAATACAACGTGCTCACGAGGAACCCGGAACGTGTTAACAACATATTCCGGATCATAATTAAACACTAAAATGTCTAATAAACGTTTCAGAGTTAACACCAATTAAAAATACATCTTTTGTTGTTACTACTTAAGAGTCCCCAGCAAGCTCGGTCGAATTTCACTTTCCCATACAAACGAAGTTTCGTTCTCCTTTTAAAACTACGTGTTGGATTGTAATGAAACTTTGCACATACAATGACATGAGGTATATCTAGGTATTTAATTAGTTTATATAGCTCCAGTTTATAAAACAAACGAAATAGAGCAAAGACAAGTTTTGTATGAAAAACTTAAATTCACTGTATTTTTTTAACTATGGTGTCTGAAGCTACATAAACTAATTACAGACATAGATATACTTATCCTATTGTAAGTACAAAGCTTCAGAGTAAACTAGCTACTCGTTTTAAAATGAGAGCGTAACTACGTTTGTATGGAGAACCGAGCTTGCCGGGGAGGGGACCCTTAATGCAAAACGCCTTTTTGGTGGCGATGTTGCCACTATGGGGCCTAGCTAAATATCCTAATTGACAGATATCATAAAGTGACAAGTAGCACTTTGCAAAAACTACGTTTTACAAAATTAATGTACCAAATAATTTAAAGTGATAGTTTTACCAATAACATTTACTTTTTACCCGACTTCCAAATCTCAAAAGGAGGAGGTTATTCAGTTGTATGTGTTTTTTTTTAATGTTTGTTACTCCATATCTCCATCATTTCTGGACCGATGATGAATTTTTTTTTATTGTAAGAATATACATACAGATTGGTTCCGTTTTAGTCAAAATGCAGTTCTGATGATGGGATCCACGAAGAATCGAGGGAACTCTTCAAATGGAAAAGGCTTACCTGGCATTGATTTTAGTATTTTCATCAACAAATCAAGAATTTACATTCGATGAAGTGGAACTGCTGATGATGATCAGAATTGAACTCTTTAACGACACATATAGTTCACGTTTGGCGATTTGTCCCCTTCGTTACGGACCCGAACTTGGACCTGGAACCAGCCCGGTTCGGCCCGGACCGGGACTCAGACCCGGAGAGTTAGAACAGCGACCCTTACAGACACGAAATGCTACTAGATAAGTCGCTTGGGTTACGTTTGAACTGCAATCCTCACAGAACCGAACTGCTATCAGAAAATTGGGTTAGATTAGAACTGCACAGTAACGAAATGCTACTAGAAAAGTGGGTGGTTTTACCTCCTTTTCTACGTAATTAGGCAAAAGATGCTGTCTTTTTCATTTAATTGAATGGAATCTACGAGTGCACCATCAACAATAATCTTTCACCGACATCCCCCATTCAAGTCGGTTTTTTTTTAAATTATGTACAAAATACATTCAAAAAACCAAACAAAGATAAAAAAAATTTTGGCGACATTGGCGTTAACTCCAAACGTTACATTATAACTTTTTTTTTGGCCTCAGCATTGCGTGGTAAAATCTTTCGGGTTCGTCGTGAGCACCTTGTATATGCGAGCAAACTGGACTTCATACTTTAACGTAAATTGTTCGATTGACTAAAAGCTACGTCAAATTAAGCCGAAAATGGGCGATCTGCGGAAATAATTCGTGTAGTTTTGAAAATTGGTACAGTTATACCTTGTGGTGTACAGATGAATATACTAAAAGTCTTCGGGGGTGGGCAGATTTTTGCTCATATCTCGAATATCTGTACGAATAGCATTATAATTACTTCGGACAAAAGATTCTACATAAAATTGTCTACAAATTAGGTCGTATTCATTTTTACTCTACGATTAATACTTTACGAGGTACAGGATGTTTAAATGAATAAAGAGATTAAAAAAAAGACGATTTAAGAAAACGTCGTTTTTTCGTAGTTGTTCATCATAACTTAAATGTTTAGTTTAGAATAAGCAAGCTTAGTCACCTGCTGATCAATTATAAAAATAAACGGCCAACATCATGTCGGGCCATGCTCAGTGTAGAGTTCCGTAGTTACCCATCCGTCAAAATATACTTTTTGCAAAAACTCAAAAACGGCTTAACCGATCAGATTCGCTATAGTCTTCCATGAATTTTTTTACAAAGCTCTACTTTCACGATTTGTTCCATATTTTTTGGACTCATGGTTCAAAAGTTAGAGGGGGACTCACAATCATTATTTTTTCTTTCATAGCGAATATTTCCGGAAATATCACGTTCATCAAAAAAAAATGTTCTTAAAGACTCATATTAAGACGGCTGGATGTAGGACTCGACACTCATATCGCTTTCATAGACTTAGAGAAAGCCTTTGATAAAGTTAACTGGTGAAAAATGATGAGCATCTTGAAAGAAGTAGGAGTAGACTATAGAGATAGAAGAATAATCTACCAACTTTACAAGGAGCAGGAGGCGTTGATGGAAGTGGGAGAGGAAATTGGGAATGCAAGGATTAGACAAGGAGTACGACAGGGGTGTCCACTTTCACCTTTAATATTTAATATATACATAGAATACGCTATACGAAAAATTGTTGAAGCAGACAAGGGAGGGGTAAAATTCAATGGGGAGAAAATACATTTTATACGATTTGCAGAAGACATCGCGGCGTTTGCAGAAACTTCAGCTCAACTAGAACATCTAATGTTAACAATGGACACAGTATTTAACGAATTAGGCTTAAAGATAAACATAAAGAAAACTAAGACCCTTATAACTTCAAAACGCAAAACTAATCATCCTCCAATAGTTCTCAACAACATCCCAATTCAGCAGGTTGATAGTTTCAAATATTTAGGTAGCTTAATTACCAGGGAGGGACTCCAGGTGCACACCAGATATCGTTTCAAGGATTGCTATGGCAAAAAAAGCTTTCAACCAGAGGAAACAATTATTGAAATCCCGTTTATCATGCAGAAGCAAGAAGCTACTGATTAAGGTGTACCTCTGGAGTATAGCCCTTTATGGAAGTGAAACGTGGACAATGACCCTAAGAGATAGAAAGAGAATGGAAGCATTTGAAATGTGGTGCTGGAGGCGAATGGAAGGCATTAGTTGGAGAGACAGGATAACGAATGAGGAGGTGCTAAGAAGAGTGAGTGAAAGAAGAGCTATTCTGAACACTATTGCAAATAGACGCGGGAAAATGATTGGACACTTAATACGACACGACTACTTCTTTAAAACTATCCTGGAGGGGCGGATAGGAAGGAAGCGGGGTAGAGGAAAACCCAGACGCAGCTTTTTAGATCAAGTGAAAGAAAAAGTAGGGGTCGTGTCGTATCAAAAAGTCAAAGAGCTGGCGCGGGATAGGGAAAGCTGGAAGATACTCCACCGACAAGAGAATAACTCTTAAGTTAATGATGATGATTCATTATAAAAGACCTATCCAATGACACCCCACACTATAGGGTTGAAGCGAAAAAAAAAAACATCCCCACTTCTCGAACATGGTCTAACTTTTGAACCATGGGTGAAAATCGTGAAAGTAAAGCTTATAAAAGACTTTCAAGGAAAACTACAGCAAACCTGATCGGTTAAGCCATTTTTGAGTTTTTGAAAAAAGTATATTTTGCCGGGCGGGTAACTACGGAAGTACGAAACCATACACTGAGCATGACCCGACATGCTCTTGGCCGGTTTATTTTTATTTTTGATCAGCAGGTGACAACTTGCTTATTCTATACAAAAAAATTCAGTTATGATGAACAACTACGAAGAAACGATGTTTTCTTATGACGTCTATTTTTCATCTCTTTGTTAACTTAAACACCCTGTAGCTCCTAAAGTATTGATCGTAGAGTATAAATAAATATAACCTAATTTGTAGAAAATTTTGTTCGAAGTAATTATAATGCTATTCGTACAGATATTCGAGATACGAGCAAAAATCTGAAAAAATATACCTTCAAACCCCCCCCCCCCCCACACACACACCCCCAGCTCACCCCCACCCCCAAGGACTTTTAGTATGTTCATCTGGACACCACAAGGTACAACTATACCAATTTTCAAAACTACACGAATTATTTCCGCAGATTTCTTTAATTTTCTTGGGTTATAACCATTATGTAAATTCGGTTTTGAAAACGTTTTGAGGAAGGTTTATTTAATCTGTAAGTTTAGTAATCAATACTGCGTACTGAGAAGGTATTTATTAGACACATCTGTCTGTAAGTAGGTTAAACCGCAAACGCGAGCGAGGTTCAGTGTTTTATTACACTTGTGCATAGGCCTTATTCATAAAAAACCGGCAAAGTGCGCATCGGACTCGCGCACGAAGGGTTCCGTGCCATTACGCAAAAAACGGAAAATCACGTTTGTTGTATGGGAGTCCCATTTAAATATTTATTTTATTCTGTTTTTAGTATATATGTTCCTCACAACATAGATTGTTCTATCTAAGTGGAATGAACTGTCGCCTGCGGTATTTCCGGACCGATACGACTTTCAAACCTTCAAGAAAAGAGTGTACTCCCATCTTAAAGGCCGGCAACGCACTTACAACCCCCTCTGGTGTTGCGGGTGTCCATGGGCGGCGGTAATCGCTTACCATCAGGTGATCCGTCTGCTCGTTTGCCTCCTATATCATAAAAAAAAATAAGTTTCACAACTTCCCTCAAATACAGCCTGACAAACCTTACAAATCTGCACAAATACCGCTAACGGGTAGCATCGAATACAAACTAAGCTACTGGTTCGTTCATATTCTGTCAAACGTCTAATCTGTCATGTGACAGTTTTGTGGTTCGATGCAAGCCCAAAATATGGATTTGGATCATTATCGCATCAAAAATACATTTTTAAACGCATTTGTTCTAAGCTGCCTCCAGTGATAGCTGCCCCCTTCTCCCATAATTTTTTTGTAGGAAATTTTAGGTCAAAATTTTCGAATTTTAACACGGCCTTTGGTTTTACTTACATAAAAAAAAAAAATTTTTTTTAAACATCTAACGTTTTGATTATCTTCTATATACATTTTAGCAAAACAGTCCTGGTACATGGGTATGCAATGTACGTTACACAGTAACTTTGCACATATATTGTGCTGTTTTTGGACCTCCTATTTTCCTTGGACGGGCATAGTGCACATAATGTATCTTCTCTACCTGAGGGTGTATTTTGATGTTCAGATGGCACAACACAGCGGATTTGGTTCCTCAATACTGTAAAGTATTTACGTTAGATCTTTTGATTATGTATGGTATGAACATTATTGAACATAGCTCGAGGAATTTCTTTCAAAAAGGTTCGTCACAATCACAATGCATGTGCGTAGTATTTTAAAGAAAAAATATTAATTGAGAATAAATTAAACATCTATTATTTTTACTTTGTTAATATCATCATCATCATCATCATTCTCCTGGCGCATTCCCTATTTGGGGTCGGCCCTCCTGATACTTGATCGCCACTTGTTGCGATCTTTAGTCATTGCTGGCGTTAGGCCTATCTCCGTCATGTCCTTGGAGATAATTCTAGTCCAGTTGGTTGGCGGGCAACCTCTGCCTCTCTTGCCCTTGTCTATAGCCATAACTCGTCTCGTCATGTGGTGTTCGTCTCTGCGCATTACATGGCCATACCAGCGTAATCGGCCCTCCTGCATCTTATGATGTATCTCTGCAACTTTAAAAGTGCCTCGAATATACTCATTCCGAATTTTGTCTGACCGAGTAACACCTCCAGCCAGACCAGCGCAGCATTTTTATTTCAGTGACATGTACTTTCTGTTCGTCACACTTTCTCATTCCCCAACATTTACTTTGTTAATATCAATTTGATATATTCAACTTGATAATAACTTTAAATATTTTGACTTAAGAAAAAAAAACGGACCTAAATTTTACTTTCGTGAGTAGTCGCGCCGTGACCAATTTGCCGCTAAACGCGACACAGCGGCAACAACATTTGCTTCCTGCAGTCACCCACGCATGAAACTTCTCCAAATTTGGAAAATAGAGAGGTAAAGAACGGGAGGGCAGCTACTAGGACGCATGGCCTTGATAAACGAACCGTTTTCGAGTAACCACAGTTTTTTCGCCGCGGACGGCAAAATGCTCATAGCGCGACCACTCTAGGGTTAATTAAGTACGATACACATTTACACATTTTGAAATCAAATGCACAGTTTTTGACTTTTTTATGACAAGCGATTTTATTATTTTATCAATAATCAAATGTGTAAACATTTGATAAATCTGTAAATGTCATTTTTTTTTCATTTCAAACGTTAGAGCTACGATTTTTTTTAATTAGCAGTACGGTATCTGGCAGCTGCCCTTAGCGCGCCATTAAAAATATCTAGTGTATAATAATAAATCGGTTGAGCAGAGCGGTAAGGTAATGTAATGTAATGTGTGTGACCTGCATGTGTCGGATGTAGCCCTCGCAGACGAGGCGCAGGTCCTGCACGTAGATCTCCTCGGTGTCGAGGAGCTCGCGCAGCACGTACTCGCGCTTCTTGAGCACGGCCACGCTCGAATCGGGCCCCGGCGTGCGCGGCTCCTCCTCCTCCGCCTCCGCCGAGCCCTCCTCAGCGCGAGGGCCGCCGCCGCATGCCGCGCCCGCGCCCGCGCCGCCGTGCTGCTCCTGCACCACAACACAACCGCAACGCACACTTTACTTGCAACCTCTAACTTTCTGTTTCTGGACCACAAACAGCGGAGAACCTTACCTTTCAAGTGCTTTTTTATTAGACTTACGAGGAAACACTATATATCTGTGTGTCACGCACCGAAGACGGGGCTGAAACTGTCTACTATGGTGTGTGTTACATTATTGATAGGTAACACTATTTTTAACACTACCTACCAAACAGCATGCTAGAATAAGAACATAACACGACTTGATCAACAATGTTAATTAACATTCATTTAATATTATTTGTTTGAAGATTTTGTCAAACGAATGTTATGGGGCCCACTGACTATCAGTCCGCCGGACGATATCGGCCTGTCAGTTAAAACAAAAATTTGACAGTTCCGAACAACTGACCGGCCGATATCGTCCGGCGGACTGATAGTCGGTAGGCCCCTTTAGATCGACCAAGTGGAAATGTAAAAAATAAGATAAATCTAATGGTAAAACGGCAAATGAAATTGCAACGTGCATACTGGAATATTAAAACGTAATTGACAACAATTAAGGCCTGTGTCAAAAAAAAAACTGTAAGTTTCAAACGGCTGTAATTTTATTTCTAAGCAAGATGACGACGGCTTTCTTACCGCAAATAAAACTCCTAGTATTCCATATTATGTATTCCAATATAAATAATTCTGGTTTAACGCCAAGAAATGGCAAGAAAATTGTTAACATCGTCCATACTTGCTTTAGATACACTTAAAATTACCTCGAAGTTTCGTGCGTTTCATAATAAATAACTAATTTAATACGTTGTCTCTTGAACAGAGGTCTCGATGCGGTAGACCTCTAGGAACAAGTGACCTAGGCCCATTAGAAAGATTGTTAATAGAAGTTGCGCCCGCGCCCGCATGCCCGATATCGTGAAAAATTGGGGTACATATTATGCGGCTAAAGTGAAACGAACTATAAACAAACATAGTATATGGATTCCTACAAAAATTAGGATAGCTAAAGTAACCGAAAATTTGCGTTATAAATTTCTAGGCCAAATGGAAAATAAAAAGTCGCATGTAATAGACGATGAGCAAAGTGAGAAGTCGCATTTTGTAATAGACGATGAGCAAAGTGAGACCACCATACGTCCTGCAGTGCCGTTCTCTCGACTATTAATGGGCCCAAATCAAAAGTGTATCAAAAGAGAAGGATAAAACAGCCAAAAAACGTTAACAACTCGAGCAGGTGTTGGGATGGTGCAGGCAAATATGAAAAACAGCTCCGTAAAAAGCTGTCACTGAATGCGCTAGGAAAAGGCTTCCAATCACCCTTACAAAAAATGTTAGGCTTATTATTAACCGGGCAACTAAAATATTTAACAGGAACTTTCATGGGGCATATAATAATATAATTTGGCCGTGCATTAATATTTTAGAGCCCAAAAATTCATATTGGCTCCAAATATGAGCATCATATTATTAAAAAAACTGGCATCAAATTCAAGCCACAAAAAATAATAATTGGGATCTTGAAATAATAGTTTGGCGACTAAATAATAAATTGGCATCTATTATTGCAAAGTGTATGATTTTTAATATTTGTTGTCATATAGTTGTTTACACCTAAGTAATCATATTAAGCACATCGTTTCAGGTAGTATTTAAATTGCGGAAGCAGCTAAATTTAATGAATATTGGTTTATTTTTTGTAATAAATTAATAATACATCGTTTGTTTCACACGATACTATAATTATAACTCCTTTGTATTAACAGCCAGTGTGGACTGCCATAAGGTCGCAGTGGAGAAGACCAGCATACTTTATTTTGGCACTTGGTTCGGGTCATAAGTACTAATTCGAGTTTAAGTTACATCTAAAGACATTTCTCCTCGGCACACTCTAAATTTAAAATATTTAATTTAATATATAATATTTCTGAGTAATATGAAATTTAAAAAAATTGAAATCCTGGGTTAGGCCTCTAAATCCATTCAAAGCCCAACTATATACTTGGCTCAAAAAACAGGTGTTTTACTCTTTAAATGAGTTCCTCCAAATATAGTAATATTAAATAGAAATTATAGTTTTAAGTAAACAATGTAATAGATTAAGACTTATAGCTTTAAGATAACATTTGCATGCTTAACCAGCAAAATATGTCACTGTACGGGAAAACCTTTCCAATATCACCTTGTTGTACAATATTTTATGCAAATAAAAAAAAAGAATTTAAAAAGAATTTAGGTTATCGTGATCGTTAGGTGTGATTGTGAGTGAGGCCAGGAGGAGCATGTAATTAACTGGGACTTAAATACTCAAGTAATTACCGAGAGAGCGAAGTGAACGTACAAATACAAAATGACATATTAAATTCAAGTAATCCGTTCATTAGGTAAATTAAAAAAATTGGTGCCGATTTTTTTAAATCCCTACTAAAAAAAAAAGAAAACTAAAATACACAGTATCTCGCGCATGCGTTACACTATCCCGCCATTACACTATCCCGCTTTAATTGATACCGTAAGAAAAAGGGAATCAATCATCATTTTTGTAAAAAAAGTATAGGTAGGTACCTACATATTTACGAACTCGACTCTACCTAATAGTCTACGTATCTCACGCGCTTGGAACTGTCTTGGGCCTTGGCCCACTAATAGCCTACTAAAATTATAAAAGTGATGTTTGTACACTCCATACACATTATCTTAACCACGACATAATCAAGTTTTCTACCCATAGGTTTCATGTTTTTATACGACCACAATATTTTTTTAGGATCCTTTTTTATATTAAAATGACAGCTCAAGTAATGATGGTCGAAATACAAATTTTAAGTGTGCATTTGCCTTAATTTGCTATTTAAATATTTTAAAAAAACTTCATTTTAGGGTTCCGTACCTCAAAAGGAAAAGACGGAACCCTTATAGGATCACTCGTGCGTCTGTCTGTATGTCAGTCCGTCTGTCACAGCCTATTTCCTCCGAAACTACTGGACCAATTAAGTTGAAATTTGGCAGACATATGTAAGTCTGTGACCCAAAGACGGACATGTAACGTAAAAAAATTAATTTTAAGCATGGGGGCCACTTTTGGGGGGTAAATGAGAGAATTAAAAAATAAAGTTTTTTAAACTATATCGTGTTACATATCAAATGAAAGAGCTCATTGTGGGAATCTTAAATATATATTTTTTATAATTTTAAGATAAACAGTTTAGAAGTTATTGAAGAAAATAGGCAAAAAACGACCATTCCCCCCTTTACCTCCGAAAATACTGGGTCAAAAAATTTGAAAAAAATACACAATATCTTTACCTATACATTACAGGAAAACCTATTAGAAATGTACAGTCAAGCGTGAGTCGGACTTAATTACTTATTTTTGATCCGACCCCTACGGGTTTTTTAAAGACATTTCACATAAAAAATAGGTTGTTTAAATTGTGTAATGTACGGAACCCTTGGAACGCGAATCCGATTCGCACTTGGCCGGTTTTTTAAATTAATAGATAGTCATTTTCTTGTTAAAATGTGCTTCACAAATAGTCTCCAATATACTAATTCAGTTGCCAAATAAATAATTGGTACTTGCCTTTAAATAAACAAAAGCTGTAATGGCATTAAAATACTACTCATATTGGAATAATTTGATGCTCCGCTTTAGTTGCCAAAGTATTAATTTTAGTACCTATTTCAATTTTTTTAAGCTACCAATCCGATTAACTAGTTGACCGGTTAAATACGTGCCAAAATTTTGTAATTAAAAAAAACTGAACTATGTAAATTAAAAGTAGCTTTATATTCCAGTAATCCTAAAATTCAAAAATCCTTATCAATTGCATCACTTTTTTTTTTCATTTGAAGTTTACAGTTTTTTTTTTTTTTTCAGTACATCCCTTAAACACCAAATATAAAGACATTATTACAGAAAAATATGTAAATAGGAAATAGACTAATTTGCGAGCACCCTTATAAAGCGAATATCGGCTATTTATATTAAGTTAATAAACGCCACAAAGCAAATGTAAGACAAAACAAACTACTTAATACACTAAAAGCAAACACATGAAATACCTCATGGTACCCGATACCTGATACCCGAATGGGGATGTTTTGCCAACAAACTCAAGAGGGTGGTGTGGAAAACCACTATTTATCAATTACTAGCAATAACGTTATTATCTTTTGGGCATGACGACTTGAATAATAGGGTATTTGACAATTTTTTATTAATGGTATCAGTCGATCAGGTTTGTTTTGAGGATCAAATTTAATGTCTGTATGGGACCCATTGTCTGAAAGCAATACAAAAGTCACAAATGATAGTCAAAGTCTGGCAATCGCGCAAAAAAAATGAATTTTGGAACTGAGTGTTGTGTTTTTTTATTATTCCCATATTTTTTTAGTTTCCAATTTATTGTAACAAATTGCTCATTTTCTATCTATTTAACAAGATTTAGTTCAAGAATTCAACATGTGGAAAACCCTATTCGCAATGCTCATTAACAGTTTTATTGACGTGGTTGTCAATCAAATAAGGGCTTTTGATTATAAACACTTAGTTTAAGTGAACATACGATACGCGTACTCATCAGGAGTAGGCATAAGTTTCATAATCTTGGATTAATAAAAATAAAACTGGCATTGACGAAGACTTTGTTGTTGTAACAAATGCTAACCACATAAAGAACAGAAACCGTAATTTTTCATAATCAATAATTACACCGTTTTATGTAATATGCGTAATCATATTAGGTAAACGTCTATTTCCATAATTTTCAGTCTGTTTTAGGAATAACCCTACACTTGGCATGATGACAAATTTTGAAATCCCCTTTAATATTGTCGGTATTGGTTCCTAAAAACGCAATATTTCAGCTATACTCATAAGTTTTATCATAAACAATTGCAATCGACCGTGAGCTCAGGGCGACTTTGGAGATGGTTTTGAATGTGGAGCTTAGCAACACACAGTGGATTCAAGCTGCTCTTCCCATACGGTATGGTGGGTTAGGGATACGTGCGGTTGAGGGGTTAGGGCTAGTCGCGTTTCTTGCGGGGCTGCGGATCTTGCCACTCGCATTTTCCCTTTATATAGTGCCAATTTTCCGGTCCCGTTAGTCTCTGATGCGCTAGCGAAATGGTCGGATGCTATCCCCGGCGATAAGCGGCCTGACAATCCAGCTGTTCAGAAGCAATGGGATGACTTGTGGAGCAAGCACGTCTACGACTCGCTGTTGGGTGTTACGTCGGGTGCTTGAGCGTCCAGTCTGGAGCGTGGTTACATGCCTTGCCTTCGCCACAGCTTGGGACTCTCTTAGACGATTCTTTGAGAATTTCAGCGGCTCTCAGGTTGGGGGCAAGGGTGTATGAGGCCCATCGTTGCCGGTGTGGAGTATTGGTAGGGGAAGATGGGCACCACGGTCTGAGTTGCCAGAGGTGTGCTGGGCGGTTCCCGAGGCATCACTCGATTAATGAGATCGTGCGGCGGGCTTTAGTGTCGGCTAACGTGCCGTGCGTTTTAGAGCCGCCGGGGTTCAGCCGCACGGACGGTAAGAGGCCAGATGGACTTACCTTGATTCCATGGCGGAGGGGGCGCTGCCTTTTGTGGGATGCAACTTGTGTTAGCACTTATGCTGCATCCCATTTGAGGTAGACCACAAGCTGTGCGGGCTCAGCAGCGGAGTCCGCGGCAAGGGCTAAGCACGCGAAGTATTCCGCGTTGGAATCTTCGTATGACTTTGTGCCGGTGGCTATCGAGACGGCGGGGCCTTGGGGGTTCAGGCTCGCGCTTTCATTAAAGAATTAGGGCGTCGTCTGCGCGAGAGGGGCTGCGATCCTCGCTCTGGCTCGTATCTGGTTCAGCAGGTTTCCATAGCAGTTCAGCGGGGAAACGCAGCGGGAATAAAGGGGACCTTTGAGCCAGGTACGATTCAGGGTGGTTTATTTTAGATTTATGTTCCTTTTAATCTTATTATTATTGTGACAAATTAATGTATTGTGCTTTAGTTGACTTGTTGTTTATTTTAATTTCCTATAATAGATTTGTATTTGTTGTTTATTAATGTTAATGAATGGATTATTTTTATGTGAAAGAATTGATTATTGTATCTTGGAAAATCTATATTTTGTAATTTTTGTTTTACACCATGAATGAAATAAAGCACCAGAAGATTAATAGAGGAATTGTAGACTATAAAAAAATGCATTCTTAATAGCAACTATATACCTCACGCGAAAACGCCTCGCGTCCGTGTGTGACGTCACGCTTTGGTAAACATTGCAGTGATGTAGGAAACAAATATGAAAGGAGACCAACCGGTTACTTGAAATTGATCAATTTCAATTAATCGAAAATATGTGCATAAACTGACAAAAATCTTTTAAAAACATTTGCGAAAATCACAACAAAACAAACATTGAAGTAAAACTTCTTTAGGCGCGACTAGAGGGTCTCAGATTTTTTTTCTGTAGGGAGGAACGCACAATGCAAATCAGGTTTAGTTGCAGAATTAGATGCCATTGTTAAGTTTCCGTTTTTTTTTAATTATCATCAGTTCATTTAGCAAACGCAATAACAAAATATTAATGTAACATCTGCGCTGCGCTCGAAGTTGTTGACGATTATGTATACCTAGGACAAACAGTCCAGTTAGGTAGGTCCAACTTTGAGAAAGAGGTCACTCGTCGAATCCGACTCGGTTGGGCAGCGTTCGGAAAGCTCCACAGTATCTTTAAGTCAAAGGTCTTTGACCAGTGTGTTGCCAGTGATAACATACGGATCTGAGACGTGGGCGCTAACGATGAGCCGCCTCATAAGAAGGCTCAAGGTCACGCAAAAGGCAATGGAGAGAGCTATGCTCGGGGTTTCTCTGCGTTATAAGAGTCAGAAATGATGATATCCGCAGTAGAACTAGGGTCACCGACATATCTCGCAGAATTGCAAACCTTAAGTGGCAGGGCGGGGCACATTGCTCGCAGAACTGATGGCCGGTGGGGCCGGAAGGTAAACATTTATGATTTCCGAACGCATGAATATTTTTTTTAATGATAGCAATACTGCTGAATACTGTCATGTATTTATGACCGATCTGTCACTCTCAGTTGTCCAATCTCCTGTTTGGGGTTAACTCGATACCGTTAATTGTTGTCACTGTTTTTTTTTGTTTACAAGTATCAATATGAAATCAAAAGTGAAACGGTTGTTACAAGGTTTTAGGAAAAGTGCTAGTGTAGTGTACCTGCGTATCCTCTAGGTGCGTTTCTTCTATTGTCCGATGTAAGTGATTAGCTTTAACTTTTACAATGCAGCAACAGGTGTAAACAGTGTTATTTGTTAATTAATTGGATTTAAATTTCGCAGAGCTCACTCTTAAACGTGATGACTTGGCTAGGGTTGCCAGTCCTGTCGGCTACATTATGGCCGACTATTTTCGACAGAGGGGAACGCCTGTTAATTGCTACTCTGTTTGGTTATATCGTCCTAGGTATGCAAGGCCAAGCAATAAGAAGGTATGGAGGGAAATGCTAGGAACGCAATTTTTGACTTAGTAGCTTTGTTGGGACTAGTTAGGAGGTGAACATATCAAGTCCCGGCCGTAATCCTGGTGCTGGGGGAAGAGTGGGGTTTGAAGGTTCCATTTTTCGGTTTTTCGTTTATATCTCGGAAACTATGCGTCTGAACGACATGGCCACTTATACAAAATGAAAAGTGATTTAATTTGTTACAAGGTTTATTAAGTCAAGTTTTTCGATATCTTGTATAGTTTTTGAGATATCCGCTCTTGAAGGTTTATTTAGGGCTCTCATTTTTATTTTTATTATCTACATCAGTGAAGCTGCTAGGCCGGGTTTAGTAACATTTTCGTATAAATCGGGGGTGCTGAATTCATTTATGGTATCTACATTGACATCTTTCCGAAGTAAAAACATATAAACTTTAAACAAATAACTTTTTTTTAAACTCCTCTTCACGCTTAAACCGGTGAACCGATTTAATTGAAATTTGGTAAATAGATGTTTTAAGTCCCGAGACAGGATATAAGAGTTTTTATCCGAAAAATCATACTTTGAAGGGGTGAAATTTGGTGTGAGGGGAATTCAGCTTCTTCGCCGAAGCTGAATTCCTGAGGTTAATACTGTTTAAATTTAGGTTTGAAGTCATGTTTGGTATCATTTTCAACTAAATCAAACATGTAGACCATCCCAAATATTATTTAAATAGGTTCAGCAGTTATTGATTTCCCATACAAATTTCCACCCCACTTTTCACACCTTCAAAAGATGATTTTGGTTATAAAATCTATGCTATGTACTGTCACGGGACTCAAATCATCTCTATACCAAATTTCAATGAAATCGGTTCAGCGGTTTAAGCGTGAAGTTAAGTAAAAAAAAATATTTTTTTAAATTTTGTTTTTACTTAGGAATGGTGTCAACGATGATACCATAAATGAATTCAGCACCCCCCGTTTTTACGAAAACGATACCAAACCCGGCCTAGCAGCTTCACTGATGTAGACAATTAAGATAAAAATGAGAGCTCTAAATAAACCTTCAAGAGCGGAATATCTCAAAATCTATACAAGATATCGAATAACTTGACTTAATAAAACTTGTAACAAATTAAATCACATCATAATTTCCGAGATATAATCGATAAACCGAAAAATGTAACCAAACCCCACTCTCCCCCCCCCCAGCGACAGGGTTACGGCGGGGGACTTTTGATATGTTCACCTAGCTAGTCCAAACAAAGCTACGAAGTCAAAAATTGAGTTCCAAGCATTTCCCTCTATAACTTTTTTTGGGCATTCATTTCCTGGCCTATGTACCTACTACTTTTGTTTCAACAGGCAACTAATAATCATCAAGACACTTCTAACAAACCCAAACCCAATTAGGTTGCGTCCATCCTACTACCTCTGTGTCCATCATAGATCACCCAACTAACGTTTTTTTACGTTTTTTAACTTACGAAGTTTAAGTTCAACTGAATAATGGGGTGGGGTTTATTTAGCTTGCAATATTGAGACGAAAAGCCACATGACTATTTCATCTTGCTGCGTATACGGAGTAAGCTTCTTACCATCAATTTATTTGTAAAAGCTACGTCGCTCGTCGTTGTAATCGGACTCGACGAACGGATTTTGTGTGAAATTTCGTCTTTAAAAGCGGTTGGTCGTTATAAGCGGAGTCGTAACAAACGGTTGTACTTTCATAGTAGCTCGTACTAAAACCAAACATGTGCCTTTACTTAGGTCGCTATAAACGGTTGGTTGTTATATGCGAAGTCGTACTAACCGGACTCCACTGTATTTAGTGAAACCCCATTAACTGCATATATAATTAGTAAACACAATTTATTGGTGGATATATCGTTGGGAAATCCCGAAAAAAAGATAAGCATGCCATTGACTCTGTAACGGCTCATTAATCTACGGTGTAGTGTCCTTTCGCTTACCACTCGAACTTTTATTTATATTTATTGATAATAACGATACAGCTATCATACCAGTTGCCCAATGCGATAGTGTAGCAAAATGTAAAGTGACTTTAATGAAGTCATTCTCATAACAATGGAACACATCAATCCGGGTAGCAACTTGATTGAGCATGCGAAGGCTCTCGTCCACGGCGCCTCGTACAATAAATAGGTCGGTGCGCGCGCGGCACGACTAGCAGCTGCGGTTGGTGTCGGCGCCACACATATCGCGAGGGCGCTCAGTGCGCTCACAGACTCACTGTGGCCAGTACCTCTGGGTTACTGATCTTACCGCGCAATAATTTAAATATATAGGACGCTAGAGCAAGCTCCCGCCTAGCCTCCAACTGGTTATACCCTACTATACCCAACACAAACAAAATTGGTTACATAAGGGGGTAAAACGGGTAAACACCATAACGTTTCAGGTATGAACACCTCGCAAACTTATTTTGTATGCGCTCCAGCATAAATTTGTATTTAGATTCATGCGGGCTCCGGATACTAGCGTTCATTTCCATGTGGCTTTTTACGAGACCGCATATACCGCCCCAGCCTTAAATACCTACCTATAATTTTGCTTCCTAGTGACACCAACTACTATTTAAGCACACTTGCTAACAGTCAAACTAAACAAACACCAACAGAACCAACATGCAACATGTATCAAGTAACCTAACCATTTTTTCCTTGACTATTTGTTCAATTTCTGCAATGTCTGCCGGACCACCGTTAGTTTCCAAAGCTTCCATGGTCAACGAATTCTGAAAATATTACCAACATGATACCTCTTAAAAACCTACACGGACCCTTAAGAGTTAGTTACGTTGTTAGAATTGGATATGAAGGTTATTTTATGGTTAAAAGAACATATATTATTGTGTGAAGACTAATAGTAAAAGTTGACTTACGCGAGCTGGTGCATCTGTGGACACTGTGGGAGTGGGCGACTGCTGCAGAACCGCCTGAGGGTCCTGCACACATCAAACTTTTAATGAAAATTCCATCTAACGTTGTGTGTGGGCCGCGACGGCGACGGTTCATATTTCTTTATAACAATTAATTAGCTTAAACATTTCCCACGCAATTAAACTGGACTAACATAGTTAAAAGTGTCCTTAAAACGTAAAGCAACAACAAAAGCACCTGCCCTTCAATGTTTCGACTGTGCTCTTTATCGAACTGAATTCCATTTTAATTATAAACAGCTAAATGCTTTCTTTTAGATCAATATATCTCTCTTTCTAATACATGTGCTATCTTTATTACACAACCTCAACTCTTTAAAACAACACCAATTTAACATAAGTACTCCGTTTTCAGCATTCTCACGCTTTCCTCTTCTTCATTCAAGAAAGCAATAGCGAGTTAGCGACTAAAACGATCATATTTTATGTTACAGAATTATATTTAGGAAAACGGTAATAGTAGGTACAAGGGAGTAAATGTTGTGTACGCAATATGGTGAGTAGGTACTGGTACTGGTACGAGTATATGTGGAGTGGGTGTTGGTTAGTCACCTCACCTGTATGGGTTTCATGGGCGGTGCATCTCCACGTCGGGCGCGTCGTCCTCGGTCTCGTCGAGCGCACTGGACGCGCCGTGCGCGCCCTCGCCGTCCTCCAAGCGGCCGTTGTCACCGTCGCCCGTGTACGTTGGTCACCTCACCTGTATGGGTTTCATGGGCGGCGGCAGCTCCACGTCGGGCGCGTCGTCCTCGGTCTCGTCGAGCGCGCTGGACGCGCCGTGCGCGCCCTCGCCGTCCTCCAAGCGGCCGTTGTCGCCCGTGTACGGTAGCTGATACAAAATTCACAATAATTATATAATCACGTGCAAAGTTTCCTAGTCCAGCTACAGGCACCGACAACTAACACTATGCAATTTTTTATTATATTTGTACTTAGTCCGTGGTAAATTATTGTAGTTGTCCCAGTATAGCTATTTCTGAAAAAGACTCATCACGCTGCACCGACAAGAGCCCACAGCTCTTAAATTGAATGATGATGATTCTGAAAAAGAAAACCTCCGCCGCTGGCAACACCCTAAATGCCAGTCTTTAGTTTCGCGCTATCGGAACGTATCGCGAAACCGTTTTTTCGGTGTGAAAAAATAGTTTTTTTCAGTGAATTTCAGGAACTCAGACCTATTATTATATCTAAAATGTTAATTGGAAGTGTAAATATGAAGAAGAAGATTTATTATGGAAAATGGCGAAAAATTGAGAAATTTACTTATGATGCCATAACATATTTCTGTCATCCAAACAATGTGTTTGATTCATACAAATACTATATTACTGGCATAGTATGTAATATTATGACCTGTTTTCCGGTGGAAAACAATATTCTTGTGACAATATACCAATGATAATAACATGAATAAGGTTATGATAACCTCAATAATACTGCGTTGCAGTAGGTACCTTATTTATTCACGATCACGATTTTACTCTGATCGCCTTTCCACTCTTTTCCGTTGGAAAAGGGTGCTTTTCCGTTGGAAAAGTATGCACATTTCCAAATTTACAAGGAAGCGAAATTACGACATCTTTTATCCCGGTGGGAAACAAGATTACTCAGTCACTTGTTGAGTGAAGGTATATAGTATAAACCTGTACGTATACTGTTGTGTTGTGTACCTGTGTGTATACTGTTTACAACATAATATGTTATATTATGTTTTCCTCCCGGTGGGAGCGAAGAAGTGCATAAGTTTTTGCAGGTATGTATAGGTAAATAAACAGCTGAATATTTATTAATTCCGACCCGTTGGGCTAAGATGACTGGCATTTCCATAGATGTTCCAGTCAAAGATGAATCGTCTCATACCAATTCCCATTTCCACTTATTGTTGAAACTCTAAACGGTTGGGTAAGTACATATAGGTACATATATATTGGAATGAGCCTGGTATATGTACAGGAATTTATATCTGTCCTTGTACTAAATTAGACTGCCACAAAATGTTAGTTTTGGTCATATAATAATCTGAAATGTGCCTCAGACCAAAGGTGGTTTTCATTATTAAAGAATCAAAAGCTATTGTTTATAAGACTAGAATTACTAGAAATTAGACCTAAAGAACCCACAGAAGAGGAATAACAAATGGAAAACAAATAGATGGACTCTCCAACTTAAACTCTATTCATTTATTAAGAATATTTTAGACCTGCTGGATATATGAGAATTAAAGATCCAAGTTTAGTGTTATGCTGGGAATACCAGATCCCGTATGGTCTAGTGGCTTTCACCCAGGAGGCTCGGGTTCGTTTCCCGGTACAGGAACCAACATTAACATAAATAAAACTATTGAATATATCATGGATTGGAAGAAAATGAAAGGACCTTAGTAATGGTATACCATAGAGAGTATTACCATCCCTGTTGTCACAGGTACAAATAATATCTGGGTATTTAAAACATATGTTATATGCTTCCACATTACCCACATGAACTACTGCAAGCGAGACGGGGGTATTGACAGAGGTGGAGCGTCGGTAGAAAATGCAAGTACAGACAGAAAATAGTAATTGATTCATGCACTAAAGTGATTAAAGGAACAGTCTATTATTTTGGTAAGTAGATACCTGATATTAAGATACCATCAAGTAGATGTTAGCAAAGTTCTCAAAATATTAAATGCTTTAATGAGCGGATTCAATTTCAAACACTGATAGTGTCATGATTCTTATAAGTTGCTTATACAAGTATATGTTGAGTATTATAACTCAAGGGGCATCAAGCTGTCATAGTAAGTGTGACACAGTAACATTAAATTTATTTGCTGTCTTACATGAATGTTAATGTACAACAAACGCTAAGTAGATTTGAATACTAAATGATGAGATGATTCATGCTACCTATATAATGTTATACAGGCATATTGCCATCAGAAGCCATCATAAATAAGACATTTTATTAAAACAATCTATTTATTTAAGTGACTTTGCTCACACAAATTAAATCGGGATCGATTTGAAAGTTCAACGAGACAGTGACGTAACATCCATACATATATAATAATGTTAATGTTTTTATTTTACCATTGCATTAGTCTGGTCAACAGTTACACTAGTAACAGTGACAGATATATAAATGGTGCAAGCTTATTGAATAAGATGTAATTTGTTAAACATAAGCATAATTCGGTAGGTAAATATTTAAAATGAGAGAGAGAGAGTGAATGAAGCAGTATGACTTACTTCAACAACAAGAGTGCAGCTTTTATCTTATAAATAATATAAAAGCAAATAGTAGTTTATTTAAATACGAGTACATAACTTGCGATGTACCTCCTACCTACTCAACTATATATTACTGGCTGTTGCCCGCGACTTCGTACGCGTGGATTTGTATGTTGGTGGTTATATATTCTACATGAGCATAATATAGAACATTATGCAGCAAAAGATATCAGTAGGGACGGTTAATGATTTGTTAATAATTATACAACGCATGAAATTTGTCTTTCACAAACTACGAAGTTTCAAGACCCTAACTGAAAAAAATTGTTCCTGATATAATCCCTCTCGACCCTCTTAGAAGATTTACAAGTCCACTATTTAAAAAAAAATCGCTCCCGAAACTATTAATACAAACTTTTCGAAAACGGTGTAAGTAATCAATTTTCGTCTATTTTAATATATTGCCCTTTTTACCAAGTTTCAAGTTCCTAGCTTAAAAGAAAATTTGTACCACATACAAACTTACATCCCCTTTTTAACCCCTTTAGGGGTTGAATTTTTAAGAACGTTGAAATAACTTTTTTGGAATCTTATACAATGCCTTTCTAAGAAGTTTTAAAGCATTTGTAATAGATTCACTTTGAACCCCTTTTTAACCCTTTTAGGGGATGAATATTTAAAAACGCTTAAATTACTTTTCTTGTATTCTAAATTTCTTTAAATAATTAGATCGTAAGCAACAAGTTGTTGTCAAACGCTCCGGCAATAAAAATGGATTTAAAACTATCTAAAGTGAAGTTCAACAGTTGTTATAGTGTAAACTAGGACAATAAATTATAAAATTTCAGCAGTGTGTAATAATCCAAGTCAATTAGTGCTAAATTATAAGACAATTTACATTGAATCTATTGCAAACCATTGAACACGATTTTGTAAGTTACCCGACATATTCACAATTAAACCGTCTCGATCTAAACGCGTAAGTACGCGCGTTATACGGCGGTTAAGACTTATCGACCGCGAAGGGTGCGTCGAGTGCGGTATTGGGAGCATTTATTACCGTGCAACTACAACGAGTTTTATAAGCTAGTACTGGCGCTCTCCCGTGCGTGCGCATTTATTACAGTGCATGATAATTATATTAAAGAAAATAAAAAGCTTTTTTCCGCGCCGTCTTACCAACTCTGAACTATGGCCGATCAAGTTGTGGAATGGGCCTGCTGTCCATCGACTGACACAAATGAAAAGTTCGTACAATGTTGTCTGTGTAAAAAAGGCTATCATTATATATGCCTAGCTCTTGACTTCTCTTCCGAACCGGCTGACTGGATATGCCCGATATGCGCTTCAACAACGTCCAAAGTAAAAAAAGACGACCAAACTCCGATAAGATTCAACACCGGCGCTAGTGCACGCGCTGGCAAGAGACCAGCATTACAGTCTCCACCGGATGTATCAGGGGCACCGATTACAGAACAGGGCATACGTACAATTGTAGAGGAGGTAATGGAGAACCAATTAGAGACTTTAATGGCAAAATTTACGTTGAGCATGGGGGCGATTCTAAACAGAGAATTAAAAACAATGCGAGAAGAGATAAAGGGGATTAATGATTCTGTAACTTTTATGAACCTTCAGTACGAGGACATAAAAAAAGAGAGCAAAGAAGATAAAAAAAGAATAAAGGAACTGCAAGACCAGAATAATAAAATGTCAACTACCTTACAAGATATGACAGGCCGTCTCAATTATTTAGAACAGCAGAGTCGGGCCAGCAACGTCGAGATACAGTGTGTACCCCAAAAAAGTAATGAAAATGTAATTAAAATTGTTATGGACTTAGGGAAGATTGTAAAAAGCGAAGTAAAAGAAGAAGACGTCTCTCACTGCACGCGAGTCATGAAGTCAAATAACAACAATAACCGACCTAAATCCATTATTGTGCAATTTAATACACCCAGACTTCGAGACTCATTCTTAGCTGCAGCAATTAACTTCAACAAATCTAAACCTGTTCCCGAAAAATTGAACACGTCACACCTGGGATTTGTGGGTGTGAAATCCCCGATATACGTTATGGAACATTTGAGCCTCGCAAACAAGTCACTTCATGCGGCAACACGAATAAAAGCAAAAGAGAAGGGATATAAGCATGTCTGGGTGAGAGGAGGCCGCGTCTTTGTGAGAAAATCTGACGTTTCCGAATATATACTGATTAGAGATATGGACTCTTTAAATAAGATAGTTTAAGATAGTTTAAGATACCTAGCAAGCTGATTTGTTATAACTATTTTAAAATTCTCGAGCATTAATATATATTATCAAAACATAGGTGGTCTTAGAACCAAAACTCATAGTGTTTATACGAATGTCTGCTGTTCTAATTATGATGTTATAGTTTGGACTGAGACCTGGCTAAACAAAAGTGTTTCTTCACATGAACTTTTTGATGACCGTTATACTGTATTCAGGAGGGATCGAGAGTCAACCGGCTTTGATTGTGGTAAGGAGGGTGGTGGTGTTCTTGTAGCAGTATTGAAAAGGTTCGCGCCTGTTAGAATGTATAGTTGGGAAACTAACTGTGAAGATTTATGGGTCACTCTCGATCTCCCCTTGCATAACTCATGTGCCAAAATTGCTTTATGTGCCGTATACTTACCCCCACCTGTTGTGAAAACTACCTTAGATTATTTCCTCTCAAACTGTAATGAGGTCATGGAGTCAATTGATAGCTCGACAATTCTTATAGGAGACTTTAATCTGGGACGCATAAACTGGGCACAACCGAATAATCAGCAATCACTTAACGTTAAATTGTCGCTGACAGAAGAGATGCTAATTGATTTTGCGAATTTAAATAACCTTGTTCAGCGTAATGGCATTCTTAATAATCTCGGCAGAACACTCGATCTAGTTTTGACAGATATTATATCTACATCTGTTTCCAATGCTTGTGAGATTCTTTCTAACCCAGGCTCTCATCATCCGCCCATTCTTATCACTATTCCTTTAATCGAGACCAATAGTTTAAAGAGCAACAACCTTCCCTTGATCCCAAACTTTCGTAAAGCTGATTATGACAGCATAAATAAACACTTAGATCGTCAAAACTGGGATGAATTATTTGGAAACTGTGACGATGTTAATGAAATGGTATCAACGTTCTATGAGGTTCTTATGGATGCAATTATGTTACTGGTCCCTTTTTATAAAAAAACCCATTCGAACACATATCCAATTTGGTTTAATCGTACTCTTATAAAACTATTAAAAGAAAAAAATAATGCAAGAAAACGGTACAAAAAGTTTAAAAATCCGCGAGACCTAATTGAATTAAAATTACTAAGAAAAAGATGTGACGCATACGCAATCTCTTGCTATAACTCCTATATTTCTCACGTTGAAAATAATATACATAATAATCCAAAATATTTCTGGTCCTTCATAAAAGCAAAACGAGGAGGTGCGAGTAGCTTTCCTGCTTCGATGACAGACGGGGTTACTGTAAGCTCGGAAGGATTAGAGATTTGTAATTTATTTGCTCAATATTTTTCATCAGTTTACAGGGAGGATGACACCAATAACTTTAATATGGCCAGTGTCATAAAATCATCTGAATGTCTTAATAACGTAACATTAAACCTTGACTCGATTAATAAAAAACTGAAACACCTTGATGCTGCTAAAGGAGCTGGCCCTGACGGTATCCCCCCATTTTTTATATCTAATTGTTCAAAAACATTATCTTATCCGCTACATATTATTTACCGTGAATCGCTTGAAACTGGTATTTTTCCAGATGTATGGAAAAGAGCTAAAGTTGTTCCAATACACAAGGCCGATGATATTAGCGTAGTGAAGAACTATAGACCGATATCTATACTTTGCACTTTTGCCAAGATATTCGAATCCCTTATCTGTCCTTTTATTCAATGTCACTTCAAACAGTATATAACCGATCATCAACATGGTTTCGTTCCTGCACGGTCAACTTCTACCAATCTTGCCTCCTTCTCTGAGCTTGTCACTACGGCTGTTGATATTAATAAACAGATCGACGTTATCTACACCGACTTTAGTAAGGCATTTGACCGAGTTTCTCATATGGTCTTGATTCAGAAGCTTTCTTCCTACGGCGTCACGGATCCCCTACTAAAATGGATTGAGTCATATCTCCATAACCGTTCATTTTATGTAGTTATTAATGGTTTTTCTTCTCAGACTTATAATATCCCTTCAGGTGTTCCACAAGGCTCCCACCTTGGTCCAATATTATTCAATATATTTATAAACGATTTGCCCGCCCAACTTCATCACTCTATCCCGTTCATGTATGCAGATGACCTCAAATTCGCTAGAATGATAACTTGTCCTTCCGATATCGCTCTCCTCCAGGATGACATTGACAGACTTAATAAATGGTGTTCAGAAAACGGTATGTCTCTCAATGCCAAAAAATGCTCCTCTATTAGTTTTACACGTAAGATCAATGCAGTTTCTTCATCCTATCATATTGCTGGCGAATGTCTTCCTAAAGTGCAGACTATACGCGATCTAGGAATTATCTTTGACACAAAACTTACATTCGTTCCTCACATCGATGCAATAGTAAAAAAAGCTTCAAGTATGTTAGGATTTGTCATAAGAAACGGAAAGGTATTTCGTAGGACACAAACCAAAAAACTCCTCTATTACAGTCTAGTACGCAGTCACTTAGAGTATGGTAGTATCGTCTGGCGACCACATTATGCAACTCATTGTCTTCGGATTGAAAGATTGCAAAAAAGATTTATGTGGCACTTGGCTCGATCGGTAGGTCTTGCTAAAAGATCTTTCTCTTACAAGGATAGGTTAAAACGTTTTAAAATGATATCTCTTGAGAATCGTAGAGATCTACTCGATCTCAAATTTCTCACTAAGCTTATAAGAAATAGTATAGATTGTCCACAACTCCTGAGTAGCTTTCGATTCTCAGTGCCTAGAAGAACACCGCGTTTTGCTATCAAGCCACTGTCTCGCCCCCAGCGCCGAACTGTTTTAGGGTCAAACTCCCCGGTACCACGCTTGAGCATTTTAATAAATAAATATAGTGACAAGTTCGACATTCACTTTGACTCCTTGTCCAAAATTAGAAATTTATTCACTAGTAGTTAGTATATTTAGTTTTAATTCCATATTTAATAATACAACTTAAACAGTCGACATCATGGTTGCGCTTTGCTCCTTATTCTACAATAATAAGGTGTTCAAATGTGTCGGCTTTGTCGTTGACTTTGGTTTTAAATTATTCGCATGTGGTGTTTACCAGTAATTAGTTATACATTTAGCATGTAATTAATGTTTGAATAGATGTAAGCCTCAATGTAATAACTGTCGGTGAACCTTAAAATAAAATAAAATAAAATAATAATATATGCCTTTATACAAAGATTCAATTCCCGCACTCAAAAAAATATTTGATCTCCATACAAACTTTCAACCCCATTTTTACCACCTTGGGGGATGAATTTTCAATAATGTTGAAATAAGTTTTTTTCTCTTTTAATTATATATATTTTTATGAAGTTTCATGTACCTAGCTTAAAATAAAATTAGGACCACGACAAAATTTCAACCCCTTTTTAACCACTTTAGGGGATGAATTTTTAAACACGCTGAAATCACTTTTCTTGCATTCTAATAACATGCCTTTATGCAAAGATTCAAGTCGCGCACTTCAAAAAATGTTTGACCTCCATACAAACTTTCTACCCCTTTTTCACCACCTTAAGGGATGAATTTTCAAAAACGCTGAAATTACTTTTCTAGTATTTTAATAATATGCCTTTACACAAAGTTTCAAGTACCGCACTCGAAAATATTTATGATCTCCATACAAACTTTCAACCCCTTTTTCACCACCTTAGGGGATGAATTTTGAACCCCTGCTTAGTGGATACTAACGTCATAAAAGCTATCTATTGTGAAATATTCAGCTCTCTAGGTCCAACGGTTTGGGCTGGGCGTTGATTTAAGTGAGTCAGTCAGTCAGTCAGTCAGTTAGACAGGACTTTTACGTTTATATATATATAGATCATTAAATAAATATTGTGTGGTTGATTTTTCCGGAAATTACAAGCTAATTTGCTTTTAGTATAGACACACAAATTATTTAGATAACTCATGATAATTTGTTTTGACTGATCTAACAGACATTATGTCTGTAATAGCGAGGTACCTCTCTAGAGCCTAAAGAGAACAATGAATCTCAACTAGGTCACTGAAAGATGTAGTATGATATCATTGTTTGCTCATACATATTATGCCTAAATCATTATCATTTTTATAATGCTAATTAGACGTTTTACTAATAGTTACAAATATTTCAAAGTAGACTCTCATGAGTCGCGCATGATAATGATGATGGGATATTTCGAAAACTATCCTTAGGTCTGTTATTAATTCCATAACGCAGTTCTATAAATTTGTTAATAATAAGCTTTCACTTGTTGTTCAACTGTGTAGTCTCATTAATTTTAATTTATATTATGAATATGTACACAAGGATGTTCCTGATGCTAGTCTAAACTGTATATCATTACAAGTTACAACCCGGTCACAATATCTGTGCACCTCGCTGGAATGTGGCGCCTCTCCCGCTTCCCCTGTCACCTCTCCGCGCACTCCCCGGTGCGACAGTACGGTTAGCATCTTCGTTGCCGCTACACCTCCACATTTCTCGAAAAAACTTTTTTTCACACCGTACCCAGACCGCCGATATGACGTCACGAGGTCAGGTGCACAGATATTGTGACCGGGTTGTACTCATTGATGTTAAATTCTCTAAACATCTACAATAATTAACCACGGACTAAGTACAAATATAATTACAGGATTAAACGAACTTACCTGAAGTGAAGTTCTATCCTGATTATATGAAGTACTTAGTCCGTGGTAGGAGTTTCCCTCCCTCCCAAGTTAACATTAAATTTGTTAACTTCTTCCCTCTTGATTTAGCTCTAAACCTACTGACATTTAGGGTGTTGCCAGCGGCGGAGGTTTTCTTTTTCAGAAATAGCTATAAAATTCGCGACGTTCTAAGGCAGAACTGGGACCACTACAATAATTTACCACCACGGACTAAGTACTTCATATAATCAGGATAGAACTTCACTTCAGGTAAGTTCGTTTAATCCTGTAATTATAATTCGTATCTACATTACAAACTCTCGGGTTTCAAGCCCGGTCATTTATAAGGCATGCGAGGGGACACAGATCCAACACGTAGAGGCTGTTTGGAGAGCTTTGATGTCATGTAGAATGCCTGCTGGATCCCATTTACGGGTACATCAATAGATACCCGTAAACCGGTCTCAGCAGGCATTGGGAGCAATTATACAACTAATGGAAAGAGTAAGACTTGGCTATTGCAAAGAGTTCCGGACACCTATAACATTGTGACAACAGTGTTATCGAGGCAGGCGGTGACTCGCCACTCGCTAGATGGGCACCTGATGCGCCATCGGAAAGATGGCCAGGCGCAACACCGGCGTGAGCGGCTTAGGGGTGTCCAGAGGTGTGCTGCGATTTCTCCGAAGTTACTCGCGGCGTTATGCCCTTTAACACTTCCACCCCTGGAGCATAGCTATAGCTATAGCTCTTACGACTCCCCTCTGGACGGCCAATGAAGGCAAGCCAGAGCTGAGAGTACTGCGGGTCCCCTTGGGGTCCACTCAAACCGACGAAGACTCCAAGACACGCCGGAGACGGAGACCCTGACCAACTCTCTGGAGCACTCGGGTCCGTGGGGTCGTCACTACCCACAATAGCTCGCCACAAGCTGCCCTGCAGGCTTATTATGATTATTATTTAGAGTCGGTTGTCTTAAACCACTTGTAACTATAATCCTAATCCATAATTCGATAAAATCCCGTATACGGCATACGAGAAAAAATTACGCTGTGTGAACCTAGCCTTCGTCAGCTTATTTTAGTTTAAATAAAAACTCGCTCGCTCGCTCGCTCTCAATTTGATCAAACAGAACTTAATAAGTTTTTACATGTAATAAGTTCTACGTAAACATGAAGGCGTTAAGCCGGTTAAACTCAAAAAGCTGAAAATACTAAACGTTGATCACGCACCTTCAGTTTCTTCTCGGAAGGAACCTTTTTCAGCTGAGCCGGCTTATCCGCTGGGGACTGCGCCCCGCTCGAGGCCTTCTCGGTCTTGCCCTGTGACGGTTTCCGCAGCCCTCCCAGCCATCGCCTTCTTTAACATATCCAAAAAAAATCCTATAGATCATGTTAATAGCTTAATTGTATACTTATCTAAATTCTAAAGGCCCTTGAGGCATTGTACCAAGAATGCTGGCGGCATTTCCTCGTTGTATCGCAATGCTGATACGTTGTGCGAGGAAGTCGCCAGCTCTTCCGTCACCAGTTACGTCAACCAGACGCTTCGCGATTTCTGCAAATTTTCTAAATTATACTAAGTTTTCTTTAAATTTGCATCTTTACACGATTACAGTATTTAAAGAACTGTTAAATCACGTTCTAGTAACGTACTCACTAAATGACCCATTATGAAAAGGCTTTATATTTACATATCATGATTTGTTTAATTAAATACCATAAAACTAGGATTTTAAGTGACCCAGGAGCCCGTAACCGTGGCAACGAGTGATAAGAAAAAAGTTAATTCACCCAGGTACATGAAATATCTTATTCATGAACCTTAATTGTGTTCACACCATGAGTAAGTCATTAAAGCACATGTGCGGCGGTACGTACGTACCTACTCGTAGTCGAGGCCACGCCAATCGCCGCGCCGCCGCCGCCGCCGCCCGACCACGAGCTATAGTGGACTTCAGTTACACTCGTATGCAACTGGATACTCCTAACCACGCAACTCACATTCATACATATAAGAACATCTTAAGAAAGAAGGTTTCATATAAGAACGCTGTGTTTCAAGTTTTAATTTTTTTGTCATTTACATCTTGTATTTTTCTGCTCTCTGGTATTCTAACTATCCATTCACTATCGTCGTCACAACATTTTAATAACACAATCTTATTGATTATTGATATATTAAGATTATATTTCTCAAGCTTCATTCTTCAGATATAAAAACCAGGTAGTCCTTTAACCTACTAGGCAACTCATCGCATGTTTAAAGTGGGTAGCAAAAACTTTAACTCAAACAGGTCTATCCCTACTTTTCCACCTAGTCTTGATGGGTCGCGCGGCTTGCCGCCATTTCTCATTCTTTATTCTTGTGAGGCAACGAACGCACGTAAAATCATAATTTTGTTTCAAAGTCGTTTAAAATGCCTATACGTAGTGCACTTAGTGCAGTCATTATACGATTTATACGAGAATACGAGATGTAAGCTGTGGGATTATTCGTTTCGTATTCGTTGTGCAATATAAAATATATTTGTTATTAAAATTGTTCATCATCCTGGAGGTTAGTCGAGAACTAGCACGAAGGAATAAATCATCCTGGGGGTTGGTCGTGAACCAACACGAAGGAAAAAATTATCTTGGGGGTTGGTCGTGAACCAACACGATGGAAAGTCTGTTCGTACTTCGAACACCGATTGCGCCCGGGGGTTGGTCGTGAACCAACCAAAGGTTTAATTAAGATCGGACAGCGCGCAACGAAACAAACGGCCCTAAATAATCATATTGTGTTGTGTTAAAGAGACGAGGGAGGGGCTTTCTTTTTATTTGGTTTTAGATGGCCCAACAGAAGAAACTCAAGCAAAATTGCCGAGTGATAATAGATTCTTCAGATCCTGAAGAAAAATCAGATACTTACTTAAGTGTAACTATTTTAACTATTTTTGTAAAAAACTTACACTTTGTGATCAAATACCTTGCATTTACTTAGTACCGCGCGGACCGTGAGTCCACGACTGGTAACTATAAACCTGGGGGGCGGCCTAGAGTCGTCACGAAGATAGAACTTGCTTGGGGTTGGCCGTGAGTCAACACGATAGCAATGCATAACACAATTTAATAAATCTATAGCGGTTCTCGATCAAAACCACGCACATTTTAAAACACCAAGTTCAAGTTTTTCTATGTGCAATAAAGAATTATCTTTTAAGTTCAAGTTCAAATATACTTTATTCATGTAGGCTTATTTATGTAATCTAAAACCTTACGGGTTTTATTTTGAAAAACATTCGAAGTCTACCCTCGAATTAAAAATATTTCTTTTAAATTTTTTCACCAGCGTTCATTTTTGATTTGTGCGTGTCAGAGACACGTCGGTCTAGCTGCCGAAATGTTCGGCACAAGACTACATTGCCTTTTAAAATAAATCCTTACATATAAAATATATTTGGATTTTTAATATCCAATTATATGTTACAGAATAAATTTTACTCACACCTAACCCATAGTACGGTACTTTTATCTGCCCAGAGGTTGAATTTGAATAAACACGAGACTACCTCGTAAATTTATAATTGAAACAATACAATAGTACCTATATTGTTTTTATATTACCCACATAAGTATAACTTGTCTCTAAAAGTGGGAATTGCTAAATAGGTGTACCTACATCACGTCACGTGATGTGAATCTGATCGAAATTCCTAAACTTAAGCTGGATAAAATCTCTTTTACCACAAATGAAATGGAATAAACTAAGTGGTAATACCCTGCACAATGCATATATTTTGGTGACGATTTTTGAATGTTTATATATGCATATAACCATACAAATTATCGGGATACGTACGCCAATATTGTTACGGGATACATAAAAATATATTTATAATACCGTGATCGCTTAAAGGCATAGGCGATGTCAGTATCTAAGTACCTTGTGTCTGTTTAAAAATATGATTTTAGTTTTTTAAGTGATATTGAATAATTAAATAATTAGAATCATCTAATTGCAACAAAGATACCTAACTGAATTGAATTACAGGAAAATGGGTTTATTCATCATTATCTATCTAATAAACCCAATGAAACAATTTGTGAGTACTGAATATGAAAGAAAGAAAGAAAGAAAATAACTTTATTTTGCATGAAATATGGTACAAAAGGTGGTTAGACAATATTATACATAAGTAACACATATTTCACCAGCATCTGGCATGCAAAAAACTAAACTTACAACTAAAGCTAAGAAACAAACGCAAACACGTTTTACGCTTATTTCTTCCTAAATACAAGTTCATGCCGAAGCCTGACAAAGTGACCATTAGAGTACCATCTAACTGAGTTAATGATAAAGCGGTTTCGGTACAATTTGGCTAACTACACACACGAATATATTTGTTCGCATCTCTCACAGATATTTAATATTTATTTTTATGGTCGTAAATAATGGGTAACTAGGTAAATACCTATTAACCTGTATCAAAACTACAAAACGATTACCTTCCGATTATCTTTTAAAGGATCACCCTCAGATTATGCACATAAAAATATAAATACATAATTAAGAAGCTAATAGAAACCGTAAAAAATCAATAAATGTCGAATGCAGTTCAACTCTCATGTGTCGGTCGCGATACTCTTTCAGCCATCATCAATACGATGGGACCATGCAATACGTTTTTGCCAAGTTTAAAATATATGTACCTTGATATTATAAGTTTAGTAACTGTAGTTGGTGGGGACCCACCACTTGCAATACCGCTATGTCATTAATATAGCACATTCATGACAAAAGTCATGGATTAAAATATTAAGATGAATCCACTTAATATAATATTTGTTTTCTGAACTCTCAATACAACCATAGTAGCAAATGTAGCAATACAGCAAAGGCATTTTTTTTTTTATTCCGGCTTTAATGTTTACATTTTAAAAATATACAACATTACGTCGCACAGTCTTTCGTTCCTTGCGCCGAATACTTGAATGGAGGGCATAAGTTTTTAGATTTGATGCTTAATATCTGAATTTCTGTGGATTGATATTCATTTCATTTCATTGATTGCGTGGTTGATTGCTGTGCTTGTCCCGTTCGCGCTGCGAGAATAGAAGCCGCTACACCAATATTTGTGAAAATATAGTCAATCGCGCCTTGCGGTCAATAATAGTAATTTAAATAAAATAAAAAAGGTTCATATCATTTATATATTCTATTTAAAGGTACTCGTCACAGCTGCCATTTATAAATGTATACTAAATTAATTCCTAATGATGTTTGTTAAACGCTGATTTTACCTACTCAGGTTTAACTGGATATTATTATGCATTTTAATAGCTCGAATATATGTACATTAGGTACGTATATATAATTAAATGATAAATAAATATTCTGTTACCATTAATGGACCTTGGCCCATTCATTATATGTAATATGAGCGCAATAATAAACATTTGAGTTTGGGTAAATTACAATCTTATTTGAAAGATTACTTCGAAAGCTGAGTAGACTGCTAGTCTTATAAATTATTTTTGTTTAGAATACCTTTGGTGATGCCACACATATGACATGCTTTATGCTTAATAACTGAACAGAAAGCATAATTTATGCACGTTCATATATTTTTTAGATTTCAGGAAAGTGGTGGATTTTTTAATTTGATAAAAATCAAAATATAATTCTTCTTGGGTAAATCAAAGGACTTAAAAACGACGTTAGACATGTTTCGAGCAAATACATGTTTTTTTGTTAAGTTGAAGCTCTCGAAAACGCGCTAGGCCGCGTGAGTCTTTGTCCATTGCACGTCGTGTCACTATTCGTTGATCAGGAGCTGCTGTAAGCCGATTTGCGCGTGCACGCGCCTAATAACTGAATTTTCTCATTGTCCTCGTCTGCTCAGAGATCATCGTAAGCAGGATGAGTCGTCGTGAGACAGACATCACACGGCCTACGCGACATAAGCGTCAAGACGCGGGGAAAGACATCACAGCCACAGCGTATCCCACCCTGTCTGGAGGTAACGCTGGGTTGTATCGTTAGCCTAAATTACGTCTTATCTTCGTAGATAATTACACTTAGACGAGCCTGAATCTTGTCATCAATAGTGTACTGTTCTGAGCATTCCAAAATTCCGTATCGCGGACAAGCACTGCTAGTGAATTTTAATACATTTCACAAAAGGACATATGTCTTATGAGTTTACTCGTATTAAAATTATTTAGTTATTAAACTTTTTCAAATCGAATTAAACTTAATGCAAAGTTGACCACAAATTGTATGGAATCTTAATCAATTAGGTTTTATGAAGAACAAATTAGATTTTGTTTAAATATCCTAATACGTAAAAGTATATATAGTATATATACCTAATATATGTATACCTTTTTGAACCTGCATTGCTAAACTTTCCCGTGCTTCTTAACAATGCCTTATAACTCAATTGGAACAGTAAACTTGTGTATAACATACACATATGTACATGGTAGATAATTATTTCTACAAATATGTTTTCAGAAATAAATATGCTATGATAATATTGATAATGGGAAAGAATGCAGCAAAACTTTCAACTCTTAACATCTACCTGGTTTTTATATCTGAAGAATGAAGCTTGAGAAATATAATACATGATCAAACGAACTTCAAAGTGAAGTTCGATCAGTATTATATGAGTAAGCTTCATTCGAAGATATAACTACCCTCCCTCCCCTATACCCGGAAAGAAAGTTTTGCTTTAGAAAGTAAAGTCTCTAAAAATAATGAGCAATGGCGGCAAGCCGCGCGCCCCATCAAGACTAGGTGGAAAAGTAGGGATAGACCTGTTTGAGTTAAAGTTTTTGCTACCCACTTTAAACATGCGATGAGTTGCCTAGTAGGTTAAAGGACTACCTGGTTTTTATATCTTCGAATGAAGCTTACTCATATAATACTGATCGAACTTCACTTTGAAGTTCGTTTGATCATGTATTTTAACACGTTTCTTTAGTTTAATCTCAATTTACAAGGCAATTAGTGCAAAGTGATTTGGCTATGTCATTGTTTAGAGCTCATTATCACGAAAACTAATTATAGAATGAATTACTATTATAGTATCATTGATTCCTCATGTTCTAGCGATTAGAATTTAAGTATACAAAAAAACGATATCATCTATGTCACCCGTGAACATGATGCATGTAACTGCGTCGAAATATCGGGAGCTCACAAATAATACAAAAGGTAATCACGGTCTATATCCCGGTCAATATAAGTCTAGTGAAACTAAGCGTGAATCATTCAAAACTCTAATCATCTATGATAAAAAAAATAAGCAAAAATATGTGCACCATTTTTGGCGTGTTTAACCTTTATATTTTGTAAAACAATTATTAACAATAAAAAAAACTGCTTGAAAATGTGCATTCGGTAAATAGATATATCAAATCATTTACGACCACTTTTTTTTGTGGACAGGTCTTAGTAATTTTCCTCGCGGTGGAGTAGTGACAAATTTAGTGTTTTGATACAGTAAAGTTTGTTTAGCTGTCGTGTCTTTAAACATTCGCAACTTTAAGCATTCGTTAAGTTGCATTAATATGAGTATATGTTTTTGTCAAAAATCATACTTTGAAGGTGTGAAATTTGGTGTGAGGGGAATTCAGCTTCTTCGCCGAAGTTGAATTCCTGGGGTTAATACTGTTTAAGTTTAGGTTTGAAGTCATGTTTGGTATCATTTTCAACAAAATCAAACATGTAGAACACCCCAAATATTATTTAGATCTGTTCAGCGGTTATTGATTTCCCATACAAATTTCCACCCCACTTTTCACACCCTCAAAAGATGATTTTGGTTATAATAGTACATTATTGTCAAGGCTTTATAAATATTTATTTTTAGTTTTAAAGTGTGTCGACAGATGGCAGTGAATTTACTGGGGTTACAAAATTTACTATAACAGTACCGCTCTAGTATAAGTTACTATATGATTAAACGGACTCCCAAGGTCGTCCGTTTAAAACGAATCCTCAGCCAGCAAATAGCCTTCCAGCCGAGTCATATATAGTGCTTTTCTCAAAAATGGCGCAATAAATACAATAAAAATATTTTACTGCAGCAACGTTCTTATGTATATATTTTCACTGAAAAAAGTAAAATTTTTGCTTTGCCGCCGTTTTATTTTTTTAATAAAAATAAAAGTGTATTGTTCTGGTGAAAATACGCCAACCTATTTGAGAAACCTATTTAGGTTTCTCAAATATCTATTTGAGATAACTATTAGTCGCGGTACCAACATTATAATAATAAGTACTGATCATCTGTTTGGCTGTTTAATGGACCTATGCCTTCATTTGATATGGCCACTTCAACTTTAATGTTTTTAACTTTTTAATTGTTTGACTGACCATAAACTACGCACTTCGCGACCTACTTTTTAACCGGCAATGTCGACTTTGCCGTCCATTTTTGAGAAATATTAAAAATATCCTTGACCATATTTCTTTAGGCAACCCTCTATTTAATTATGTTCAGGAACATATTTTTATAACATATAAGTTTCATCCGTCAGACGTATCGGTGTAGGTCGATCATATATAACGTATCTCAGACTATAACTAGTTCAAACAAAGCTATGAAGTCAAAAATTGTGTTCCAAGCATTTCCCTCTATAATTTTTTTGAGCATTCATTTCCTGGCCTATAAGTAGATCAATATTATTTTTCATCGCTAAGTAGTTGACAATTTTCACTATCCGTCATTTTATTAGCTATAAACGCTCTTTATTCTCTAAGGGCCACTTGCACCATTCACTAACCCAGGTTTAACCGGTTAAACCTGGAGTTACCATGTACCATGGTTACCAGTACAATTTGTCACTGGATTAACGATTTAACCGGCTAACCCCGGGTTAGTGGTATAGTGCAAGTGACGCTAAGACGGCTTAGACTATGATAGGCGTTCAAAAATTAAAGGTACAGTACAGTCAGCATACAAAGTAACGTACCAGACTATGCGTCAAAATTCTATAAGGTACGTGTACTCGTAGTAAGAGATAATATATATATCTACATGTGGAACGATTACACCGTGGCAGATAGTTTTGGCGCGTTGTTGTTTGATGCTGACTATGCCTACATTACATTAATACTTACTTAGCATAAACAACCTGACTCCACATGATAACACACAGAATGCATCACTTTTACAAGACCTTATTTTTAGGGTAGATCGTAACTCATTCACAAAAAACTTTTACGAATCAACAGAATACACCATATAATGGAAGAACCGTATACTGATTATGAACTACACAAATAACATTATCGTACAATATGGATATCCAAAGGACCCAATCAAGTGGGGGAACGATAGACAAGAATCATTCATATCAAATGTAGATTAAGTGATAAGTTTGTAGTGAATCGCCGCGCCGCGGACGCGCAGGAAGCGCAAATCTAAATACTGGCGCAACATGGACGCACACGAACTGCCAATAAACAGACTATTGACCACATCAAACAACCGCTCTCAATGTTACACTCTAAACCAACTGACATCTACCTAATCGTTTCAAGTTTATCTGATACCTGCAAGTACTTAGCATCATTTCATCACAGCCCGTTTTAAAATTAATTTTTAGGGTTCCGTACCCAAAGGGTAAAAACCAGACCCTAAGACTCCGCTGTCCGTCTGTCTGTCTGTCATCAGGCTGTATCTCATGAACTGTGATAGCTAGACAGTTGAAATTTTCACAGATGATGTATTTCTGTTGCCGCTATAACAACAAATACTAAAAAGTACGGAACCCTCGGTGCGCGAGTCCGACTCGCATTTGGCCGGTTTTATAGTTTTTAATTTAGTTTGTAATATTTATTTTAGGGCATTTTTAGTGTAACTTTTTATTTATAAAATATAATTTCCCTCCTTTTTTAAATATAAGTGTTAATGTAATTGAATTTGGCAATTTAAATAATTATAATAATCTGATGCCAAGGCGAGGAAGCCGGCGATAAGATAAAGGTATAACGTAGAGATAAATTTACATGGATGGAATATTTAATGTATTTTGACTCGTATTCTATTTAAATACATATGTATTTATATGTATTTAAATAGAATAACTTGAAGTATTATATTAAGTAAACATATATTGTAGACCATTTTATAAGTTGTCAGATGAGGTGTGTCAAAGAAGTACTTACTTAAAAGATTACATTTTTGCAGAATCATTTATGCCAGACTAGTTATTGCCCGCGACTTCGTACGCGTGTATTTGTATGTTAGCGGTTATTCTACAAGAGCATTATGCAGCAAAAGATAGCAGTAGGGACAGGGAAGGTTAATCATTTGTTAATAATTATACATAGCATGAGATATGAGATTTGTCTGTCACAACCTACGAAGATTAAAGCCCCTAGTTGAAAAAAAATGTTCTCGATATAATCCCTCTTAACCGCCTTCGATTTCGAAGATTTTCAAGTCCACTAATTCAAATAAAATGTTCGCTCCCGATGCAAACTTTCAACCTATTTTAACTCCCTTAGGGAATAAATTTCCAAAAACGCTGAAATCACTTTTCTTGTTTTCTATTATTGTGTCTTTTTACGACATTTCAAGTCGTTATTTATAAAAAAATTCGATCCCGATGCAAACTTTCAACCCTTTTTTCACCAACTTATGGAATGATTGATGAAAAAAATAATTAAAAACGTTTATATCAGTTACTTCTATTTTAATGCCCTTTTACCAAGTTTCAACTTCTATCTCCTTTGTAAGCCCCTTAGGGGTTGAATTAATACTACATTATATTATAGAAGTTTTAAAATATTTATAATGGATTCAAACTTTCAACCCCCTTTTAACCCTTTTAAGAGATGAATATTTAAAAACGCTGAAATTACTTTTCTTGTATTCTAATAATATATGCCTTTATACAAAAATTCAAGTCCCGCACTCACAAAAATGTTTGATCTCCATACAAACTTTCAACCCTTTTGGCTTTTTTTAACCCTTTCACGGGATGATTTTTTAAAAACATTGGAATTACTTTTCTTTTATCCTAATACTATGCCTTTATACAAAGATTCAAGTACCGCACTCACAAAAATGTTTGATCTCCATACAAACTTTCAACCCCTTTATCACTATTTTGGGGGATGAATTTTCAAAAACGCTAAAATTTGTTTTCTTCTCTTATAATAAAATGCGTTTTTACGAAGTTTCAAGTTCCTAGCTTAAATTAAAATTTTAACCCCATACAAACTTTCATCCCCTTTTTAACCCTCTTATGGTTGAATTTCTCAAAATCGCTTCTTATCTCTTGTACACTTTATACGTGCAACCTTTGAAATTTTCAACTTTCTATCTTTTGTAGTTTTGGCTCCGCGTTGATGAATCAGTCACTCAAGACACGCATTTATATACAGGTTGGCTAAAAAAATGCATTCCCGTTGCCAGGCAGGTTTTGGGATTATACTGAGCAATTTTTACTATGGGACCAACCAAGAAATTGCGAAAAAAAATTGCCCTCATAGAAAATGGACCAGCCAAAATGTATGAAACAGCCAAATTTTTTATCACGCTTTTGAGGTTGGTCCCATTGCTGAGTAAAATCCCAAAACCTCTGGTAACGGAAATGCACTTATTTTTTTAGCCACCGTAGATGAATTAACTGAAGACTAGACACAATTTCAATTTTAAAACCCGTATAAAACTATAAAGAGTCGGTAGTTTTATTGCGACGTCACATGCACATGCTAGTATTTCATATAAATTCGCAAAATCGTTTTGACAGTTCGAAAAAAGGAAACTGATTTGACTAATTCGAATACCCTATTGCAATACACAGAGGATCGGAAGCTACGGGAAGCGCCACAAAGAGGGAGGGAAACAGATGGGAAATGATGTGGACATCACCATTGTTGTCAATTCGGGTCGCGCGGTAAACAATACGCTATTTTCCTACTAGTCAAATCAGCTTCTTTTTTATAACTGCCAAACCGCTTTGCTAATATGGAATTTAGATGAAAACGAGTATAGTGACGTCACGGTCAACTTATCTCCTTTTTAGGGTTCCGTAGTCAACTAGGAACCCTTATAGTTTCGCCATGTCCGTCCGTCCGTCCGTCTATCTGTGTGTCCGAGGTTTTTCTCCGTAATTGTTAGGGCTAGAAAGCTGCAATTTGGCATGTATGTATAAATCAATCAATCCAACAAAGCTGTACAATAAAATAAAATAAAAAACATTTTATAGGGTACCTCCCCTACAAGTAAAGTGGGTGTGTAATTTTTTTTCGCTTTAATTTCGCGTGATAGGTCCTTCAAAACGAATAAGGGTCTTCAACAAAAAAAAATTGATAAAGTTAATATTTTCCGAAATAATCGCTCCGCAAGAAAAAAGAATTGTGCCCCCCCCTCCACTCTAACTTTTGAACCCTGGGTCGAAAAAATCGTAGAAATAGAGCTTAAGAAAGATATTAAATGAAAACTATAGCGAACATTATCAGTTTAGTCGTTTTTGAGTTATCGCAAAAAGTCTCCCCTTCATAGTAAAAAGACGTACAATCGAAGGCGAAAATATCGATCTAGACAAATGGCTCAAAAATATGTGAACACGACTTTATTGTCTAAGGTGTAAGAGCGTACACATATTTTTGAAACTTTGGGAATGTAAGTATATATATTTATGCCCTTGACTGTACCTCAGCCACAGTTACGACATTAAAATGGATGCTTAAAGTTATTTGACATATTCATCTAGTCTAAACAAAGTAAAATATAAGATATAAAATGCTTATTTTACTCATTCAATTGTTGTTTCATATTTAATTTCTCTAAAATAGTCTCATTGGCTGAATGAGTAATGCCGTTGACTATTGGCAGTTTTAGAACGAAAAAGTAAAAAAAAAGTAAAGACAATCCCGCTGATTTTCATACTTTAATTAACAAATCATTTTAAAATTACTACAGTTTCCTAAAATATGTTTTATTCATAAATATTGCAATTTAATGTTTTTCGCTATGGATTATTATGACCAGACATGCAAAGTCTCCGATTGAAAGTAAGTTCTAAGGAAATAATCATGGCCATGCATACGTCTTTCACTTTAGTTAATTACTGATTATGCAAATTTGCCTTGTCTTTTCGGTTTCCTCGTATTCGATATGAAAAGTATATTATTTAACTCGGGTGAAAGGTACCAACAAAGAGGATATAATAGGATAGAGCGGTGCTGTCATAGTACATTTTGTAACCACAGTAAATTCACTGCCATCTATCGACACACTTTAAAACTAAAAATAAAGATTTTTAAAAATACGATAAAATGTACTTAAATATGGATAAATGATTTTTTATAATTGCATTAATTATTTTTATATGATTTTGACCCATGTTCTTTCACTGATATGCGTAAAAATTGTAAAATAACAAAAGAGACCGTCAACGCCCTCTATACGAGAGTAGGCCAAAGGTAGTGGCGCTACCTGATCGAGAATCAAATTTTCGTGATTTTCAAGGCACGTTTTTTCCTTAAGACTGTATCCAACTATTGCTATCTATGTTTTTCTAATAAAGGTGGTTTATTTCATGCACGGTGTGAAATTATTTATCTAAAGTAGAGGAAACTTCCCTATTGCGATGTTTGATACAACAACAATAGGTATGAAATGCACCACAAATATGTAACGTTATATATTATAAGCAGCGACGTTGTATGTTGTATGTAAGTCATTCTATACGCCAATGCTTCCAACCCATGAGTATACACATAACCTGTCAAATTCGAAGCAATATTTTTTCTTAGACGTTATAACTTTTCTGCATTCCAATTTTGTTTGTAGATAGCCGACTATGTTAAGTAGGAACATGTATTCGGCTATATGGAAACAGAACAATGTTTAATTTAGATAACTTGGACTTTTCGTGAAACAAGGTAAGTATGAAGATTATTTTTTGACGCTTTATAACTAAAAGCAATGATTAACCGAAATTCTTAGTGTTCTTATGAACAGTAACAATTTGACAATACCGACTTACATTGACATCAGTACCTCTACCATCAGTTGCCAGAGTAAACTTCACTTACTTTATGTGAATAAACGCGCCGTACGTCACATATTTACTTTTGTTTACGTACTTATGTGCCTAAATTCATTGTACTGCAAACGATGCTGTCCCTTTCTAAGTATACTAAAAAACAGAGCAAGAATTATATCGGAGTATTGTACAGCGCCTCTAGGTGTCACCTCAAGAACTTAATATCAAAAGTATGAGTAAACCGTAAATTACCTATCGAAATCCTTAGCAAACTACCAGTTTTGACATTGACATATTTGCTCACGTCTACGCGGTCTACGTAATTTACTTTCTTGTATGTATCTATGTGTTTATTGTTAATTTAATATTAATAATATTATTTAAGCTATCATATAATGTTTATAATTCTCTGAATTCAAAATTCTGGGCTAAATCATCAGTGGCGTGCCTAGAGTTTTGGAGAAAAGCAAGCCGAAAGATTGTTTTCGTAATAACTGTCCAATCTTCACTCTTAGTACTCAAATGGAATTTCCTACCGTATCGAGGCGAGCTAATCATAGCGCACAGGGCATAGTCATACTACTACTAGATAGAATTTTACAAACATATCAGGGCCTAACCGCGAACACCGAAGATTGCAAGTTGCAGGCATTTTTCTCTGTCACACTAATTACGCCTTAATTGGAGTAAAACAACAATCCCTTGTGTTTTGTAAACGGCCGTACAGAATTTTCTCTTATGCGACTGACTTATCTGAGAATACAAAAGTCGTGTGTTGGTTTTGGCGCGGAAATGATATCCCGTTTTTCTAAAAAGTTTTACGGTTTTTATCTTGCCTTCGTTGAGTAATACGTGGACACATCTCATACTGTTACAAGGAACGACTTCATCCATAGTTAATGTAGCCACTTTCATAAGTTTTACAAACAAATTAGAGGACAAATTATTGTAAGTACAAACGCGTAACTGAACAAGACCACATCGACTAAATAATAATACATACACTTGAAGTTGACTATTAAACGTGCGCTCCGCGCTCGTACGAACTATGCAGCTAACTTCATACCAAAAGCCAGGCTTAAATCGTCGTATAAAATTACTATAGTTTGTCAAAGGACTATCTCATTTCAAACATAGACAGAGAGAATAATACTATCTTTGTCTTACACTAGTACTAGCACCCAAAAGAAAAGGATGAGGATAGTTTTTTTGTTCTTATTTACTTACAAGAAATCTTGTCAATAGAAAAAGGCGGCAAATTAAAAAAATGTAGGCGCGAAGGGATATCGTCCCATAGAAAATTTGAATTTCGCGCCTTTTTCTAATGACAAGATTTGCTTGACCAACTATATATTTTTTATTCGAATGTTTGTTACCGTTATATCATGCTAAAGCTGTAACACACTATCGCGCCGCACCGCGATCTTGGTGCGCCGCACTAAACAGATCTCGTTCTCGCTCTCACTTATGGGTGCGGCGCACCAATGCGTGCGGTGCGGTAGTGTGTTACGGCTTTAACATGATATAACGGTAACATTACAAACATCCGAATAAAAAATATAGTTGGTCAAGCAAATCTTGTTAGTAAATAAGAACAAAAAAAACTATACTCATCCTTTTCTTTTGGGTGCTAGTACTAGTGTAAGACAAAGATAGTATGATTCTCTCTGTCTATGTTTGAAATGAGACAGTTCTTTGACAAACTAAAGTTGGTCAAGCAAATCTTGTCAGTAAATAAGAACAAAAAACTACACTCATCCCCCTCTTCTGGGGGTAAAATTGTACGGTTGTACAAGACAGTGTACGGTGATTTGTTCTTTTCCATAGTTCGAAATGTCAAATGTCACTTGTCACTTCAATGACTGACAGCTGTTCTTTAGTCATTTGGACCACCATCAACAGAGGCGCCAACTGGTGAGCAAAAAAACGATAGCCCTAATTGCATCATTTGTTGTGTTTCCAAGTTGACAGAAATGTCACGTCGGAAACGCACGTAGGCAGCATAGCTTAGAGCTTTAGCCTGTCCAGATGGACGAAAAAAAAGGAAACGCACGTTTTTTTCGATTACATCTGTCACGTTTTTTCGCGTAAGTATTTACCTAGAATAATAGGGTATTTGACAACATTAAAAATATATAACGAATTGCTGTCATCCTGAAAGATAATAAACTAATAAAGTATATTTCACTATATTTGAATGTAAATTATGTTTATTTTTTGGAAAATAAACGAAAGAAGATTTAATACTTTTGAAATTTCATCAGGGACGTGAACGCTCTGTGATTGGTCAACGCTCAGATGACGTCACACGCGGGTAAATTCTTGATTGTCTTGAGTGTTTTAGCAGTTTTATTTGTATTTAGTTAATTATAGTTATTGTTCCACAGTTTTCTGATATATTCCGATTTATCCGTTTGTCGGTTTATTCGTATATTTATCGTGTAGTGGCACAATATTCATAAGAATCTCAAAATGGAGCCGAAATATGTGAAAGCTGATAGCGGCAACCTTCTTTAAAGATAATCCGGATGCTGCGGAACTTAGAAATGTAATATCATTTCGATTTCGATGAAACGAATACGACGACGATATATATATATAGAATACGATGACGAGAATAGTATCTCCATACTGCACTTTAGTTTGAAAGAAAAAGTATGCTACTAACTACCTACTAATGCTGAAAGAGCTATGTTATGAGGTTATGTAGTAATACATTAAATACCTAGATCTTGTTTCGTTAAATAACAAAATCCGCTGCTTTAATTACCATATTTATTTAAAGTTAAATATTACTTACATCGAAGTGGTCTTTACACATAAAAACATTTGTATGCGCTAAAATGCTCTTTGGGGTCTCTTCGCGCTAGTTTTAAACACTTTTGTCTTTTTTGGGATTCGTTGGAATAGAAACAAACGATTTGTCTGGATTTTTTATAGTCGTACTTGAACATTGCGGCACTATACACCATTTATATACCATTTTACAGTGAAATAATGAATTCAATGCACATAAACCATAAGATTAACTAAGGTCATTGACTGAGTTTACTTGCGCGTGACGTCACACGTGTCACGTGATTAGCCCCTTTGCGAAAACAGCGTTTAAGGCGCGTTCAAAATAAATAAACTAACATTGTTTTTTTTATATTTAATACAGGAAATTTCACGGAAATATCAATGTAGTGTAATTATTAAGACATAAACAATCAATTAAAACCATTTTCAAAAATTAGTCCAATAGCCTATTCTGGCTCAATTTTCGTTATTTTTTTTATATTTAATACAGGAAATTTCACGGAAATATCAATGTAGTGTAATTATTAAGACATAAACAATCAATTAAAACCATTTTCAAAAATTAGTCCAATAGCCTATTCTGGCTCAATTTTCGTTATATAGTTAAAAAGAGAACGTTTTAGGTGTGAAGTTAGGCATGTATTGAAAACTCACGTTAAAACGTGACTCATGGTACCAGTTGTTTTTTTTTTTTTGTTTTTTACGTGACCAGTAGAGGCACTGTACAATTACTCCATACATTTTCCTTAACTTTCTCACTTTCGACTGTCATTTACGGAACTCATGGTAGCCGTACAGATATATGTTAATGTACAGAAAAAGAAACAAAAACGAGTATAGTTTATTACCGCACACGCTTCTACATTATAAGCACCTGAAAATCTGTCGACAGCAGATTGAGGAACAATATCTTTTGTCCATTCCTCGAGGAGCAGGTGCAAAACACCTCCACGCCACCAAACGACTGATCACGCTATCGTTTCCAAGGAATGAGATAACGAATGTCAAAGATAAAAGATGACTAACGATAACGGACGACCAGAAACAACTAGTACTAGTAGTAAACAACTGGGCAATCATGAAAAAAAATTAAACATGACTAGTCAAATTGTCCAGGATATCAATTCGTTGCGATCTACATGGGGACAACACGCCAAGAATGTCGACAAAAGTGTTGTGCAGAAGATAATGGGGTCCATTACGGGAAAAGTTCGTAATTATTTACATAATAGAGATTTTTATTTATCTATACACATTTTAAAGCTAAATACATTACTATTCAAAATTCACCATTCATATAACTTTGTTATATCGTTTGCTTAAAAAAATAAAAAATTTCTTTACATCACACGTCGGAAACCTAAGGTTACTAAGATAAAGCAGTGGTGAAAGATCAGCCCAAAATTGTTCACTTGCATTGAGAGTGTATCAGTCACAGTACTCTCTAAGAAGTCTAAGAGGACGTATTGTGAAATTCTATATTCGCATGCAATATGGAGACAATAGACGATAGTCTCACCCGCTAAAACCTCTTCGCTGCTTTCCAGGACTAGCAGCGGTTACACTACCACCTGGGTCCGAGTTGGATGCCTCTGTGAACAAAAAATATCAATTTTAAGTAAAGGTATGGTGTGTTGAGTAAGATTATTTTTTTACATGACTGATAGTTCTTGCCTCGCGTTATCCCGGCATTTCGCCACGGCTCATGGGAGCCCGGGGTCCATCTGACCTTCCAACCCAGAGGGGAAAATAGGCCTTATTGGGATTACTCCAGTTGCCTCACGATGTTTTCCTTCACCGAAAAGCAACTGGTAGGGTAATTCCAGGATAGATGCCCCACTTTTTGAAATAGCTTTATAACTCAATAATTCATCATTTTATAGAAATGTGTACTATCCTATACGTATGATAACTATAGTCCTTACCCTGTTATTTTACTGTCCTTGTGTTTATACATGGTGGCTAAAAAAAATAAGTACATTCCCGTTGCCAGGGAGGTTTTGGGATTATACTGACCAACTTTTACTATGGGACCAACCCCGAAATAGCGAAAAAATAATCGCACAGATTTTGTATACATCGTGTTTTTGTTGACCTCTTAAAAATGGGATAGATGCCTAAAGTGGAATAGATGACTCGTCGCCGAAATGGGTTAGAGGATAGATGCCCTTTGAAATCAAACAAGCAAAATTAAAAGTCATCAGTCTTTTGCATTCAATATTTTGAAAACGTCGTCGTCGTGTTCTAGACGATACACATTTTTGTACAGTAATCAATTTTTTTTTAAGTAATTTCAGGTCAAAGTCCGCTCCAAGTTTTTCACCAAAGCTAGCCTCTTTAATGACCTACAAAATGAATGTATTTAGTTAATTTTATCTGTGGGAGAACAAGGTGTTTTTTTTTTAATTAAATACATCGCATCGCAATAGGCTAGATGACAAATTTTCATTAATGGTATCAATCAATCAGGTTTGTTTTTAGGATCAAATGTCTATATGGGACCTATTGCATTAAAGCAATACAAAAGTCAGAAATGATAGTCAAAGTCCGACAGTAGTACTTCACTCGCGAAACGCTTCTAACAAAACGATAAGCGAACGTGACGTCAAGTTCACTGAGAGCCCATTTTGAATATGATATGGACAAAATAAGAAAATTGCGTTTTTGTCGGTGAAATATTGCGTTTATGTATGTAGTTGCTGTACAGTATTTTTTTGGATAAAATGTAAGGAATCGAATGATACCCTTACTTTTTTCCTTTTTAAAAGTTGAAAAATTACTTATGTTTTGAAACTTTCAAGTCCTGTATTTTTGTATTATTTCCATATATTATTTTAATATCTACATTATTGTGATAAATTGCTCATTTGCTATCTATGTTACTAGATTTTGTTATAAAATTCAACATGTGTAATCAACTAATCATCCCTATTTAAACTGTTGTGAAACATACTAACATTATAGTACATTTCGATGCTAGTGCGGAAAGTATGTCATTACTTCACGAGTACCGAGATATACTCGCCTACGGCTCGTGGCAAGACTCGAGACGAGTGAAGAATGACATTTCCGCACGTGTATCGAACGACGTTTTTTAATACAGTTGCGAAAAAATAAGAAAAGCAACAAGTAAGGAATGGAATTCGAAACTTTTATGTTATTAATTCTGTGACATCATTGACATTGACATTATGAAGAGGTGTTTTTCTAGCTTTTATTCGACTAGAATATATTTTTAATGAACTCACATCAATGAAAGTTTTTTTTTTCAAATGCATGTTCTATAAGACAGAAACAATTGTAAATATTAAAACATTGTACTATAATTACCTAAATATAGTTATTTACGATTATTTGTGTATCGTATATTTATAACAACAGTATCGAATGTTGCCTTTGGAAACTTAAAACATTCTTGCAGTAAGAAAATACGCCTCTTCTTTGACAGGCGTTCCGTTCCATTCAGACAACTTATTAAGGACGGTTTTTCAACATTAAAAATAAACGTGTTATAATACTTATAATGATGAAGAGGTAAGTAATAAAATATGAAATATGCATATTTTTCGTATTCTTACATTAACAGTAGGTTTTTATGTTGATTACGACGTTTAAAGGAAACTAATATTAACACTCATCAATAAGTAGTCATGAATTGGAATAAGTAAAAATTTAAAAAAATTGGAAAAGTAAAAAGCACTAGTTCGCGAAAACCAACTTTCCGCACGCTAAACAGCCACAAAAAGTAGCACTTTTCGAGCAACTGTATTAAAATAGTTATTTACGATACAAGTGCAGAAAATAGGAAATTCGAAACGAGTGGCGATAAATTAAAACACGACCGCAGGGAGTGTTTTAAATCGACACGAGTTGTGAATTACCTATTCGCACGTGTATCGTACAACGTTTTACAGTACATATGGCCCTTTAAACTTTCGACATATGCACGAAAAGTGCTATTTGACGCACTAGTGCGAGAAAGTAGCACCATATGTACTGTAAAATAAGTTTACGGTTTAGACTCATTTGTTTACGTCACTTGTCACGCAAATGCTTAAAACAGGTGAGTCTAAACCGTAAACTTATTTAATTTAAGGTTTTAAAGATATAAGAACTGCATAAGTAAGTTTGTAATCCTATATGAATATATGCTATTACAAAGTTACTTATGCAGTTGCTACAAATGGTATGGTTATGAGTATGGTATGGATATGAATATTATATATATTTATGAGTGCGGGTATGGTGTCGGATGGGTATAAGCATTGCATGAGTACAAGTATAGTTTGGTATGTACACGAGTCTTGTATATGTATGAGTACGAGTAGATTGTGTGTTATGGGTATGAGTATGGTATAGATATGAGCTTTGAGAAAAGTGGTACCTGACGTACAAGAAGTAGTACCCGAAAAGAAGGACTGCCTACAAAAAGAGATGAGATCCCATCGAAAACATTACATGTAAAAAGATGCAAGTCTCGCAACGCGATTCTCCTACTACAAAAAAGATTTGAGATGTAATGCGAAACCAAGTCGGTTATTTTAGTCAGTGGCAGGGGGTGTTAAAACCGTATCAAGGTTAGATTAGATATGTATATTTTTTAATACATATAATGACTTGGCATTGGCAATCGCACAGTGCTTCACTCGTACTCGTTTGTAGCACAATCGGATTAAGTCTCACCTCGAAATCCTTCCAAAGATATGAAATTTGGTATGTATGTTAATTAAAGGTCTCTTTTTCATGTCCACACTATTTGACATTTGGGGACCTCGAGGAATCGCAGCCATCTTGGAAAATGTGTACCATCCTGGAGAAATTTGCGTTTTACTCTAAATATACGTTCTCTATGAAAATATGGTGTAAGGCAACATTAAAGCTTATTAAATTCTACACAAAAAAAGTCCTAGATAACTTTGCGGAAAAAATACATCTTGTTATAGAAAATAATAGCTGAATCCAGATTTAGCGCTTATACCCTTTCAGGGGATATTCTCTTAATATGAAATTTGGAGGAATATGAATTCCACTTTTGTCTATACATTTGTACATGTTCTACTCCAATATCAACATTTTACTTGACTGCGACTTAAACAGAAAGTAGGGTTACGGGCTTAAATACTGAAAATCAGTACACCCTGTAGCTCAGGATACTGGACGGATTTTTTTAAATGACATATCGGTAGATTCCTCTTGCCCTTCACAATTTGTTTACACCTGTTTTACTAAAGAAAAATTGATACAGCCGCCTTGAGAGGACGCCGAATAGTAAATGATATTTTTACTTCTAGCGCCTAAACTATTGAGTGGATTTCAATAAAATAGACATCAGTAGATCCATAATTGGTACACGAGTGCTATGCAATACAAATTTACTAAAATAAATGGAGGAAAATGCGTAAAACTTAAAAATGTGACTACAAAAACAGATTTTAGGTCTTAAATGGGGTTTAAACAATAGTGACAGTAATGAAATTTGACACCTACAATTTCAGGGATCCCTGTTTGCGTATAATAAAATTGGAGCTTCGGGGACCACGGGGATCAAACGCCATCTCGAAAAGTATAAGTTTTTTTTGGTTTTTCTTTTTTTCTCGGAATATCTGGGTTTAATGTGAATACTGTGTATGGCGAAACGAAAGCTTATTAAATTCCACACTAAAAAGTTATACGACACCATGTCCCAAAAACGAAGCCTTTTTCTAGAGTAATATATCCCTTCCTGTTTTTGGTATACATTAATGACTTACCAAAAGTTGTGCAAGATAGACATGATATAGTATTATTTGCAGATGACACTTCCCTTATATTTAAAGTGGACAGAAAGGAAAACAGCTTCGAGAGCATTAATGACGCGCTATCCACCATAGTAAACTGGTTTACGGCAAACAATTTACTTTTGAACGACAAGAAAACCAAATGCATCAAGTTTACGCTACCTAACGTCAAGCAGGTAAATAACAGCAAGATTAAAATAAAAGGTGATACGCTGGAATTTGAAGATCGAACTGTTTTCCTGGGAGTCACTTTAGACTCAAAACTGCAATGGCATGCACATATATCCACTCTAGCCGGCAAACTTAGTTCAGCAGCCTATGCAGTGAGGAGAATCAGACAGCTAACAAACGTAGAGACGGCCAGGCTGGTATACTTTAGTTACTTCCATAGTGTTATGTCGTATGGAATTCTGTTGTGGGGGAAAAGCGGCAGACATTCAGACAATATTTGTGCTGCAAAAACGAGCTGTACGTTCCATCTATGGACTGGGCGCTCGAGTATCCTTAAGAGAGAGATTCAAGGAGGTTAACATTCTTACCGTTGCATATCAATACATACTTGAGAATATTATGTATGTTCGGAAAAACATCCACGAATTCAAGCTTAACAGTGATATCCATAACTATAACACTAGAAACAAACATAAACTTGCTGTGCCCGCCCACCTCCTCCGTAAGGTTAGTACGTCTTTCGTCGGGAACTGTACACGTTTTTATAACAAAGTGCCCGCAGACATAGTAAATTTGCCACATAACAAATTTAAGTCACATGTTAAGCGCTGTTTGTCAAGTAAGGCGTACTATACTGTAATAGTTATTTGTTATACAAGGGTGCAAAGTTGTATTTTACCCGCGTGTGTGGAATTGATACACGAGTAAGCGAAAGGATTCTATAGTTGAACCACGAGCGAAGCGAGTGGTTCTAAAATAGAATCCTGAGCGTAGCGAGTGTTTCAACACACGAGAAGTACATTTGCACCCGTGTGTAACACAAAACTTTTCCCCTCACTATAGCGAGGAAAGTGCAACATCCACAGGCGTTAGATCATTTTCATCACTGGAATCACTAATTTTTTTACGATAATACGATATTATAACAGAAAACTCTGGAAGTTGTGCATTTTTACGTGTCGGAGCCGGTGAGAAAATTTTTGTTGACAATGTTGACATTTCTGACGATTCGTTTTGTAATTGCATTGACTCAACTTGTGCGTTCAGAATTACATTCAACATCATTTAAAAAAAAAACAAATGTTTCTTATGGAATTTAAGGTTTATGACTTAAAATCATTAAATAAAGCCAAATTTGGTATTTTTTATTAAATTCTCAAACCATTTATTTAATGATAATTAATATCGAACGAACCATTATTATGAGCGTTTTACGTTTTGTTATCTGTCAAAAGCTACTTAAAGACGCTCCATCCAAGGTCAAATTATTTTCCCCACTAGTGGATAAAATGCGTTTTTCCCCGCTTGTTTTAAAGGATAAAAGACGGCTTTCCGAGCTAGGGGAAAAAGATTTTATAGACGATAAGGATCCCTTTAAGACAGTAGCTTGATCTTGATAGTATGATACAAATTTAAGCAATATTTGTTTTTGTTTTTGTCTTTTTTTTGCTGTGAAATAACCATACTAGTGTCCAGTAGAACTGACTCAAGAAACCATCATGCTCTCGCTTGATTGTATTGTTTTAGTTAATTTTAATTTTACCTTTGTTTGTTTTTATACACCTCTAAGATTTTAATTTTGTTTTAAATTTATTTTATATGTAATAATACCTTTATTTTTAATGATTCTGACAGGTAGAGACCTTTACATTTCTATGTCAATTTAAATTTGTAATTTAGTTATTTATAGGTAGGCATACTTCTTACGAATTATCTTGTGATTACGTGGCGCTATGCCCTTTAATGTAACATACAAGCACAAATGTATCTCACTGAATTAATTTACTATATATATTAATCAGGGACCGGACAACCCTTTCCGCGATAAAACCCTTTCCGCGATAAAACCCTTTCAATGGGCGACACTTAAACACGGCTTACACATTGAAAGACTTTCCCTTTTGAACTGCAAGCCCATTCATACCCTTACCTTTGACTAACCCTTACCGAAAAGCTAACTAAAAATAAGGCTAGCTCTTAATAAGGGTTACCCTTATCTTTAAGCGCTTTTTATAAAGGTTTCCCTTTGCGTGAACGAGACAGGATTAGTATATATCTACGGTAGTGTATGAAAAGGAAAGAAAATACGTGCCTAGTCAAAGAACGCCGCCGTCGCCGCCGACGATCGCTCGGATTCGAAGTAATGTGTGCTTTATGAACAAGGTAGATGACTTAAATTAGCACGCTTATATGCTAAAAGGAAAGCCCTTTATAAGGCTAACCCTGATAATCAATATGCAAGGTGTTGGTGAGCGGATGATAAGGGTTTTGTAAGGGTATTCGGGTTACCGATTACTCAAATGTGGTAGCTTTATATAAGGGTTTTTAAAAGCAAAACAAAGGGTTTCGTCTGGCAATGGGTATGGTGAGTTAAGCCTTATGAAATACCCTTATAAAACCCCGATAAGGGATAGCGGGCCGGTCCCTGATATTAATACAGCCCGGCAACTTGAACATGTCATGCTCGCTTAAAAGTCTTTGCTTACGGTGGCGTCGTTGATCGGGTCGCCACTTTCCCGAATGAAGGTTAAGGGAGACGATGGCTGAGATACGCGTCATACTCGTGAACGGGTGCTGTTTGTGGAGACCGGTCTCTTTAAGTTTACACGGGCTTCATTTTACCTATGTAACTTTACTTTTGAGTGGCATTAACGTGAGGCACTTCATTCGGTTCTTGTCTGTTTGTCTGATTTAATATCTTGTCTTTTTATTAATTATAAAACAATTCAAGTCTCGGAGGCCTTTTACATCTCTGGATAATTTGATGATCTTTTTTATTATTATATACATTTTATCTCTGACACCTAGAGACTTTTACATCTCTAAACAATTTTAGTACTTCTGTTATTTGTATAGTTTTTATTAGTTTTTTTTTCTTGTGTAATTTAACATTTATATTTATGTAATTGTTTTTTGTAATTTTGGGTTAATTTTATTGTTTGTAAAAATTGACATGTAAAAGTGCCCCTGTGGCCTATTTGCTGTATAAATGTTTGATGTTTGGTAGAACGGGTACAAATGTTTAGACAAAAGATATCTAGGACTTTTTCGTGTAGAATTTATTAAGCTTTAATGTTGCCTTACACCATATTTTCATAGAGAACGTATATTTAGAGTAAAACACAAATTTCTCCAGGATGGTACACATTTTCCAAGATGGCTGCGATTCCTCGAGGTCCCCAAACGTCAAATAGTGTGGACATGAAAAAAAGACCTTTAATTAACATACATACCAAATTTCATATCTTTGGAAGGATTATGAGGTTAGACCTAATCCGATTGTACTACAATGACCTATCCGGCATTCAGCTACAGTTGAAAATTGTGTAAAATAAATTTTAATTGGCTATTAAATTAATCAAATTGGCTATTAATTTAAATATAAACAAAAATACTAAATTTATCTTTCAATACAGCGGAATGAAAAATTTAAGGGCTTTTTCGAGCAAGTACTTTAAAAATGTTTCCATGGGTCGTATCTTTAGTTTTACACTACATATATCAATAATCGGTTCCCTTTTAACTGTAGGTATGTTTAAGTGAGCACTTTTAGGCTTGGTTTACCTAATGTGAAGACTGGACATAATAAAGACTGACAGTCGTAATGGAATAATCTGGGTCTCTGTGCGGCTTGCTCGCCTGTTACAGGTGGTGTCAAATAAAACGTGTTGAATTATGGGTCAGTGCCTTTATATAAAAAAATAAAAAAATTGTATATCAGACGTATTATAATTCAATTTAGAATTAAAAAGAAACGTCTGCAAACGATACAATGCTTAGAAATAAAGGAAAAGTGGTAAAACTCACAGTCTCGGCCCTCGGGCGAGCAATGTAATCGTTTTCTGTAATACATACATAGAATACGTAGAATAATCAACGTATAAAACTACCTACTGAACGGATTTTTATGCGGTTTTTACCTATGAATAAAGTGATTCTTGAGGAAGGTTAAGGCGTATAATTTGTTAAGGTTTTGTGTAAATTGGTTTCATATGACGATATTTGCTAAAGAAGTCAGAAAAAAAATCTCGCTGGCTAAGAGCTTTAATCGAAAACGCTGCCCAATCCGTTTGAGATATAACAACACTATGTATGGTGGAATTGTTCCTTTTTCATTGGTCTATAAAAAATCCGCGATGGTGTATGTCTATCTTTTAAGGATAACTTACTATACCTAGGAGGATATAACCAAACGGAGTAGCCATTGACAGGCGTTTCCATAATGTATGGACTGAAGTGACGTTTATCTGACATGGCTATTCTGACGTTACGTATACATTTGACGTTCCCCTCCCGCAAAAAATGGCAGACTTTTTTGTACAGCAAATTACAGACGTGGCGTCTCCGTTGGTTATATCCTCCTAGTACTATACCCATTCTTATCTTCTACAATAAAATTTAATAATATGTGGTATTTGCAAAGCTATTTACACGGATACGGTATTAATAATTATCAAATTAAATACGTTAGTTATATTAAGCATATCAAACAGATTACAATGGTCCCTTACACGATACAATTTAAATTAATATCTCAGGAGTAATCGTAAATTAAAGTTCCATTTCGAGCCATATAACTTGTATGAAAATAGACGCTAGCTTCCGTAAGTTGCCTATTTTTACCACCTTTTGCGCTGCGATCGCTTTACTTACCGCCATCAGAATATCTTACACAGTGCAATAATATTATTGAAATGAGTGAATGGGTTGGTCATGTGTGCAGGTGGACACAAAGTGGACGATGGTGGCAGCGCTGAGGTGAATACCAAAATCAGTGTTCCGTAAGATCGGCTTGGTTATCGGGCGGCGGCGGCGGCGGCGGCCTCAGACGCGGCCGGGTATTGATTGATGCTCGCCCGGTTGAACTTAGTTAACAAGTTAATTAAATACATTTTTTACAAAACCTAAAAATAACAAAACATTTTAGTATTAAATCGAAGTCAATAGAGGATAGGTTATAAAATGTAATTAAAACGCGAACCAATATTTAAACGATGGTTAGAATTACAAACACAAAATGCAAAAACACTTGGCTTAAATTAGCTGGGTAAATACAATTTTAAAATGATTTACATTATTGGATGACTCTATATATAAAAAATATGCTAAATACACTATTATACACGGAATTTAGACAACATATTATATTTTACATTAATGTTGTCTAAAAGAGATCGCTTTTAAGCCAACCATTTAATTATATATGTTACTGCATAGTTAGTCAGAGAGAAATATGTCCTAATATTAAGGCCCAGTAGGTTCGTATTCTTCTCTCACTCTCACTGAGCGTAAGCGTGACCGAGACGGATGTGCGTGCTCGGGACCGCGGATATCATGTTTTTGAATGTTAACTTTTTGTGTGTTTTACTAATAAAAAAGTAATCTCTGAGTTCTCTCAAGCATAATATTGGTCATTTTTATAAATAATATAAATTTTTGTGCAAAATTTAAAGTGCATTTTAGACCTGTTCGTTATTGTTTTTCTATCGAGCGATAGTCCAACACTCGGGATTTGAATCGCTGAAGTCCCTAGAGAAAGGCTTCAAGATTGCTTATTACCTTTTTGGCAACCGTATTGTGATCTAAATAAATAAGTTTTTGGCAAAAATTTCATTTTTAGTACAAGCTTTTATCGCTGACTGTACTTTTTTTGCACAGGCAACTAATACTCATCGAGACAATTCTAAAAACCCGAAACACAATTAGGTTGCGTTGTATTATCACAGAGTTCCTATGACCACCTCCTGTCTTCATCATCAGATCAGCTCGATGGTACCATAATATTGCATTGTCACCCGACTTACATGCGTATGCAAATTTTCAGCTTCATCGGAAACCGGGAAGATGGTTAAATTAGTTAGTTGATTCCATCATGAAGTTCCAGTTCATATCTTGCGGCTCCATTCCTTCAGTTCGACAGTACCATATTATTGTATTGTCATCAGAACTACATACAGCTGCTAATTTTCATGACGCTACGATCCTTGGAAGATGATTATAGTACATTATTGTCGAGGCTCGGAAGTAGCTACTTGCTGGCTGAGGATTCGTTTTAAACGGACGACCTTGGGAGTCCCAAGGTCGTCCGTTTAAAACGAATCCTCAGCCAGCAAGTAGCCTTCCAGCCGAGTCATATATAGTGCTTTTCTCAAAAATGGCGCAATAATAACAAATATAATATTAAATATTTTACAGAAGCAACGCTCTTATGTATATATTTTCACAGAAAAAGTTTAAAGATTTGCTTTGCCGCCTTTTTTTTATTTATTAAAAATAGAAGTGTATTTTCTGCTGAAAATACGCCAACCTATTTGAGACACCTAAATAGTCGCGGTACCAACATTATAATAATAAGTACTGATCATCTGTTTGGCAGTTTAATGGACCTATGCCTTCATTTGATACGGCCACTTCAACTTTTAAAAAGTTTGGAACTCGACAAATAATGGAATTTGTATGCAACATTGCAGTCTCGATTTCGGGAATCGAGACTGCAATGTTTTTAACTTTTTAATTTTTTGACGGACCATAAACTACGCCCTTCGCGACCTACTTTTTAACCGGCAACGTCGACTTTGCCGTCCATTTTTGAGAAAAATTAGTTACCTTAGATTTACATAGTTATACAGGTCGACCTAATAAAAGCGTGTTAAAAAGCACTACCACTTTTCAAAAACTCCTTTCTCTGAGTCTACTGCACCTTAATGCTGTGTACTATTTCCAGGGATGTACGATAAGAACGGTTCGCACCGAACGGTTCTAACCGTTCGTATCGTACATCATTAGGTTATAGAAAGGCGGCAATCGCATGTAGCTTACGAGCACGAGTACTATTTGTGTCGTTCTCAAGTAAAAGGTAACAAATTGTCGCTTACCACAAGGACGTTCTGACAGGTTATTCGTATAGAGATGCAAGTAAATTTCATCGCCGGCCGCCTGCTGTACCAAAGGTTGGCACGCTTCCGTGTAGCGTGTAGGGGTCGAGGGACTGTTGTGTTTCTAGCGCGTACATGACCTTTCAAGAGCTCTCAAGGACCCTGGCTGAATCCCTCTACAGCCTTCCCTTTTTTATCTGACTACGGTAAATCAATTATAGGTAATTAACGCAAAAATAATTATTTCTTCCTAGTGCACGTAAAATGTCAATATATTTCACTCAATAAAATCACGACACAAACATACATACATTAACCCTCTCCGTATCTAGGTAATAGCGTGAAATAACAGTATTTTACCCAACAACAGACAGTAACAGGTTCAAAATACAAATTCAACAAGGTTTTATGTGCATTTATTTGTTCATCGCCAGTTCCCCGCGGGCCTCGTCCCACGGTCGCCCGAGACCCTGTTTCTATAATGCTCGATGCATTTCCTCTCTGTATTGCATTAAACTCCTAGTTTTTGAGGATTTTCAATATAAACACAGTATGGCGTTTTATCAAACTATCTATTTTAATAATTTTTGTGTAGGTAATAAAAATATTTCTTGATGCAATATTTTTATTATTGACTGTACTCTTTTTTCAATTGTCTAACTACCAAACATAAAAAAAAACAACTCGATTATGTAGTTTTATCAGTATACTAAGAATCACAGTTCCTAAGACCACATTTAGCCTCCATCTTCAGATCAGCTCGATGCCACCGATCCTTTATAACTATTCAATTTCAGCTTTGATTGATACCAAGAAGTGGTCAAAAATGGTTCGTAAATTGTGAAAACAACAACTTTTAACTTAACGACTTCTGTATGAGTTCTACATTTCATGCTACCCAGAGGTCGTCTGGAAGAGATCGCTTTTTAGCGATAAGAGCGCCTGTTGTTACCTGGTTCTATTATTCTTCAAAAATTTCTTTGTAAAATGTATAATTTTGGTGCAATAAAGAATATTTACTTATTTACAACTTACATAAGTACGTATGTAGTTAGTTATAAATAGTTAGTTATACATACGAACATGACAAGTTATATGCAGCGACGGAATATATAATAGACATCGCTCTCCATAGAAAAATGCCACACTGACAGCTATCCGTTCTCTATTAATATGTTTAGCTCAAAAAACTTTAATATATCCAGCTTTTAATTATATTCAATAAACAATTTCCCGCTAATAAAAAATAAATTGTGATTGGTCAATATAAGTTTTGATTCAAACCTCTTGCGCGGCGTTGCAATATTTTGGCGTTGTCAAACCTTACAAGGATGATACTAACCAAAAAGAAACCAATTCATATAATTATTATTTTGACGCGTATTTATTGTTAAAATTACGCATGTCTAAACTTTATATGTGCAGTAAAAAGTTTAAATATACTAGTAGTTCGCCCCGAACTGAGAATTCGCGATTCGCCAAAAAGTTAGATGAATTGAATGCACCTACCTAGTCGGCAAAGGTTCGAAAACCGCGTGCGATTTATTGCAAGTTCTGTGGAGCTCTTAACTGATAGATTAAAGTCACCATAGAGATTAAAATAAACTGTATCTGTGGTAAGCCGTAATCTTTCTTGTCAAATGTCAAATACCTACCTATATTATGTTTATTTTATTTCGTTTTTATAAATCTTGCCAATTATTTTAATATCGTAAATGAAAAAACAATATTATACAATATTACTTTCATTTGATACTACTCGACCATTATTGCAAATAAGATAATAAGATGACCAGAATAGCAAGTAAGTAAATAGCTTTTTCACCTCAGCAGCTCGAACAAGCCTACTTTCGTCACTCCCTGGAGTGAGGTAAGTGCGACTTTCCTCACTCCAGGGAGTGAAACAATGTAGCTTTTTAATTTAGTGAAGGCCATGAACTTCATACTTTTATTACATTTTTTTTATGGTACGGTACGGTACGGTACGGTACGGTCCGGTCCGGTCCGGTCCGGTCCGGTCTCGTATCGTATCGTATCTTATCGTATCGTACATATTATAATACTTTTTTTCTGTTTATTCTGTGTAATTCTGTGTATTTTAACCTTTAATATGTTCTCACTACTGAGGTGAAAAATTATGTGTGCAACACGAGAGCAAAGTTATTTTACATCTCGTGTTTTTGAGTCCCGAGACAGCGAATGATTCTAAGGTAGAATCTTGAGCGTAGCGAAAATAAACACTCGCAAGAAAAACCAACTTTCCTCTCTTGTTGCACAAATAACTATTTCACCTTCTGGACTCTTCTAGCTCCATAACTCCTTGATGTAGCCTGCTCGTAATTTAATGACTAAAATATATGCCTTCATCTACACGTTTACCCAATTTCATTGAAATTAGAACAAATTTACATAAGTTATTGTCCATCAAACTAGGTATGCTCTAATAGTTCAGCTTAAAAACATCGAAATGCCGGAACGTGCCCCTAGCCAGCCGTGTGTTCCAAGTTGAATGTAAGAACTTCACGTCGCTTCGCTCGCTCGTTCGAATATTAATGCGTAGTATGTATTTTGGAACAGTGTCAGTGTCATATACAGACTTTTATAAAATTCCAGTGGTCAACGTTTCTCAATTTTATATTAAAATGATATACAAAATCGACACTTTAATCCGCGGCACCAGGTATAGATTACTTGTGACAAATAAAAAGATTCATTACAGTATTGACACTATATTATTAAATATATATTTACATTATTGACAGGGTTATGGCTAACAGCGCTTAGTAATATAATATATAAAATAGGAAGTTTACCGGTAAGAAATTTGCACCGAACTTAATATTTTACATAAAAAAACCGGCCAAGTGCGAGTCGGACTCGCGTTCCAAGATTACACAATAAAAAATGCATTTTATTATGTGAAAAGTAAGTGAATTGTCTTAAAAAACTAGTAGGGGTTGGATCAAAAACTTAGTAATTAAGTCCGACTCACGCTTGACTGCACATTTCTAATAGGTTTTCCTGTCATCTATAGATAAAGAACTATTTTGTGTATTTTTTTCAAAATTTTAGACCCAGCAGTTTCGGAGATAAAGGAGAGGGGAATGGTAATTATTTGCCTATTTTCTTGAATAACTTCTAAACTGCTTATCCTAAAATTATTAAAAAAAAACATATTTGAGATACTGACAATAAGCTCTTTCATTTTATATGTAAAGCCTGGCCAGAAATATATGATCATGCGCCATGTTGCGGAATTTCATTGGAACTAATTTCTTGGCAATAATTTTAATGATAGGTTGTCACTGTTGTCAGTGTCATTGTGGCGGCTTACTTGAATAATGCTTAAGTGTTGAATATTAAATAATAAATGACATAAATACCCAAAACTACACATAGCCAGGAGCGGAACATTGTTAATAATGTAAATAATAAACTGCTGGAAAAGAACAGTTCGGGAAATTAAACTATTTCGCTACGAAACATTTCCAAATTAACATCAGAGCTGACAGGTAAACAAATCAAAATGTCATTATAGTCTGGTTATTACGACTTAGTTATTATAGTGTTATGTTATACAAGCGAGGAAACACAGTAAGAAAAATAAGTTTGAGTTTGAAAAATATTTACTATGGGCTTTGGAGATGATTAATCTTGTTAATTGACAATGTAGCAAAACCTATGTAAGGTTACGGAATATATACCTAGTAACATTATATTATAGAGCTGAGCTGAGCTGATGGTGTGGCTAATAGTAGTCACACCATCTGGTATGTTACGACTAAATTTATATAAATTTCTAGGTAAATCGGAGGCATTTAGTACGTGGATTACGAGAGAAGGTTGTACCTCCTGAGGTTTTATGCAAACCAAAAATAAAAAAGAAGATGCAATTAGACGATTCTGACCTATGTGTGATTCCGTAACCTCAATGACTTGATTTGCAGATTTGTACCAAAGCGGGGTAGTAAAAGTTGCAAGTATCCATCGTGGTTTAGCCAAGCGCTACTAAAACTTCTACATGAGAAAGATAAAATTCGCAGAAGGTACCGCAAATATCAAAACCCCCGGAATGAAATAGTGTCGGTGTCACAAATTATATGATGAATGCTATAAACGTTATAAACTTACTATAGAATCAAACATCCAAAGTAATCCAAGGGCATTTTGGAGCTTCATTAAAAACAAGAGAGGAGGCCATTCAACTCTCCCTGCCAGAATGCACTTAGTTTAGTTTTAGTTTATTCATTAACCATAACGTAATATGATCATTACATGGTAAGTCAACATTTCATACAATATTATACTTATAGAGAGAAAATTATGGATTTACACAAGGTAAATACGCTTAATAATAATTGAAATCTAAGATTTACAGTTTGCGTCAATTTAAATATGTTTTAATGATAAATATTCAGTAATCGAATAGAAGGCATGGTTTTGGAAAAATGTCTTGACTGTGTTTTTAAATAGATTAAAAGGTAAATCCGTGACATCTGTGGGCAGTTTATTGAAAAACTTTATTTTTTTTTAAATTCCCTGTTTTTGACACTTTTTTAATCTTAGTGATGGAAGTATTAGTTTGCTTTTGTTCCTTGTATTATAATTGTGGCAATCCGAACGCTTAAGTAGAGTGCTTGCTTTCTTGTGAATTTCTAACACAGAGTTGTATATAAACAATGATATGACCGTCATCAGTTCAAGCTTAACAAAGTAGGACCTCGCAGATGTGCGCCAATTAACCCCGCATATTATTCTAATCGAGCGTTTTTGTAGAATCAATACCCGGTTTACATCTACTGCATTTCCCCAGATGGTAATCGCATAAGTTAGTACACTTTGAACATAGGCATAGTATACACTTTTTAAAGTTTTTAGGTTAACTAGAGGCTTTAGTTTCAACAATACGTAATTGGCCGATGCTATTCTATTACAAACTTTATCAATATGCGTGCTATGTGTTAGTTGACTGTCAATTTCATAGCCCAAGAAACATGTATTTTGAGTGTACTCAAAAGTGGTTGTTACATTGGTTTTTCTTGAAAGTGTTTTGTAGTTTACAAATGTGCTTTTATTTTTATTTAAAACAATGCCGTTACACTCAAACCATTTGTGTAATATGTCTGTGATGCATCTTAGGTGTCTTTCCATCGATGTTTGATCTTTGTGTCTAACTCCAATATGTGTGTCATCTGCAAAAAGGCTGATCTGCGCCCATTCTGGTATAATCGAAGGCAAGTCATTGACATAAATCAAGAATAATACTGGGCCCAGAATTGATCCCTGAGGTACGCCTATTTTACACATTTCAGGGGATGAGACATGTTTTCTAACTTCAACCACTTGCATTCGATCCTGCATGTAACTGACCATCATTTTTAAAGCTGTGCCGTCAAAACCATAGTGGTGTAGTTTGTGAATGAGAATATCATGCCGTATACAGTCGAAAGCTTTAGATAGGTCGCAAAACATGCTTGCGCATTTCTGCGACCCAAATGCAAAATCGACGACTCTTCTTATAACCATGGCTGTGGATTTCCCTTTTCTGAAGCCGTATTGGTGGTGTGAGAAGAGATCGTTGTGTTCAAAAAAAATCCATTATTCTGGTTTTTAACACCGCTTCTAAGACCTTTGAGAAAACAGGTAGTACACACACAGTGGTCTGTAGTTACTTGGGTCATTAGATTTACCTTTCTTAAAGATAGGTACGACTCTACCGGTTTTCAGTATTTCTGGGAATGTCCCTTCCTCCATGCAGCTATTTAAGACAAACAGCAGTAATTCCATAATGTTATCATTATATCTTATGGTCTTCAATATTCTGGTATCCATGATTTGTATGTCTTTCGACGTTTTGTTTTTTATTTTATTTATTGTCATGTGAAGTTCTTTCAGTGTTATAAGTCCGAAATGTATTTTGTTGTTTGGCTTCATAACAGAATTTACATAATTTCTGGATTCCTCCGCACTAACTTTTAAGTTACATGTTATTTTTTCTGCTATTGTAGTATAAAAATCGTTAAATACTTGTGCCATCTTAGAAGGATCGTTTGTGGTATTTCCATTCTTGTCTAATACCTCTTCAATTTCATTCGAGTTCAATGACGTTACGGCGGAGACAGGAACAGAGATTGCCAATCTATTTGCTAAGCACTTTTCGTCAGTGTACAACTCACCGAATACTGGAAAAAACGCGTTTGATGACCCACCTCATAGAAAAAAATCATCTATCTGAAACTGAGATATTGCGGGCAATCAAAATACTGGACGGTTCTAAGGGTGCTGGTCCGGATGGCATCCCCCCCGTATTTGTGAAACGTTGTGGTTCAGCACTGTCTATGCCCCTTTCTATAATATTTAATAGGTCACTTTCTGATGGATGTTTCCCTCTTGTATGGAAGGAGGCTCGATCGTCCCAATCTTTAAGAAAGGAGATGAAACCGCAGTACAGAACTATCGCCCAATCTCAATTTTATCGTGCTTTTCTAAGCTATTTGAGTATCTTATACAACCAATACTTTCGGGTCTAGTAGACAATTGTATTTCTGACCATCAACATGGCTTCAGACCTGGTCGTTCAGTAGTGTCGAATCTGGTGCCATTTGTTATTGGCTTGTGCCAGCGGGTTGACAAAGGCCTGCAAGTTAATACTGTATACACTGACTTTAGCAGCGCCTTTGATTAAGTCGATCATGCAATACTCTTAAAAAAGCTTAATAATTTTGGGGTCGGTGGTAATTGGCTCGAATGGTTCAAGTCTTATCTTATGAATAGGCCGCAAAATGTGGGTGTACACGGCTACAAATCGATAACCTATCATGCTGGTTCGGGAGTACCACAGGGTTCTCACTGTTAGGTTGGTAATAACATCACTAGTTTAGTTTGACATTTAGTGTTATCTATGGCAACTCTCTCTTCTACCCAAGATGGCGTCGCTGTACAAGTGTTGAGACTGAGCTCCACAAATATTTAATAAGAATAAATTATATAAAGTCAGTTCGTCTTTCTTTCATCACCATTATAACATGGTGTCAGAAGTGTCGTGATGAGTGACCCAGAAGATCAGACAGAAGTCAAACGGAAACAAGAAAAAGTCACACGCGCCGAACTTGCACCTCCAACGACGGTAATGGCGGAGGGAAGTGAAGATCTCGGAATCAAGTCGCATGGGCTTGGTACATCTTTACCGAAGCTCATGATCTCGTCGGACACCACAAATAATAATGCGGAAGAATGGAAGAGGTGGTGGCAGCGGTTTGACATATATTTATTGGCATCGGGACTTGACAAGGCGGACGACAAAAGAAAAATTGCAATCATGCTGCACTCCATGGGCGTTAAAGGTTTGGAAATCTTTAATTCTATCAACTTAGACTTCGACAAATGCCAATTAAAGGAAATCAAAAAGAAATTTGACACTCATTTTGAACCTCAAAAAAATCTTACCATGACACGTTATATGTTTTTCACACGGAAGCAGAGTAAATCTGAAAACATCGATGATTTCCTAACTAATTTAGAGAACAAGAGCAAAGATTGTGAATTTAAAGAGCTAAGAGAGTCTCTTATCAGGGATATTTTTATTGCAAACATGAGTTCTGAGCTGTCACATGTTCGACAAAGGTTGTTACAAGAGCCCAATTTGTCATATGCTAGGATGCGTGAGCTTGCAAAAGCTGTCATTGCGGCTCAACAAGATTCGGACAGAATAGTACAGGAGAGCACCGGTACACAGAATGTGTTGCAACTGAGGGGCAGAAGCAACAACCGCAGTAACAGTCATCACAGATCAAAGTCAAGATACTCAACGTCAAGTCAGTCACCGTCAAGAAGTCAGTCAGCGTCAAGAAATCAGTCAACATCAGAATATCAGTCATCGGGTCGACCACACTACACCCAGTCAGCTCCGTCGAGGCCATGGCAGAGAGGTCAGCAGTCTACATGTACGCGCTGTGGGCAGGTGCATCGCTTCAAGTGTCCAGCAGTCAACGTACAATGCAGGTCATGTAACTCTTATGGTCACTTTGCAAAATTTTGCTTTAAAAATAAAAATGTAAGACAATTAGAGCTAGAAAACCTCGATGATGATAATGCTTACTGCGCTGAGAGGTTATTTGTGGGGCAAGTACAGAACAAAAACAGAAATAAAAAGTCTTGGTACTTAAATGTCAATGTCAATGGTCGAGATATAAATTGCCTTTTAGACACTGGGGCCGAGCTTGATTTGATGTCGTTACAAACTTACAAAACTTTAAGGCTCAACAATATAGTTGAAACCACTCTTACTGCTAAGGCATATAGGTGTGAGCTTCCAATAATAGGGGAAACAGAATTGGAATGTCATTTCAATAACAGAGTAGAGAAAATAACCTTTGCAGTGACAACTGTAAATGGTGAAACCATTTTAGGTCTAGATACATGTGATCGAATTGGTATAGTCAAACGTGTTTATCAGCTAACTGAGGAAGTAATAAAAAAAAATTGTCAAATTCTTACACAATATAATGATGTTTTTCAGGGTCTGGGGTGTCTGCCTCCTGTCTGCCATCTGAAACTGAAGTCTGATGCTGTGCCATGCATTGATCCTCCGAGGAAGGTACCATTTGCACTACTAAAGGACCTACGGGATGAGCTGGATCGCATGGAGAGCATGAAGGTCATTGAAAAAGTCACCAAGCCAACGGCATGGGTCAACTCTGTAGTAGTCACCGTCAAGTCAACAGGTCAGCTTCTAAGCAGGCAGGCTTTCTAGGATCTAGACATATTCTAGATCCTAGAAATTTGAATATAAATATTATGAGAGAACATTATCCATTAAAAAATATTGATGAGATTAGGTCGCAATTGAAAGGTGCTACTTGTTTTTCACATCTTGATGCGTTCTCAGGTTTTTGGTCTTTGAAACTTGATGAGGAGAGTTCTGAACTTTGCACATTCCAAAATCCCTTTGGTAGATATAAATATCTTAGATTACCTTTTGGCATAAATGCATCAACAGAGATTTTTTATAGAGTTATTAATGAGTTATTTGGTGATAGAGGGCGTTCTCATTTTTGTAGATGATTTTTTAGTTTATGGTGAGACCCCAGAGATTCATAATCAACGACTTAAAAAACTGCTAGATAGGGCTAGACAAGTCAATTTAAAATTAAATAAGTCGAAATGCAAATTTGGAGTGTCGGAGGTAGAATTTTTAGGATATATTTTTAACCGAGATGGTGTCAAAGTCAGTCAAGAAAGAGTCAAGGCGATCAAAGAGACGCAAAGTCCCAGTAATCCTCAAGAATTACAAAGATTTCTCGGGATGGTAAATTTTGTAGGATGTTTCATTGATAATTTGTCAGCAAAAACCACACTCATGAGAACTTTGTTAAAAAAAGACGTGCCCTGGCAGTGGGACAGTAACTATGAAAAAGAATATTGTGAATTAAAGGAAATAATATGTAACACGCCAATTTTAGCACACTATGATGTAAATTTGCCACTGATTCTATCAGTAGACTCGTCAAAGTCAGCGATAGGTGCTGTAATTTTACAGAATAATAAGCCAATTGCATACAGTTCAAAAACACTAAGTCACAAGAAAATTTTGCACAAATTGAAAAAGAGCTATTTGCAATTCAGTTCGGATGTTGTAAATTCAATCAATATGTCTATGGACGTAAAGTCATTGTGCACACGGATCATAAACCATTGGTTTATCTGTTTAAAAAGCCTTTGCATGAGGTACCAGCAAGACTGCAGCGTATGATGCTAACTTTACAGAAGTATGATTTAGAAGTTATTCACATACCTGGCAAAGAAATGTATATATCTGATACTTTGTCTAGAGCAGCTATGAAAGACCATTTTATTCCAGAAAATGAATCTGATATGTCTTACCATGTCAATTTAGTTGAGTCAAATTTAGCGATCAGTCAAGAGTACAAAAATAAATTAAAACAGGCAACCATTGATGACGAAACCCTTCAATTGTTAAAAAAAATATTATTTTGAAGGTTGGCCAAGTAGTAAAGATAAAATCAATTTATTAGTGAAGCCATATTGGAACATGCAGGGTGAAATTCATGTCATAGGAGTTTTTTTTTTTTTTATACCACGTCGGTGGCAATCAAGCATACGGCCCGCCTGATGGTAAGCAGTTACCGTAGCCTATGAACGCCTGCAACACCAGAGATATCACACGCGCGTTGCCGACCCTTTAAAAACCTGTACACTCCTTTTTTGAAGAACCCCATACTGTAGCCCCTCGGGAAAACCTCGGCAGGGAGCTCATTCCACAGCCGAAGCGTACGCGGGAGGAAATTCCTCTTAAACCGCACAGTACGCGACCATTTAGGTGCTAGGGTGTGAGGATGAACACCCTGCCGATGGCGAGCGGTGCGGTGATAGAAAGCGGCCGTTGGCATCATGTCAAACAATTCTTCAGAGCACAGCCCATTGTACAAGCGGTAGAACACACACAAGGAGGCGAAGTCTCTCCTTAGACTTAAAGGTTCGATACCGCTTGTGAGTTTGGGATCGTCGACGATTCTTACAGCGCGCCTTTGGATTGAGCCGAAGGGTCCAAGCTGGCATCCAGGTGCTCCTGCCCAAAGGTGACAGCAGTACTCCATATGGGGTCTGACTTGCGATTTATTGTTCAAAGCGTCAAATTTAATTGTTCCAAAGTCCATGCAAAAAGAAATATTAAATAAATTGCATGAAGGTCATCAAGGGATAAATAAGTGTCTAAGATTACCTAGAGATTCATTATATTGGTCTAACATGTCTGCTGATATAAAAAATGTAGTGGAACAATGTGACACCTGTGCCAAGTTCAAGCCATGTAATCAAAAGGAACCCTTAAAAAACTATGAATTTAGCAAATATCCTTGGCAAAGAGTTGGCATTGATCTAATGCACTTTGATAACTTAACCTACATTGTAGTAACTGATTATTACTCAAAGTACATAGAGACAGCCTTGTTAAAAAATAATAGTCCAGCTCAAAATGTCATAATAAATTTGAAGTCAATATTTGCCAGACATGGCATACCTATGACATTAGTGTCAGATGGTGGTCCTCCCTTTCAGTCATCAGAATTTAAATCATTTCTATATGAATGGGACATAGAACATATAGTAACAGCTCCTTATCATTCAAACTCTAATGGCCAAATTGAAAGTGCTGTGAAAATTTTAAAAAATATGTTCAAAAAATGTAAGGAAGATGGATCAGATCCTTACTTAGCATTATTACAGTATAGAAATACAGCTAAAAATCATATATTATCACCAGCTGAGTTATTAATGTCTAGAAAATTAAGAAGTAAGATACCAGTAAACTTTAACAAACTCAGACCTAAAGCTGTGACATTTAAGGAATCAAACAATCAGCTGTTAAAAATAATGAAGATATGTCTAGATATTATAATAGTAATGCTAAATCAATGTCCATTTTGTATCCAGGAGACCAGGTTTATTATAAGAAAAATCCACACAGTACTTGGGAAAAGGCTGTAATTGTTAAACGGTTAAGTAATAATAGGTCATATGTGTTAAAAACTAGTAATGATGTAACTTATGTAAGAAATAGGATTCATCTTATTCATAACTATAGTATCTTGAATAGTGACTTGACACAATCGTCTCCCATGCGATCTTGCTCAACACGAAGGGAAAGAAGTATGGAAGTGGCAGAGGCAAGGCAGGAGACGGGTACTCCAGCACCAGTAATAACTGATCACAGAGTGACGAGATCAGGACGTATTGTTAAACCTCCAAAGCGTTATATAACGGAAATTTAGATATAATATAGTTTAGTTTAGTCAACTGAGATGTAAAATAAATATACTTAGTAATACTCTAGTAATTAAGTCAACTGAATGTAAATGTAGTTTTGCAATTAAGCTATTTCATAAAAATGTAAACTAAATTGTGTAACTGTAAAGACCAGTTAATGAAAAGACTGTATCATAATTTGTAGAATATTTTATTGTTAACTATAAACATAAATACATTGATTTTTAGTATTGACTATAGAGACCCTTTGTTTAAATGTGAAGATTATTTAATTGTTAATACTTAGTTAACTGAAAGACTTTAACATTACATGTTGTAAAGATGAGTTAAATAAGAGACTGGTCATCAATATAATTATAATATAAACTTAAGGAAAGGGATGTTAGGTTGGTAATAACATCACTAGTTTAGTTTACATTTAGTGTTATCTATGGCAACTCTCTCTTCTACCCAAGATGGCGTCGCTGTACAAGTGTTGAGACTGAGCTCCACAAATATTTAATAAGAATAAATTATATAAAGTCAGTTCGTCTTTCTTTCATCACCATTATAACACTCACCTGGGCCCAGTACTCTTTCTGATATTTATAAATGACTAGCTGTTGCCCGCGACTTCGTACGCGTGGATTTGTATGTTGGTAGTTATATATTCTACATGAGCATAATATAGAATATTATGCAGCAAAAGATATCAGTAGGGACGGTTAATCACTTGTTAATAATTATGCAACGCATGAAATTTGTCTTTCACAAACTACGAAGTTTCAAGACCCTAACTGAAAAAAATTGTTCCCGATATAATCCTCTCGACCCTCTTAGAAGATTTAAAAGTCCACTATTTAAAAAAAAAATCGCTCCCGAAACTATTAAGAGGCCGGTGTCGATTTTAGTCGCAAAAATGTAAAATTGATAGATTTAGTCGGTGAAATTGTACACCTTTTGTTACCTAATTGAAATAACAAGTACTGGTTTCTATTAGCGCATCTTCTTATCTTACCTCTTATTAGATCAATTTGTTGAAAACAGACTCACTAAATTAGTAATGTTTGCTTTTCTGATGGACGTTTAGGTAAACGCGCGTAAAGCACTGATTTTGTCGCTCTTATTTGTAAATTTCGTAAAGTTTGGACGGCTAAACATGGTAATTTTGTATTACACATATCCTGTACTTGACGTTTATCAGACTACATTTTTATTATTATGACTTTGAAGTAGTGTAAATGAAAGTTAGACGAAATCAATTTTCTCCAGAAATTACTTCAAAACAAGTGACAATTTCTCTGAAAATCGACTTAATTTCAACGTAATTTTGATACTTAAACAATCTACAACATTTGTTGAAACTATTTTTATACATCAATTTGTATAATTTACCACCATAAATTTTTGATGAATTTTTAAAAACTGCCCCTTCTTTTCATATATTACCGATGACGCACGCTTGCGACCTCGTTATTATAAGGCAAGATGAGAAGACGTGCTAATAGAAACCAATACTTGTTATTTAGATATTACGTAACAAAACGTGTATAATTTCAACGATTAAATCTATCAATTTCAAATTTTTGCTCCAAAATCGACTACGGCCTCTTAATACAAATTTTTCAAAAACGGTGTAAGTAATCAGTTTTCGTCTATTTTAATATAATGCCCTTTTACCAAGTTTCAAGTTCCTAGCTTAAAAGAAAATTTGTACCACATATAAACGTACATCCCCTTTTTAACCCCTTTAGGGGTTAAATTTTTATGAACGTTGAAATAACTTTTTCCAAATCTTATACAAAGCCTTCCTAAGAAGTTTCAAAGCATTTGTAATAGATTCACTTGTAACCCCTTTTTAACCCTTTTAGGGGATGAATATTTAATAATCGAAAAATATTTGATCTCCATACACTTTCAACCCCTTTTTCACCACCTTGGGGGATGAATTTTTAAAAACGCTGAAATTAGTTTTCTTGTTTTTTTATTATAATTAATAAACATTTATATTATAAAATTTGAACCCCAAGACAAAGTTTCATCCCCTTTTTAACCCCCTTAGGGGTTGAATTTCCAAAAACGTCAATATTATTTTTTTGTAATCGGCTATTATGCCTTTCTAGGAAGTTTCAAAGTATTTTTAATGGATTCAAACTTTCAACCCTTTTTAACCCATTTAGGGGATGAATTTTTAAAAACGCTGAAATTACTTTTCTAGTATTTTAATAATATGCCTTTATACGAAGTTTCAAGTCCCGCACTCAAAAAAAATTATGATCTCCATACAAACTTTCAACCACTTTTTCACCACCTTAGGGGATGAATTTTTAAAAACCCCTTCTTAGTGGATACTAACGTCATAAAAGCTACCTATTGTGAAAAATTCAGCTCTCTAGGTCCAACGGTTTGGGCTGGGCGTTGATTTAAGTGAGTCACTAGACTTATATTGACCGGGATATAGACCGTGATTACCTTTTGTATTATTTGTGAGCTAGTAGTGACACCGTGAGTGTAGTGTGTTTGGACAGACCAACGAGTGTGAACGCGACCGGACCAACAAGTGTGAATGCGACCGTTGGTAACGTTGAAAGTGAACGCAGCCGACGCGCAAGAATGAGGGTAGACAGAGCGCTGTCTACACAACTTTGACACCCACCCGCTATCTTCAGTCACCCGTGAACATGATGCATGTAACTGCGTCGAAATATCGGGAGCTCACAAATAATACAAAAGGTAATCACGGTCTATATCCCGGTCAATATAAGTCTAGTGAAACTAACCGTGAATCATTCAAAACTCTTAAGTGAGTCAGTCAGTCAGTCAGGACTTTTACGTTTATATGATCATATCAAACAATCCAACTATTATTTATACGCAGATTTGATCTCAAGCTATACAGATCGGTGATATGTGAATCAGATGCAAAAATGCTACAGAGTGAGTGACCTGAACAATATAGTGTTTTGGTGCAATACAAATCGTATGACTCTCAACGCAAAAAAGTGTTTTTTTTATTAAATATTGCAGAAATAAAGCCGCTTGAATATAGGTACGAGATCGGCGGTGTTACTTTAATGGAAGTCACTGAAGTTCGAGATCTTGGCGTAATAATTGATAGTGAACTTAAATTTAATGCTCATACCGACTCTATAGTAAAATAATTTTTAAGAAAAAAAACCGACTTCAATGGGGGATGCCGCTGAAAGTTCACTTATTGTTGATGGTGCACTCTTAGATTCCAGACAATGAAATGAAAAAGACAGCATCTTTTGCCTAATAATGTAGAAAAGGAGGTAAATCCACCCACTTTTCTAGTAGCATTTCGTTTCTGTAAGGGTCGCAGTTCTAACCTAACCTACTTTTCTGATAGCAGTTCTGTTCTGTGAGAATCGCAGTTCAAAACCCAACCACCCACCTAACACACTTTTCTAGTAGCATTTCCGGGTCCGGGGCTGGGTCCGGATCAGAGTCCGGGTCCGTGTCCGGCTGTCCGGGTCAGAGTTCGATCCGGGTCCGGGTCCGAGTTGGGGTCCATGTTCAGAGCCGGGTCCGGGTCTGAGTCCGGGTCCAAGTTTAGGTCTGGGTCCATAAGGAAGAGAACGAATCGCCAAACGTGAACTATGTGTTTTTGAAGAGTTCCATTCTGATCATCATCAGCAGTTCCACTTCATCAAATGTCACTTTTTAAAATGGAAGTGCTGGATTTGTTTATAAAAATACAAAAATCACTATATGTGTGCTTTCACATTTGAGGAGTTCCCTCGATTCCTCATGGATCCCATCATCAGAACTCGAGCTTGACAAAAATGTTTCTTGAAAACCTAACTTGCTTAACAAACATAACGAAGAGGACAAATCGCCAAACGTGAACTATGCGTCATTGAAGAGTTCCGTACTGATCATCATCAGCAGTTCCACTTCATCAAATGTCACTTTTTAAAATGGAAGTGCTGGATTTGTTTATAAAAATACAAAAATCACTATATGTATGCTTTCACATTTGAGGAGTTCCCTCGATTCCTCATGGATCCCACCATCAGAACTCGAGCTTGACAAAAATGTTTCTTGAAAACCTAACTTGCTTAACAAACATAACGAAGAGGACAAATCGCCAAACGTGAACTATGCGTCATTGAAGAGTTCCGTTCTGATCATCATCAGCAGTTCCACTTCATCAAATGTCACTTTTTAAAATGGAAGTGCGGGATTTGTTTATAAAAATACAAAAATCACTATATGTATGCCTTTCACATTTGAGGAGTTCCGTCGATTCCTCATGGATCCCATCATCAGAACTCGAGCTTGACAAAAATGTTTCTTGAAAACCTAACTTGCTTAACAAACATAACGAAGAGGACAAATCACCAAACGTGAACTATGCGTCATTGAAGAGTTCCGTTCTGATCATCATCAGCAGTTCCACTTCATCAAATGTCACTTTTTAAAATGGAAGTGCGGGATTTGTTTATAAAAATACAAAAATCACTATATGTATGCCTTTCACATTTGAGGAGTTCCGTCGATTCCTCATGGATCCCATCATCAGAACTCGAGTTTTACAAAAATGTTTCTTGTAAACCTAACTTGCTTAACAAACATAACGAAGAGGACAAATCGCCAAACGTGAACTATGCGCCATTGAAGAGTTCCGTTCTGATCATCATCAGCAGTTCCACTTCATCAAATGTCACTTTTTAAAATAGAAGTGCTGGATTTGTTTATAAAAATACAAAAATCACTATATGTATGACTTTCACATTTGAGGAGTTCCCTCGATTCCTCATGGATCCCATCATCAAAACTCGAGCTTGACAAAAATGTTTCTTGAAAACCTTACTTGCTTAACAAAAATAACGAAGAGGACAAATCGCCAAACGTGAACTATGCGTCATTGAAGAGTTCCGTTCTGATCATCATCAGCAGTTCCACTTCATCAAATGTCACTTTTTTAAATGTAAGCGCTTGATTTGTTGATGAAAATACTAAAATCACTATATGTATGCCCTTAACATTTGAGGAGTTCCCTCGATTCCTCATGGATCCCATCATCAGAACTGCTTTTTGACAAAAACGGGACCAATCTGTATGTATATATAGGTACTTACAATCAAAAAAAGAATTTTCAAAATCGGTCCAGAAATGACGGAGTTATGGAGTAAAAAAAAAAAACAACCGAATTGAGAACCTCCTCCTTTGAAATCTTGAAGTCGGTTAAAAAGCTGCACAGATGCTTGGATTTATTAAAAGAAACACCACTGGTTTTAAGGATCAGAAAACAAAAGTAATCCTTTACAACACGCTAGTACGCAGCCATCTCGAATCAGCCTCAATTGTCTGGAGTCCTTTCTATCACATACATTCGCAACGAGTTGAGAGCATACAGAGAGCTTTCACAAGATATCTTGCTTTTGGTACTCCAGGGTTTTCGCACAGAAACACCTACGACTGTCGCCTCGCCAAATATAATATGAACAGCCTGAGCGATCGGCGACGTATGTTGGACCTTTGTTTTCTGCACAAGGTCGTAAATGGATAAATCAAATGCAACAACTTACTAGAGAGAATTTGTATTAGCGCACCTCATAATTATCCTCGGCGTCCTATAACGAAAACATTCTCGGTGCCAGTAACTAGGACCAACCTCGGTCTGCAGTCTACCATGGTATGAGTGTGCGCCGCTTACAATGCCTTTATAATGGAAAGGGATTACACGACATTTTTCATGACCGTTTACCCGCATTCAAAAATAAAATAATGGGCAGAAAATAATAATAAAATTAAAAATTAAATATAATTAATTAGTATAATTTTAGATTTCATTGTATACCTTAGTTTTAGGTTAAGTTTGATCTCACTGCGATGCTTTTAGTCAATGTTATGTACTCCATAGTTGTCGTAATGTATATCAGTATTTATTACCTTTTAAAATGTTGTTAGTGTAAGTTATAATATGTATGATGTGGATGTTTTTTAATAAAATAAAAAATAAAAGTCGTTTCCAAAATATTGTAGTCAAAAAAGTCATAGGGGAGATCGAGGAGGGTTGTGTAAATTTTTACATTAACCGACAAATCTCAGTAACAAAGCATACAATCGCTATGAAGTTTATAATAATGTGTAGCTTATTTCATACTTTTTCAAAACCTGTCATATTTACAGTTTTTGAGAAAATCGACGAAAACCAGAACAACTACCCGTGTCACAACTCTCCTAGTGATTAAATTCAACACGTTGGCGTTTGGTTTGGTTATTTCGTCTCTTTTGTATAGGTAGTTGTAAATCATTTGAAACAAGAAATAACGATTAAGAATTCGACAGTACACCAAAAGACCAAAAAACCACCTAATCAGCAAGATAAACTTAAATAGGAGAGTTATGACAAGCTGTCACAATTCGCCTAGGTACAGAAAATCACAAACTAGTTATAATAATAATTCAATCACTTCTTTCATGGAACAAACAAATTGATATTACCGCTAATCGAATAAGAAAACTGATATGGCTATTTAAATATCTTAGACAAGTATCCGATAGGGTTCTATTAATTTACATTTATAAAACACTTGTGCACTTTATTGCCTGTCTGTCTGGGGCGGTACCCACAAAAATAAACTCATAGTTCTGGAACGGGCCCAGCGATTACTCCTTAAAGTACTTCTAGGCAAAAATATACGTTACAGCACCACTGATGTCTATAAAGATGCTGATGTTCTAACTGTTAGACAGTTATATATCTTAAATTGTATTCTAAAAGTTCATAAAAGTATAAAACCAGATGTTGGCATATTAAAAAAACGTAACCCTTACTCAGTTATAAATCAACTAAGTATTGGTAGGACTTATTTTGCTAAAAGGCAATTTAATACCACATCTATTCATCTTTACAACAAAGCGAACAGAATTATTAGTATTTACAATAAATCATATAACGAGTGTAAAATAAAGACTACGATATGGTTAAAAAGTAAAACATACGAAGAAACCGAAACAATGATACCTTGACCTTTATCGCACCGGATCCGAGATTTGCACGACTCATGCGACCATACACACATACACTCTTACACACTTACTATTCCACCTAATTAAGATCTTTACCCTCTTTATTTGAAATGTAAGGTTACACACCTTATGTAAAATCAAAATGTATATAGGTATGTATGTGTATGTGTGTTTATATGTATGCATATATGTATGTATATATATATATATATATATGTAATGTATATATGTATGTATGTGTATATGTATGTGTATTGTATATGTGTATATATATTATATTATAATTACAACCGTGAACGCTTAATGCACCTACACCGACAGGAAAAAAAAAAAGAACTATCAATTCTTGTAATGTTTAGTTTTAGTTATAATACTTATAATATTGTCAAACCTATTTTTTTAATTTTTTTCTCACCTTTGTATGAAAGAGCGAATACCTCCTAACACAAGTGTCAAACTTAAAAGGAGGATTCGACACCCAGGATAAACCTTGTTAAAAAATAAACGAATTTTGAATAATTGCCAAACAATGTGCAAACTCTATAACACAAAGTCACACCTTGAAACTGGAAAAATCATATAATATAAGAAAAAATATCACAACAACGTAAACGTAATACTTTATGATATTGATACAACCAAATTTTTTGGGGAAAAGTTATTTTTTGCGTTTTTGTGTACGTAAATGTTGTACACCAAAAACCACTTTATATGCGCCGTTGGCTTTATTTCTAAAGGGGCTTAAGAGCGCTGGTTCCAGCTCGCTAACAATCATACTTAAGTAGTTAATATATTTTTCCTTTTTTTTTTTGTGGGACGTACCACACAACCATGCCGGCCGGCTTAACACAACCATGTTGGGCATGTTGTGTGGTCGGGAGGTAAGTCATGCGCTAACGCATGTCCTCAGAGGTGGTCAAGGTTGTAAACCTTAAAATGCAGATGTCGCTAGTGACATTGTCACAGTTTCAATGACTAAATTCACGTTGATTCGACGTATGGTCAGCTGGCGGAATTGGTATCGCATTGGACCGGCAATCCAAGAATGTGGGTTGGAATCCCACGTTGGCCAGAGTTGATCATCGTTGATTTTTTCAACGTGATTGACATCTGTATATATATATAGGTACAATTTATAGATAATCATACTTAGTTTTCGAGAAATCTTCGTTGTCACAAGTCCCCTCTGTCACAACCCTCCTTAGTCTCCCCTATTCAATCAAATTGTCAATAGTAAATTATTATAACATTTATAACCTGAACACGATCTTTACATAGGTATATACATAGTAGTGTGCACAGTGTTTAAAAAATTTATTTGTTCTCTACTTAAACACGACCTGTTTACAAACAGGTTCTACACGAAAATGTAATAATTGAATTACAAAGAAAATACTTAATTTATAAAATAGCAAAATTGTACAGTCAGTAGCAGAAGTTGCTAATCAAGCACTACCCAAAGTAAACAGTTTCAAATATCGTCGGTACGGTCGGTACTTACTTCGGACGCAAAAGTCGACGGTGATCTAAGTCAAGAAGACTTAGATCACCGCCGTATCAACACCGGACGGCTTAAATGGAGATCATTATCGAGTGTCCTGTGCGATCACAAAATGCCCATCAGAGTAAAAGAGAAAGTGTACTTACAAAACGGTTGTTCGACCAGCCATGACATACGGAGTAGTGCTGGACCTTTAAGAAAGTACACGAACAAAAACTTCACACAAGCGAGATGAAAATGCTCAAAGGGGCGGGAGGAGTGACTCGGAGGAGGAGGGGATAGTTTAAGGTAACACCTATAGTTGAAAAAGTAAAGGAAAGCCGATGGCGCTGATATGGCCATATCCTTAGAAGGAATGATGACCATTCTGTTAAACAGGCCCTAAATATACCCAGCCAATCCCGAGGAAGGGGAAGACCACCCAACACCTGGTGGTCTGGCATGCAGAAAGAGATCCGGAAAGGGAACCTGAGTACGCAGACAAGCCATAACAGAACACTCTGGCGCAGACATACAAGGAGACCCGACCCCAGATACACTGGGAAGAGGGACAGGAAAAGAAGAAGAGCTGCAGAAGTTTCTAAGCGGGCGAGGTGTTCAAAATTACCTTGACACACTCTTATTCTCTTAACGATAAAGTCGCGTCAAGATAATTTTGAACACCTCGCCCGATTAGCAACTTCTGCTGCTGACTGTACCTTAGTTAATGTTTACATTTATTACTTGTAATAACTGCAGGAATATTGTCCTTGGGGTTATTCGCGCCCACCCTGTATACCAATCAGCTTACATGCATATTATGATATTTATGATCGACAACATATTGTATGAAACGAGCAAGACCGGTTGGCGGTCGGCCCAATTGTCATTTCACACGGCGATTAAAAAGTGATAGATAACGACCATCTGTCAGTCTTACCTTATAAAACATTATAGTCGAAGATTGCGACGGCGGTCGGCAGATCGCACTCCGCACGTATGGCACGTGCGGAGTCACTGGTCGATCTACTCATAAGCAAAGTTATATTTAAATCAGTGCGTCCACTACGTTTATCTGCAGCAATGTTAAGGTTGAATTCCGATTCGTTTACGTCACGCTTCAAGCGAATAGAATAGATCCGTGACCCTACTTGATCTATCACGTACTACAGACTTTTAATTTTTTTTTTTTTCATTTTATATTCTGTACCTACCTCAAAGCGAAAAGCAGAACTGTTGCAAAATGTCATATCTATCCACTACTCATCAATCAAAAGAAAAGTGTTTTGCGTAAAGTATAATGATGAAGTAAATCCATTAAATATACATTATTTCATAGGATAATTTGTTGTTTTCCCATTGACTTCAAACATTCGTTTTACTGTAGTCCGTCGCCCAATAAGTATTATCACCTTACGCCCATATGACGGAAGCGAAACTGCCAAGCCGCATATTTTGACTAAGGTCTAGAATTTGTGAAAGGGCTTGTAGACTTAGGGCGTGCAGAAGAGTTAAAAGCTTGGCTCTACATGAGGTCTGATAACTTTTTGACAGTGCGAGCCATATGCAACATTTTATAGTTTTTACATGAAAATGTTTTTTTCTACTCGTCGAGTATAATCCGTGTATTACAACTTCACATGCAACACTAGTAACACTACAACCTTACTCTTTTCAACGTTGTATAGTCTATGGCACTTCCAACTCAAGCATAAGAATTTTATCGATACGGTTTAGTCAATTGTAAAAATTTTGAAAATAGAACTTCATACATTTCGATAAAATATTTCTTTGTTTAAGGAGACTCGATTCAATGCAAATTAGTCTACTTAACACGCTGCTGCGTCGCATCTGCTTTATGATTGGTTTGCCAACAAAAACATTTTATTTTATGTTGTAGTAGAAACAATTGCTTCAAAAGTCAGAAACGCGCATGTGACACCCTTCATATAATAAAAAAATAATAAATAATTTCTTTATTCAGACACGGTGTTCCAAATTTGTTAGTTTGTTACTTAAAAGCTAGGTTATTTATACTAAAACTATTTTTTTCTACGCGTCGAGTATAATCTGTGTATTACAACTTAACATGCAACACTACAACCTTACTCTTTTCAACGTTAGACAGTCTATGGCACTTCCAACTCAAGCATAAGAATTTTATCGATACGGTTTAGTCAATTATAAAAATTTTGAAAATAGAACTTCATACATTTCGACAAAATGTTTCTTGTTTAAGGAGACTCGATTCAATGCAAATTAGCCTACTTAAACACGCGGCGCACGGTGGGCTGGATGGCTCGAAAAGAGGACATTCGCACTTTTTTCAGAAAATCATTTTTTGAAAAATGCTATCCAATAGAGAATTATATGAGGAACAATAAATGTGGTATACATTTTTGCGAAATAAGGCATATTGACAGCAGAAAAAAATAAAGTCTGTTTTTTTTTGTATGGGACCCAAAAATAGGTATCTTGTTTCTCAGAAACTATTAGAGGTCCCGTCTTCTACCTTTCAAGACTTTGTTTTTCTACTTTTATAGAGTAAGAAACGATAAGCAGATTTTCTATTCAGGTGCTGTTTTTTTTTTAGTCCAGTAAAAGTTAACACATTTTCGATTTTTTCGTTTGTCTTTTTTGGGTTTTTACATTATATTTCGATAGTTAAAAGTAAAAATGATAATAACACATAGTATATGTAACGTTTATTAGGTTATAAAAAAATCCTAAGTACATTTTTTACATTTTTCATACAACTAAAAAGAAATAATCTAATGTTTTACAATAGACACATGTCATTTAAAATAAACAATAAACAACAAAAAGTAATATGGTTATGGTATAATAATTACGATACATAAATAACATTTCTTAAAAAAATACATATACCTAAATACAAAAATTACTACACTTAGTGAAAAAGTTATTCATTGATATTTTCTAACATTTCAAAAAGATTATATTCATGGTCGTCGCTCGTATTATTTTCTATAATTAGTAATTCTAAAGCTTCGGGTGAGAGTTTTTTAGTTTTCTTAGTTAGTCGTGGCCTTAGAAGAGTTATTTGTGGATCAGAAGATATAAGAAAGTTGTGCAAAATATCTTCATTCGTCATGGTTCTGCTACATTTTCTTTCATTTTCATTTGAAGGAACAAGCGAAGAAACGGATTCAAGACGAATTTAAATCTGAACTGGGATTACTAATTGATGTCGTTAAGCAAGGAGCTGGAACAACAAACGATGGTAACACTGCCAGACGCTTCTTCTCCAACCCTGAAATCACAGCCCGTATTACGGGAATCGATGTCAATGTGATTCAACGATTTCATGTAATTTTGCAAGTGATTGCTTCTGGAGAACATGTAAATATAACAAAATTTTCTGACTATTGTCGTGAAACTGCAGTTTTGTGTACAAGTGAAGAGTTATACGCGTGGTATTATATGCCATCTAGCGTACACAAGCTTTAAATACATGGGGCTGACATAATTAAGCATTTCGGCATGTTACCAATTGGAAAATTATCAGAAGAAGCATCAGAAGCGAGGAACAAAGATTAGATTATTTCTTTTTAGTTGTATGAAAAATGTAAAAAATGTACTTAGGTTTTTTTTATACCTTAATAAACGTTACATATACTATGTGGTATTATCATTTTTACTTTTAACTATCGAAATATAATTTAAAAACCCAAAAAAGACATAAACGAAAAAATCGAAAATGTGTTAACTTTTACTGGACTAAAAAAAAAAACAGCATCTGAATAGAAAATCTGCTTATCGTTTCTTACTCTATAAAAGTATAAAAACAAAGTCTTGAAAGGTAGAAGACGGGACCTCTAATAGTTTCTGAGAAACAAGATACCTATTTTTGGGTCCCATACAAAAAAAACAGACTTTATTTTTTTCTGCTGTCAATATGCCTTATTTCGCAAAAATGTATACCACATTTATTGTTCCTCATATAATTCTCTATTGGATAGCATTTTTCAAAAAATGATTTTCTGAAAAAAGTGCGAATGTCCTCTTTTCGAGCCATCCAGCCCACCGTGGCGTCGCATCTGCTTTGTGATTGGTTGGCCAACAAAAACATTTTATTTTATGCTGTAGTAGAAATAATTGCTTCATAAGTCAGAAACGCGCATGTGACACCCTTCATATAGCAACATCCATACCCTACGAAAACCGCTTAGCGTTGCTTGTTAGTCTCCATAGGCTACGGTGGCCAAAATCGAGAAAAAAACTGAAAACTGAATTTAGCAAGGAGCAGGTACCAGGGCCTCATGAGTTACGAGGAGGTGTCGTTGACCGAGTTGACCAACCCGCCGGGGGCCCCGGGCCCGCGGCGGCCGCGGCCGGGGCGCGTACGAGTATGAAGGTATCGCGGGCTGCGGCAGCTCGCGTATCTTAGCTGTATATTTTGGTTTGTTTACTTATATGATTCTACTGGTTGAAAGTATTATTTTTTTGTCTCGTAGAAAAAGTATTGTATACATTAGTGATATAATCAAGCTTTTCAATCTCGTACCTTAACTTAGCTCTCTATTATATCACGATTGTATAAAATACTATTATTACACACTACCTTAATTTAAAAAATATACCTATATATCCCCTGAATGGGGGTTTATAAGTGAGGACATCCGATGTCTTTGTAAAAGACTATCTTGCCTGTCCGCTAACATATTTAGATTATTTAGTATGCTGTTGGCACTACCCTGTATTCTGCTTCTAATGGACATGATCTTTTTACGCATAATGGCGTGGAAGTCCTCTACGTGTGCTTCGGCGAACATGCCAGATGCACTGCAGAATCTAGGGAGCCCCATCAGCACCCTAAACATGTTATTATAGAGGACTCGTAAGGCGTTGAGGGCTCTCTGAGTATAACTAACCCACAGGCCGCTGGTGTAGAACGATTGACAGAAGGACTTGCACAAGGTTCTCTTTACTTCCCCCGTACATTGCGCGAACCTGCGAGCCAGCATATTCCCTCGAACCGCCAGCGCCCTACGTTCCCTCTCAATATCACTGTCGTCCTTTAAGTCACTCGTGATAATGTGACCTAAATATTTGAACCGGTCAACCTTATATACAAATAAAAAAATAATTTATCCATATTTAAATATATTTTAACGTATTTGTATACATTTTCATTTTTAGTTTTAAAGTATGTCGATAGATGGCAGTGAATTTACAGTGGTTACAAAATTTACTATGACACCGCTCTATCTTATTATATCCTCTTTGTCATCAGTGAGTGAGTCCCTGCGAAAAGTGTATTAAATCTTTTTCGTAGAAAATTTTGTGTAGATTATTTAAGTTTCACAACATTTTTTGCTATTGGCTGCCGTTTAGGAGTTATTTGCGAAAAGCTAAAAAAAGGTCCTAACAATTGATTATAAATATTATAATTAACTTTCCCGCGTTAATATCTCTCTGAATATTGATCCTATCGAAAAATTGTACGGAATCCTTCTTGTAGGCAATTTTATAGAAGTGTAGAAGTAGAATTGTGTAGAAGAATATTTTTTGCTATGAGACACAGTTTACGAGTTATTTAAGAAAACCTAAAAAAAGCTTTTGTTTAATCTTTAATCTGTATACTTGGAACCTTGGAACCATAGCAGATGGGTACTCCAAACTTTCAGAAAATACGTGTTATTATTACTGCTATTTTCTGCAATAATTATTATAAAAAAATATCCTCCATCCATACATGGAACTCATTAGGGTCGGTAATAATGGCCGCCATCTTCAATATCTCACTTCCGGTCAAGATTTCGATCGAGCAAGCGGCAAATTCGGATTCAGCGGGGTCAAATTAGGTTAAACCCGGTTGCCAAAAAGTAACATGATTTGCCAGTCGAAATCGATTGTCAAAAATATGACCTGACTAATATCAAATTTGAGCTCTAAAACACCAGTACGAAAAAACATAAATGTAATACTTCATATAGCGTAAAAAACCTACATATGTTATTTACGGTGCTTCACATTAAAAATAAAAAGATGTTTTTGTATTAATGCAAACGTGTAACGGCCTGGCCACGACATTGGTCTTAAGCGGCGAGCGGTGCGGCGGGCGGCGCGGCAAGGTAGAGCGGCGCGGCGAGCATGCCACGACTTCGCAGTAGCGTTGGCGGCTCGTGGCCTCTCTCACCTTTCGCCTTATTTTGTAACATTCGCTTTTCGCTCGCCGCCGCCGCTGCCGCAGGTCGCGCAATGTCGTGGCCAGGCAGTAATGCAAAACAGTTAAGCTTAATAATTATTTCTCCGTTTCCCTATGGCGCTTCGAATCACTACATACTATAAAACAAAGTCGCTTCCTGCTGTCTGGAGTCTGGATGGTTGTCTGTCCCTATGTATGCTTAGGCTTAGATCTTTAAAATTACGCAACGGATTTTGATGCGGTTTTTTTTTTATATAGATAAGAGTGATTCAAGAGGAAGGTTTATATGTATCATCAGCATTGCACCCGTGCGAAGCCGGGACGGGTCGCTAGTTATTTATAAAACGTAAATAAAAATGCCATTCCGATATCGTACTTCTGCATAAAAAAGGAGACAAATCAGACATAAATAACTATCGTTCCATTAGTCTGATATCCCATTTATATAAATTATTTATTAAAATAATAGAAAATAGAATTGCCCCACTGCTGGACAAACATCAGCCACCCGAACAAGCCGGATTTCGACCTAGCTTCTCCACCACTGACCATCTCCACACTCTTAATCAAATAATAGAAAAATCCAACGAGTTCAGTGTCCCTCTGTACCTTGCTTTTGTTGATTATAGCAAAGCATTCGACAGCGTCAAACATTCCGCTATATTTTCCGCCATGCAGAATCAAGGTATAGATCCGGCATATGTTGAGCTCGTTGGAACTATTTACAATAATAGCACAGCTAGCATTAAATTGCACGCACCCGGTCCCGTATTCAGCATAGCGAAAGGCGTCAAACAGGGCGACCCGCTATCTCCAAAATTGTTCACCAGTTGTCTCCAAGAGATATTTCAAAAGCTGGCGGTCTCATGGGAGACGATGGGCATTGAAGTTGGCGGCAAGAGGTTAACAAACATGCGCTTTGCTGACGACATAGTCCTCTTCTCCCACACGTCATCACATCTGCAACAAATGCTGCAAGACCTCAGCACGGCGAGCCTTGAGGTTGGACTTACAATGAATAGAGCGAAAACTCAGTGTATGACCAATCAAGCTAAACATAGCATAGTAGTAGATGGGCAGGATATACAATATGTCGACGAGTACGTTTACTTGGGCCAGATAGCATCCTTCGAGAACAGGCGGTCTATCGAAATCGATAGACGTATCGAGAACGCCTGGAAGAGCTTCTGGTCCATGAAAGCGCTAATGAAGGGTGACCTTCCCTTGTATCTTAAGCGCAAACTCCTTGACATGTGCATCCTGCCCATCCTAACTTACGGTGCACAAACTTGGTCATTAACTGAGGCCCTAAAATCGAAACTCAAGGTTTGCCAGCGAGCTATGGAGCGTAGTATATTAGGTGTTCGTAGAACTGATCGAATCAGAAACACGGAACTACGCTCCAGAACTAGAGTTGCAGATGTAGGCGTCAAGACCGCTAAGCTTAAGTGGGACTGGGCGGGACATGTCTGTCGCATGCACCCGGAAAGATGGGCCAAAATGGTTACTGAGTGGAACCCACGGAGCACCATAGACGGTGCAGGCCGGGGTTCAGGCAGACCAAAAAGGAGATGGCGGGACGACTTGGACGCATTCTACCCCAAATGGTGGGAAAATGGCGATGACAGGGTCGAGTGGAGAAAACGAGGGGAGGCCTTTGCCCAGCAGTGGGACACCAAAATAGGCTAATAAAAAAAAATGCAACGAATTACCCAAGACGAGGTAAATTAAATTAATTAATCGAGTAGGTAATTGCAATACGATTTGGGTTTTTTTTTTTTTACTAATCGTAGGTAAGTATTAATATATTAAACACGTATAATTTGTTAAGCACTTCCGAACAACACAAAAAAATGTCTACACATGGAATTTAAAAATTTAATATAACCAAAACAAATTATTTTTCTGACGGTCCGCTTTCCGCACTGGCGTGAACTGGTGTACGTGCGGAAGATAACGGCGTATAAATTTAGCTGTAGAAGGAAAGAAATGGTTAATGAGATGGAGATTATGGACGATAATGGCTGTTTCAACGGGTGATAGGTGCCTAAATTTAATGCCGAATATTAGTTTCGCCTGACAATTAGGGGCAATTAGAATTTTGAAAATGCCGTAATGAAATGCGGAATACGGATAACAGCGGCTTTACAGAATTAAAAGAAATATGGCACAAAAAATAACAATGAACAATTATAGAGTTATTAAACGGGAACCGATTCCATAACGTTAAAAAATATTCAAGCTCCGACGATGACAATTTGTTAGTTCCTTTCCAAAAAAAACGTTCGGCCAACCAAAGCTGTACCGTGACCTATCGAACCGCCCTGTATGCGGGCTCGTGTCCTCCGTGGGTCTGCTAGTTCCTTTCCAAAGAAAACGTTCGGCCAACCAACGCCTGTACCGTGACCTATCGAACCACGCAGTATGCGGGCTCGTGTCCTCCGTGGGTCTGATACCTGACCGCCGGTCGACAACCATCCACTGCCGACTGCCCGTCAGCGGCTGTGCCCCGTCGTTGATACGGCCACCACGCACCACCGGAGCACTGCTCGACGGTGGCCTTAAAAAGGTCCTGGTGCAGGCAACTACGGCCAACAAGGCCGCGGAACGACGGGAAGAATAGCGCAGTCCAAGTTATTATTGGCAACTTCAGAAGAAAATGTTCCTCTCGATTAAAAGGTTAACTTGACGGAAACAAGGAAAAAATTAAAAAATATTCGCGGACCACAAACAGATCTTTCCACGTCAATCTCAAAATCCCATCTCAAGTCCCCCCGAAGAAAACAAATTTCTTCTTTTCGAATCAGAATTGAGATTCAAAATTCAACGCAATTGTAACCTGCCTACATCGAACATCTCAGTCCAAAAAAGGTTCCATGTGTTTTTTTAAAGCGCCATCTAACCGTACTTGCGTGAATCAATTCACACTGTACGACACGACTAAACAAACAAGCAAACTAGACATGACAGACAAGCAAGTAGTTTCCAAAATTGACGACAGATGTAGCGTTATGCTACACTATATAGTTATCTTATGGTGCTTTTATTCAGACCAACGAGAATTTCATTGCAGTCTACTCACGCGTGATTCGTAATATTGGCTTGGTTTAAATAAAGTAGAACGCAGTGCACCAATGCGTTTTCGTCTGTTTGATTAAAAAGCAAATACATAGGACTTATCAATCTTATCATCATATACCTACCGATTTACGACCACTAAACCACTTATTAGACCACTTGTACAGCATGATATTTGGCATATTGTCACATATACGTTTATGAAATAGGGAAATTTATGTCTTTAGACACACTTTTCTAAATTAAGTTATTTGAAACGTATATTCGGGGTCGCTACCGTGTTATATTTACTACTAGTATCTGCACACTTCGTACGAGCATCCATTATGATGACGATTATATAGCTTGTTAAGATCGGTACTTTCATTTGCACAAAACATCAAATCTTACCCTTGTTCTTAGTCATTTATGATGGCCAAAAACAAATATAAATCACTTATACACCAAAAAGAGCGGACACAAACGTGGCAACACTAGGCTCCCCCGCGCGGTCAGTGAGTCCACTGGTCGACATTATTGTGCAACACCCGTGCCAGCACCATTCAATTTCATATATGGAAGCAGTCGCGCACGCACGCTACTTTGGACATTTATAACAAGAGAATAAACTACACCCAAATCAAATTGTAAATACGGAATGATAAGACGTGCTACGTCTTATCATTCCGTATTTAACTTCACAATATGGTACACTCAAGAACAGAAGTAGCTAAGCGGGCGACGTGTTCAAAATTATCTAAACACAAATTTGTTGTTAAGATAATAAGAGCGTATCTACATCATTTCGGATACTTCTGCTGTCACTTTATTCTAGTCCATAACAAAAATAAAAATGAATTCCTAAAAATATTAACAGCCATTTATGCATTCTTTGTGTCATACATAGGTACATGAAGAACTTTCGAGCATGTTAATAAACGTGTTTTTAATTGAAACAAAAACAGCTTGCTTCATCAATGACCATCTGGCTTTGACTGAATCTACCACACCACACCATACCAGCCCAGACCAGACCAGACCAGACCAGACCATACCATACCAGACCAGACGATATGGTAGGCGTCTTTTAACAACATGAATGTAGACAGTATTAGTACCGCCCATATAGAAAAATATTAGGAGCTCTGTTATATTTACTTAGAGAAAGGCCACATTTAATCAAGAATAGGGTCAGTAGCAACAACTTGAAGAATAGTTGTTCCTTATAAGTAGTTATAAAAGAAAAGTAAAATTAGTTAAAATCCTGATTTCAGAACGATTTTTAGACAGAAGCCTATCGTAAATTTATACAAGTAAGGAGTGGAATCCGAAACTTTTATATTATGACACTGACATCATTGACATTGACATTATGAAGAGGTGTTTTTCTAGTTTTTTTTTCGACTAGAATAGATTTAATATTATTGAACCCACTTCAATGAATGTTTTTTTTTTCAAATGCATGCTCTATAAGACAGAAACAACTGTAAATATTAAAACATTGTACTATTATTACCTAAATATCGTTATTTACGATTATTTGTGTATCGTATATTTATAAAAACAATATCGAATGTTGCCTTTGGAAACTTAAAACATTCTTGTAGTAAGAAAATACGCCTCTTCTTTGACAGGCGTTCCGTTCCATTCAGACAACTTATTAAGAAGGGTTTTTCAACATTAAAAAATAAACGTGTTATAATACTTATAATGATGAAGAGGTAAGTAATAAAATATGAAATATGCATATTTTTCGTATTCTTACATTAACAGTAGGTTTTTATGTTGATTACGACGTTTAAAGGAAACTAATATTAACACTCATCAATAAGTAGTCATGAATTGGAACAAGTAAAAATTTAAAAAAATTGGAAAAGTAAAAAGCACTAGTTTGCGATAACCAACTTTCCGCACGCTAAACAGCCACGAAAAGTAGCACTTTTTGAACTGTATTCAAAATATTTTAGGAAAAAAATTACACTTAGGTCTCGTCAAGTTTAGGTACTATCAGATTTCCTAATATTTAAGTATGTTTACAGTAACTGATAGCAGAGGACGGTGGTTCGATCCCAGCCCGGGGCACTGGAGGCCTTGGTCACTTTTTCTTAGTATATGACGTTAATTTCAGTTTATACACCGCCAAGCCACGAACCTTTGTGCCACGCCCATTTTTGGCGAGTGTCAGGATTGCGGGTGGACCTCTGCGATTTCAACGAAATAGTTATAAACATATTGTACCTTCAGTGTACCTCAGTGTACCTTTAATAAAAACCAGTGTACCTCTCTCTAAAACGAGATATTTAACAAAAAAGGTCCACCCGCCATTCTGACGTCAGGATGGCGGTAGGACCTATGAAATCTTGCATTATACCGCACTGAAAGTATGCAGTTATATTGTACCTTCAGTGTAGCTGTGTAAACTTTCATTAGAAATCAGTATATCTATCCCTAAAACGAGCTAGGCACAAAACAAGGTCGGAAGGTACGGAAGTACACTGAAGGTACACTACAATTACATACATTTCGCGTGAAATAATGCAAGTTTTCATAGGTCCACCCGCCAACATGGCGGGACTTTTTTTGTTAAATATCTAAACGATTAAATAAATACCTACACGTGTTTGAGTAGACATTTTTACCGCTAATATTTAAATGAAATATTTTAAATCTGTATTTGTAATTAAATTTGCAATTAAATATTATTGGAATTTGTTAATAATGTTTTTTTTTGTAAATTTTATACAAAAAAAACTGCGAAATATATCAAATATCGTTTATTGTTTTTTTTTATTATAGGCGTATTGGCAAAATGTCATTCCGAACCAAAAAGCAAATATTGTACCAATATCGTTGTACTGTACACAATTACTGCGTCGCCCTTGCGATCAATAAGTATATTTTCGAGTAATGACTACTTTCTTTATTAAATACATAATGGACCAAATTATTTACATTAATAATTGATAATATACTCACAGCAATAAGTACTCGACACCGATAGTGATTAGCAATGTTAGGAACTCGAGATTAGTGTACCTCCGTAAACAATTATTAGAAATCGGAATATTTATCCCTAAAACGAGATATTTAACAAGGTCCCGCCATCTTGATCTTTCTTGTTAAATATCTCGTTTTAGGGATAGATATACTGATTTCTAATGAAAGTTTACACAGCTACACTGAAGGTACAATATAACTGCATACTTTCAGTGCGGTATAATGCAAGATTTCATAGGTCCTACCGCCATCCTGACGTCAGAATGGCGGGTGGACCTTTTTTGTTAAATATCTCGTTTTAGAGAGAGGTACGCTGGTTTTTAATTAAAGGTACACTGAGGTACACTGAAGGTACAATATACCCTGGGAGACAATAAAAGCGGCACTCAAATATCACAACGTGCCCTATTATCTGCAAAAAACAGTGGCGGATTACTTTGCCGGGCGCGTTGTGGTATTCCCAACTAAGAATGGCTGGGGGAGGCGGGAGATGGCGTGCGGTGGTTCCACAGGGCTCGGTGCTGGGCCCGCTCCTGTGGAACATCGGTTACGACTGGGTCCTACGCGGGACCACTCTACGGGGGGTCAGCATTACCTGCTACGCTGATGACACCCTCGTCTCGGCCTGCGGCAGGACCTACAGGGAGGCCGCCTATATAGCCACAGCAGGGGTTGCACACGTGGTGCACAGGATTCGGGCGCTAGGTCTGGAGGTCGCACTGCACAAATCCGAGGTTCTGGTCTTCCACGGGCCTCGGAACAAACCACCGGTGGGAGCCCAAATTACCGTGGGAGGAATTTCCATCGCCGTCGGGTCGACGATGAAGTACCTAGGACTCGTTCTCGACAGTAGATGGAAGTTCGAGGAACATTTCAAGCGTTTGGCTCCGAAATTGCTTTCTGCAGCCGGAGCGCTTGGGAGGATCCTCCCAAATCTGGGCGGACCAGGAGGAGCCTCCAGGCGGCTCTATATGAGCGTGGTGCGCTCAATGGCGCTTTACGGAGCACCAATATGGGCGGGCACCCTGGGAACTCGAAGTGCGGCCCTATTGCGTCGGCCGCAGCGGGCCATAGCTCTCAGGGTGGCCAGAGCGTATCGCGATAACTCGCACGCAGCAGCCGGCCTGCTAGCCGGAAGCCCGCCTTGGGACCTTGAAGCCAAGGTTCAGTCCGCGGTCTATTGGCGGGTGCTGGCAGCAAGGAGGGAGGAAAACGAGTGGCGGGAAGAAGCACGAGAAGTGCTATATGAAAAATGGTCGGAGCGTCTGGAGATCCCGGGAGCTAGCCGGGACCTGGTGGCCGCTGTTCGACCCGTTCTGAAATAATGGGTCGAACGCAAGCACGGTGCACCCTCCTTCCACCTCACACAACTCCTAACGGGGCACGGCTGCTTCGGCTGGTACCTGTGTGAGGGTGGGAAGAGAGCCGACGACAGCGTGCCACCACTGTGATGGAGGAGCCGTGGACACGGCTCAGCATACGCGCGAGGTATGCCCTGCATGGGCAGAGCCTTGCGCTGCGCTGTCCGCGGCTGTGGGAGGAGACCTCTCACTGCCGGCGCTAATACGCCGTATGATCAGCAGTGAGGAGGCATGGGCGGCAGTGGCTTCCTTTAGCGTCACTGTTCTAACGCAAAAGGAAGCGGCAGAGCGTTCGCGCGAGGACGACGCGAACTCGCTCCCTCAGCGCCGAAGGAGACCCGGTAGGCGGCGAAGAGCCTTCGCATCAAGGATAATGCCGCCTTAACGGGACCCAGCGGGTGATGGGTCGGGAGTTCCATCACCCGCATGAACAGGTTCGAGCTGGAAGGCCCTCGAGTGTTCCGTGGAGCCTTCAACGAAGTAAGCTGCTAGAGCGTCCGCAAAGAATGGGTTCGCAAGAGCAACGCCGACGGGGTATCGGAGGTCTACAACCGAGTTCCCGAAACCCCGTCTACAAAGCGCGCGGCGGAACACCCCAGGGGGTTTAGTCCGTGGGAGTCGGACATACCCACTAGGCTTCTCCCGGGCCAGTGGGATCCATAAAAGATTCCCCCTGGGTCATCAAAAAAAAAAAAGGTTGGAACTGCGACCCTTACAAAAACGAAATGCTACTAGAAAAGTGGGTCGGTTTACCTCCTTTTCTACATAATTAGGCAAAAGATGCTGTCTTTCTCATTTCATTGTCTGGAATCTAAGAATGCTTTCAGCGGCATCCCCCATTGAAGTCGGTTTTTTTTTTCCTTAAAAATTATTATTCCACCGATTTTTGGCTAGATATTAAACACGCGTGCTCTGTCAGTGTATTATTCCACTCGTGATTTTTCATTATATTATCCGACTGAGTTAAGAAGGTAACTGATTGCTAATAATATGCATGGAAAGGGAGCCTTCTTTAATTGGTCAGACTGGCGGGCACCGGCGCGCCCGACCGCCTGCGCGGCGCGCGGCCCGGCCGGCCCGCCCGCGGCCGGGGCGAGCGAGGGCCGGCCGGCAGTACGAGTATGAGAGATGAAACACACAATACTAACTGTTTTAACTATTAAATTTTGATTAATATGTAAGTTTCTTTTTTTTTCTCGCAAGTGTGTTGAAAAACGTCGTATGAAACGAGTGTGCATTGGTCATTACACACATCGGCTTTCTTATTGCGCGCTCGCTTACAGCTCGTGCGCACAATATCGCCTCGTGTGTAATGACCAACTTAGCACACTTGTATCATAATGTACTATTACAGCATTACATATGGTGCTACTTTCTCGCACTAGTGCGTCAAATAGCACTTTTCGTGCATATGTCGAATGTACTGTAAAACGTTGTACGATACACGTGCGAATAGGTAATTCGCAACTCGTGTCGATTTAAAACACTCCCTGCGGTCGTGTTTAAATTTATCGCCACTCGTTTCGAATTTCCTCTTTTCCGCACTTGTATCGTAAATAACTTTCGTTATTTATGCCGTAAAATGCTGTTAAAGTATAGTATGTATAGTTGCCATATTTTACTTTCTCGCTAAATTAAAACATGAGAAATCTAATAAAAAGCGTTTTTCAACACTTAAAACGACGTTTTCATTCCACCGATTTTTGGCTCATAATCCTAGATATTAAACAAGCGTGCTTTTTCAGTATATGTATTATAACACTCGTGCTTTTTCATTATATTATCCGACTGAGTTAAGAAGGTAACTGATTGCTAATGATATGCATGGAAACGGAGCCTTCTTAATTTGGTCGAGTAATACATTTTTTTAAACCAACTATTAGGTTTCAAATGTTAGTTCAAAGAGGTTTTATCTCACCAAACATAATTTATAGATTAAATTATCTCGTAAATTACATTAATGAATAAACATAACATTTTATCGATTTGATCTGCGTCGGTTAGAAATACGAAAATATTAGCTTTTTTACATTTTTTAAATTGGCTGTTTGTCGATTTCGTTCGCGCCTTTGCCTTGCGCGCGCATTTGAATCGTGCGTAAAAAAAATAACGCGCCAGCCATTTTCCGTATTTGTCATAAAATTGGAATAGTTTGCATGTTTTTAGTTTATACATTGACGAAAATGTCATTTTCAAGCATTGAAAATGAAGAACACATAAAATAGACGCTGCCAGTAATACTAGTTAATAGACGCAAGAGCCGAGAGCCTTTTACCATCAAAATCAGGTGAAAAATAATTGGCGGCATATGAAACTTTTATACAATGGAAAATCAGCAAAAACGCCCAGTCTTTCTTGCAAAACGTGTTGGAAGCTTGCTTCAATGAACTGGCGAATAAGTGCCTACAATCCCAGCACGCGTTAGTGCAATTATTCGATGTTAAAACTGTAAGCCACCATTTTGAAAATTGTACTTTTACTGTTTTGACAAAAAAAAATTATGAACGGCGAGGGTCGATAGGCACAGCGAGGTTAAAATGGGTTTTATTACCCAGTTATACACTCTACTTTTCACTTTGAATAAAAAAACAACAGGTAGGTACTTATTTTATATTTTATGAAATACAGAAATTAATACAGATATTAAATTTGACAGCCGAATGCTTGCCATGAAATTCCCGATTTAAAAAAGATGTTTTGCCTCTCTATCGCAGTGGCACATTTTGAGTAAAAGGGAGAGAGATAAAAGATGGTTTCACGTTACAGAATGACCAAACGTGGACAAACGCCTGCCTATACATAAAAAAAAAAATTTTGCAATTTAGTTTTAAATATGCGTTTGGTTTCTGGTATGATGCCATTGGCTGAATAATATTTTTAATAATTGTCAAGTAGGAACTATAAAATACCTTATGTCTTGAGACATGAATTACGTATTCTGATTGGTGATTTTTAATATATCTGTATTCTAATTGGTTAATACCAAATACGAAGCTTATCTTAAATACTTAAATAATTACCACAGTATACGTACCAATAAAAAACCCACAGTTCCGAATAACTGCCGATGAGTGCTGTGATTGGCTGTTGTGAAGTGTTTTTTAAATCAAAAATATACCTATATATGGACGTGTGTTATGAATGCTTGAGGTTCTGCGAGACGATGAATGAACGGCCTTCTTCTGTTATATGTTAATTTTGATTTGTGTACTATGTGTATGAAATGTCTAGTGGTTTCACAGTGCTTTTGATCACTGATAATCACTGGAGTGTCGAACGGTCGACTCCCGACCGATTTCAAAAATCCGCGAGTGCCAAGCTGTCGACTCCCGACCGATTTAAAAAGTTCGCAAGTGCTATGGCGTCGGGAGTCGACGGATTGGTCACAATTGGTCATTGCATATTTTGGCGGGAAATTCAACGTTTGCGCGCGCAGCTAAGCTGCGTAAACTTTATGAATAGCTTATGGAAAACACAAGAAACATTTCTAGCAATAAAAACAAGTGTCTCTAATATAAATATTCGTAGAAACACATTGATTTATAAAGCGTCTGGACACAGGGCAATCATCAAATATTTGGTGCTCAATAAAACATGATTTTAAGTGTTTATCTATTTAAAGAAGTGTATGCGGATTTAATATAATATGCCTGGGTAAGTAATAAACAGTTTACAATAGTTTTACCGTCCATTTGTTATGTTTTTACATATTACTTTGGTATTTTACTTCTAAGAATCGGGCCATGAACGAGTTTGGTTCTGAGGATTTGGGCGTTTATTTAGGTATATATAATACTAATAACCTAAAGTAAAACTAAAATCGCTGGGTTAACTATTTGGCAACGATAGTCTAAAATATTTTAATTGAAAACTCAATAATATTTCATTTAAAAGTGCCATACTCCACATACCGACACTCAAGATTCAAGGTCGCGAGTGTGGCCATTTTGTTCAGTTTTAAAAGAAGATAGAAAAGTATGGATAATACTTCTGTTTAGTGTTTATTTTTTTTATCTCGTTTGATTTGGTTAAAGTTTTTTTTTACGCTAAAGGGATTTGGCTTGTACTAACATGCATTTATGTTTATTTGCTTTGCTTTGATTCTAATGAAGTGCACGCACGCGAGGAGGAAGAAGCAGAAGTAGAGGTGTGCGTACTCGTGGTGGTAGAGGGGGCAGCACATGCTGCATATTGTTCAAAGCCAATAACCAAATACCTCATAGAGAATTCCGATGCCACTTGATCAGAGAACTAATAGATTGCCACACCCCACGTCTTCCGATCCATGCACCACCTGCCAGCTCTGCCAGTACAAAGGTGTACAGCGTGCGACAACACCACCTGGCTGAATACCCGTTCATACCGCATAGTAAAGGACGCCACCGACTAGTGTGTGTTGTATGCAAAAAAAAGCGCACAACTATGTACTGTGTGGGCTGCAACAAACCTGTTTGTTTCTCCCCTTGCTTTGTAAATATGCACTTATATTTTGTAAGTATCTACGTACACACACTAAAATAAAGTATTTAGCTTATATACATTATTTTAGTGTAAGTATCATTTATGCATATATTACTAGATTTTGCCCGTGACTTCGTCTGCGTGGACTTAGTAACCACAGCTAGAGTAAGAATAGCGCCTGGATATAGTCTAATGGCAATCATTCAATTTGAGCGTATGCTTAATTGTTTAAACGAATTATCAGGCAATTCATTAATTATCTCAATTACACCCCGCTTTTCACCCTCTTCCTCTTATGGGACGATTTTCGGAATAAAAACTATCCTGTGTCCTTCTCCTGGACTCTATGCCAAATTTCAACTAAATCGGTTCAGCGGTTTAAGCGTGAAGAGGTAACACATAGACAGACAGACATACACACTTTCGCATTTATAATATTAGTATGGAATGGAAGTATGGATGGTCGTGTACCATATCTTTGTACGTTTCTTTGTATAATTTGAATCCCTATTAGATAAACACATGTAAAAGTTTTGCATGCGTTTGGTTACTTTAATTTAAAGCACTAGCAGATACAAACGTAAAAGCAGAAAGAAGCGGCTGCCACAGCTCTTCGTTTGAAAAATCTAAACCTATGGACATCTTTCAGCTCATCGCACAAGAAGATCTATGAAAATACGATCTCAAAACTGCCCATGCTGGAAGCGCCTATCGACAAAATACCAAAAACTATGATCTTCTGGAGAGATTACGCCATATCGTTAACAGAAGATCCGAAAGAAGGACTAAACCAAATAAACCTAAGAATATTTACAGATGGCTCAAAAACAAATGAAGGGACAGGATGTGGTGTCTTCTCAGAGGACCTTAACATACACATCATAGAATCCCTTGGTGAACACAATACGGTATTCCAAGCTGAATGTGTAGGAATAATAGAAGCTTGCAATGCTATTACAAGACGACAAGTGAAACACGAAACCATACTAATACTGTCAGACAGTAAATCGGTACTACAAGCGCTATGCAGCGACAAACTTACTTCAGAGCTTATACTTGAATGTCATCGGAGTCTCACTGAAGTGAACAAAGAAGGCAACAAAGTAACAGTACAATGGATAAAGGGGCATAGTGGATCAAGAGGAAACGATGCAGCGGATGAACTGGCCAGGAAAGGTTCAGAAACACATATGGACCCGAGCCAATCATGCCCCTACCAATATCCTACATACACAACCAGCTAGAACAACATCACAGACAACTGCACAACAAGTACTGGAATGAAATGAAGACATGCAGGCAAACCAAAGAAATTCTACCGAAACTGAACCACAAGCTTACCAAAATATTACTGAAAACACCAAGAATTCAACTACGTAAAAAAGTAGGATTAATAACAGGACATAACACACTAAACAAACACCTACATAATATGGGTAAAACTGACAGCCCCATGAGCAGAGCGTGCATGGCAGAAGAAGAAACAACAAAACATATTCTCCTAGACTGTAAACAGGTAGAAGTATATAGGAGCAAATACCTAGGGAATCCATGCACACTAAAGGAGGCAACTAGCAACCTGAAGACTTTGCTCGGCTTCGTGGAGGAGCTGGGGTGGTTAGAGTAGCGCTACTTCGTTTCACGCAAAATAGGCACATTGGATGTCGAGTTGCGGAAAATGCCCAGCAATACTAACTAACTAACTAACTAAAACGTAAAAGTTTCAGTTTGGCTATATTTGTTTTTAATCTAGCTAACCACTGGTTTTTTTATTAAGCTGGGCTAAAATTTGTACAATTTACCTCTTATTAGTAGTTCACATTCAACATAAAAAAAATATCAGAAGTCGTATCCATACTAATGTAGCCCTGGTAAAAAAGTGTTAGTAATAATTTTTTCGATTTTTGTCACAGTGTTATGCAGTTTTCTAATAAAAAAAGGCATTGTATTTATAAATTTTTGTAATGTTATTTAATGTAGGTAGTTGTAAAACCTACAAATTGTAATTTGAACAACTTTAGGAACTTGGTATTATGAAACAATGTACGAAGGTCATCTTTCTACTTTAGCTTTCAAGTGCCATATTAATCGACTCATTTTTTTTTGAAATCGGAAGTTTTGTTACTAAAGTCGGTGAAAATACATATTTTATGAGGCATTCTGCAAAATAAATATATAATTTGAAACGCTTGATTAATAAATGATAACAAAACAAGATTTGAAAGATTACTCAGTTTTTGACTGATGTTTTACGTGACAGATTTCAGATCCAACTTTGACATGCTTGTAATGTATAAAAGATTTATGCAAAGGTATAATTTTATTACCTTTCCTTGTATATACATGTGTAATACTGTCAATAAAATTATTTTTCTTTGAAATAGTGCTTTTATTTTGTATTTCTAGACTCTTCTATATAAAAATCCGGAAAACTTTTGCTCGGCCTAGGTTAAATGAGGACTAGCGAATTGCACATATATCGAAAATATATGTTTGTCAACGTAATTAATAGCCTATCTCATTCTTATTATAGCGCCATGCGTTTTATGTGTAACCTTCATACAAAAATAAACAATAATCGTCAAATTTGTAACACCCGACAATTTCTTATTGACCACCCGTCAGACTACGTCAGACCCTCTGACACTTAAGCATTTTCGCGCAAAATGGCGCCGCCACTTGACAGCTTTTTGATGTAACAGTGCTGCCACCCGAAGGGTTATGCTGTGAAATGTAATGAATAAAAAATAAAAATAAAATATACATAATTTCCCTAGGGACTAAAATACGATTTTTGCCCCGCTTTGCAGATCTAATATGAAGCACTTTTAGAGCATGAGAAGTAAGTAAAAATCAATTTTCATGCATTTAGCCCCCGATTGTCAATTTAGCCGGACCATTATTTAACACTGACATTGGCGGTAACACACAGTAAATGCACAACCGCAAAACGTGGGAAAAATTGGGTTACTTCAGTCGCAATTATTTAATTAGGTACAGTGGTTTAAAGTTGTTTAAAAATCAATATGGGATGGCGCTTGTAAAACCCACATGTTAAAATTGGAAAGAGCTCAGAGATCCCTGTTGAAGGTCATGACTTGCAGACCATATAGATATCCAACGAGTCTACTATATAAACAATGTCAACTGCTTTCGGTTAGACAACTTTATATATTACTATTAACGTTAAAGCAGCATAAGCTTACTCCTTATGATCAAAATAAAATTACAAGTAAGTGCAATGACAATAAATGTATGTGCACCATATAAATGCAGACTGGCTACTGCCAGACGGCAACAAAGATTTATGGGCATCTTTTTATATAATAAGATTAATAAAACTCTAAATATTTATCCCCTATCTAAACATGAGTGTAAGAGAAAACTTAAGTCCTGGTTGCTGTCATTAGACTATGAGCAAACTGAAAACATCTTACCCTGATATACCCACACACACACACACGCACACACACAGGCACATCTAAACACAAAAAAAATGTATTTAAAATGTAATTGATCTGTATAAACAGAAAGGTATTGTTTTTAGCATAGAAACAATCCTTATAATACAATTATTTACATTAAATTTAAAAAGTAAAAATTGAAATTGAAAATGTAAATGTAGTTAATAAGCTATAATATATTATTTCCTGTTTTCTATACAGTTTCCATTGTCTGGGAGAGGACACTGACTTCTGTAACACAGGTTTTTACCTAGCTCAGAATTCAGGGACTTCAAAACCTATTTTGTACTTGCTTTTGTCAATAAAATTATTATTTTTTGTTTTTTTAATATGAAATAAATGTCAATAAACTTAATTAACTTTGGTTAGATTCTGTACCTCGTGTTGGGTATTGTTTAATTGTTTGTTTAATTTTAGAAATCTAAGTTAATGCCAAACAGTTTAACATACCTATATCATTAAAATTTATGCTCTTTAAAATTACGAGTATTAAAATTCAGAAAACTAGACGTAAAGCAAATGAGTGACTTAGTTTTACTCTTTTTAATAATCTACATACCGCGGATTTATGTACACATTTTAATTATACTCACCAGAGGTACCATTTCCAGTGGAGTGGGACAAATATTTTGACATCTTGTGATAAGCACTTCGAAGGGACATGGTCTTTATACTATTGCAATTACTAGAGGAAGGAGTAGAGAAATCACCGCCATCAGTGTCACTGCCATGACCGGAATTTGAGCATGTGGCCATATTTTTATAATTCACAGAATAGTCCTAATTAATTTGTATTTATTAACGTTGTAAACATCAAAGTTTTCTGATTGTAGTCTTTAAAAATAATGTCATTAACGTCCAAACGGTAAGCGCATGAAACAGCGAGCGTGCAAACCGATTGCAGGCGTCCGCACCGGAAATTAGGCCGCAATGAACGCATCCGCGAGGTCTCAGCAGCTTCCGGGCGGTCCGGGAGGCGTGCCTGCGTTGTTGCACGGGGGGGTGCGTGCAGCGTGCGGCGTCAGGCCGAGAGGCGGGCAACGCGACAGGGACAGCGGGAGCGGGAGCGAGCCGCGGGCGGGCGCGCGCGTCTCGACCGCCCGCCCGACTAAACCGCACGCGGCGAGCGCGAGGCCCGGTCACACCAATAGCACGCCCATTATCGTCGTGATAGAGGCCTAGCGCGTAACGCGCACCTCACTAAGGCAACATGCACATGCTCAACAAATACTCAACGACTTCATAACATTCGCTCATGTTATGACTTGTAACTAGTAAATCAGAGCATTAAGACTTTTTTAACAATATTTGTTTTAAAAAAAATTCAAGTTTTTGGAACAACATCAAATAATTTTTATCAAATAATTTAAGTTGTGTTTTTAAAGTAGTCACACTACTATATACATAAGTTAAAAACTGAAAAAGATGTCATACGCATAGTGGTGAAGGCCGAATTCGAACCGGCGTCTTAAGTCATCGCGACTAACGCCATGAACCCCTAGTCCACCCCGCCACGGCGGAACCTGTCCCAATTTCTCGACTTTAAGAGCGAGCAATACGTGCTTATAGCGAGTATAATATTATTTACAAATACGCACATTCACACTTTACACTCCAGTATCAGTCTTACCTACGTATAAATATATATCTTAACCTACAAACAAACAAAATATCCTTTATAATTTTTAAGAGGCCGTAGTCGATTTTGGAGCAAAAATTTAAGATGATAGATTTAGTCGTTGAAATTATAAACGTTTTGTTACGTAATATCTAAATAACAAGTATTGATTTCTATTAGCACGTCTTCTCATCTGGACTTTTAATAATGAGGTCGCGAGCGTGCGTCACCGGTAATGCATGAAGAGAAGAAGCAGTTTTTAAAAATTCATCAAAAAATCATGGTGGTAAATTATACAAATTGATGTATAAGAATAGTTTCAGCAAATGTAGATTGTTTAAGTATCAAAATTACGTTGAAATTAATTCGATTTTCAGAGAAATTGTCACTTGTTTTGAAGTAATTTCTGGAGAAAATCGATTTCGTCTAACTTTCATTTACACTACTTCAAAGTCATAATAATAAAAATGTAGTCTGATAAACGTCAAGTACAGGATATGTGTAATACAAAATTACCATGTTTAGCAGTCCAAACTTTACGAAATTTACAAATAAGAGCGACAAAATCAGTGCTTTACGCGCGTTTACCTAAACGTCCATCAGAAAAGCAAACATTACTAATTTAGTGAGTATGTTTTCAAAAAACTGATCTGATAAAAGGTAAGATAAGAAGACGTGCTAATAGAAACCAGTACTTGTTATTTCAATTAGGTAACAAAAGGTGTAAAATTTCACGGACTAAATCTATCAATTTTACATTTTTGCGACTAAAATCGACACCGGCCTCTTAAGTACATAATAATACTACACACTCAACAACACAATGCACATTTTAATTTCATACACCTTCCAGATACCTATTCTTTATCTTTCTTTTTCTCATTTAATGTTCTTAATACTTAATGTTTCTTTTTTTTCTTTTATCACTTAATACTTTTTTTCTTTATTCCTTTTTATTATGTAATAGGTACTTAGTGTTTATTTATTTTTTATAGGATCCGACTGAAAACCAGCGTTGCAGTAAATTTACTGCAACATTATGCTGAGTCGAGACTCCTTTTTAACATCACGCTGTCTTTAATGCCAATGTCAATTAATTTAGTTAAGAAGTAATGTACCTAGTACATATTAAGTACATATTTTATGTTTAATAATGTTTTGTGATGTTAAATAAATTTTCTCTCTCTCTCTCTCTCTCTCTCTCTCTCTCTCTCCCTAATCCTTATTTCAGTAGTTTAGACGAATCAAGGGAATAAAGAGATATCACATAGACAGACAAATACGCTTCAAAACGGACAGCCAGGTCAAAATATGAGTTAGAGTAACAACTACGACCTTATTAATATGAACTAGTCTTTAGAACTGTTTATAATGGGAACGGAGCGGGACACGTAATTCACGAGACGCCGACCTAGCCACGCCGCGTCGCGACATAGGTATGTAATACATACCTAATCCGATGTTTACTATGTCTCCACTTTGACATCCTAGGGTAAGAAGCTCACGAATGTATATACCCAGCCGCATAATGTGCATTCATAATGTGCCCATGCGATTTTCCAGCTCGCTGTACGTATATGCGAGAAGTGCTTTCTGGGAGCACACTCATGGAGTAAACATACCCTACCTGATGAGGCCTCATGTGTTATTTTTAGTGTTCCGTACAAAGCTTTATTCACAGAACAATTATTTTTAATGAGCTTCTGTTACAGAATATTTCCAATGATACGAGGGTTGATCCGTATGCACCACCCCTGACCTTTTTGCTGTCACTTGGTTATTAAAACCTTTTTGCTGTAGGTTTATAGACATTTAGAGGTTATTAAAAAAAATAAAACATTTTTAAATGTAGAACTATTATTGAGCTACAGCTTACTGTAATTGTTGAGTCGTGGTTTTTTTGTATGAAAATGGATTTTGTTGAGAAGAGGGCGGTAATAAAATATCTACAAAAAAAAATATTTTACACCAACACAAATCCATCAAGATATTGTGGCAACTGTAGGGGAGTGTGCAGTATCCTATTACATAGTGAAACGTTGGTGTCGAGAGTTTAAGTGCGGAAGATCAAGTTGTGAAAAGGCTCACGGTTTGTGCGAATTTCAGCGTTAAGCTATGCTATGCTAATAAAGATGGTGGTGTGATTTACGGAAATGAATAATAGATATAATGTATTTAATTGTATAATACATCCCCGTTTCATTTAAACCCAATATTATATCTTTTTCCGTAATAAAATGCGGTTATAATTACTGTAACCGTCTGTGTAGTGTACCATAATATACGCGATGGTTTGTCCTCCGGGCCCAAAATCGCCCTTTGATTATTTATTTTAAATGAACGTCAAAATCCAGACAGGAAATTTGATTTTGACATTTACGGCTACTGCCGTAGCAGTCGACAGCAATGTCGCGTTTAAATATTGCTGCAGTCGACTGACTGCATTGCTGCAGAAAACGTGAAAAAGGTCATTCAATTCAATGGGTAGTAGGGTTATGAGATGAAATGACACAATAATGAAACTTTAGTTAATTAACAATATTATATTAAATCATTATTACATACTATTTTACTCGCACTAAACGGTTTACTACCAACATACTTCTTAGTGCCCAAATGAAATAAATAGTACATTTCGATGCTAGTGCGGAAAGTATGTCATTACTTCACGAGTACCGAGATAGGTATCTTGGCAAGACTCGGGACGAGTGAAGAATGACATTTCCGCACGTGTATCGAACGACGTTTTTTAATACAGTTGCGAAAAAAAAACAACGTGAGGAATAAAAACGACAAGTAAGGAATAAAAACTGGAAACTTAAAACGCCGCTTAGTAAAAAAACGCCTGTTTGTTGACAGGCGTTTCGGCAGCTATTCCTTTAATTAAATTATTATTTTTAACAAAAAAATTATGAATGCCTACTTTAAAGTGATATTTTCCAGAATGAACAATAAATAGGCTACATTGTCCATTTTTTATTTAGTGAAAATCGCCACACTGTAATTTTAACAGGGAAAATTGTCACAAAAAAATTACATAACATTAATTTTTTTTGTAAACAACTCATTTTTTTTTCAATCAAATCAATCAATCAAATCAATCAAAATATTTATTGTTGGTCATGAGTTACAGAGATGTTATTCTAATGTACAATGGTCTTCATGTCCTGCCTCAGAGAGGCGTACAATATGGAAACTTAATTCTAAATGAGATCATTTATGTAAATATATTAGCTTAAGCTACACATTACAAAATTGTATGGAAATTGTATGGTTGTATTTTGTATGGAAAGGTCTAATAATTATTTCAAAAATTAATTCCTCGTTCCTAAATTATACGAAAATGATATATAAGTTGCCCTAGTTGCTAAGAACAGGAAGAAATATAGCATAGATTGGACTTGGGGAGCCGACCCTTTCACCCCCCCTTTTGGGGGGCGTTACGATCTCGTGGCTACCGGGCTAAATCAGTTTTGTTTGCCTTAAGGAACAATCAATCGTGCCAAGCGGCATCGCCTGAGACAAAAGTGCATACTCAATGCGCTTACTTACGCACTATAATTTAATAATCAAATTAATGGGCCCTGGAGGGAAATTCCCTGAAAACCTTAAGTTAGCTCATTTTACTTAAAGGAGACATTCTTTTATTTTTAAAAAGAAACTAAACTGCATTCAAAGGTTTTTAATTTTTTTTTTTTTTTTTTCAATTTTTCTTGTCCAAAAATATTCTTGAGTACTAAATATTCGATTTTATGGAAATTTTGTACGACAGACGAGTGTAAGACCTAATGTTTCTTGAAGAAATGTTATCATTAACATTAACTACAGTTAATGTTAATGATAACATTTCTTCGATACATCGACTAGTAGAATAAAATAGGGAATGTTTATTGTTTGGAATTTTTTGTCGGTTCGATTCCCAGGCGAGACAAGCGAATTTCAAAAAACCTTTGAATGCAGTTTTGTTTCTTTTTGAAAATAAAAAGAGCTAACTTAAGGTTTTAAGGCACTTTCCCTTCAGGGCCCATAAAAATTTTCCACACTGTATATTCAGAGGACGTCTTATTCTCAACTGTTAGACCTTAGACTAATATAACTTGATCCCAAGTTTCCTTACAATTATACAGGTTGGGCCAGTGATAAATGCATTTAAAAATATTTTAATAAATAATCAATTTTTATGTTTTTAAATGAAAATTATAATTAGAATTTGGGATAAAGAAATAAATTTTATGTTTTAAAAATTAAATCATTAAGATGTCATCCGTAGCGGTTGTGGCACTCTTCCAGTCTTGCTTGTAAATTTTGAAAGACTTTCGTTAGAAATTGCGAAGATATTGATTGGATTTCTTGACGAATATTCTGCTTTAATTCTGCTGTGGTTATCGGATTATTGGAGTACACTTTACTCTTCAAGTAACCCCACAAAAAGAAGTCTGCCGAAGTTAAGTCAGGGCTCCTGGGAGGCCAAGCAATGTCACCTCGCCTCGATATCAATTTTTGAGGAAACATTTCACGCAAAACTTCCAAGGTCACGTTACTTGTATGGCAGGTGGCCCCGTCTTGCTGAAACCATGTGTTGTTGTTGTAACCATACGATTCGTGAAGTTTCGGGGCCAGGAAATCTCTTAACACGAAAGTCTTTCAAAATTTACAAGCAAGACTGGAAGAGTGCCGCAACCGCTACGGACGACATCTTGATGATTTAATTTTTAAAACGTAATTTTTTTTTATCCCAAATTATAATTATAATTTTTATTTAAAAACATAAAAATTTATTATTTATAAAAAAAAAAAAATGCATTTATCACTGGCCCACCCTGTACGTAATCGAGAGCCAGGCTCATACTAGTTTCATGTCGCGATGCGCTCGCTGACAAAAACGAAGCGGTAGTAAATGCTGACATTTGCCGCATTTGCGTCTTCACTCTCACAGCTCCCACTGAAAGCATCGGATGACAGGATCGTTGAAAAGGGACAAACATATCGTTTGACGTTACGTTACTCTTCTCGTGAATTGTCAAAATTTAAAATTCGAAATTCGCTTTATAATTTGTCCCGGCGGCTATTCGAAGTATAACTAAAGGGGTCCACTGACTATCAGTCGGCCGGACGATATCGGCCTGTCAGTTGTTCGGAACTGTCAAATTTTTGTTCTAACTGACAGGCCGATATCGTCCGGCGGACTGATAGTCAGTAGGCCCTTAAGTGGACGGTCCTTACTAACCAGTAAGATTGAGATCAAGCATCATAGATAGTTGTAAGACTTCAAGAGTCTATTTATATCTGACACAGCATCCAGTATTCTAAACGTTTTGTGAATAGATATAAAAAATTGACAGCTATCGTTTTTCATATAAAGACAGACACTTAATGCATTGAACTATTGAACCTTAACGTAATGCCATAAGCCATAAGGTATACTTTTCTAATATACCTTGAGGGTAATTCGAACTTTGTTATAAAAGATGTAATTTTTTTAATTTGCGTGTGCGTTTCGCTCGTACTAGTTGAAATATGTTTTGGTGCGAGCGAGACGGTTGGGCGAATGATAACAAAATTATATATTATTGACATCTTAAATAAAGTTCGAATTGGCCTCTGTGAATGCCTGGAAATACCGCATACTTTTTTTTAATGCTGGAAATTGATTTAATTATCGAGAGAAAAATGAATATGTTATTCTTCCATAACTTGTGCAGTTACTGGCAAAAAACTATAAATGTCCATTAATTGTGCAGATCATTATTTGCTGTTTGTTTCCAAAATCTTGCTGCTATTCTACAAATATAGTAGTGACTCGGGAGATTTTTAAACATAATCGAAACAATTACTGTTAACCACCATAATAAACTTTTCTCTCGGTGTGGGATTTCCTCGGTCATGAAAAACTTACAAAATAATCATTTGTTTCAATAAATCTATAATTTACATTATTGTCGAGAGATATCCTGACCGTATAGTCATATAAGCTTCATAACCCATTCTACGAAAAATATCTTATGTGGGAATTATTGTTTAAGTAGTATAAAAGATTTAAAAAAAGAAAAAAATTCTCAAAAACGGGAACTGATATCAAGTTGTTACTTTACAGACGGGTTAGTTAGTTAGTTTTGCTGGGCATTTTCCGCAACTCGACATCCAATGTGCCTATTTTGCGTGAAGCGAGGTAGCGCTACTCTAACCACCCCAGCTCCTCCACGAAGCCTAGCAAGGTCTTCAGGTTGCTAGTTGCTTCCTTTAGTGTGCATGGATTCCCTAGGTATTTGCTCCTATATACTTCTACCTGTTTACAGTCTAGGAGAATATGTTTCCCTTCAAAACCAATAAATCTTTCGCCTTTTACAGACGGGTATTCAATATGATATAGAATTCACCCATGTAGAAAAATTTGAGTGTGCATTTAATGTAACTTAAACTTTATATTGACTCCACTATTAATAAAGTTCACGATATGGTGTTACAAAACCGGCGAATACGTATCAGGCAAATTGTTGAAGAGACTGGCTTGTCATATCATGTAGTGCAACAGATACTTACTAAAGAATTGGGTATGAACAAGATCAGTGCAAGATGGGTGCCACGAATGTTGACCATTGATCAGAAAAGACATAGAGTATTGATTTGCCAGCGTCTGTTGGATATGTACCAAGCTAATAAAGATAATTTTCTCCATAGATACGTAATCATGGACGAGTCTTCACACACTATGATCCCGAAACTAAAATTCAAAGTAAGCAGTGGAAACACAGTGGTTCGCCGCCACCACGTAAATTTAAAGTGGCATCGTCTGCAGGAAAGGTTATGCTGTCTGCATTCTGGGATGCTCAAGGCATCCTGCATCCTGGCTGACTATTTGAAAAAGGGAGAGACTATTACAGGGGCCTATTATGCAAACTTAATTCTAAAATTGCTAGAGGCTATTAAAGAGAAACGCCGGGGCAAGTTGACAAGTGGCGTACTCTTCCACCAAGACAATGCTACCGTCCATACGTCCTGTGTCGCTAAGGATGCCATACACCAAGCAGGCTTCGAATTGGTGGAGCAACCACCGTATTCGTCTGACTTGGCCCCCAGCGACTACAGGCTATTCCCAAAATTAAAGGAATTTTTGTGGAAAAATTTTTTTTGGACAATCGAGAGGTGATATCTGTTGTGGAGGAGTGGTTTTCAGAGGTCGGACATTTTTTTTTTTAGGAGGCTATTTAAATGCTGGAGCACCGATGGAATAAGTGTATTAGTGTTGAGAGAGACTATGTAGAAAAATAAAAAATAAATCTTGAATGTAGTTTCATTGTAAGAGGGTTAGGGGTGGTACATACGGATCAACCCTATTATGAGTACATATTTCAATCATAATAAAACTGAACTGATTTTGTTTCGTTATTAGATAGGAATACCAAATCCCACCAAAAACATTTCATGTAGTGTTGCCAAGACAACGCATAAAGCTTTTACACTAAAAAGCTATCAGATCCCGTAGTAGCTGCCAAGACTTTTACTCTGTAAGTCCTAACTTTATAAGCTCTAACTGTATAAAGCCAACATCTTGGAGAAACAGTACGGCTTGGCCGTTTCGTTGCTGTCATTATGGACAAATTGAACGATCCCTTAATGACATTTTCAGAATTTTAAAGACTTGTGTTACTACTTTGTACAACAAGTCCACCGATTGAGTGTTTATGTGACCGCAACGAAACGGCCAAGCTCTCTAAGATGTTGGCTTTATACAGTCACCCGTTGACCACGAACGCTGTAAAGAGTTCGAAACGTCGGGATGTATTATAAATTCAATATACGCGATATAATCCGTTTTCATAGTTTTATTTTAACATTAGGTTTTTATAAAAGTTACGTATTGCTAGCGCCATCTATGTAGAGCCTATATAAATTATAATTCAGGAATTTTATGTATTATAAATTGTAAATTTCTTGAAATTTTAAAGCATTATTACCATAATCGGAATGGTTTTTAATGACCTAAGCGTTAGCGAACGTCTCCGATCCGCTATCCGTTTCAGTTGGGCTAAAATATTTTGTAGTCTCCGGCTGTCCTCCTGTACAAGTCGTACGTAAAAGTCGAAATTTTGTGAGCAGAATTTACTGCAAAAATATTAAAATCGCTCACTTATCACACGCAAGTCAAGAGGTAAAGAAACCGGTATATGAATGAGCTCTCCGAATGTGCATAGCATAGCATAGTAAAGGATCTTACGGTCGCGTTACACTAGTGTTTCGAGATCTCTACACGCATGCAAGTCGCCAATCGTTGAGAACTATTTGATGGTACTGTGACATCCGAAAACAAAAAGTCGTATGTGCCTGTAAAATTCCTATTAAGTACACAGAAAAAAAGGTTGACATGAACCAAGAAAAAAATTCTTGAACGAAGATAATTTGGGTCTTCCTTTAAATTTTCTTGATTCAAGAATTTTTTTCTTGGTTCGTCAATTTTTTTTTCTGTGTATGATATGATATATTTGCCTTTCGCCATAACATTAGACTTGCGTAGCAAAATATTGAGAATAATTTATAAAAGAATATACTCTATTTTACTCACGTTACATACGTATTTAATGAATAATTATTAAACTTTTTTTGTGTTTATAATACTATATTAAAAGTAAGAACTAGTGCCTACGTCCCAGGAGGCGTGGCAAAATGCCGGGATAACGCGAGGAAGAAGGATAATACTATATTATAAAATATAATACTTTCCGATTATTGGACCTCCACGTGAAAGTTTTATTTCTACAGCTTAATACTGCACAATCCGGCAATTTTAATTTAATTAACAATATTTTTATACATGAGAATACGAGTCACATGAAAGTGGTCAATCGAGTATGTAATGTAGTTTATAAAACAACAAACATAGTCTGCTCACAAAATACACATATGTTCCAAAATGGCTGTTACATACGAACAGACAGACGGAAGACCGGACAGACGGACAAAACAAAACTGCAATTGTTTGCCATTTTGGCTACTGAAGGCCGAATGCCTGGAGCGTATGACAGGTACGCGCTTCCCACAAGTCCCACAACGTCTCCAAGTATCTCCATGGTGGACGGTTTGGCCGAATGTCGAGCTCCGCGAAGATATTAAGAATCGAGAGGCGCTTCTGTAGTATTCAAACACAAAACTTTAGTGTCGAATTGCATGCATGGTTCTTGCAACTTCCAAAAATACCTACTTGTGAAGTGCTTGCCAGCGACCTTCGTATTCAGACAATTTAACTGCTAATCAGGTTCGATAAAATAATTTTTGTGTCAATACAGTTTTATGTTTTTTTTTTCTAATCTTTCTATGTTCCAACCCAGAGGGAAAACTAGGCCTTATTAGGATTAGTCCCATTTCCTCACGATGTTTTTTTTCACGGAAAAGCGACTGATAAATATAATTTCGTACATAAACTTCGAAAAAGTCATTAGTACGAGCCGGGGTTTGAACCCGCGACCTCCGGATTAAAAGTCGCACGCTCTTACCGCTAGGCCACCAGCGCTTGTGTTTGAGGTAAGGTTTTTAAAAATTTACGACAAGAAACAGTATATAGAGGGCGCTATTTGGCTGGTTTACATGAACCTGGTTCAAATCTGTACTTCGAAAACTTTTTGGTTTTTTTATTATTGTTTTTGTATTAACATTCCGATCACTGCTACCACACAACATTTCACGATTCTAGGACTTCAGGAACCAATGTTTTCAGGATTAGAGGTATTTTAGGTCCTCCCCTCCCTCTGACTTATTCTCCTCCCCTCCCTCTGACTAACAGAGGGAGCAGGAGGAGCGAGTCCCACATACCACCCCCCCCCCCTTATGGGCTTCCCTGGCCCGGGGGTGAGATGCGTAAAGGCATTTACCCCTGCGAAAAAAAAAAAAAAGGTACCCCCATTTTAAGGGGTTGCAGGCCGAAAGTTACAGATTTCTGGTCACCATATGTGATTGCATACCGAACCATCTCTACATGCCAAATTTCAGCATTCTAAGACTTCAGGAAGTAGTCTGTATTTTCTATGACGCGAACTTCATGTGTTTCGGACAGTGAAAATTAAGGTACTATAAAATTTTAAGTATAATAGGTAGCCTCATAAAACTTGGTGTTTTTGATAAGTCTACTTAGGGCATAGTATACTAAAAATTTCAGCTCTCTAGCATTATCCAAGCCGAAACTACGAGGGTTCGAAAATACGACGAAACGTGCCGAGAAAAGATATGCACTGCCTTTTGCCCTTTGTCTCATTTTGGCGGGGGCACGGCTGTGCCCCCAGATATATTTAACCCGATAAGAAAGGAAGGAGGATGTTTTTAATCGTAGATCTTTGTTGCAAAGAAAATATAAAGTTTCGATATTCATTTCATAGAATTTCTAATCATATATTATTTATCTTTATATTATTTAGTTCATGTAAACTTTTTACCAAGACATATGTTTTATACGAGGGCTGTTTGATAAGTAGCCGTTTTCTAAATGTACTAATATCACTGGCCGAAAATATGTATACCACCGTTTTAAGCCATTCTTCAGAGGCGGGAAAATTAAAAAAAAACAGCATTCTTTTGGTTTTTTTTTCAGTTGACAGCGATATAGTGGATGCGTGAACGTGAAATTGTTAAAATGGAGAAAGAACAGTATCGGTCTGTAATTAGGTTTCTGTTTTTGGAAGGAAAAACCTGTGATGAGATAAAAGTAAGAATGAAGGCGGTTTACCATGAATGTGCTCCTTCTATGACAACCGTTAGATATTGGTACAATGAGTTTAAGCGGGGGAGAACAACCGTCTTTGACGAGGATCGCCCAGGCCGCCCAATTGAGGTGACTACAGACAATATGGTTAAAAAAATTGAAAATATCGTATTAGCCGACCGCCGAATTAAACTTCGAGAAATCGTTGTTACCTGCGGCCGGCGCAACCGAGCGATATTTTCTCTATTGAGAGCATTTGCCCAGAGTGGGGCACCGTAGAGCGCCATCGAGCGCACTACACCCGTATACAGGCGGCGGCGTGAAGCCACAGGCCCTCTCAGGTTTGGAAGTATACGCTCAAAGGCGGATGCGGCACGCAACAACTTGGGTGCCAGGCGCTCAAAATGCGCACAGAAATTCCACTTGCTGTCAAGCACGACGCCAAGGTAGAGCAGTGTCGGCTTGACGGCAATCGGAACTCCTCCCACCACGAAAGCCGCCCCAGCTGGGGGCGCTTTCCGTGGACCATAGAAACATGGCCTCAGACTTCGCTAGGGCCACCTCAAGGCCCAGACTTTTGATCTTGCCCACGCAATGAGCAACTCCCGCCGTGGCTAATATGGCTGCGTCACGGTAGGTGTGTCCCTTGGCCGTCACAAGTGTATCATCGGCGTAGCAGATGACGTTTACTCCACGCAAGTTTTCCCCCCTTAGAACCCAATTGTAACCTATATTCCACAAGAGTGGTCCTAGGACTGACCCCTGCGGAACCCCGCAGGACATTGCTATCGCAGTTCTAACCTAACCTTTCTGGTAGCAGTTCGGTTCTGTGATGGTCGCAGTTCAAACCTAACCTAACCCACTTTTCTGGTAGCAGTTCGGTTCTGCGATGTTCGCAGTTCTAACCTAACCCACTTTTCTTAATAACATTTCGGTTCTGTAAGGGTCGTAACTCTAACCTAACCTACTTTTCCGAACGATTATATCGATGCATAAATAAAATAAAGACAAACAGTTTTCTTTAAAACATAATCCTACTGTTTGTTTTTATTAAGTAAAATAATAAAATTTTAAAATTCATTGAATTGCGTTTCTGTGAAATATGTTGCAAATTGTAGTAAATATGTTGCAAATTGTAGTAAATATGTTGGTGTTGAAACAAGAATATTCGAAATAAAAATACAAGGACCAAGTATTATATGAAACAGTTTCTTGTGAGACGAAATTCTGTGAAACTTGTGTCTGTGTGTTAAGATTCATTGAATTGTGTTTCTGTGACATGTTTCATTTAAGTAAATAGTCATTAAAACAAAAATATTCGAACTAAAATACAAGGACCAAGTATTATACGAAACATTTTCTGTGAAACAAAATTATATGAAATTTCTGTCTGCGAAACAAGGGATCACCAAAAAAACGGCTAAGTAAAGTTGTACCCATAATTAACGTACGTACCTATAGTGTCAGTCGCGGTGATTCTTCGAATATTTATGAACCCCCCCCCCCCCCCCCATGTAACGCGCTGTAACGTTTTCGTGTACCCTTTTAACAAATGCACGTATAATCTCACTTCTTACCTGTTAATTTCACTACCGCAAAACATTGTCACAAGATTAATAACAGGTCCTCAATAAAGATAGCTTCTTCTAAAGATAGCTCCAAAGAGCAGTAAAGTTAGCTTCATTTGAATGTAATAATACCGTTATTGAGCATTTCTCGAGTATACCGAGTAAGAGGATTCGGCGTGCGTACACAAAGATGAACAAATTAATTTGTGAACTTAACAGAAGAGCATTCCGTTATAAATTTTGTTAAACGTGCGTGAAAACGTATTGTTCAAGCACGGTCACAAGGCAAGAAAAATAAAGGAAGTAGGTAGGTGTACATATCATAGGCATGACAAAAAAAATCAAAAAAACTTGCTTGGCAGACTTACTTGGCTGGCTGAGCATTCTATACCGTGACATAATAAGAATACTGCCTATAACCTATATAATACTGGCTACTGGCTATATAATACTCCGTTATTTTAGTAGTAACTGGTATATATACTTGATGATATATAAATTTTTAAACGGTCTACCTGTAACAAGTTTTGAATAGCAGCCTCAGCAAAGAGATTTTCCGCAATTCAACCAAAGGACCTCCAAAAATCACAACCCTTATAATTTTCAAAAACGAAAAACATTCTGCAAAAATCATAAATGCACACCAAATCTCAAGTGCCATTGTAATACTACTAATTCTTCATTACGAGGAAGTCTGGTGTAGTAGTATTAGGATCGCAAGATATCTACCTAACCTAACCTACCCTAACTTCCTCGCTTGTCTCATAGTTCGTACGGTAACTCTACGTCAGTTCAACTTATACACCTATATAAAGTAATAGCATGTCACCAGTAAATATTGTGACCGATATAAAAATATCACTCGATGTTATAAATACTATGCGTAGTCTGCTTTATGTGGCAGATATACATAACATATAAATGTTTAATTGTGTAATTATATTCGTAAATCTAATTTATGGAGTTATTCTTTATGGAGTTTATCTGTCAGGATCAGGAGAGCATTGTTAGAACACACGTTTCAGAAATAACTTACCTAATACTTCTTCACAGGGCTGGCTAAGTGGGCGCCTTGATGGCGAGGTTTTCTGCTGTGGATGGTGTTGTGGCTGTGGTTTTAGCACGTGTGCCGGCACCGCGCCCTCCTGTGGCGGCTCGCCCGGCACGCGCACCACCCACCACTCGGCGCGGGTTGGCCAGCCTTCCACCACTTCTACTTGCTGCCCTTTCGTCACCGATATCTCGCCAGCACCGCCTGCCACATGCTCCGCGACGACCCAAGTCATCTCTGGTCCAGCCTACAGACAATTACAAACGTGTTAATGATGCTATTTAAGCCTAATTATACTACAGTTTGACTAATTTAGAGAAGAGCGAGTGGATAATGAATGACACTGAAATTACGCATACAGAAAAAATAACCGGACAAGTGCGAGTCGGACGCGCCCACCGAGGGTTCCGTACTTTTTAGTACTTGTTGTTATAGCGGCAACAGAAATACATTATCTGTGAAAATTTTAACTGTCTAGCTATCACGGTTCATGAGATACAGCCTGGTGACAGACAGACGGACAGAGGACTCTTAGTAATAGAGTCCCGTTTTTACCCTTTGGGTACGGAACCCTAAAAAAATGGCGCTGAATGTTCTATGTACAACACACTTTACTAATATTGTAATGTTAGGTATAACTACCATAAAACCAGTCAAGTGCGAGTCTGACCCTTGATTTGCGTACAAACTTTGAGCCGATTTCATTTTTAGGGTTCCGTGCCTCAAAAGGAAAAAACCGAACCCTTCTAGGATCACTCGTGCGTCTGTCTGTCTGTCCGTCTGTCACAGCCTATTTTCTCCGAACCTACTAGACCAATTAAGTTGAAATAGGGCGGCCGGCAACCCACATGGCCTGCCATAAAAACAAAATCGTTTGTTCTATGGCGCTGAGAGTGTTAAAGACAATTCACTCACGAGTCACGTTTCACATAAAAAAATGCATTGTTAAAAATTGTGTAATGTACGGAACCCTTGGAACGCGAGTCCGACTCGCATTTGGCCGGGTTTTTTTTTTAGGTATAGAACTGGGGAACAAATTAATTATTATGTTAATATATTTGTATTAATATATTTTGATTTAAAGCTATAATAATTATTATTTTAAGCCAACTAAACTGTTTCTGTGCAAAACAAAATGTTGTCAATATCGCCATAATTTACAAAATCAAAGATATCTCGGAATCCGTAAGCGACATGTTGTACCTTTGGGCTGATTTTGTCACTATTTCCATTCTAATAACAATCGCTCCTCGACAGGTAAAGAATGAAATAACATTGAATTAAATAGCTACAGGCATTCCAACGAAAAGTTGTTGCGTAAACATAGAACAACTATGAACAACGGAGAATTGTCGCCAAAAGATTGAAAGCTCAGATTATTTGCAGCAGTTCTCCCACTAAAATGAATTAGCACAACTTGAAATAATTCAAATACTTACTCAAAAATGGCTTGATGTTGTTTGTAACGTGAATTTCAGTGTTCGTGACGGAGCGGTAGCGGCGTGGTTTGTTTGCCATACTATACTAATTTATTTAAAATGGGACCGGAGAAACAAGTGAAAAGGTAATAACATATAGCCGGCGGCCGGTGCTTAGTTGCATGAGAATCGCATAATGCATTGCGCGTTTTTTTGGAGCAATACACATCAATCATGTTTCAGAATAAATTACGCTGACTTAAACATCATTGATACTGCTACCTTTTTACACGACTTAATAGTTATTACGATATTTTGCGACCCTCATTTTGCAATATAACTATTTTTTCAACACACTTGCTCCAAACAACGTTTTTATTCCACCGATTTTTGGCTCCTAGATATTAAAAACACGCGTGCTTTTTCAGTACATTATAACACTCGTAATTTTTCATTATATTATTCGACTGACTTAAGAAGGTAACTGATTGCTAATAATATGTATGAAAACGGAGCCTTCTAAAAGTGGTCGAGTACCTAGATTTTACTCGGCCCGTCATTAGCCGGGGCGAGGGGCGGCAGGCAGTATGACAGATTACTAACTGTTTTAACAATTAAAATTTGATTAATATGAAAGTTTCTTTTTTCCTCGCATGTGTGTTGAAAAACGTCGTATGAAACGCGTGTGCATTGGTCATTACACACATCGGCTTTTTTTTTGCAATATCGTATCGCCTCATGTGTACTGTCCGCGCGCCAATTCCGTGCATTCGGAGGTCGAGGAAGTGGGAGGGTGTACGCCGTGCCCGTGCGTACAAAATGACACCACTCGGTCATGACGGCCAACATTCCTAACATTCCTCAGCCGTGCACACTTGTATCACAATGTACTATAATGTTGTACCTCGTCTGTTCATAAGTTTTGAGACGAATGTAAACTCAAATAGTTCGATTACTGAAATGTTATTTATACGATTACATTCATATTTTTATTTAACAACTACACTAATTAATTAGAATAAATTGAGTTTATTTTAAATGACCTTCTGTGTTTTTAATTATAGTTATTTAATATGTTGGCATTTAAATCATAGCAACGTTCATTGAAAATAAGGAAAAATACTATTCTTCTCATGAAAATATCTTCCCCACCACAAATACAGGCAAGGTAATTAAATATTGCTTACTCATCATAATAGTCGAAGCGTTTCTCAATATTTTGGTGTATAACTTGATATTACATCTTTTACAGTTTTCTTTTACTTGCGATACTTTCCCGCTAGTAGACATAGGTACTACTTTCGGGAACGTGCCGGTGTCGAATATGACTTAAAACACAGAAGGCCATTTAAAATACTCAATTTATTCTAATTAATTAAAGTGTAGTTGTTAAATAATAACTTTTAAGAAAAAAAAACCGACTTCAATGGGGGACGCCGCTGAAAGCATTCTTAGATTCCAGACAATGAAATGAAAAAGTCAGCATCTTTTGCCTAATTATGTAGAAAAGGAGGTAAACCGACCCACTTTTCTAGTAGCATTTCGTTTTTGTAAGGGTCGCAGTTCTAACCTAACCTAACCTACATTTCTGGTAGCATTTCGTTTCTGTAAGGGTCACAGCTCTAACCTAACCTAACCTACTTTTCTGATAGAAGTTTTGTTCTGTGAGAATCGCAGTTCAAAACACACCCACCCACCAAACCCACTTTTCTAGTAGCATTTCCGGGTCCGGGTCTGGGTCCGGATCCGAGTCCGGGTCCGTGTCCGGCTGTCCGGTTCCAGGTTTGGGTCAGAGTTCGGTCCGGGTCCGGGTCCGAGTTGGGGTCTATGTTCAGACCCGGGTCCGGGTCCGAGTCCGGGTCCAAGTTTGGGTTTGGGTCCATAAGGAAGAGAACAAATCGCCAAACGTGAACTATGTGTCATTGAATAGTTCCATTCTGATCATCATCAGCAGTTCCACTTCATCAAATGTCACTTTTTAAAATGTAAATGCTGGATTTGTTGATGAAAATACAAAAATCACTATATGTATGCCTTTCACATTTGAGGAGTTCCCTCGGTTCCTCGTGGGTCTCATCATCAGAACTCGAGCTTGACAAAAATATGTCTTAAAAACTTAAGTTGCTTAACAAACATAAAGAAGTGGACAAATCGCCAAACGTAAACTATGCGTCATTAAAGAGTTCCATCCTGATCATCATCAGCAGTTCCACTTCATCAAATGTCACTTTTTAAAATGGAAATGCTGGATTTGTTGATATAATTACAAAAATCGCTATATGTATGCCTTTCACATTTGAGGAGTTCCCTCGATTCCTCATGGATCCCATCATCAGAACTCGAGCTTGACAAAAATGTTTCTTGAAAACCTAACTTGCTTAACAAACATAACGAAGAGGGTAAATCGCCAAACGTGAACTATGCGTCATTAAAGAGTTCCGTTCTGATCATCATCAGCAGTTCCACTTCATCAAATGTCACTTTTTAAAATGGAAGTGCTGGATTTGTTTATAAAAATACAAAAATCACTATATGTATGCCTTTCATATTTAAGGAGTTCCCTCGATTCCTCATGGATCCCATCATCAGAACTCGAGCTTGACAAAAATGTTTCTTGAAAACCTAACTTGCTTAACAAATATAACGAAGAGGACAAATCGACAAACGTGAACTATGCGTCATTGAAGAGTTCCGTTCTGATCATCATCAGCAGTTCCACTTCATCAAATGTCACTTTTTTAAATGTAAGTGCTTGATTTGTTGATGAAAATACTAAAATCACTATATGTATGCCTTTAACATTTGAGGAGTTCCCTCGATTCCTCATGGATCCCATCATCAGAACTGCTTTTTGACAAAAACGGGACCAATCTGTATGTATATACTTACAATCAAAAAAAGAATTTTCAGAATCGGTCCAGAAATGACGGAGTTATGGAGTAACAAACATATAAAAAAAAAACAAAAAAAAAAAAAAAAAAAACAACCGAATTGAGAACCTCCTCCTTTGAAATCTTGAAGTCGGTTAAAAATATGAATGTAATCGTATAACATTTCAGTAATCTACTATTTTAGTTTACATTCGTCTCAAAACTTATGAACTTATCAACTCTTACTTAGTCCCATACAGCTCTAACCTATAAGTGATCGAAGACGATAGATTTTAACTTTAAGACCTTTCAAAACTATTTAAAGAGCGTATTTTTATACGGCAATATTGTGTCGAGTTCTCTCAACTACAATAACTAAGAAAACTTATATGACTTTTTATGCGCATCATGGAATGGAACCCGTGTATAAAGAAGTACCATTTAAATAAACCGTCTTACAGTTTTCTTTTTTATTTGCAGAAGCGAAGAAAGATGGAAGCCAAAAAAACTGTGATGTATCGTTTTTTAGGGTTCCGTACCCTAAGGGTAAAAACCCTATTACTAAGACTCCACTAAGACCGTCTGTCTGTCCGTCACCAGGCTGTATCTCATTAACCGTGATAGCTAGACAGTTGACATTTTCACAGGTGATGTGTTTCTCTTGCAGCTAAGATAACAACAAACACTAAAACAGAATAAAATAAATATTTTAGAGGGGCTCTTAGGCTATGGTCTCGTATTTTACGCTATACGCGACGTCTCGTCACATAGTACGCTGCGTCACAATGCTTACTATAGAGATGCACTGTTGTGGTCTCTTTCACACGTCGACGTTGGCGTCTTGACGTCATACGCGGCATCTAAACACTGTGCGCCGCGTCTCTAGTCATTTCGGACCATTGCAGCGTGAAGGTAGTCTCTCGCGACAGACGAATTGTTAATAGAATCGGTTAAATCTTTTAACACATTATATAGTGCACTGCCTTATGGGAATATAGTTCAGATCTGGAAACCGCTACCAAATTTCAGTATGCTGTTGGGCATGGTACTGGGTCTCCAAAACTGCCAGGAGACAGCGGCGCCGGCCATCTACTTCAGCGGAATGACGTCATCAAAATGACTCCCGCCTCCAAGCCAATAAAATATTATATATTTCACTAATACACTATGTAGCAAAATATACAATAGTTTAAGAGAAATTTATAAATAAACCAAAATGATAAAAAAAAATCGATTATTTGGGTTTTTCAACCAAACCAAAAGTCGGACGTTAAAGCAATGTACTACAAAATGAAAGCTGATGTCTCAAGCCATACACTGATATCAAAAAAATCAAAATTAGACTAAAAATGTGAAAATTATGCATCAAAATGTAGGTATTTGTTAGAACAAATGCATGAAAGTTAAAAAAATCGAAATTGGTCATTTTCAGAAATATAAAAAGGATCATAAAACTGCTGGGAGACAATCTCTATAGTGCCTGAGTGACAAATAATGGCGTCATACATGTGACATACATGTGACATGTACATGTGCCCAAACATGGTCACTCACAGAGAGTCAGAAGTCCAAGTTGAAGGTATGCCAACGGGCTATTGAGCGCAGCATTTTAGGTGTGAAGAGGACCGATCGTATCCGGAACACCACGCTGCGCGCAAAAACCCGCATTGCTGACGTCGGTGAGAAGACTGCTAGGCTCAAATGGGACTGGGCCGGTCACGTCTGCCGCATGCATCCAGACAGATGGGCTAGCATAGCCACCAAATGGATGCCAGAAGAGGGGCGCGGACCCGGCAGGCCCAGACGGAGATGGCGGGACGACCTAGACACCTTTCTCAACAACTGGCCGGAGGAGGCACTATATCGGGAGTCGTGGAAAACAAGGGGAGAGGCCTTTGCCCAGCAGTGGGACACCATAATGGGCTAGTAAAAAAAAAAAAAAACATGTGACCCTGCCGAAATTTGCAAAATCTAAATTATAACTATACCATGAGTCATACATACACGTGTGCTATATCATACGAAAGGTTATTCAATATATTATGATTCATTAATACATTATTTATAAAAACAATGTATATTTTAGGAGCTACAAACAAAGAAAAACCACTTTTTTTGAGAAAAGTTGGTGTATATATATTTTATAGCTCAACTAAAAACGTTATAACAATGTTGCGTCTAATATAAAAGAAACCAGTTATTCAACTATACGTCACAGCTTAAATTTTTAATTTCCGACAAAAACTGTGGAAGTTGTACAAAAAAAAACTAAAGCGCGCCAACAATTTTACCTTAATGCGCTCATATTATGCAAAGAATAGTCCTAATTATCAGGTATTAAATGAAAAAACATTACATAAAACACAGAAAACGATATTTTGAAGTGGAATTATAATTTATAAATTGAATTTGTTTGATAAATAAGCAAAACAACGGTTTCTTTTCGTACCTAATCTCCTCCTTTGAAAGTCGGTTAAAATTTAAGATTTGTGCACCTGGGCTACAAAGGCGAATGAATTTGACGCCTCATTTATCAAAATCAGTTCAGTAGTTCCATATAAACAATTTCAATTTCAATTTTCAATTTATTCAATAAAGATAACATGATCTTAATTTTTGTTAGTATATTCTTAAAAATAATGTTAGTACTTAAAAATTAAATTCGATTTTACATTTAAAATTATTTCATTAATTACAGGACAACACACATGATCAGCAATCATCTTTAGGATGCTGTTTGGGCTGTCCCTCGTTCTGCTCAGCAGAGACGCTGTATTTTTGCGCAAGATTGCTGCAAACCCATCGGCAAACAATACATCACACGTAGACAGCAAATTCTGCCTATTTCTATTGTCTTGGAGACGACACTGACTTCTGTAACAGATTTTTTACCTAGCTTAGAAGTCAAGGACTTCAACACCTATTTTGTACTTGCTTCTGTCAATATTTTTTTTATTTTTTTGTCAAATTCATTTTATATTTTTTTAAATAAATATAGAATAATTTTATTTTATAATTAGAAAAAAATACACTTACTGATAATGTCAACTTATGTAATGAATTTAAGTAAAACCTATTATTTTAATATTTTTGTTGTTTCTACAATAACTTCATAGCTCGTAAAATTTTACCAGTCATCAACATCATTATATTTAACATTAAATCAAACTTAGCGGGGTATCGTAGGATGCAGTAACATCTGAGCAATGGTTTTAACAATAATGCATGCGCTTTTATCAAAACTTTAGTAAGAAATTTCTTAATTGAAATCGGGCCTGTCTCTTGATGAACGATCAGGAAAAAAAATTCGTAAAAGAAATTGTTTTATCTATTTGGTTCATTAAGTTGTAATATGCCCAAGTAATGACTGTTTAGAAATACCTAACATCCCTCTATTTAATTTATTTACCACAAAAACTACCAGAAAATTTAATAATTTTACTCTTTGCATACTTGGCAACGTCCAACATACTGGACTTAGCAAAAGTGCCGTGTAATCGACGACGGGCAAAATACTGGACATTACACTTTTAAAGTGTGTTTTACCCATAAATAAGGCCTGCTCCGTAACGGATTTGACAAATTCTAAGTGCTTTTTCTTGAATATTTTCCAGCCTACTTTATATACAGAATGATGATGGTTGGACAAACCCTGAAATCCCATGTAGGGTTACTTTTTAGGAATGCTCTAACGTTAATATTTTTAATTAGAACAAAAAATAATAAAATAAATTTTCAAACAAAAATTAATTCCAATGATCGACAACAAAAGATGTAACATACTGTATTAATCATTGGCAGTGTTTTTTACAACTTGTTCGAAAATGTGCGGCAATGACATCATTTGTCAAAAGTCAGAATCTTACTAATGTCATAAATAAAAAACCTGCCAAGTGCGAGTCGCAATCGCCCACCGAGGGTTCCGTACATTACATATTTTTTTATGTGAAACGTGAGTAAAAGTTAAACTGCGGTTTACGATTTATGACGTATTAAAAAAACCACTTACTAGATCTCGTTCAAACCAATTTTCGGTGGAAGTTTGGCATGGTAATGTACATCATATATTTTTTTCAGTTTTATCATTTTCTTATTTTAGAAGTTAACATTTTACCACTTTGGAAGTGGCTCTCGCGCAAACTATTCAGTTTAGAAAAAAATGATATTAGAAACCTCAATATAATTTTTGAAGACCTATCCATAGATACCCCTAACTGAAAAAAATATTTTTAGTTCAGTTCCAAGTATTCCACTCGTCGGAAATCATACACTTTCCGCACTTGTTGCATAAATAGCTATTTTGATTTTCAGTTCTAAGTATGGGGAACCCCCAAAATTCATTGTTTTTTTTTTCTATTTTTGTGTGAAAATCTTAATGCGGTTCACAGAATACATCTACTTACCAAGTCTCAACAGTATAGTTCTTATAGTTTCAGAGAAAAGTGGCTGAGACATACGGACGGACGGACGGACAGACAGACATGACGAATCTATAAGGGTTCCGTTTTTTGCCATTTGGCTACGGAACCCTAAAAAAAGAGAATCAATAAGGTCGAAGAAGGTTTCATACTATTTATTACATCAGGAGCTATTAACACATACAGGCTGCTCCATAGTAAAAAATCGTAATCTGTTAATTTCTTCGTAACCGCTACACCGGTTGTTATGATACTTGATATACTGATTCTAAATACCCTAATGCATATGTACATTTCGGCTTTGTCCAATGGCTAAGGACACCCTGTATACACTCCACCATTGAAATTGCCAGAATCACGAAATTATTATACTAATTTTAAAATTATTATACGAAATTATTATAATTAAAGTGAATACCGAAAATAATTCGGCGCCAAATTACTGTCAATAACTTGACATTTATGACTGTGTTGACGAAACTTGCATATAACTAATTTCCGACACAACCTGCTAAACAACATTATACCATTACTGAAAGGCAATTTTTTTGCAATTCTCATGAAACAATGAGAATGTAGACGAGTCTCCAAATATCTGGTGTACCAGGGATTTAGTCGATGTGGTATCAGTTACCTGGCATGGGGTACTTTTCGATAGATACATCTACATCCGCGTCGCATGGCACTTTTAGTCAAAAATCCTAGGGTGATAGGGCCAACGTTTTATGAGCGTCTACCTGCAACGTTGCGAACAGAACCATCTGACGAAGCATTTCAACGCCAATTGAGATCCTTTTTATTGGATAATCCATTATATTCTGTAAAAGAATATATGGAAATGACGCCTAATATTATCAATAGATTTAATTAATTATATGATAAGATATTGCTTACTTATTCTTGAATATTGTAATATTTGTAATGCATTGTACTATAATTTGACGACCATTACGAGATACCTAAGTATAACTAGCCATATTGATATCTTTTTCGTAATCATGCTATTATTGACATAGTATATTTATTTCCCAATATTTATTTGACTTTGTGATGAATTTTTATCTTTATTGACATTTGTATATAATAAGTGACGATCATAATATAAATTCGTATAGATTAAGCTAAAATAATTTATAATGTAATTTAATATTATGAAATAAATAAATCGAAATCTAAATCATCAACAATCACTAAAAGAAACGGTTCGCAGATTTTCTTTAATAATAAGATTTTCTATTATTATTTTGAAAATAGTGGAGATAATCCACGATGGTTATGAGGCCATCAGCTTGCTTAAGCCCTCTAAATCGGGCCCAAACACTTGATTCAACAAAGTCCCACAGTATTGACCTATTGAACGGTATGGGGGTTGACTATCCAAGGAATTATTTTGTTAAAACGACAAGAATGATATGCAACAAAAATATTTAATAAAAAAAATAGTTCTTCATAGAACTCAAACCAAGAATGTGTCAAAAGACACTGTCGAATGTAATATGGAGGGCATACAACAAAACTTACGACAGGAGCGGGGAGAAATGGAGAATGATGAATTTACTAATCAATAATAATTTTTAAACAAATTTTCAATAAATTATAAAAAAACGAATTTTGATTCAGCGGGCTTCGGTACCATTAATTGGGTTTTGAATTTGACAAATCCGTTATGGAGCCGGCCTTACAACACATTTTTATGTAAATCATACTGCCACGTAAGAAATAGTAACCTATTACATGTTTTAACGCTGCATAATACTGTCATGTGTAGTATTTTATACAATCGTGATATAATAGAGCTTTTCAGTCGGGTACCCTGTTTAAGCAACGAAGCTTGCTGAGTTGCTTAAGTTAAGGTACGAGATTGAAAAGCTTGATTATATCACTATTGTATACAGGTACAATACTACGAGACAAAAAAATAATACTTTCAACTAGTAGAATCATATAGGTAAACAAACCAAAAGTATACAGCTCTATGCGCGTTTCTGACTTATGAAGCAATTGTTTCTACTCCAACATAAAATAAAATGTTTTTGTTGGCCAACCAATCACAAAGCAGATGCGACGCAGCGTGTTTAAGTAGGCTAATTTGCATTGAATCGAGTCTCCTTAAACAAGAAAAATTTTATCGAAATGTATGAAGTTCTATTTTCAAAATTTTTATACTTGACTAAACCGTATCGATAAAATTCTTATGCTTGAGTCGGAAGTACCATAGACTATCCAACGTTGAAAAGAGTAAGGTGGTAGTGTTGCATATGAAGCTGTAATACACAGATTATACTCGACGAGTAGAAAATAGTACATTTTGATGCTAGTGCGGAAAGTATGACATATCCGCACGTGTATCGAACGACGTTTTTTAATACAGTTGCGAAAAAATAAGAAAAGCAACAAGTAAGGAATGGAATTCGAAACTTTTATATTATTAATTCTGTGACACTGACATCAGTGACATCATTGACATTGACATTTTTTTTGATCGTTTATGGCGACATTGACATTATGAAGAGGTGTTTTTCTAGCTTTTATTCGACTAGAATAGATTTAGTTATTATTATTGAACCCACTTCAATGAGTTTTTTTTTCAAATGCATGTTCTATAAGACAGAAACAATTGTAAATATTAAAACATTGTACTATTATTACCTAAATATCGTTATTTACGATTATTTGTGTATCGTATATTTATAAAAACAATATCGAATGTTGCCTTTGAAAACTTAAAACATTCTTGCAGTAAGAAAATACGCCTCTTCTTTGACAGGCGTTCCGTTCCATTCAGACAACTTTAAAAGAACGGTTTTACAACATTAAAAAATAAACGTGTTATAACACTTATAATGATGAAGAGGTAAGTAATAAAATATGAAATATGCATATTTTTCGTATTCTTACAATAACAGTAGGTGTTTATGTTGATTACGACGTTTAAAGGTAGTCATGAATTGGAACAAGTAAAATTTTAAAAAAATTGGAAAAGTAAAATGCACTAGTTCGCGAAAACCAACTTTCCGCACGCTAAACAGCCACGAAAAGTAGCACATTTTGAGCAACTATATTAAAAATATATATTTAAATATGGGGAAAATGACAGTCCGTCGGATGCTTCCTTGCAAGTTCTGCGTTCTGTAGGACTAAATATTACGTTCACATTGGTTCCGAATATTTTTTTTCTCAAACATGCTATGTAATATTGATATTACGTTCTTTATATTAGGCTGGGAAGTATCACGTTTCAGGCGCGGCTAGACGAGAGGTCTGTTATAAAATTTCATACAAAGTTGCAGGCCTAGGCCGGGAAGTGGCTTTTTTTTAATTTCTATTTCACATATAATTGTGGCATCATGGCATTCAGCCATTTATTTATTTTTACCTGACGGGCTTCATGGCACTTTGGCCATTCGAGCGGTAGGACTGTGTGGGGGGATGGTAGCCTGGGGAAAATCCAGGACCCTTCCGCATCACACGAGACGGTTTTGCTACGCTGGAAGCTGGAATACTTCTAGTTCAAAAAAAAAAACGATATTTGATTGATATATATATATATAGTTGGTCAAACAAATCTTGTTAGTAAATAAGAACAAAATAACTATACTCATCCTTTTCTTTTGGGTGTTAGTACTAGTGTAAGACAAAGATAGTATGATTCTCTCTGTCTATGTTTGAAATAAGACAGTCCTTTGACAAACTATATACCTATATTAAACGTTTGAGAAAAGCACTATACATACATCGGCGTGAAAACGGGTTGTCGGCCGAATAGAATATACGGCCGAACGTAGTGAGCAACCCCTTCCTTCCCGGCCTCTGGAGTAATGTACAATTATTTACTTAAGTAACATACTAATATAATACAATAACACTTACGCTACCAGCAGGAAAGTAACGCTATGCCTTATGATTTTTTTGCATTTTTTTGGGATGTCCAGTATAGAGGACGTTATCGATTTATTAAGGGTTAGAGCTAATTATGTATTATATTGACTTAATATTTGTTTACTTGACAATGTATAGGGTAGCTCGATGGTAGTAAATGCATGGGGGCAATACATTTATAGATAAACAGATATGTCAATATTAAAGATAAGATTTGCAGCCAATAGATAGTCGTAGATAATGGATACTCGTATTGGAGCGCACATAAAGTTTCCATAATATTAGGCTGGATGATAACTGCGCATTTAATAATTATTTTACCTCTGACTTTACTAACGGCGCGATTCGGGAAAAGAGATTCATTAGATATGAAATAGTAAACATATGTGACGTACCACGGGTAAACGTACCTTATGGCGGTTGGCGCTTACGTCGCATAGCGTCGCAAATTATTGCGGCACTATGCGACGTAAGCTCCATCCAATATTAATTGGAGCGAAGTTAATAAATAACTAAATTTAATGCGATTTTGACTCCATTTTGTATCGGCCCCATTCGAAGTGCTCGTCAAGGGGCCCACTGACTATCAGTCCGCCCTCAGAATAATAACTAAAGCATAGAAGCCGGGCCAAAACAAGAGCTTGGTAAAAGGTATCGTATTCACAACACGATATTACTTTTTGTCTATGAGTGAGTAAGACAACAATCGCAAGTTCTTTCGTTTTTTTTTTCAGTATTGTCATAAGATGTACTGATAGTGGAGTCAATATAAAGTTTAAGTTACATTAAATGCACACTCAAATTTTTCTACATGGGTGAATTCTATATCATATTGAATACCCGTCTGTAAAGTAACAACTTGATATCAGTTCCCGTTTTTGAGAAATAAAACTTTTTTTTAAATCTTTTATACTACTTAAACAATAATTCCCACATAAGATATTTTTCGTAGAATGGGTTATGAAGCTTATACGACTACACGGTCAGAATATCTCTCGACAATAATGTTCTGCACAATTAATGGACAAACGCACACGCAAATTAAAAAAATGACATCTTTAATAACAAAGTCACCCGTTGACCACGAACGCTGTAAAGAGTTCGAAACGTCGGGATGTATTATAAATTCAATATACGCGATATAATCCGTTTTCATAGTTTTATTTCATAACAAAGTTCGAATTAGCCTCAAGGTATATTAGGAAATTATACCTTATGGCTTATGGCATTGCGTTAAGGTTCAATAGTTCAATGCATTAAGTGTCTGTCTTTATATGAAATACGATAGCTGTCAAATTTTTATATCTATTCACAAAACGTTTAGAATACTGGATGCTGTGTCAGATATAAATAGACCCTTGAAGTCTTACAACTATCTATTATGCTTGATTTAAATCTTACTGGTTAGTAAGGACCGTCCACTTAGTTATACTTCGAATAGCCGCCCGGACAAATTATAAAGCTAATTTCGAATTTTAAATTTTGACAATTCACGAGAAGAGTAACGTAACGTCAAACGATATGTTTGTCCCTTTTCAACGATCCTGTCATCCGATGCTTTTAGTAGCGGGAGCTGTGAGAGTGAAAAGACGCAAATGTCAGCAATTCTTACCGCTTGGTATTTGTCAGCGAGCGCATCGCGACATGAAACCAGCATGAACCTGGCCCTCGATTACGTATAATTGTAAGGAAACTTGGGATCAAGTTATATTAGTCTAAGGTCTAACAGTTGAGAATAAGACGTGCTCTGAATATACAATGTGGAAATTTTTTATGGGCCCTGAAGGGAAAGTGCCTTAAAACCTTAAGTTAGTTCATTTTATTTTTAAAAAGAAACAAAACTGCATTTAAAGGTTTTTTTAAATTCGCTTGTCTCGCCTGGGAATCGAACCGACTAAAAATTCCAAACAATAAACACTCCCTATTTTATTCTACTAGTCGATACAGTTAATGTTAATGATAACATTTCTTCAAGAAACATTAGGTCTTACACTCGTCTGTCGTACAAAATTTCCATAAAATCGAATATTTAGTACTCAAGAATATTTTTAGACAAGCAAAATTGAAAAAAAAAAAAAAAAACCTTTGAATGCAGTTTAGTTTTTTTTTAAATAAAATGTCTCCTTTAAGTAAAATGAGCTAACTTAAGGTTTTCAGAGAATTTCCCTCCATGGCCCATTAATTTGATTATTAAATTATAGTGGTAAGTAAGCGCATTGAGTATGCACTTTTGTCTCAGGCGATGCCGCTTGGCACGATTGATTGTTCCTTACGGCAAATAAAACTGATTCAGCCCGGTAGCCACGAGATCGTAACGCCCCCCAAAAGGGGGGTGAAAGGGTCGGCTCCCCAAGTCCAATCTATGCTATATTTCTTCCTGTTCTTAGCAACTAGGGCAACTTATATATAATTTTCGTATGATTTAGGAACGAGGAATTCATTTTTGAAATAATTATTAGACCTTTCCATACAAAAAATGAGTTGTTTACAAAAAAAATATATGTTATGTAATTTTTTGTGACAATTTTCCCTGTTACAAATACAGTGTGGCGATTTGCACTAAATAAAAAAATGGACAATGTAGCCCATTTATTGTTCATTCTGGAAAATATCACTTTAAAGGAATAGCTGCCGAAACGCCTGTCAAAAAAGAGGCGTTTTTTCTTACTAGGCGGCTTTTTAAGTTTCCAAAGTTTTTATTCCTTACTTGTTGTTTTTATTCCTCACTTGTTGTTTTTATTATTTTTTCTCAACTGTGTTAAAAAACGTCGTTCGATACACGTGCGGAAATGTCATTCTTCACTCGTCCCGAGTCTTGCCAAGATACCTATCTCGGTACTCGTGAAGTAATGACATACTTTCCGCACTAGCATCGAAATGTACTATTTATTTCATTTGAGCACCAAGAAGTATGTTGGTAGTAAACCTTTTAGTGCGAGTAAAATAGTATGTAATAATGATTTAATATAATATTGTTAATTTATTAAAGTTTCATTATTGCGTCATTTCATCTTATAACCCTACTACCCATTGAATTGAATGACCTTTTTCACGTTTTCTGCAGTAATGCAGTCGACTGCAGCAATATTGAAGCGCGACATTGCTGTCGACTGCTACGGCAGTAGCCGTAAATGTCAAAATCAAATTTCCTGTCTGGATTTTGACGTTCATTTAAAATAAATAATCAAAGGGGATCATCGATTTTGGGCCCGGAGGACAAACCATCGCGTATATTATGGTACACTACACAGACGGTTACAGTAATTATAAACGCATTTGATTACGGAAAAAGATATAATATTGGGTGTAAATGAAACGGGAATGTATTACACAATAAAATAAATTATATCTCTATTATTAGTTTCCGTAAATCACACCATCATCTTTATTAGCATAGCAAAGCTTAACGCTCAATTTCGCACAAACCGTGAGGTTTTCACTAAGGAGTTTAAAATTCTCTTTGCACTAAACTTTATGGTTGGTAGAAAAGTCTGTATTCTAATTTGGCACTAACTGCCACTGTCTGTCATTGCTATGTCATAGCCTCATAGCTGACATACGTGAGATATATGCCGCAATGTATGCATTGCGCGTTTTATCGGAGCTTTGTCTGAGGTGTGTTAAGTAAGCGCGCAATCAAAATTAAACATGCGTAAACAATCGTTACGCGTACTGATGAAACTGGGTAAGTTAGTCATGGGAGAATTAACGGTCGACCGCATCGCGAACTCTCGGCAGTTCAAGCGGACCGATCGTCTACCGCGAACATTGAAGTGAGACGGAGATATGGAAGTCGATCAAACGTTCTCTACAGTGAATCAGTACCCGTCAGATAGTGTCTGCGTGGGTAATTTAAATAGCTTGGACGTCGTAATAATTATAGTTGTATTCCATACAATATTACATATACGTGAGAATTTTTTTGTTATTACACTAACATGAGTAAGAGATTTATGAAGGTGAAACAAAAGTCGAGTGTCCATTTTCTATAAGCAACAAAAAAAAATCGAAACAAAAATGGTTAATAGTAATTAAACGGATTCATTTACGTTAGAGATTTTTTTGTAGAATATAGTAAATATAAAGAGCTTAATTAACATGTAATTTTTATGTACACATTAGTTGTTATTTTTATGTAAAAAAATTTTTTAATAAAGAAAGTTATTGGGGGCAGGTTTCTGTGTCAAGCTGGAAGAAAATATAAATACTTAATGAGTATATGCTTGAGAACAGCATATTAGAAAATCTCTAGTGTGGGGATTGATGTTTTGGTTATTTTTTCTATTTTAGTAATAATTTGGATTTATAAAAAAAAATGACATATTTTGTGGAGATTTTTTTCAAAATATATTATTTGTAACATAGGTAATCACATCTCAAAAAATCTCTAATGTGAGAATTAATGTAGATTTCTCATACATTTTGAACTGTGGTGACCGGCCTATGAGGAAAATGTCAAATGGTGGTTTTTGGTTGTCTTTTAATCCAGCCAAATAAAATATATGTTCGTTATTTGACAGGTAGGTGTCAACTGTAACATCTTGACATAGTCGTATTATTTTAGATAAAATATTTCGCGGAATTTCAGAGGTCATCTTGCTTTATTTTAATTATATTGTTGTTATTCCTGAAAGATTGTTGGAAAACGTGCTGACTTTTCATTTGTAATGGTTTGAAGTTCCCTTTGTGATAATGTCTTGTGTGATCGAGGGCTGTAAATCGCATACAGGAAGAAAAGAAAATACGCTCGAACCGGTAACTTTTAATCGGTGTTTTGTTCAATTTTGAAGAAGTTAATTTATAGGACCTGACCCTAAACATTGAAATCGATATGTTGTTTATGTAATTATTAATTGCATTCAAGTCTGTATAGATTTTTGCATATATTTTTGAAATTTTCTGCTAACTATGAAAGGTTATATTTTTGGCATAGTGATGTATCGACCTCAGATCAATAACCTATCGACATTTACAGCTTTCTTATAGTTTGGCCCAGGACTGTCTCATTTTAATTGATGAGTACAGTCAAGGGCATATATATATATATATATATATATATATATATATATATATATAAATATAAAATCGCATTAAATTTAGTTATACATTCCCAGTCTCAAAAATATGTGTACGCTCAGACAACAAAGTCGTGTTCACATATTTTTGAGCCATTTGTATGGATCGATATTTTTGCCTTCGACTGTACCTATAGTTTTCTTTGTTCTTACTTACTGACAGATTGTGTTTGCCAGACTATAGTATAATACTAAAAACCGGTCAAGTGCGGGTCGGACGCGCGCACCAAGGGTTCCGTACTTTTTAGTATTTGTTGTTATAGCGGCAACAGAAATACATCATCTGTGAAAATTTTAACTGTCTAGCTATCACGGTTGATGAGCTACAACCTGGTGACAGACAGACGGACAGCGAAGTCTTAGTAATAGGGTCCCGTTTTTACCCTTTGGTTACGGAACCCTAATAAAAAAGACATTAATGATCAATGATGAATATTCCTTTTATTAATATTGTTGGTTTAACTATCTCACAAAACTAACTTTTTATTTCAGATTCCAAAAGGACGAGGAATAGGGGATATTACTGCAATGTTCTGCCACCAGAGTGCAGCACTAGCTTTTTTAGTGCACCTTAGAGTAACTTATTCATACTGTACCTTTAACAGGTTTTTGACAAGTTTTTAGGGGACCTATCGGAACACTCCGGAAAACTCGAGTCCAAAATTTCGTTATCTAGCTGCCTCTTTATCGCTCGAATACGCAAGAGTGACAGAGATGTTAGATAACGAAAGTTCGATTTTCTTGTTTCGCGATAGACCCTCGGATTGTGGTAGTGGCGCCACCTACGCCGAGTTTCGCGTAATATTCTCTATTATTAACTAAAAGAAATATATTACACGAACGTTTATTTTTTTTTTCATTTCCTATTTGGTACATGACTACCAACTACTACTGAAACTATAAGTACTTAGTCTTTTAGCATCAGAAGAAAAGGTAATAAAATTCCACGTGTCTTTTTATTGACAAGTTTTTTTTAATAAATATAGCAATATTTTACTTATGAAAGCAAAAGTATGTAAATGATCGTATATTATATTTGTTGTGACTTATTTTCAAAGTGTTTTTCGATAAAGTGACACGTTAAGATCGCTCGCCTTCTCTCTAATGATAAAAAAAACGAGAGGTAGTTAGACGATTCTGAGTGGTAGACTGCAAATGAGATAAAAGCTATATTAGGTACATGCATTAATCCTCATATCAGGCGGCTCTTTGATTACAAGGATTGCATAATTTTTATACTTTTTATGATTTTTAGAATACGAAAATTATAAACAGTATAAAAGTTATGCAATCCTTGTATTCAACGAGCTGCCTGGTACAGATTTCTTGAAATTGACGCGTTTTTTTCAGGTTCAACTTTCATTAGCCAGACTATTATCAATTTGCCAATTTTGTGATATTTTTTTTACACGGCACAAACTTATACATAATTTATCGATATAAAAATTCGACACAGTTACATCCCTAGCAAATTATCAAACATATGACACCCCACACAAATGAGGAATATCAAGCATATATGCATAACATTACCTAATTCGTAAGGAAGTAAAGGACGGGTATACATATTTGCGAAGCATTTTTGCCCGGCTTCTATGCTTTAGTTATTATTCTGAGAGTCCGCCGGACGATATCGGCCTGGTCAGTTAGAACAAAAATTTGACAGTTCCGAACAACTGACAGGCCGATATCGTCCGGCGGGCTGATAGTCAGTGGGTCCCTTTAGGCCGGTCTTTACGAAGTAATATATATGCCTTCGCCTGCTGCCGCCAAGTCAAAGGCGAAGTATATTATTATGGTTGCTTAAGGCAATTTTATAAGTCGAAACACTAAGAAAAATGCCACCAGTTTATCGGAAACCGTTATGTGGGATATTTTAAAGAACTGAAAGTAACTATAAAATCGTCAACACTGTGGGAATTATACTCCATGCTTAAGAGGCCGGTGTCGATTTTGGAGCAAAAATGTAAAATTGATAAATTTAGTCGTTGAAATTATACACGTTTTTAACCGACTTCAAGATTTCAAAGGAGGAGGTTCTCAATTCGGTTGTTTTTTTTTTTTTGTTTTTTTTTTTAAATGTTTGTTACTCCATAACTCCGTCATTTCTGGACCGATTTTGAAAATTCTTTTTTTGATTGTAAGTATATACATACAGATTGGTCCCGTTTTTGTCAAAAAGCAGTTCTGATGATGGGATCCATGAGGAATCGAGGGAACTCCTCAAATGTTAAAGGCATACATATAGTGATTTTAGTATTTTCATCAACAAATCAAGCACTTACATTTAAAAAAGTGACATTTGATGAAGTGGAACTGCTGATGATGATCAGAACGGAACTCTTCAATGACGCATAGTTCACGTTTGGCGATTTGTCCTCTTCGTTATGTTTGTTAAGCAAGTTAGGTTTTCAAGAAACATTTTTGTCAAGCTCGAGTTCTGATGATGGGATCCATGAGGAATCGAGGGAACTCCTCAAATATGAAAGGCATACATATAGTGATTTTTGTATTTTTATAAACAAATCCAGCACTTCCATTTTAAAAAGTGACATTTGATGAAGTGGAACTGCTGATGATATTCAGAACGGAACTCTCCAATGACGCATAGTTCACGTTTGGCGATTTGTCCTCTTCGTTATGTTTGTTAAGCAAGTTAGGTTTTCAAGAAACATTTTTGTCAAGCTCGAGTTCTGATGATGGGATCCATGAGGAATCGAGGGAACTCCTCAAATGTGAAAGGCATACATATAGCGATTTTTGTATTTTTATCAACAAATCCAGCATTTCCATTTTAAAAAGTGACATTTGATGAAGTGGAACTGCTGATGATGATCAGAATGGAACTCTTTAATGACGCATAGTTTACGTTTGGCGATTTGTCCACTTCTTTATGTTTGTTAAGGAACTTAAGTTTTTAAGACATATTTTTGTCAAGCTCGAGTTCTGATGAGGAGACCCACGAGGAACCGAGGGAACTCCTCAAATGTGAAAGGCATACATATAGTGATTTTTGTATTTTCATCAACAAATCCAGCATTTACATTTAAAAAAGTGTCATTTGATGAAGTGGAACTGCTGATGATGATCAGAATGGAACTATTCAATGACACATAGTTCACGTTTGGCGATTTGTTCTCTTCCTTATGGACCCAAACCCAAACTTGGACCCGGACTCGAACCCGGACCCGGGTCTGAACATGGACCCCAACTCGGACCCGGACCCGGACCGAACTCTGACCCAAACCTGGACCCGGACAGCCGGACACGGACCCGGATTCGGATCCGGACCCAGATCCGGACCCGGAAATGCTACTAGAAAAGTGGGTTAGGTGGGTGGGTGGGTTTTGAACTGCGATTCTCACAGAACAGAACTGCTATCAGAAAAGTAGGTTAGGTTAGAGCTGTGACCCTTACAGAGACGAAATGCTACCAGAAAAGTAGGTTAGGTTAGGTTAGAACTGCGACCCTTACAAAAACGAAATGCTACTAGAAAAGTGGGTCGGTTTACCTCCTTTTCTACATAATTAGGCAAAAGATGCTGTCTTTTTCATTTCATTGTCTGGAATCTAAGAATGCTTTCAGCGGCATCCCCCATTGAAGTCGGTTTTTTTTTCTTAAAAATTATGTTACGTAATATCTAAATAACAAGTATTGGTTTCTATTAGCACGTCTTCTCTTCTTGCCTTTTAAAAATGAGGTCGCGAGCGTGCGTCACCGGTAATATATGAAGAGAAGGGGCAGTTTTAAAAAAATCATCAAAAAATATGGTGGTAAATTATACAAATTGATGTATAAGAATAGATTTAACAAATGCTGTAGATTGTTTAAGTATCAAAATTACGTTGAAATTAAGTCAATTTTCAGAGAAATTGTCACGTAATGAAGTAATTTGTGGAGAAGATTTAATTCGTTTAACTTTCATTTCCTCGAACTCTAAGTCATATAACAAAAATGTAATTTGATAAAGGTCAAGTACATAATACGTGTAATACAAATTTACCATTTTTAGCAGTCCAAACTTTACGAAATTTACAAATAAGAGCGACAAAATCAATGCTTTACGCGCGTTTACCTAAACGTCCATGAGAAAAAAAAAACATTACTAATTTAGTGTCTGTTTTCAAAAAATTGATCTGATAAAAAGCAAGATAAGAAGACGTGCTAATAGAAACCAGTACTTGTTATTTCAATTAGGTAACAAAAGGTGTACAATTTACATTTTTGAGACTAAAATCGAGGCCTCTGGCAACGATGTACGGGAAGCATAATATCAACTCTGCTCTACAAAATTTTAGTTGCAGTCCCTAACTTAGAAATCGTTCAACTTATATCAAGTATGCTTTCTCAACGACGGTTCCGCATTCACTTGGGTGCCAAGGTCAGCAAAGTGAAGAAGCTGAACAACGGGCTGCCACAGGGCTCTGTACTAGCCCCTACCTTGTTCAATCTGTACGTGGATGTACAGACCTGCCTCCTACCCTGGCTCGTAAATTTATATACGCCGACGACATTTGCCTTGTCACGCAGCATAAGACTTTTAGCAACCTGGAGCGGACATCAACGCAGGACATGGTTACACTAGCAAGGTATTTCAAAGCTTGGTGCCTCACACCTAGCACAAGTAAGACCGAAACATGCTGTTTCCACCTACACAACCAACTGGCAAACCGCGAGCTCAAAGTTTCTCATAACGGTTCGACCCTGAGACACAATTCTACTCCAAAATACCTCGGTGTCATCCTTGACCGCTCTCTAACCTTCAAAGAACATCTCACTTGTACTGGACGTAAACAAACAAACAATACAAACGCGCAACAACATCATTCACAAATTAACTGGAACATCCTAGGGAGCAAATGCCAACACTGCGTACATATGCCTTATCGCTGGTGTATTCCTCAGCTGAGTACTGCGCGCCGGTCTGGCTGGGCAGTGTTCACACTAATAAAGTCGATACGGAGCTAAACAAAACTATGCGGCTCATATCTGGCACACTGCGATCTACCCCATGCCACTGGCTCCCGGTTCTTTGTGGGAATCTGCCGCCTGATTTGCGAAGGAAGGATGCGCTTGTGAAAGAGTCGCAAAATTAGGGAAAACCCAAACCTACCAATACACAGCGAATTCACGCACCCTGTAAATAGTCGCCTGAAGACCAGGAACCCTCCCTACAGTATTGCGTCAACTCTTTCACAGGGAGACTACAACGCTAACAGGGAGTGGACGCAACAATGGACTACTGCAATGGATGGAAAGTTTGGATCGGGGATTGTTCCGGGTAAGAAAATAGATGGATTTGAGCTGCCGAGGCGGACATGGTGTAACCTTAATAGATTGCGCACCGGCCACGGTCGCTGTGCCCTATATAAATATCGTTGCGGGTGGGTATCCGACACAGACAGAGTATCCGACATATTTTCCAAGAGTGCCCATCTACTCGATATACTGGAGGCCCCCCGGAAGACCTGATAAAACTGAACGACGAAGCTATCAAGAGGATTCATTCTCTGAGTTAGATTTATGATTTCACTGTATCTGTATATATTAACATAATGCCATACGATTAAATATGTGGCGAAAAGGACAGTCAGACAAGGCGTAAAAATCTAAGATACATAAAAATATACGGGTAATAAAAATATACGTGTAAAATAGGTATATGCGTGATAACGATATGCGTGTTAGTTATATTTTGTGTGTAGTTTACTTTTAGTTTTTCTATAAATAAAACTTTTATTTCGTAGTGTTTTTTTATTTATTTCATTGGATGTTTGAGAAAAGCACTATAATACCTCGGCGTGAAAAGGGGTTGCCGCCGTTTTCGTTCTCATAACTATTCGGCCGGCAACCCCTTACTTGACGGCATCTATCTAGGGAATGCGAACCGGTTTTTTAAACGACTTCCAAAAAGGAGAAGGTTATCAAATCGACCGTATTTTTTATTGTATGGAGAAACCGGTTATTTGCCAAAATTACATATAAATAAAAACCGGTTTGCATTTCCTACCTCTGTCGTAAATGTCGTAATGAACTATTATTGCTGTTCTATACAGTGGTAGGTATTTCTTTTCCGACGATTGGGTTTTGTAACATCAGCTTGTCTCCTCTAAAGATTTCCACTTCTCCCAATCTCTTGAAAAAACATGAAACAATTTGAATTATTGTAGGCAATGAATACATTTCGAAATTTTTAGGGTTTCATACCTCAAAATCAAAAAACCGGCCAAGTGCGAGGCGGACTCGCGGACGAAGGGGTCCGTACCATTACGCAGAAAACAGCAAAAAAATCACGTTTGTTGTATGGGAGCCCCACTTAATATTAATTTTATTCTGTTTTTAGTAAAGCTTGAACACGCCAAAACGTAGGCACACATTTTTGCTTATAATTTTTGTCATGGTTGGTTTAATTTTATTCGTTTGCTTAAATTAAAATCGCTATAGCATGAGGAACATATGATACCACAATAGTTGTCAATTTTATAATAAGTTTTCATAAGAACGAGCTTTAAGCAATGACGGAGCGAAATCACTTTGCACCAAAAGCCTTGGCAAATTCGATTAGGCTAAAGAAATTTGTGAAACATTAATATATCAAGAATCGATGTTTTTGTATTTTTGAAATATTGCGGAGACGTTTATCAATGGAAAGACAACCAGAAAGCAGAAAAACACGAGATTGAAATGAGAAAAAAAAGAAACTAGGAACATACAGCGTTCTTACATAAAGACAGAAATCTATCTATATATGTTGCAAAAAAGATACAAATATCTCAACGAAGGGGTATTAACACGATAGATATGTTGAAAATGCCAAAAGGGTTCTTAATTAAGGCGGATGGCAATGGACTGGGTCCATTTCAAGGAATATTTGAAAAAGACACCTGTTAAAGTTATATTATCAACTAATCCGCAAATAACCCTGGCTTGGACTAATTAAACATACGGTAATCATGTCGAGCAAAGTGCCAGTGTCCTGGTTATCAAAATGTCTGTGAAATATCAAATCCTGAGGCTGAAATGAAATTCTAATATATCAGCATGATAAACTATAATATTTTGAACTATATTCAATATAGGTATATTTCGCTCCAGTAGACCTTTGTTTTCTATTTATTTGTAATTTTTGTGCCCAAATTTTGGCGAGTTCAAGCTTTATTTGTTTTTATAGGGGCAACAGAAATACATCATTTGTAAAAATTTAAACTGTCTAGCTATCACAGTTCATGAGATACAGCCTGGTGACAGACGGACGGACTGACGGACAGCAGAGCCTTAGTAATAGGGTCCCGTTTTGACTCTTTGGGTACGGAACCCTTATAGGATCACTTTGTTGTCCGTTACACTACAAGTACAGGGAAAAATCCAAAAAATACAAATTTGTAAAAAAAAAAGTTGTACGGAACCCTCGGTGGGCGAGTCCGACTTGCACTTGTCCGGCTGCCGGTGTGTTCTTGTTCTTTTCTTATTATGATATGATAGATTTGAGAAGGTTTGTTTTATACGTGTAGGGATGGTTATTGCACTAGTCTAGTACTACAAACTTAACAAGGGATGCGTAAACACTACACTACACCAACTTGGCAGCGATTCCAGAATATAAATACATATAATAGGGATGTTGACATGAATCGCGAATATATAAAATGTTATGTTTTGACCATATCAGGGAATATTAGAATGATGAAAATCACATTTTATAAGTTTTTTTGTTATTTTTTTTTTTTCTTTTTTAATTTTTAAGTTTGTATTTTAATTTTAATTGATTTTTTATGTTTCAAAGCTTTTATGAGCCATATTGTTGCTTGAATTAAATGAATACAATACAATAAGTGTAAATATGCGTATTAAATTAATTAAAAATAATTAAAAGTATTTAAAATAATGCCCAGCATCACGAGACTGCAAAAGCAAATCCGAAATTTAAACACTAAACTAATTAAAGTCGATTTATTATTAAAAATTAATGAATAAATATTTAATCATTTTTTTTTGCAATAATTACGTGTCTGTCTATAAAATGAAAACAGTTCAATAGTTATTTGTGCAACAAGAGAGGAAAGTTGGTTTTACTTGCGAGTGTTATTTTGAGTCCCGAGAAAGAGAAAGATTGTATAATTGAATCACGAGCGAAGCGAGTGATTCTAAGGTAGAATTTTGAGCGTAGCGAGGGACTCATAAACACGAGATGTAAAATAACTTTGCTCTCGTGTTGCACACATAATTTTTCACCTCAGTAGTGAGAACATATTTAAGGTTAAAATGTATTTCGAATTACACAGAATAAACAGAAAAAAAAAATTATAATATGTACGATACGATACGAGACGAGACCGGACCGGACCGGACCGGACCGGACCGACGTACCGTACCGTACCGTACCGTACCACGAGTATGAAGTTCATGGCCTTCACTAAATTAAAAAGCTACATTGTTTCACTCCCTGGATTGACGAAAGTAGGCTTGTTCGAGCTGCTGAGGTGAAAAAAAAATTACAACATCCCTATTCAACACAAAAAGGGTGAACTTGCATGACATGAATAAAGCAATATTTGAATAAAAAGTGATCGATTGTTAGAGGCGCGCCATTCCATTTGCATTTGCGTATCAGATAATAGGTATAGTATGTATAAACACACAACGTTAAGCCAAGGTTATTCTGATCAACTTTAAACTGTGACATTATTTTCATTTTTTGCTATGTTCTTACTGACAAACATGTTATATTTTAAAAACCGTTGGAGAGCTGGTCGGGCCATGCTCAATGTAGCAGAGTTCCCTAGTTGCCCGTCCGTCACAATAGACCGACCGACTTGAAAAGGGTTTTTTTATAGATACTATGGATATAATTACTCCGGTATAGATACACGATTTGCATGAGAAATGAGTTCATACACGTTTGTGTACTTAAGTTGAATATAAGAATATATGTATATAAAGCTTGAATACGCCAAAACGTGGGCACACATTTTTGCTTATAATTTTTGTCACGGGTAGTTTATTTTTTTGTTTACTTAAATTAAATTTGCTATAGCATGAGGAACATATGATACCCCAATAGTTGTCAATTCTATAATTCGTTTTAATGATAACGAGCTTTAAACAATGACGGAGCGAAATCATTTTGCACAAAAAGCCTTGGGGAATTCGATTTATTCTAAAGAAACTTGTGAAAATATTAATATATCAAGAATCGATTAGTTTTTGTGTTTTGGAAATGTTGCGGAGACGTTTTTGAATGGAAAGACAACCAGAAAGCAGAAAAACACGAGATTAAAATGCGAAAAAAAAAGAAACTAGGAACATACAGCGTTCTTCCATAAAAACCGAAATCTATCTTTTCTTATATTGCAAAAAAGGTAGGAATATCTCAAATGTATGCACAAAAAGTGAAGTCAAGTAAGATTAAGAGCTAGCAAGAGCCTCCAAAAATAGTGGTGCTAAATGAAAGGCCATGCCAGGATAAGCTAAGTGATTCTGCCCCCAGCGAGTTTTGGCTTGTATTTTTTTTATTGATGTGTCTTTCTATTAGTATCGAGTATGCCAAATTTAAGCTCCCCAAACTTTATAGTTAGATCATTAAAAAAAAAAACGAAATATGATCTTTCTTCAATTTTTTTTTTCTAGCCAGCCGATTTTGACGTGCGTCACGTATATAGGTATTGTGCATGTAGTAAGGACAATTACATGATATTAATTTTGTGACATATTGCCATACAAAAACATACAAAAAAAGTTATAAATATTTTTAATTTATTTTTTAAGTATGTACGCCAGCGACACCTCCAGATTTTTTAACAAAGTAGGGCTCTTTAATAAGCTATCAAATGAATATAATTACTTTATTTTATCTGTGGTATAACAAGGTGTTTTTTTTAATTGAATACATCACTATACATTTACGCGCATACCCGCTCGTTAAAACTAATCAATTACAAACTCTAGAGAATCGTGCACGTTCGTCATGAACACTGGCCACTGATAATACTTAAAAACATAATAATTAAAAAATATCTATATATATATTTTTTTTTTAAATAAAATCCTGAAGAAAGGCCAGGTCAAGAGCACTCCCTAAACCGGCGAGCGTGTATGAGGAATGTTATGAAAGTGAAGGAAGCGAAAGAGGTATGTCAGGATCGTAGCAAGTGGAAATCCGTGGTCTCTGCCTACCCCTCCGGGAAATAGGCGTGATTATATGTATGTTATATGTATGTATATTTTTTTAAGTTTTTGTATGGCAAAATGTCACAAAATTAATATCATGTAATTGTCCTTACTACATGCACAATATACGTGACGCACGTCAAAATCGATTGGCTAGAAAAAAAATATTGAAGAAAGATCATATTTCGTTTTTTTATTTTATTTAACTATAAAGTTTGGGGAGCTGAAATTTGTTATACTCGATACTAATAGAATGACAAACCAATAAAAAAAATTACAAGCCTAAACTCACTGGGGGCAGACTCACTTAGCTTATCCTGACATGGCCTTTGTATGCAAAATGTAGGGTATAAAAACGTTTGATAGTTTTTAACGTATTTGAGCGTGTTAAGTGTTAGACGATGGATTCTATAGAAATACAAACTTCAAACAATACCACAGAATAAAATCTTTGACTTGTATGAGTCGCTAATACATTCCAGAAGATTGCAAGATAAAAATAATGCTAAGTATCCCCATTATTTATTGGTTCAGCAAGTTATATTGCTATTTATTGTAGATAATAATAAAAATATATATACTTAGGTATATAAAAAAACACAGAATGATTGTTAATTGTTATTTTATTATTAAGCGGGGCTTACTATACGGACGAAAGTAACAAAAGTCAGAATAAATAAAAACAGTTAAGTACTTAATATATTTATATACCTATTACCTAAATCCCATTCAGAAATTCCGCCTGTTTTATAAGTTGGTGTAAGTGCCTAGTACTTACTCATCTACCAAAAAACACTAAACAAATAATAATTATAAGAACTATTTTTGGCAGCCATGTCCCTATTGACCCTTTAGGGTCCCTATTCCCACTTATTGCGTCCGTATTAACTACCAGAGGCGTCCCGCTCCACCCCTCAGTCGTCCCTATTCACCCCTGTTGCGTCCCTATACACCTCGTGTTTTTTCGAAATCTTCATGGATCTCTATTTTCATACTTTTTACTTTTTGCTAATAAAACAAAGATTATTTTTATTTATTTATACATACCATGTAATTAATAACTAATTAACTAACACTAACTAACATGGCTCAACGACCCAAAGAGGGTCTTGGCCTCCGAAACGAGAGCACTCCACTTTTCCCGATCCTGCGCCGTTTCCTGCCAATTATCGGCTGATGTAATTAATATGTTCTCAATAATTTCCAAACCAATTTTTTACTATCAAAGGTGTCACAAACAAGTAAAACCTTTACTTTGGAAGTTTTGGAGCTCAAATCAACCATTCGTTGACAGACTTAATTTTAAACTGTTAGTTTGACAATATATCACGACTTTCATGCTTTTCCAGTGTTTCTATTTTGAAAAGAATATAATCAACTATTATTTTCAATCGCAAAGTATAATTTGTGATAGCTATTTTCTTTTAAATTATCAGGTAAATGTCATTTCCGGTTCTTGTCCCTATTCACCCCGCCGTCCCTATTCACCCCATTTGACGGTATCGTAATAGGTAGGTATGTCACAACCGTCCACTTTCTTAGCATTGATGACACTGACAGGAAAAAAACCGGCCAAGTGCGAGTCGAACTCGCGTTCCAAGGGTTCCGTACATTACATAATTTAAACCATGTATTTTTTATGTGAAACGTGAGTGAAATATCTTTAAAAAACCCGTATGGGTCAGATCAAAAACTAAGTAATTAAGTCCGACTCACGCTTGACTGCAAATTTCTAATAAGTTTTCCTGTGATCTATAAGTAAAGAACTATTTTGTGTATTTTTTCAAAATTTTAGACCCAGTAGTTCCGGAGATAAAATGGGGGAATGGTCATTTTTTGCCTATTTTCTTGAATAACTTCTGAACTGTTTATCCTAAAATTATAAAAAATATATATTTGAGATTCTCACAATGAGCTCTTTCATTTGATATGTAACACGATATAGTTTGAAAAACTTTATTTTTTAATTTTCTCATCTACCCCCCAAAAGTGGCCCCCATGTTTAAAATTCATTTGTTTACGTTACATGTCCGTCTTTGGGTCATAAACTTACATATGTATACCAAATTTCAACTTAATTGGTCCCGTAGTTTCGGAGAAAATAGGCTGTGACAGACGGACACACAGACGCAAGAGTGATCCTATAAGGGTTCCGTTTTTTTCCTTTTGAGGTACGGAACCCTAAAAAGCATTTGTACCCTTCCCTACATACTTGTTTTCGTCTTTATTGCACTATTAGCTGTTATACATGAACGCCAGACGTAGCCGAGAACAATTTCAAGGAATTTCTCGGGAATAAAAATAAATTATCGCTTAGAACGTTCATTTAATTTGGCAGAAACCAACTTATCAAGCCAACAGCTGTATACAACATAAACCCAGATTATTTGAGCTTCTAAACAATAATATTCGAAATAACGAGTATTTTTTGTTAAATATCTAATCCGGAAACTTTCTCCTGGAAGGTTCCGAGAAATTTCTCGGAAACTTCTCGAGCATAAAGAGAAGTTGGCCTTTAGAATCGTCTAATTGGTTTGAATACCTTACGCACAGTTATTAATATAATATATTAACAATACAGTAATAAATTAATAAAATATGAAATATCATATTGTTTTGATTATATGTATTGTCTTAGAAATTTTCGTCCAAGAGAAATTTCTCGAGAATCGTTGAGAATTTCCCAGGGAAGGAATTCTTGAGAACGAGAATATTCTCGCCGGCACATCACTATGCACGCATCGCGTTGCTTTCACCTGTCGATGGCGGTTGCCTTTGAGTAGGCGCGCATGAAAGGACCCCGGAGTGTCGATGGTATGCTGTCGCGATAGAGCCGCATGGGGAACGCTGACCGAGCTTTGCCGAAACCATGGTAAAGATATCTTTCGTCGACTTTTATGTTGTTTAGAATGTGCCAGCCCCGCCGGTGGCGGGGTGGTTCCCATCGCGGGTCACGTGCGCGGCGCGCGGCGGCGCGGTCGGCCGGCCGCGAGCGCGCGGGCTAAAAGCGGATGCGACGCCGCCTCCGTCCGATGCGGTGCGCGGCACTTTCGCCACTGGCGCCGCGCGCCGCCCGCTCCCGCCTTACTCGCTGAACACCGCGGGCTCGCTCACTACGCAGCCTCCGTATTGAGCTACACTTCCCGAATTTGTTTCACGCTCGCGATGTCGCGATGAAGTCTCTGTGGTGTGAAGGACGCGCGCAATCAAGTTACAGGAATACGCTAACGCAGCATTTGCTCAAAAAACAGTAACGCCTCTGTTGCGGCAAGCGGCCACGGACAGTTACGGAACAAATTACTTTCAAGGACAAAGAGGTCATGCAAGTGCGATGCTGTTATATTATACAAGTTTCGATTTAACTAGTTAAGTCCAATGCAGTAACGGTATTAGATGAACTAGTAGGGTAAGTAGTGACAGCAAATGTATAGAACAGTATGCACTTTAGTCTCAGGCGATGCCGCTTGGCACGATTGTTCCTTAGGTTAAACAAAGCTGATTTGGCCTGGTAGCCACGAGATCGTACCGTGCCTACACCCCAAAAAGAGGGGGGAGGGGTCGACTCTCCAGGTCTAATTCGTCCAGGTCTTAGCAACTAGGGCAAGTTTTATATCATTTTCGGATAATTTAGGGACGAGGAATTCATTTTTTAAATAATTAGTTTACCTTGTCATACAAAAAAAAAATGATTTTTGTGCGAAAAATGAAAATGTTATGTAATTTTTTGTGACATTTTTGGCTTTTACAATCAGTGTGGCGATTTACGCTAAATAAAAAATTGGACAATATTGCCCATTTATTCTTCATTCTGGAAACATCATTTCCAATGAGGCACTCATACATTTTTTTGTAGGAAAAAATAATTAATAGCGCGTGGCGGTGACGATTTTCATACAAATGGAACAATGGCCAAAGTCAAAGATTAAAAATGTTTACAAAAACACTGAATTTGGCGTTTTTAAAGTATGATTATAATGTTTTAATGCTTGTTTCATGCATTTTTGCCCTTTTTTGGTACAAATTTGTTTTTATTTTTCTTACATACAAACTTCATCCCCCATTTCACCCTCTTAAGGGTTCATTTTATAAAATGTTATTTTATCATAAACTTAAACCGGTAGTATTTAATTGATGTTGAAAATTTCAGCTTCGTATCTTGTGGTTTTTAGCGCCGACACGCGCGCCGACATGCAAGCCAAACCGGACGACCTACGGCGAGACGCTTTGGAGGTGGGACTAAAGATTAACATCCGGAAGACCCAGGAAATGAAGTGCGGAGCGACGAACTCGTTGCCGTTGCTCATCGGCACAGAGGGGGTGGAGAAGGTCCACAAGTTTACGTACCTCGGTAGTGTAGTGTCGGAAACAGGAGGGACCGAAGAGGACATCGCTTCGAGAATCGCCAAGGGGAAAGCAACCTTCGCACAGCTCCGTCCGGTATGGCAATCGCGGAAACTGACTAGGAAAGTTAAGCTCAAAATATTCCGGGTCAACGTGAGAACCGTATTGCTGTACGGATGTGAGACGTGGAAAGTCACTAACAACATCTCGCATCGGCTCCAAGTCTTCATCAACCGCTGTCTTCGCCGTATCCTCGGTGTATACTGGCCCGAGAGAATATCCAACGTAGATCTGTGGGAACGCTGCGGTGAGACTGGGATTGACCAGCAGATCAAACGCCGCAAGTGGAACTGGATCGGCCACACGCTCCGAAGGAACCCGAATCACATCCCGAGGCAAGCCCTAGACTGGAATCCCCAAGGAAAGCGGAAACGTGGTCGCCCTAAGCAATCCTGGCGGCGGACAATCATCGCAGAGGCGGCGACCATTGGCAAGACGTGGAGCGAAATGAAGCGCGAAGCTCAAGACTGAAGGCGGTTCCCTGAGCCAGAAGGCGAAAAATCTCCTTATATGATCCTGTTTTTCTAAGTGGCATTGATATTCTTAGACGTGGAAAAGATATATGTAGTTCTTGACTATATTATCTTTAATATCATAGCTTCCGATACACGAATTATGATACTTCGCTCGATACAATTAATTCCCAAAGTAACCTCTAACTCGGACTTTTAATCCAACTTTACTCGGTTATTTATTATGTGATACTATAAACAAAAAAAGAAGAAAAAACAATCTTAACTTAAATAATAATTTCATAGCTTTCGAATTTCGATATTGTAGGGTAACGTTTTTAAAATAAATAAAAATAAACAAAATTAGATCAAAATTGACACTTGGCGCGCATGATCTTTCCCGTTCTTTCTTGCGAAATGTGACAGAGACAGCGGCAAACCGATGGAACGGCCTGAACGGGATGGCGGAGCACTGTGGATGCCCTCTGCCCCATCTAGGGGATATAGGACCATAAGTCAAGTAAGTCATCTTTAGTGGTTTAGATTGTATGATGTCCGGAAGTAAGCAGAGTAAGGTAGAGTTTAGTTAGATATTTTAATGTATGGGATATTATGAAATAAAAATGTCTTTAACTCAAACACATGTAGATCCTAAACTACTGAAAATTTTAAGCTGCAAGTTTGAACATCGAATATAATAGGTATAAATTAATTATAAAATAAATTTTGAAAATATCAACCCTTAAGGGTCACCCCCTTAAGGGTTGATATTTTTGTTGTTTAGTTTATTAAGTTTGTATGATTAAAAAGAAAAACGGCAAATTTGTACCAAAAAATGGCAAAAATTCATGAAACAAGCATTAAAACATTATAATCATACTTTAAACGCCAAATTCTGTGTTTTTGTAAACAGTTCCATTTGTATAAAAATCTTCACCACACCCGCTATAAATTTTTTTTTTTCGCAGAAAAAAATGTATGAATGCCTCCTTGGAAATGATGTTTCCAGAATGAAGAATAAATGGACTACATTGTCCAATTTTTTATTTAGTAAAATCGCCACACTGTGATTGTAATAGGCTAATAGCCAAAATTGTCACAAAAAATTACATGACATTTTCATTTTTTGTACAAATATCACTTTTTTTGTACGGACAAATTTAATTATTATTTCATACATGAATTCCTCGTCCCTAAATTATACAAAAAATATATATAACTTGCCCTAGTTGCTAAGAGCAGAAAGACATATAGCATAGATTGGACCCGGGGAGCCGACCCTTTCACCCCTCTTTGGGGGATATGCACGGTACGATATCGTGGGTTCCGGGCGAAATCAGTTTTGTTTGACCTAAGGAACAATCGTGCCAAGCGGCATCGCCTGAGACAAAACAAAAGTGCATACTCGAGGCGGCTTACTTACCCTACTGAACAGCCATGTTAACACGATAACGATAAAAAAATCTAAATCGGTTGAGAAATGACTTCTGAGGTAAAAAAAATAGAGAAAAAAACCGGCCGGAAGTGCAAGTAGGACTCGTGCACGAAGGATTCCGCACCATTACGCAAAAAAGGGCAAAAAAATCACGTTTGTTGTATGGGAGCCCCACTTAAATATTTATTTAATTCTGTTTTTAGTATTTGTTGTTATAGCGCCAACAGAAGTACATCATCTGTGAAAATTTCAACTGTCTAGCTATCACGGTTCATGAGGTACTACAGCCTGGTGACAGACAGACGGACAGCGGAGTCTTAGTAATAGGGTCCCGTTTTACCCTTTGGGTACGGAACCCTAAAAAACTAACCGAATTGAGAACCTCCTCCTTTTAGAATTTTGAAGTCTGTTAGCAACCAATTTAAAATTGTAATTGTATAAATGTTTAACGAAATAAAATATTTCAAAATATTATTAAAATATTATTTTATTTTAAAATATTTTCATATAGTTAGACTAAGAAAATCTGCAGCGATTGTGATAACACACGCAGTGCAAGTGTTATTTGTACGTCATAATTAGCCTCATGCATGAAGTTTATATTTGAACGAAATATGTTTTATTCAGATGTTTGTTACCGTTTTATCATGTTACATATGCATTTCCGTTTTTAAATTACCACTTAATTACTTAAAATTATAAATAAAAAGTACAAAAATTTGCCCGCGAAAAGCTAGTGAGCGAAACGCTCGAAACGCCACGTGACGTCACGCGTTCGACAGATTAGTGTCATTAGTAGCAACCGTCAGTTGGGCCGCCCAACGTGTGACGTCATCACGCTCTGTCGAATTCGCGCCAAAAATTATGAGCGTTTCAACCGCTAAAAATTTTCAACATTTTAAATATTTTTTAATAAAATAATGTTAAGGTTTACAAAAGTATTTTTATCATTTCCGGTGTTCCAACGATATAAATTATGAATCCAAAAATAAAAATAAATTCATGCATGGAGCTAATTTCATAGAAGTTTGACGTTTAAAATAACACTTGCAGTGCGTATGCTATTAAAATCGCTGCAGACATTTCTTGGTCTAACTCTAAGAAAATAATTTAATTTGTTCTTAGTGTAAAAATGTTCTTAATAGTTTATTTGTTACCCTGTCGGATTCTTTATTCTTTAAATACATATAATACCTACTTCTCTTCTTAACAGAAAATAAAGATAAGCTGGCATAACAGTGCCATAGGTAATCCAAACAACCTAAACGGACGATAACTTAAAATATCATATCTCAGAATGCGTAAAATTTTTGAGAAGTTATTCCAATTTAATGAAGTCTTTGTAAACAAGAATAGGTAGACTAGGAAACAACTATTTATGTAGCAAGGGAATGAACTCTGCACGGAAGCGCAGTTTTCTGCAAACGCGGAGCGGAGCAGCTGAGATTGCGGGCGCTCGTTAATTAAGACTTAAATCTACAGTGCATAGTCAGCCGGCGACCAACTAGCCTTTGATCGATCTAGTAAGCAGGAAGGAGTTCATTTCATTTCATTTATTTATTCTCTCATATAAGCTTACAGTAATATACCAAATCGCTTACACGGTAAACATTATGCATAATTAATTAACAAATACAAAATTCTGACACAAATAACTCCATAAAATTACAAACTACATAGAAGAACAACAAAACACTAGTTACGGTTAAACAAGCAAGTCAAACATAAAGAATAAAAATAATAAAACAGCGTAGTCAATAAACTATGGATGGTATAGAAAGGATGCCAATCTCTTATGGCAGAATTGTTGCAAAAGTGACCGCTATCAGCTTTAAATAATAGTTCCTAATCTCTCCGGTGGCGCTAGTTAGGCTCTGGGACATGAGTATAACATGAAGGCAACAAATAACCCGACCCAAATAACGTTAGTTGTTTTTGGTAGTATTTCGGTGTATGGTGGCGCCGCCTAATTACTGTTTTTTGATGGACACTTTTCATACATAGAGATTTGGCTCCTTTATATAGTCTCCATGCAATAAACAATAAAATTATTAATTAATTACTAATTACTAAGCTGGGTGCAGTTCAAAGCCGTTATGGCGGCTTTGATGAACTTTCCCGGCCTATCTGCAAATATGTCGGCATCCGGGACCTGTGTAATCATATTATTAATAAGGGAGATGGCCCGGGCAGTGGGTGCGTTCGCTGCGTGGACAGTGCGTGTGTCAGGACGCGCCAGGAGGCGCCGGCAGCGTCGCGCGGGGCGCGCGCCCCCAGTACTCGAAACCCTCCAATCTACAGCTCGGCGCGGGAACTGCCAGACCCACCCGACCCAAAACAATGGGATTGTCAATCCCGCCATTGAACAGGGAATGGTAATGCACTATTAACATTAGTTTGCGTCTGAGCTCCAGAGTGTCAAAGCCGACCATTCCAAGGACAAAGCGGGAAGGGTAAAGATATGGATAGTATCCGTATCTCCGTTTATAAACGAATCTAGCAAATTTTCTTTGAATACGCTCGAGCATGAGCACATACTTTGTCTCGCGCGGGTCCCACACGACGGCGGCGTACTCTAACTGGCTCCGAACGTACGCTGTTACGTGTGTGTGTTGTACGGAGTTATGCTGATATATTCCTACGCTTTCAATTTATAATGAAGATCTAGCAATATTTTGTTCGAGTTTTGCGTACTTATTGTATGGAAAATTGGAAATTCAAATTTAAAACAAATGGAGCCGTTACAGGATACCTTCGTACCTTCATACGATTCAAAGAGCTATATAGAGCTAAATAGCAAAAGGGCGTATTTACCTTCGTCGCACTTACGTCGTTTTAATAAGTTTTTTGAAAAATATTCATTGATGGCTTACCCGATCATGTTTAAAATAATCGTGGATAGTATTCATTAAGTTTTAGGTATTTTACATACGCCTGGTTCAAAAGTTAGAGGGGAGTGACAAATTATTTTAGATGTTCGGAGATTATTTCCAAAAGTATATGCTAAATCACAAAACGCAGTACCTACCGCGGCATAACTTGTAGAGGTAGAACGTTGGTGGCCGGTTCCGCATGTTTTCATCGGCAACGATTTTAAACGACTTCAAAATTTCAAAAGAAGGTTTCGGTTTATTTTTAATGTTTCGGTTTTTTATTTTTTAATGTACTTCATATCTCCGCCATTTCTGAACCGATTTTGAACTTTCCTTTATCGATTAAGTATATACATACAGATTGGTCTCCTTTTTGTCGAAACGCAGTTCTGATGATGGAATCCATAAAGAATCGAGGGAACTCCTCAACGACAACTTGATACCATCCTTGACCAATCGGCACTTGTCCACAACTTGTCACGAATCGCGAATGCTAATTGGGATCCCTTATACTTTGCTAAAATATGAACATTTTTTTAACCTTTTGAACGCCAAGCATTGACGTAACTCGACGTGACACCGCAATGAAGCAAAATAAAACCTTAGAGAACAATAGTGATTACAAAACAGGATATCGATATTTTCACTGATTTCGTTTTTGACATACTTAGATTAGAAGAACCACTACACAGGTGTTTTACAATATAATATTAGATAATTCTGGCTTTTAGCTCTACTAAAAACCTTTAAATAATGTATTTAAATATCAAAATGTACTTGTAACTTCCACTCAAATCTCTCAATAATGCCACATCACTACTTGGTGGTGACGTCAGGCATCGGACGTGAAGTGCCGTCATGGGCGCACGGAACACTGATAAGCGCGCGTTACTCAGAGATGTGCAAACCCGTTGTCGATTATTATTACCTACTAATTAGCAAACTGCAGTATCGTTACAATAAAATAAATGCATAAGGGGTTACATTATCACAAAAGGTCAGTACCGTCTTTCAAACCAAGTTGTTTAAATTAAGCACGAAAACAAGTACCGTAACAGCACAAATAGCAGTTATTTTAGCAAAAACAACTCCTATTACAAAATGTATGGGATTAAGCCATATCTATTATTGATGGCGCTAGCGTGTTTGTCGGAACTGCGCGAAACGATTTCTATTAGGAGATTGTTACTTTCATATAATAATATTATTCCTCCATGACTCGGTCACATCACTAGGCGACGTCAAGTGCCGTTTTTGGCGTGGCTAGCTATGCTATTTACTGGGTAAGTCGTATTATAACATAATGTTGTTTTTTTTAACCTTCTATTCATAGTTGAATTGTAATAAAGTTATACAATAAAGTAGAAGGGCAAAATAAAATAATGCAAATACAAACAAAGAAATATAGTTATTTATTAAAGAGTCTTTGATAAATTAAGTTTGGACGGCAAATGACGTCGGCGGCGTGAGTGGCACAAAATGTCGACGACGTGATTTACCGTCTTTGGCGGTCAAAAGGTTAATGGGCGTCGACCATCTAATCCCTGCTCTATTAAGTGTAGATTAATAGGTACTAAAAACAACAACCTTTACGTTATAGTTTTTTTTAGTTTATTTTTAATTGTTGCTGTACTCTTCCATGGGTCTTCTACTGAAATATTTTTTGTTGTAGAAGTCGTGCTTCGAGGACAACCGCTTGTAGGCTTATTTGTGATGCAGTTTCGAGCCTTGAACTGCTTATTCCAGACTTTAATCAGATGCAGTGATACACCAAAATAAAATAAAATATTCACAATGCAGAGTTGATTTTTGAACTGCTTTAGATTGAAAACTATTGAATAGATTATTCCGCCAAGTGACGGTGAATATCCTCTGTATAAATTTTAAAAAATAATTTACGCGAAATATTAAAAATCCAGACAAGTGCAAGTCGGACTCGCCCACCGAGGGTTCCGTACTTATTAGTATTTGTTTTTATAACGGCAACAGAAATACATCATCTGTGAAAGTTTCAACTGTCTAGCTATCACGGTTCAGACGAACAGACAGACAGACGGACAGTAGAGTCTTAGTAATAGGGTCCCGTTTTTACCCTTTGGGTATGAAACCCTAAAAATAAGAGAAGTACATCAATTTGAATAACAGTATAATTTTTCGTTAAAGGAAACTACTAAAATATTTTTTTTCTACTCGTCGACTTAATGGTTGAATTAAGTTTTCGTATACCAAAGTGGAAAAAACCTTTTCTCAAACTTGCTATGTAATATTGATATTACGTTCTTTATATTAGGCTGGGAAGTATCACGTCTCAGGCGCGGCTAGACGAGAGGTCTGTAATGAAATTTCATACAAAGTTGCAGGCCTAGGCCGGGAAGTGGCTTTTTTTTTAAATTTCCATTTCACATATATTAGGCTATTTGACTAATTTTTGAAAATGGTTTTAAATTATTGTTTATGATTTAAAAACTGTAATAGATGTCATATATTAAAGAAAAGGTGACGAAGCCCTCCAGTGGTGAAAGCCGGATTCGAACCGGCGTCTTTAGCTATCGCGGCTAACGCCATGAACCCCTAGGCCACCCCGCCACCGTATTGTTTATGACTTAATAATTACACTACATTGATATTTTCGTGAAATTTCCTGTATTAAATATAAAAAAACAATGTTAAAGTTTATTTATTTAGAACGCGCCTTAAACGCTGTTTTTGCAAAGGGGCTAATCACGTGACACGTGTGACGTCACTCACAAGTAAACTCAGTCAATGACCTTAGTTAATCTTATGGTTTATGTGCATTGAATTCATTATTTCACTGTAAAATGGTATATAAATGGTGTATAGTGCCGCAACAATGTTCAAGTACGACTATAAAAAATCCAGAGAAATCATTTGTTTCCATTCCAACGAATCCCAAAAAAAGAAAAATGTGGTTAAAACTAGCGCGAAGAGACCCAAAGAGCATTTTAGCGCATACAAATGTTTTTATGTGTGAAGACCACTTCGATGTAAGTAATGTTTAACTGTAAATATGGTAATTAAAGCAGCGGATTTTGTTGTATTTAACGAAACAAGATCTAGGTATTTAATGTATTACTACATATCCTCATAACATAGCTCTTTCAGCATTGGTAGGTAGTTAGTAGCATACTTTTTCTTTCAAACTAAAGTGCAGTATGGAGATACTATTCTCGTCATCGTATTCTATATATATACTAGCTTTTGCCCGCGACTTCGTCTGCGTGGAATTAGTAATATGGGTACCTTAATTCTTAAACAAATCTGCTTTTTAATCCATCCTTTTTTCACCCCCAAATTGGTCCACACTATTCATTTCCACCCCATTTTTTACACCCTTAAGGGATGATTTCGGATATAAAAGTTATTCTATATCCTTTCCCACAGCTCAAACTATCCCCATACCAAGTTTCATCTAAATCGGTTCAGCGGTTATTGATTCCCCATACAAATTTCCACCCTCTTTTCACCCCCTTGAGGGGTGAGTTCTGGGATAAAAAGTATCCTATGTCCTTCCCCGGGACTTAAACTATCTGTATACCAAATTTCAACTAAATCGGTTCAGCGGTTTAAGCGTGAAGAGGTGACAGACAGACAGAGAGACAGACAGACTTTCGCATTTATAATATTAGTATGGATATCGTCGTCGTATTCGTATCATCGAAATCGACATGTTCGTAAATAAACAATTTCTACGTATACTCACACAGCTGTTTTTACATTTCTAAGTTCCGCAGCGTAGTAATCCGGATCATCTTTAAAGAAAAGTGCAACCATTAATGCGTCTATGTCTGGTAGGTTGCCGCTATCAGCTTTCACATATTTCGGCTCCATTTTGAGATTCTTATGAATATTGTGCCACTAGATATACGGATAAATCGGAATATATCAGAAAACTGTGGAACAATAACTAAAATTAACTGAATACAAATAAAACAGTTAAAACACCCAAGACAATCAAGAATGTTTACCCGCGTGTGACGTCATTCGAGCGTTGACCAATCACAGAGCGTTCACGTCCCTGATGAAATTTCAAAAAATAATAAATTTTCTTTCGTTTATTTTCCAAAAAATAAACATAATTTACATTCAAATCAAAGATAGATATAACTCCGTAATAGATAGATACAGTCTAAGGAAAAAACGTGCCTCGAAAATCAAGAAAATTTGATTCTCGTTGAGAGGGCGCTACTAGTTTTGGCCTACAGTCGAATAGATGGCGTTGACGGTTTCGTTTGTTATTTAACAATTTTAACGCATATCAGTGAAAGAACATGGGTCAAAATCATAAAAATAATTAATGCAAATAAAAAAAATTATTTATCTATATTTATTTATTTATTTATTTAAGTACATTCTATCGTATTTTTATAAATCTTAATTTTTAGTTTTAAAGTGTGTCGACAGATGGCAGTGAATTTACTGGGGTTACAAAATTTACTATGACAGTACCGCTCTAGTATAAGTTACTCTATGATTTAAATATAGTGAAATATACTTAATTAGTTTATTCTCTTTCAGGATGACAGCAATTCGTTATATATTTTTAATGTTGTCAAATACCCTTTTGTGACACAGCATCATGGCATTCAGCCATAAAAAAAACTATAACCAATATTTGCTTTTTGGTTCGGAATGACATTCTGCCAATACGACTATTAAAAAAAAAACAATAAACGCTATTTGATATATTTTGCAGTTTTATTTGTATAGAATTTCCAAATTTCAAAAAAATCGTAAATAAAACATTATTCATTATTATTTATCTCCACGGGACTTAATCGCGTAACATAGTTTTAAAAATCCGTGAAGCCATTGAAATCAAGAAACATAGAAATTTCAATCGAGACGAAGGTTTTAAGATCTCATCCACATGGAACCCAGTCATTAGTAAATGTAACCGAAACCAAATATCGAAAGTTGAAAAATCGAATATTGTGAGTGTTGTGTGTCGACCCGGTAGCATCCCTAGTGCGCAAAACGTTCAAGTTAATAAACAAGACCAAGTGCGGGTAGTTCGAAAAACTCGCGCGCCTAGAAGATGTTGATGTCAACTTTAGCCAGTCTTCTCCGAGACCGCGGGGACAACGCCGTCCTCGAAACGTCGGAGGTAATTTTAAAACTATGTTACGCGATTAAGTCCCGTGGAGATAAATAATAATAAAACATTATTAACAAATTCCAATAATGTTGAATTGCAAACTATTGTTGGTCAAACCAAATTCGCAGTAAATAAGAACAAAAAAAACTATACTCATCCTTTTCTTTCGAGTATGTTTGAAATAAGACAGTCCTTTGACAAATTATTTACAAATACAGATTTAAAATATTTCATTTAAATATTAGCGGTAAAAATGTCTACTCAAACACGCGTAGGTATTTTTTAAATGTCTGTCCACTGAAAGCGCCGTTTTGAGCCTTAAGCACACTGTTGCGTACTATGTGACGAGAAACACGCCAGTATATGCATGCTACCTAGACCTATGGAAGGCATTTGATCTGGTTTCCTACAATCTGCTATGGAAAAAACTTGAGTCAATAAACTTACCTCAGGAACTCATATTTTTATTCAGATATTGGTATGGAAACCAGATCAACTACGTTCGGTGGGCTGGTACGCTATCTGAGTCGTATGTCATGGAATGCGGTGTGAGGCAGGGGGGGGTTGAGCTCGCCGGCTCTATTCAACCTGTATATAAATGAGCTGATTGTCGCGCTCAGCAGCATGCATATAGGCGGTCACGTAGATGGTGTTAACGTTAACAATCTGAGTTATGCCGACGATATGGTGCTGCTGAGCGCGTCAGTCTGCGGTATGAGGAGACTGCTTAAGATTTGTGAGGACTATGCGCAAGCGCACGGGCTGAGATATAATGTCAGCAAAAGTCAGTACATGGTTTTTGGGGTCGGTGCTATTCTACTATCTGAAGTGCCACCCATACGTTTGAACTCGGTGGACCTCGAAAGAGTGTTTAAATATAAATACCTAGGGCATTTAATCACCACCGACCTCAAGGACAATGCAGATATTGAACGTGAACGTAGGGCCCTGTCGATAAGAGCTAATATGATTGCCCGCAGGTTTGCACGCTGCTCTAATGACTGGAAAAATAACCCTATTCAGGGCTTTTTGTACCACTTTTTACACATGCAGCCTGTGGAGCAAATTTACAAAAGCGTCGTACAGGGCCCTACAAGTTCAATATAATAATGCGTTCCGGGTGTTGATGGGGCTGCCGCGCTTTTGCAGCGCCTCACAAATGTTCGCCGAGGCGCGCGTAACCTGTTTTAAAGCAGCAATGCGCCTGCGAACCGCATCGCTAGTACGGCGCGTGCGCGCCAGCCCCAACACCATCCTGTCTATGATTACGGATAGAATGGATTGTCCGTACATAATGCACTGTTGTGGGCTTCACAAGCCCAGTAACAGTGTATAGTAACTGTAAATTTAGTTAAGAAATTAATACTGTCACTAACATAGTTTTTTAAGTTTTATTGTAAGTACTAACATTTTATGAGCCATGAGCTCGAAATAAACGATAATTTAATTTAATTTTTAAAGTCACCCGTTGACCACGAACGCTGTAAAGAGTTCGAAACGTCGGGATGTATTATAAATTCAATATACGCGATATAATCCGTTTTCATAGTTTTATTTCATGAGTAACTATCGCGGTAACCGAAGACAATATTAATTTTTAATTTAATTTAAATCGTTTTGGAGGTAAAGTTGAACATTTTTTATTCTGTAATTCTAATTTATTGGATTTATTGTGCGTTGTTGATTGTGTTATTTAATATGAGTTTCGACGAAAATATTAAATGAATACCTGTTAATTATATTTTATGTTTAAGGCAACGATGTATGTGAAGCATAATATCAACATAAAAAACTATGTAATCTTAGTTATGTGGCTAAAACTACAGTCAGAAGGATGCAAGGTGAAAAAATCAAAGATACATAAATATACCTTTAAAATTTGTGTAATAAATTGATAAACTACATGTGTAAAATATACGACACGTGTGATAAAGATACGTATAGGTGGTAGTTATATTTTGTGCCTCGTTTACTTTAAGTTTCTTTAAAAATAAAACTTTAATTTCGTGGAGATTTCTTTATTTATTTCATTGCATGTTTGAGAAAAGCACTATACATACATCGGCGTGGAAAGGGGTTGTCGGCCTCATAACCAACCAATGTATATATGCCTTCGGCCGGCAACCCCTTACTTCCCAGCCTCTGTAGTAATGTACTAATGTATCCATCTAAAGCATGGAAGCACCAGGAAAAAACTTTGTTCAGGTTTTATTTATTTATTTTTTATTTATGAAAATAAATTGGGTAATTTCTTTTCATATGACAGATTTCATATTAAAATCAGTGCACTTACTGCAGTTGAAGATTTATTTATTTTATTTGAATTTAAATATTTCGTGAAGAATGAAAGGTATCGGTGTCGGTTTTGTTTAATACTTTTTATATACTCAGTACTATATATATATATATATTAAACTATTCATGTTCCATACTTTTTTTAAGAAATCAAGTAAAAACTATCAATTGAGTAAGAAAAAAAAACTTATGATGCCGTTTTTTGTCAAAAGTATTCAGTATATGTTTTTTGAGTATTTTTTTATAAATAATGTATATAATGAGCTTTTATTTGAGATAACATTGAAATCGGTCAAATAGTTTCCCTTGTAGAATTTTTTGAAATATATTTTGAAGAAATTTACACTCACATTCAAACTTTCATATTTCGTGAAGTATGAGAGGTATCGGTGTCGGGTTTTTTTTTATAACACTTGTTATTTATTCAGTACTATATACATGCATTACACTATTCATGTTCCATACATTTTTTTTTTGAAAAACCAAGTAAAAACTATCAATCGAGTAAAAAAAAAAACTTAAGATGCCGTTTTTTGTCGAAAGTATTCAGTATACATATATTAAATGTAATGTATGTAAAAAAAATTAAATTTAATGTATGTAATAAGCTTTCATTTGAGATATTAAATTTTTAAATCGGTTCATTGGTTTAGCTTGTAGAATTTTTTGAAATATTTTTTAAAGAAGTGGCGCCATCTCAGTTCCTAAGGGGTGAAACTGCCGCTGCTGCGGGTCAAATCGCTCAGTTTGGTCCCTACTATCACTGTGCAAAGCGGTTTGCTTTTATCATGAAGTGCAGCATTTTGTTCATAACAAGTATGACTATATTAAAAATTGTTTGTTTTATTTTACGCCTATTGATAATGATTGAGAATGAATAAATGATTGTTTTGGACAAAGACAAGGACTGCATTGTTTTTTTACCGTATTTGTAACAATATTATTTACTTAGTACGTTTCCGGGACTTTAGTCCCGGGAAAAAATGTTATCGCAAGGCAGTCTCCACTTTATGACTTTGTTCTACCAATAGGCAGGTATTTATACTCTGCCTATTCCGATCACTGTCAAACACACAAATTACACATGATTCGTACAGCGAAGCATCTGGGCATAGTCTAATCATTTCTTTTAGTTTAAAAAGAAATTTTGGATCTGTGCATGGTGGCCTTTTAGAGAATTCGACATGTTACTTACGAGAACTCCGACTTTGGTATCCAATACATGGTATACAATCATGGAGCGTTTCCATCGACCACCACCGCTCTGCTCTGGTTCACCTGCAGCGATGGTTCAACGCCATGAATGTCCGTCAGGCTTTGGTTATCGGTTGATTCTTTTAGCCATCTCCCTCATTCCGCTTGCGTCAGAAATTGACGGGAATCCAAAATATTGCGTAACCTGTCGTTTTTATGTAAAAGTAAAATTTCACCAAATTTATTCTGCGGATGCTCAATTGAGAAATCATGAAGAGAACACTTAAATAATAGGTTTTGGCTGCTGCATCACGAATTAATAAAGTAGTGGATATGAAATGACAGCTTTTTAATATGAAAACCAGTGTCGCCAAACTCACACATTCATAGTTAAGTGCAACACAGCCTACATTAACAGCAACTTCGATTCCAATAATTTAGGATTTTACCGGTTGACATTTTTAGAATGAATATCAACTGTAGGTATCATATCGAAAAAGGAGTGTACAGGTTTTTAAAGGATCGGCAACGCGCATGTAATAATCTGGTGTTGCAGGCGTTTACCATCAGGCGGACCGTATGCTTGTTTGCCACCGACGTAAAAAAAAAAATACTACGATCTAAAATATAATGTCAAAGTTATGAAACATAATCTGCTCTTTAATTATTTCCTAAAGCTAGCCTAACACAGTTACTAACGCAGCTACTCAACACTTGATAGCGCTGTAATAAATTAAAATCGCTTACTTCATACGCGAGTGAAGGGCTAAAGAAACCGGTATAAGTAAGCTCTACGATTACGCATTTTTTTTTAAGGAGATTACGGTCACGTTACACTGGTGGATCCGAGATATCTACACGCCTACGAGTAGCCAGCTGTTGAGAACTGTCTGATACACCAGTGACGGCAGTGAGGTCCGAAAACAAAAGGTCATATGTGACTGTAAGCTTCCTATTATGATACAACTATTCTCCATTTGCCGTAGCATTTGAGTAGCGTTAGTTTGACATTTAGGATATCGAACATTCTAGACAAATATAAAGAATAATGACAAAAAAGTGTGAAGTCTAAGTTCTTAGAAATAAAATAGTATTTCGTAAATAATGCCAAACAAACTGTATTTTTGTGTTTATCAGGTTATATTCTAAAATAATATTTTCTGGTTATAGAAAATCCCTCCGCGTGGAAGATTATTATACAGCTATTATTTATGCAGCTTAATAGTGCACATTACGGCATTTTAAATTTAATACATAAACTTACGTGTCACATGAACGTTATTCAAGTATGTATTAATAAAAGTACTGAGCATAGTCTGTGCATAAAGTGAGTCGACCACGACAATATGTACGATACACGGAAACGCCCACTTGCCATCTCCATCCTACTCCGTGGGCAGCATATTAACCTTTTGTTTCTTTAAATCGTACCAAGGAGTCGGTGAAATAGTCTCAAATTAAGCTCGATAGGCTTGTCCAAATTATATTTGATAAACGATATTGAAGTATCTAAAACTCGCTAAAATAAAAATGATTTAAAACCTTCGTTCATAACAATACATAAAAACTTTTATAAAAAAAAGATAAACCGACTTCAAAAAGGATGAAATAAAATATTATCCTTTTTAGGGTTCCGTGTTTAAGTATATGCGTCACCAACTGGTATGTTTGAAGTCGGTGCCAAGCCAAATTTTGAACCATATATTCATAGTGATTTTGGTGCAATTCGATAAGGCTGCGGCTATATAAGTATGTACGTTGGATTGCCTAACGCAGCGTACTACGTAGGCGAACAACACGCGAACGCTAAGCAGCGCGGCACGGCGCCTTAATTAATCCTTTGATACCTATAGAAGTGTCCTACGTGGCCTACGTGGGCGATCTCTTTGCGAACGCGAACGCCTTGGGCTGGCCGCGCCGCGCCACGTCGCTTCGCTTCGCGTTCGCGAGTGTTCGCCTATGTAAGACGCAACGTTACACGACGACAATAAACGAACTTTCTGTAGGTATTTAAGAACACACCTCAGAACAGAACACACGGTTGAACCTTCTTGGCGCAGTTCGTACCATGCTTGTCGGCACATTAGTGTAAATCTAATGCGTTTATTTGTCGTCGTATTTTTTTAAGGGCATTTCTTACTAATTCTTGAACAATCCATAGCACGCAAGTGTGGGATTGGGCCTGAGTTATTTTCTGTCGCTTATCCAGAGGACTACATTTCAAAATATAAAACAATTCAAGGAACATTCATGCCAAATTTCAGCTAAAGCGGTTCAGTTGTTTAGCCATTAAAAGGTAACAAAGAGGCAGACAGATTTACTTTCACGTTTATAGTATTTACAGTTGTAATGGGATTTATATACATAAAGCTGATTATTTTTGACTGGGATTGTTACTACTTGGCTTGGCACCGACTTCAAACATATCAGTTGGTAACGCATATACTTAAACACGGAAAACCGAATACAGAACCTCCTCCTTCTATGAAATTGAAGTCGGTTAAAAATAATACACATGTCACCAATTAGACCAGGTTTTATCTGTAGGCAAAGATAGAGGATATTCGCGGAACAGTATAAAAGGGCGAGATAGGTAAAATGTATAGTCAGGGGTCAGGGGCAAGGATTACGATGCGACCACATGCCAATAAATGTATTTTCTCAGACTAACCTATCTATGTTAGTTTCGACAGTTCGAAAACAGAAACTGATTTGACTAGTAGTCAAATACCCTATAGAACTGCCTGAACAACATGAATCTAAGGTCAAAAAGATTACTCAAAAGAAAGTAATTCACAGGGATCAATATTTCAATCTCGTGATGTTGAAAATATTAATCGAGATTATTACCAATATTATTATTATTACCAAGATTGCAAAAATCGAGATTCCCTGTCAATGAGATTTAATCTCGAAAAATCGTGCGAGAATCTTGAAATTCGTGTCATTTATTGATGACCCCGAATTTGTTGCCATAGTTGACGAGGTACTTACACTTTTTAGTATGGAGTATGGAGGTACTTTCCGTTTAAATGTTGCGTAGCGACATCTTAAGCTCTGTTAATAAAACGTTATCGGTTCTCGGTTGAATGTAGGGAGGCTGCTCGTTTTCTCTATTGACCTCTTTGGTTTCAATAGTATTGCTTCACTCGATAACGAGAATCCATATATTAAGGTAGAATGATGTATAAGGAAAGCATTGCAAATTTAAAAAAAATGCATTGTGAAGGTACCTACCAAACAATCAAATGACATCAAGATTAAGAGCCGCGAGTGCAATAATACTTAAACAGCGTACCTTGTCCGAGTCCGTCGTATTGCCACTGCCAAATGAAGCCAGAGAATTACGGTCTAAGGTCTCATCCAGTAATGTGTCTTCCAGGTCTCTGAAAAGATACCACTCATTTAAAAAAGTTCCGAAGAAACTAGTTACAAAAAAATGCTAATAGAGTGTACTGTAGTGGTCTTGGATGGAATTGAAAAAATAGGGGAGAGTCGGCTATATTGTACCGCCAGTTAAATCGTACCGCGTTTAGATTTCCCATTAAAAAACCTAGTATATTTACTAGAGGCACCAAACAATACTCCAGTGGTATTTGCCCTCAATTATCTGATCAGGCCCCTAGACAACATGCCAATCGCTAACGCGACGTAGCAAACGAAACGCAACTGTCACTGTCGCACTAATATGGAAGAGTGACAGAGACACAAAGCGATTCGATGGCGAAGCGCATGCGATCGTCACCTTGGCTAGGCCGGCAGGGTGCGTAGCCAACGTGCAATCGTTAACACTCCGTAGCGAACGAAACGCAACTGTCACTGTGGCACTAGTACGGAAGTGTGATAGATAGAGAGAGAACTACGCTACGGAGACGCGGATGGCCTATATATTTATGATTTTCGTCAAACTCCATCTTACTTGATCTTTTGATGTGGGTTTGTTAAAGTAAACAGTAAATTTGCAAAATGCTTTTTGGATACATTTTTAATGTTCATGGTACGATTCTACCAACTCGTCGGCGAAATTTGCACCGATGATAGTCCCTTCGAAAAAATCCATTTTGATTGAGTTAATTTAATTCCAGAATATTCATTTTTAGGGTTTCGTACCCAAAGGGTAAAAACGGGACCCTATTACTAAGACTCCGCTGTCCGTCTGTCCGTCCGTCTGTCTGTCACCAGGCTGTATCTCATGAACCGTGATAGCTAGACAGTTGAAATTCTCACAGATGATGTATTTCTGTTGCCGCTATAATAGCACAATCGGATTAAGTCTCACCTCGAAATCCTTCTAAAGATATGAAATTTGGTATGTATGTTAATTAAAGGTCTCTTTTTCATGTCCACACTATTTGACATTTGGGGACCTCGAGGAATCGCAGCCATCTTGGAAAATGTGTACCATCCTGGAGAAATTTGCGTTTTACTCTAAATATACGTTCTCTATGAAAATATGGTGTAAGGCAACATTAAAGTTTAATAAATTCTACACGAAAAAGTCCTAGATATCTTTGCGGGAAAAATACATCTTGTTATAGAAAATAATAGCTGAATCCAGATTTAGCGCTTATATTTCAGGGAATATTCTCTTAATATGAAACTTGGAGGAATATGAATTCCACTTTTATATATACATTTGTTGATGTCCCTAAAACCGAGCTTTCTTCTAGAAATATCCGTCAAGTATCCTGAGCTACAGGTTGTACTGATTTTCAGTATTTAAACCCATAACCCTACTTTCTGTTTAAGTCGCAGTCGAGTAAAATGTTGATATTGGAGTAGAACGTGTACAAATGTATATACAAAAGTGGAATTCATATTCCTCCAACTTTCATATTAAGAGAATATCCCCTGAAAGGGTATAAGCGCTAAATCTGGATTCAGCTATTATTTTCTATAACAAGATGTATTTTTTACGCAAAGTTATCTAGGACTTTTTTGTGTAGAATTTAATAAGCTTTAATGTTGCCTTACACCATATTTTCATAGAGAACGTATATTTAGAGTAAAACGCAAATTTCTCCAGGATGGTACACATTTTCCAAGATGGCTGCGATTCCTCGAGGTCCCCAAATGTCAAAAAGTGTGGACATGAAAAAGAGACCTTTAATTAACATACATACCAAATTTCATATCTTTGGAAGGATTTCGAGGTGAGACTTAATCCGATTGTGCTAAACAACAAATACTAAAAACAGAATAATATAAATATTTAAATGGGGCTCCCATACAACAAACGTGATTTTTTTCTGCTTTTTTCCGTAATGGTACGGAACCCTTCGTGCGCGAGTCCGACTCGCACTTGGCCGGTATTTTATTATACTTAATGGTATCAAATATAATAACCACCAAAACATACTCTGGTACCCTAAATAAAGAAATCACATTCACCAAAAAAAAAAAACTAAACCAAAAAAAATAAGGTCTAAAATTGGGACATTTCACGTCAAGCGGGCAGCAAAAAAATTGTCAGGTTCTGGATTTTGTTCATAGTTGGACTAATTGGACCTATATGTGAACTAAAAAATTTGGCATCATTACTTTTTTAATATATTGCTTTGTTAAAAATTTATACGCATTTAAAAAAACTACAAAATTTGAGGAACGGATTAAAAAAAATTATTGCAATTCTTTCAATGGATTTAATAATAAAAAAGTCTTGACTGTGTTTTTAAATAAATTAAAAGGTAAATCCGTGACATCTGTGGGCAGTTTATTAAAAAAACTTTATTTTAACAATACATTGGATTGAATTGGAACAATAGCAAACTAATACTTCCATCACTAAGATTAAAAAAGTGTCAAAAACAAGGTTTTTTTTTAAATAAAGTTTTTTAATAAACTGCCCACAGATGTCACGGACTTACCATTTAATTTATTTAAAAACACGGTCAAGACTTTTTTCCAAAACCATGCCTTCTATTCGACTAACACTATTCTATTTGACTAATATTTATCATTAAAACATATTTTAAGTGACGCAAACTGTAAATCTTAGATTTCAATTATTAGTTCAATTATAAGGTAAATACGCTTACCTTGTGTAAATCCATAATGCTCTCTCTATAAGTATAATATTGTATAAAATGTTGACTTACCATGTAATGATCATATTACGTTATGGTTAATAAATAAACTAAACTAAACTACACTAATCATTACAAACTGCGAAACATAGTTATGCAAGCGGTTTATTACAATGCATCGGAAGTAGATTTTAAATTTCCCTAATGTTCTGGCCTCTGTCTAATAATACTAGTATTATGTACTATTATGATGTCAACAAGCATGTTATAATGTAATGTTAGGTACCTATGTAATGAAGGTAATAAATAGCAAGTGAACTAACCTACTAGACCGCTGCGAGCTCGTGGGGCGCACTCGCGCGGGACTGCGGGGCGGCTGCTGCAGCACTCCACTGAAGTATGTTTCCTGCAACAAACTCACAATCACAAACCAAACATTCAATCATCTTATAATTCAACCACGACTTTTGACAACCAGAGTTACCGCATAATCTACCGAGTCGTACAGCTTTGACTACATTACCTATCAAATACGAAACACGAATTTGTCTTAGTCTTTACACACAATCAATGAATTTTCGATTTTATAAATATCTAATGAAATGTATGTGACATCTTCCAACTACATCGTTTGTATATTAATTAAGGACAAAATATACAACATTTAAATAATACTTTAAACAAGTGCTTTAGATAAGTTATACAAACCTGATAATTGGCATGCTCACAAGCGTCACTCGATAATTTTGTACTTATTTGTTGAACCATTAGTACAATATCGGAGTAAAGAGCATAATTATACAATCGTTTATAAATAGTTACAAACAAAGTGGAACTATTTATTTTTCTCAAACATGCAATGAAATTAAATCAAGTTTACAATCGGGTCTAACGCGAATTTATTCCCCGACCCTTTTGAATTTTTTAGACCCGATTGTAAATGTGATTTAATATGTGTTCAAAACGCGAAAGTTTTAAATGGTATAATGCAATGAAATATTGACATTATGTTCCTTAAAATAGGCTGCGAAGTGTCAGTGTTTCAGGTCTAACTAAAGGTATTTAATGAAACTTCATACATAAGTGCAGTGCAGTGCCGAAAGTCACTGGGATCACTTCGGTCTTGTTTCATTTCCATTTCACAGATATTTGTGACACAGCATCAAGGCATTCAGTCTTTAAAGAAAAAATATAGGCAGTATTTGCTTTATGGTTCGTAATGACATTCTGCCACTAACCCTATAAAAAAAAGAAACGATGTTTGCTATATTTTGCATTTTTATTTATATAAAATCGACATGAACATAATAAATATGACATTATTAACAAAATTCACTATTTTGAAATTACAAATTTAACTACACATAATAAACCTTTAAAATATTTCATTTAAATGTGTCTAAATGTCTACTCAAACACGCGTAGGTATTTTGTGAAGTAGGGTAGTTGACACATGTTGAATTGTATAACTAAATCTAGTTAAATAGATAAAAAATGTGCAGTTTATCACAATAGATTGGAAATTTAAAAAATATATGGGACTAATAAAAAAATACAAGACCTCAGTTTCAAAAAAAAAAAAACATTTTTTTTTAACTTTCAAATAGGAAAAAAAATAACGGTACCATTCGATTCCTTACATCTTATTTAAAAAAATATTGTACAGCAACAATATACATAAACGCAACATTTCACCGACATAATCGCAATTTCCTTGTTTTTCATACATCGGAACGCCTTCTAATCAGTGACACAGTGACGTCACGATGTGTTGCCATTTGTGTTAGAGCGTTTGCTCAGTAAAGTAGCGATGCCAGACTTTGACCATCATTTGAGACTTTTGTATTGCTTTAAGACAATGGGTCCCATACAGACATTTGATCCTCAAAACAAACCTGATTGACGGATACCATTAAAAAAATTGTCAACTAGCCTATTGTTATGGAGGCAAAGTTGAAAATGTTTCATTTTGTAATTCTGTTTTATAATAAATCCATTATTGTGCGTTGTTGATTTAGTTATTTAATGTGAGTTCCGTCGAAATTTTTTATTCAATATTAATGTCTGAAATAAATGATTTTTTATTTTATTTTATTTTATTGTAATCGTAGGAGTTGGAATTGGCAGCGTAAGTTGAATTTACTTTAAATAACTAGCTGCCGCCAAGTCAAAAGCGAAGTACGTATGCAATAGTCTGGCTTATGGCAATTTTCATATTTGAAAAACTAAGAAAAATGCCTACTGTTGATCAGAAATAGTTTTTGTGGCATATTTTAAAGAACTGAAAGTAACTATAAAATCCTCAACACTGTGGGAATTATACTCCATGCCTAAGGCAACGATGTATGTGAAGCATAATATCAACATAAAAGACTATGTAAACTTAGTGGCGAAAACGACAGTCAGACAAGGCGAAAAAATCTAAGATACATAAAAATATACGGGTAATAAAAATACACGTGTAAAATATACGAGTGATAAAGATATACGTATTGCATGTTTGAGAAAAGCACTATACATACAGTCCGTTAACTCTCAGAACGACATTCGTTTTTCGGGTAAAATCGCATGTAATCGCGTAATAGAAAATGACAGTCTCTTACTGATTTAGTTGCAATCCAACACCCATAGAGTGCATTCGTCTTTTCAGCCTTAAACTATATAAGAGTAGTTAATACCACCATAACAATAATATCACAATTTTCCAATAGATGTTATTATTTATTGTACAAACATAAAAATATAAAAACATAAATAATTAAATTAACTAAAAATATCTACATATATTTACAAGTAAAAAATGGGAGCTAGCTCGGCGCCGGATGGTAAGGTGCCCAGAAGGCTGGTAGCATTGCCACGCTGAATTGCGATGCCAATTCGCTGGGCAAGGAAGTAACCAGGCCTCTGGTCACCCGTAGCATCAATGAAACGCTTCGCTAGCTCCCTAAATATACAGTGTGCTCCGGGTCCGCAAGGCCCGAGCGTTTCTACCCCAAACGACTCAAACATGCAACCAGAATCAATGGCGGCATATTTGCGCCGTTTGAGGTGCTCGGCCGCTGCGGCGGCCGACCCACAGCCTTGGTCGAGGTCCCTGGAAGGTGGGACGGTGCAAGAGTATCGACGCACGTCGCGTCCCATACTAGGGGCCGGCCCAACTTAACAGGGGACAAGAGTCGTGCCGTCGGACCGTTTTCCGTCGTCCCTGGTCAGGCCTGTGGGCTCTAGGACGGCTGGTGCTCCGGCACTGGTAAAGGCCCGACGCAGAATGTCATTGATGCTGGCGTGGCGTGTGATGCGGCCCGCACTTCTGCTGCAAGACAAGCCATGCAGGCCCTTACCAGTGACAATGGAACCACAGTGGCAAGTGTGTGGGGCAACACATACAGATCCGAGTCGCAGTGCCATCGAAAGTCTAATTGTCTCATTGCTGAGAATAGTGCCTAAATTTTTGGAGGGTAAAGCGTGTAACCACGCCCCCGACTCCCACTCGGAACAAGCAAGGAGACGAGCACGCACCACGGGGCTGGTAAACGTTTCGTAAAGGTGGTCCCGTACCAGAACCAGAATTTTCCAATTGTATAGTTTTACCATATGAATTGAAATATGTGACTGGCATTATCAACTCTATTCAAATTTGTTTTCGAATTTTAAATTCTGATTCTATTTTATTTAGATTATGACAAAAAGTCAAATCGCAATATAGTCATTAACCGAATATTAAACATAATGAACATATTTAATAGATTTAAACATAATGTCATTAGATTAGGGCTTATTTTACATTGAGACAATAGGTATCCTTAACTTTTTGCGGTAAGTTTAAAACTTTTTGTGAGTTAATAAGAAAGCAGAACAGCTGTATCACCTTCGCGTGTTATCGCCGATACCCGATGTATCTTTCTAAAATCCGAAGGTCATTCTGAGAGTTAACGGACTGTACCTCGGCGTGAAAACGGGTTGCGGCCTCTACGTTCGGCCGGCAACCCCTTACTTCACGGGCTCTGTACTGTGCCTGCTAAGATTAGCTTACGGTTTTGGGAGTTCTTATTATACACGATTTTGTATGTATTTTGCCAAACTTATTTTAAGGACCAAACATGTCCAAAGGATATAATAGATTATTCGTCATTAGCGTTACCTGTATAACCTCCCTAAGACGGCGCACCCACGTCTGTTTCACTTCTAGCGAAGTAGCTTTGAGAACAATGCGACAGTCGCTGGCCATGGGCTCCCGCCCGGTCCATACCGAGAACTTGCACTCGTCGCCTTCAATGTGTTCCGTCACTCCCAGTTCAGAAGTCTAAAATGAGAAAACGCACTGCAATATTGAACATAATATGTTGTGGACGTTATATACCTACATATGAATATAACATGGGAATATGTCAAACATGAACCCATTTCCAGGCCGCATCAAATTGTAAGATTTTACACAAAATATAACTTTTTTTAATAATTGCGAATTTGAACAGTAATAATAAATAATTAGGTTGATATTCCCCTGACGCATAATATGTCAATACATAGTACTATGCCTGGAAACGGATTAATGTTTTTTAACAAATATAACTTACCATAAATTTAGTTTTATAAATATATTTGGCTTTGCCATGAGAGTCCTTGACTTCCTTAGCTAGTAGGAGGTGAAGATCGAAGAGAAATACCCTCCTCTCGCGACCTTTTTTGATGATTTGACGTAGATCCCACACATGGAAGGAGTCCTGGAGTACAACTTCGCCTAGGCTATCTGTCGGCACGTCGCATCCTTCTAATAATGAAAGGTGCATCGCATCATTAGCCTTTTTAGGCACGGAAAGCATGACTTCCAAACCGTCCTGTGAACAACAATATCCATAGTAATCAGTCAAACCGGTTGTAGACCGCGCCGCATAATTAAGACGTGTATACATAGACACGCACATCATATACTCGAAAAAAAATAGCTCTGGTTGATATACATAAAATGGCTTTCAAAACTATGGCTTTCGCTGCGTATTTAATTTACAATAAGCAAAAGAAATTTTCATAACAATCTTCATTTTACGACGATCGACCATATTCGGCAACTCTCGGCTGGTTTCGTTTCGGTGGTGCTACAGACCAAATTATTTGACGTAACTTAAATAAGTTTGTCATGTTGGTATACAGTTATTTCGGCGTTTTTCACTCGAAGTAAAATAAAAAGTGCTGTCAACCTTAGTCTATGCCCATACGAGTGGCTTATGCCATATGACTTATGTCTTAGTGGTGATGGTGATGTATGAAAGTGTATCATTTGTATTTTATTGTTTTAAATTTCTGAGTTTTATTATTCAGAATGGCTTTTACGGCTTTGGCAAACACTGTCATGCATGCGGCAGGTGGATGGCGAGAAGCGCCAAAAGTTAGATTCCATGGCCAAAAATACAAAGCTGATAGCAAGTTATATAGCCTATCAGTTCAAGGAATGTTGCGAAGGGATGGTGCCCGTAATAAGGAATGGTGGTGGTAGTCTCGATGTATGTAAATATGTATTTTATTAAGTTAATAATTACACTTCAATGATTAGAGATATAATCAATTCGGGAACTTATGACTAGGTATGCTTCAACTGTTACTATTTCTGATATTAACGTAACGTACCCAAAGGGTAAAAACGGGACTCTATTACTAAGACTCCGCTGCCCGTCCGTCCGTCCGTCTGTCTGTCCGTCTGCCACTAGGCTGTATCTCATGAACCGTGATAGCCAGACAGTTAAAATTTTTACAGATGATGTATTTCTGTTGCCGCTATAACAACAAATACTAAAAACAGAATAAAATAAATATTTAAGTGGGGCTCCCATACAACGTGATTTTGCTTAATGGTACGGAACCCTTCGTGCGCGAGTCCGACTCGCACTTGGCCGGTCTTAGTGCTTATCCTGTATAGCGTAGTGCATATCCTGCGTAGGTACGTTTGTATGAATAGGCCGTTTATGGGCTGTGGTCGTCCACTTTCGTTAAGGCGGCAATTAATCTAATGAACGTTTTTGCAACTGGGCTTATAAAATTAAATAATAATTTTATGTTAAATAAAGTTTTTAATAAATACGTGGATGAAAAAATACAATCTTGCCTTTTACCAAATCAAATCATTTATTGAGAAATTTGCGAACTAAAAGTTATCTAAATAACGGTTACAAATAAGTCCCTATGACAGCTATGAACCCTGGCAGGGTTGAATGCTGAACGGATCTATTACATAGTAAGGTCGGTATTTAAGTAAACATAAGACAAACCCTTTATTTGACTTACGCGAGCGGAGCCGGGGGCTCGTCTAGTTTTATATAAGTGAATTGCAAATGTTTTTGCCAAAAAATTCATTTATGGTACAAGCTTTTATCGCTGACTGTACTTTTCTTTCCACAGGCAACTTATACTCATCGAGACAATTCTAAAAACCCCAAACACAATTAGGTTGCGTTGTTTTATCACAGAGTTCCCATGGCCACCTCGTGTCTCCATCATCAGATCAGCTCTATGTACCGTAATATTGCATAGGATTGTTGACATGAATCGCGAATATATAACATTCTATGTTGTTACCATACATAGTTATTTCCTGTATTCCACTACCTAATCTCAGCATTACTTTGATTCATATTTGATTTAAAAAAAACATATGTAAGCCACATTTCTGTTACATGCATGCCGTGTTTGACTGTAATTGGGTGAATACTCAAGCAATCTTATTTTATAACTCGTCATTTATAAGTATTTTTTGTATTGCACCTGTTGGCAAATCTAAATAAATAAATAAAAACAAACATAGCAGGGCAGCTAATATTAGAATGCTTAAAAACATATTTTGTAAGTGTAAATATTCGTAACAAATTAATTAAAAACCGGCCAAGTGCGAGTCGGACTCGCGCACGAAGGGTTCCGTACCATTACGGAAAAAACAGGAATTTAAATATTTATATTATTCTGTTGTTAGTATTTGTTGTTATAGCGTCAACAGAAATACATCATCTGTGAAAATTTTAACTGTCTAGCTATCACGGTTCATGAGATACAGCCTGGTGACAGACAGACAGACGGACGGCGGAGTCTTAGTAATAGGGTCCCGTTTTTACCCTTTGGGTACGGAACCCTAAAAATCAGACGCCAATCAGAGAGCGTTACGTCACGGAGTGAGAAACACACACAGACAAGTTGTCAAACCTGACCGTATGTATCCATATGTCACCACCAAAAAGTTTGGATGTTCAAAAACCATTTATTTTTTATTTCGCCATTAGACTATTATACAAAAAATATTATTACACGCATCGAGAATGCATTGTCAGCTCAGTTCAAGCCGGAAAGAGGAGTGAGACAGGGCTGTATATTGTCTCCTAAGCTCTTCAATATCTATAAATACATGAATACATAGTACGCAAGGCCATCGAGAACTGGGACGGCGGCATATCGATTGGTGGGAAGACGATATGAAACCTACGCTATGCTGACGACACAACGCTCTTGGCTTCCGATGAGGAGATGAGTCGATTGTTCAGACGAATAGAAGCCGAAAGCATCAAATTAGGACTTCACGTCAACCATGCTAAGACCAAGCTGATGTTTGTGTATCGGAAAATACCTCCTCAACGAAGCTTAGAACTAAAAGATCTCGACTGTGTCAGCACCTTCACCTACCTCGGCTCACTTATATCTAGCGATGGTAGCTGTGACGGAGAAATTATCCGGAGGATTCAAATAGCGAAGGGAGCTATGGCTCGGCTAGATAAGATTTGGAAGGATCGTAGTATATTAAGACAGACGAAGAATAGACTTGTGCGTTCTCTCGGTTTCTCAATCTTTCTGTATGGTATGGAGACATGGACTATCCGAGCCAATTTGACCAAGCGTATCAACGCGTTTGAGATGTGGTGTTGGCGCCGGCTTTTGCGAATACCGTAGAAGGCAATGCGTACCAATCAGTCCATACTGGAAGAGCTGCGCATTAAACGCCGGCTGTCAACGATATGCCAGGCTCACTTACTTCGGACACCTCTCACGTCGTTCTCCGGATAGCCTGGAAAGAGTAATAATGACGGGCAAAGTTGAAGGCACGAGACCTCAGGGCCCTCCTCCCACTAGACGGTGTGCTCAAATTACGGCACCTATGCAATTAAAACTGCACGAGGCCATGCGCTTGGCGAGGAACAGAACCCTATGGAGGAACCTCGTCTTCAGCAGAAGGACATGATGTCACGATCCTCAGTATTGAGGGACCGACTGAAGAAGATTATTACACGATATAAAAGTATATATTTATTGATTATTAAATAAATAAAATGTTATATACTACGATGTTTCACTAAAAATGTTTTTAATTATTTGGTTGAATGGAATTATCATTGCCACGTTGGCTGTCGGAAACAGAAATTGTTGAAGTTGTTGTCGTCCACTCTCGTCTAAACAGACGAAATCTCGGTTGTGATCCCATGAAAAATATCGTTTAAGATGACATACATATTCATTACATTGAACTCGCAAAATACTGCCATAAGGCCGAGCACATGATTGACGCGACAGTATCTCGCCGCGAGATAGACTACCCGTCTTTTACTAACTGTATGAATTAAAGGGGGATGGGTAGTCTATGTGCTATGCGCCAATCATGTGCTAGGCCGACAGATCTAGAAGAAAAACACTGTCGGTATAAAGTAAGGTAGAAGTTCTGTAAGACTAAAAGTGGTTTACTACCGACTAAGGACAATGAATACAATTCATTGTCATCTCTTATAGTATTTACTACTAATCCCTCGCCCACTCCCCATAACCCATATATAAGGTAACAGGAAAATGCTTCGCTGGACTGATTAAATATAAAAAGTTCTTATGTTGTGTTATGACTAATTAAAATTTTCACAATGTTACTATAGTTATTCGCGCAATTCATTATATGTTTATGATATTTTTGTTAGCTCAGATTGGAAGCAAATGTTCATTCCAATCATACAAACACGAATATAAGCAAAAAACAAACTTTTTTAGGGTTCCGTACCTCAAAAAGAAAAAACGGAACCCTTATAGGATCACTCGTGCGTCTGTCTGTCTGTCCGTCTGTCACAGCCTATTTTCTCCAAAACTACTGGACCAATCAAGTTGAAATTTGGTACACATACGTAAGTTTGTGACCCAAAGACGGACATGTAACGTAAACAAATGAATTTTAAACATGGGGCCACTTTTGGGGGGTAAATGAGAAAATTAAAAAATAAAGTTTTTGAAACTATATCGTGTTACATATCAAATGAAAGAGCTCGTTATGAGAATCTCAAATATATTTTTTTTGGAATTTTAAAATAAATAGTTTAGAAGTTATTTGAGAAAATAGCCAAAAAATGACCATTTCCCCCCTTTATTTCCGAAACTACTCGGTCTAAAATTTTGAAAAAAATATACATAATACGTCTTTACCTAAAGATTACAGGAAAACCTATTAGAAATTAAATTTATTTGTTAAATGTTATTATTAAATTTATTTAACAAAAAAAAATTAAAAATGTGAATATGTTTTTTTCTGTGCCGGTTTTTTAAATAAACTCGATATCGCAAGTCTTAATTAATGACTAACAACAAAATTATTTTCAAAATAAATTAGTTTCAAATTTTTTTTAATCAGTGGCCAGTGTTCATGACGAACGTGCACGATTCTCTAAAGAGTTTGTAAGCGATTAGTTTTAACGAGCGGGTATGCGAGTAAATGTATAGTGATGTATTCAATTAAAAAAAACACCTTGTTATACCACAGATAAAATAAAGTAAATATATTCATTTGATAGCTTATTAAAGAGGCCTACTTTGTTGAAAAATCTGGAGGTGTCGCTGGCAAGACAATACTTTAAAAATAATTTTTAAGAAAAAAAAACCCTTCAAAGTTCACTTATTGTTGATGGTGCACTCTTATATTCCAGACAATGAAATTAAAAAGACAGCATCTTTTGCCTCATTATGTAGAAAAGGAGGTAAAACCACCCACTTTTCTAGTAGCATTTCGTTTTTGTAAGGGTCGCAGTTTTAACCTAACCTAACCTACTTTTCTGATAGCATTTCGTTTCTGTAAGGCTCACAGCTATAACCTAACCTAACCTACTATTCTGATAGCAGTTCTGTTCTGTGAGAATCGCAGTATAAAAAAAAAACAACTTTTCTAGTAGCATTTCCGGGTCCGGGTGTGGGTCCGGATCCGAGTCCGGGTCCGTGTCCGGCTGTCCGGGTCCATGTTTGGGTCAGAGTTCGGTCCGGGTCCGAGTTGGGGTACATGTCCAGACCCGGGTCCGGGTCCGAGTCCGGGTCCAAGTTTGGGTCTGGGTCCATAAGGAAGAGAACAAATCGCCAAACGCGAACTATGTGTCATTGAAGAGTTCCATTCTGATCATCATCAGCAGTTCCACTTCATCAAAATATGTCACTTTTTTAAATGTAAATGCTGGATTTGTTGATGAAAGTACAAAAATCACTATATGTATTCCTTTCACATTTGAGGAGTTCCCTCGGTTCCGCGTGGGTCTCATCATCAGAACTCGAGCTTGACAAAAATATGTCTTAAAAACTTAAGTTGCTTAACAAACATAAAGAAGAGGACAAATTGCCAAACGTAAACTATGCGTCATTAAAGAGTTCCATTCTGATCATCATCAGCAGTTCCACTTCATCAAATGACACTTTTTAAAATGGAAATTCTGGATTTGTTGATAAAAATACAAAAATCACTATATGTATGCCTTTCACATTTGAGGAGTTCCCTGGATTCCTCATGGATCCCATCATCAGAACTCGAGCTTGACAAAAATGTTTCTTGAAAACCTAACTTGCTTAACAAACATAACGAAGAGGACAAATCGCCAAACGTGAACTATGCGTCATTGAAGGGTTCCGTTCTGATCATCATCAGCAGTTCCATTTCATCAAATGTCACTTTTTTAAATGTAAGTGCTTGATTTGTTGATGAAAATACTAAAATCACTATATGTATGCCTTTAACATTTGAGGAGTTCCCTCGATTCCTCATAGATCCCATTATCAGAACTGCTTTTTGACCAAAACGGGACCAATCTGTATGTATATAATAATAATAATAAAGCCTTTATTTCCTTAACTTACAAAAAAATATTTACAGTTGTGTTTAGTTTTAAAGAGTATATATATCTAACTTAATAAGCTAAGGCCCCTTTCTGGGTATAGGCCTCCTCCAATAGTCTCCAGACTTTTCGGTCTCCTGCTTTGCTTTTCCAGTTCTTTCCTGCCGTATTTTCTATGTCATCAGCCCACCGTTCTCGGGGGCGCCCTTTACCTCTATAGTTGACTGGGCCAGACCATGTAGTAACCTTTTTCGTCCATCTATCGTTTGGTGCTCGTGCCACATGTCCAGCCCACATCCATTTCAGATGCAGGGAATGCTGTAGAGCATCTATGACGTTTGTTCGTTTTCGGATATCTACACATTTTTGTCTATCGCTGAGTTTGATGTTAAGTATGCTCCTTTCAATCGATCGTTGGCATGTTTGTATTTTTCTTTTGATTTTGTTGTCAAACGTCCAAGTTTGTGAGGCGTAAGTTAAGCTGGGCAATATACAGGAGTCTATAACTTTTTTCTTTAGTTTAAGTGGCAGTTTTGATTTTAGTATCTCTTTATATCCCCAGATTTTTTTCCAAGTTATATTTATTCTTCTTTCTACTTCGTCCAAATGTCTAGAGGGCTTGAATGATATTTGTTTGCCCAGATATATATAACTGTCTACGTATTCAAGTGGTGTTTCTTTGACTAATATAGGTACCTTAGATCTATTTGTAGCGACTTTCGTCTTTGAGGTGTTTAGTTGAAGCCCAATGTTTTCACTTGCTCTACAAAGGTCGTTTACCATTTTCTCCAATTGGACGGTGTTTTTGAAAATAATATTATATCATCTGCAAATCTAAGGTTTGATAGGTACTGCCCATTAATGTATAGTCCTTTTTCTTTCCAGTTTAGGTCCTTCATTATGTGTTGTAAAACTGCTATAAAAATCTTTGGGGAGAGTGGGTCCCCCTGCTTCACCCCTCTTCTTATATTGATAATGGGCCCTATTCTATCCAATTTTACACGGCTCGTACTTTTTCTATAGATGTCTCTGATTATATTTATGTACGTACCCGCCACACCTTGATGTTTTAGTGCTTGCCAAATGCTCTCGTGTGTTATTGAGTCAAATGCCTTGGCGTAATCAATATAGGCAAGATAGAGTGGGTTGTTAAATTCCTGGTATTTTTCTATCACTTGTTCTAAAGTATATATATGATCAGTAGTGGAGTATCCCGGCCTGAATCCGGCCTGTTCGCTTGGTTGGTGCTTTTCTATATGCGGCTCTATTCTTTTTTCAAGGCACATTGAAAACAACTTGTACAATGTGGGCAGCAAGCTGATCGGCCTGTAGTTACTAATGTCAGCTGGATCGCCTTTCTTATACAGTAGAATGATCCGTGATTCTGCCCAATGTTTGGGTACTATTTGCGTTTCAAGTATTTTATTAAATAGAATAGTAAGGGGTCTAGTCAGAACGGAAGTTCCAATTTTTAGAGCTTCATTGGGTATATTATCTGCTCCAGGGCTTTTTTCGTTTTTTAGGCGCTTTATATTTTTTTGTATTTCTTGGGCGTCGAATGGTGGAACGGCTAAATTTATATTAGTACATTCCTGCCGGACCTGGTCTATATTTTCCTTTTGTTCGTTGGTAGAGTCATCGTTGCTATAGAGCTTTCTATAGAAATCTGTAGCTACTTCGACTAGTTCTTTTCGAGTTTGAAGTTTTTTTGTTGCTTTTTGCGTTTTCAAAGTTGGTATCCATTTTTTCTCTGAGTTCAATTGTTTATATATACTTACAATCAAAAAAGAATTTTCAAAATCGGTCCAGAAATGACGGTTATGGAGTAACAAACATAAAAAAAAAAACATACAACCGAATTGAAAACCTCCTCCTTTGAAATCTTGAAGTCGGTTAAAAATTAAAAAATATTTTTAATTTTTTGTTTAAGTTTTTGTATGGCAATATGTCACAAAATTAATATCATCTAATTGTCCTTACTACATGCACAATATACGTGACGCACGTCAAAATCGGCTGGCTAGAAAAAAAATATTGAAGATATTTCGTTTTTTTTTTTACTATAAAGTTTGGGGAGTTGAAATTTGGCATACTCGATACTAATAGAAAGAAAAATCAATTAAAAAAAATACAAGCCAAAACTTGCTGGAGGCAGACTCACTTAGCTTATCCTGGCATGGCCTTTGGAAAAATTAGATATGTAAAAACAACTCGATTGATTGCTGAACAAAGCGGTGTAAAAAAGTGCATGCATGCACCCATCTCAGTATTGAATTTCAATAGGCAATACGTACATTTCTGTTGTTATTCAACGGCATAGGCCCGATACGCACACCGCGGACTATGTGTTTTAACATCATTAGATATATATATTCCACACTTATGAGCACCATCAGATTATAATTGAAATCAAATCAATATTATTTGTAGAGACCGTCCGGACGGAACACACCATTACTCATCCCGAATCCTCAGCAACTGTACAGGAAATGTTCATAGCACGTATGTGTGAGTCAGGAGGAAAAATGTTACACAAATTTGTCTACGCTGTTAATGACTTCGGACCAGCTATTTAATCTGCCACGGATTCACTACTTGCTATGACATCTATTTAAGTAGAAACTGCAAACAAGTACCTCAGACTGATAATATATAATGGGTTTATGACATTATGATACTCAAGAGCTCATTAGAAGTAGTATATATTCATCGGTAAGTACATCGGTAAAAACTAGTAAGAATAAGTGTCTTGATGTAATCTGTGTTATATAATAATTAGTTTTCTGTAAATGTTAACACAAACCTTTGTTGATACTCTATTTTTGTGCCTAATTTGAGATTTATTAATTAATTTATATTATTTGTAAGTAACAACGGTTTTAGGCTTTAAACACGAGATAACTACAAGATTTTGACTGAACTGAAAGTTTGTTATAACCTTTTATAAATTAAGTAACCTCAACTCCAAACCACAAAGGCTAATCTAGTTGTAGTAACACAGCATTATTAGAACATTGTTGTACGGCAAAGACGTCAAGTCAGATGCTAACTAAACTACTTAATCTAAATCTTATCGCAGAATGAGCGTCTTGTGCTGATAATGATAAGGAAATACCTAGCAGCGTATGAAATAGCGATATGAGTACGAGCCCCAGGGGCCTATCCCACGAAACTTACAATTACAATTTACAAGAGACAAGTTACAAATGTGTTTATTACAACTCGGCATATCACGAAATTTACATGAGACAAGTTACAAATGTGTTTATTACAACTCGGCATATCACGAAATTTACATGTGTCGTTCTATTAGAACGGTTTGCACGAACGCAAATAGTGGATAAGCTACTTGGAAGTGAAGTAAGATGGCCAACTAATGCAAACTCAATGTCAATTTTCCAAGAGTCGCAGGTATTATAGATCGATCATTAATACCTATCTAAATATTGTGTGGACCTAATTATGAATTTTAATATGTCAATGCACGATGGCCTGGCTCAGTACACGACTCACATACATATTAGTCAAATTGTAACAATTGTTATTACATATTTGTCGAACAACAAAATTGTAATAAATACAATTCTCCATATGTCACAATTATGTATGTTATCTTGACATACCCTCTATGTTTTTTGTTACGGGTGCTCAAATCCAAAATATTTGTAAATTGTAGACTTCTACATGTGACATATGTAAAATTATTGTGGTACGTATTTTTGCTTACAATATGTGACGTTTTCAAGTAAAAAGGTACCACTTTGTCGCTTACCATAAGGACGAAATTTGTTTGTATCTTTGTACGAATAACCTGTTAGATCGTTCTTATGGCAAGCGACAATGTGGTACCTTTTGCTTGAAAACGATACATATTGTCGAATTGTACACTTATCAAGTTTCGTGGGAGAGGCCCCAGGTAAAACATACTTCATATATTTTAAACGGATACGATAGGTTTTTTTTAAGTCGCGATAAGCGAGGTATTACTTGTGACGATAATGAAACAGTGAATAAGGAATAGTTTAGCGTACTCTAAATTTTATTGTACGGAAAGTTTCATAGTTCTCTAGCACAATAGTTGCTTCCTGCGTTTTATCTTATGGACTTAGGATCCGAGAGTAGTAAATAAATACAGTGTTAACCTCCATACAAAAGCGACCTACATGTAAATGAATATTGAATCCCAAAGGTGTTGATTAGTGAGATTTATAAGTTTTATAACATTCGAACGTACATTTCGGGTGTTTGACTTACAATGTAAGCCTAATTAGGTACTTGGTTAAATCGCGTGTTATAAATACGTACGTATATATATATATATATATATATATATATATATATTGTACGTTTAAAATAAACTACATTAAACATTACTATTATGGGTCCCATTACTAAGTCGTTTTATGTATTAAAAATATTAAAACAAATATATTGTTTCCTTTTCACTAGACCAACTCCACTGCAATATACCGTTCCTTATGATACCGATATGTAGATACCGTAGAAAAGAGTAAACATAGGAGTAATGGATATTTCAGATGTTGTCGTGATAGTTACGACGTACACAGTGAGTCTACAAACAGAAGTATAACCCCAACGATATTACGGCTATCATTGCGGCTTTAACAGTCTTATTCCGATAAACTTTTGGGAAAGCATTTATCTAAACGTTGCAGGTTTTGAGTAAGTCCAACTTTGAGATATTAAACCAATATCTTTTAGGAGACTATGAACGTGAAAACTTCACCAAGGTCTATGTCGAAGTGACAAACGAATTCACAGAGACTTTTGTTGCAAATAAGTGCAATGAAATAAAACAATATTTACCTTAATTTCTCCTTGTCCTTCCGCGCAGCAAGCTTGAAGATCCTTGAGTAGCAGTTGGTATTTTGTAATTCTTTGCACTGGTTTTATTAGGTACGCAGCTAAAGGATGTTCCAATTTCTTCTTGCGCTGCACCCTGATGAAGAAAAAAAGGGTTACTTTCTTAATAATCTTCCTGCATTGACACCATATACTCGTAGTAGAAATCAGTGTATCCACAAATTATAAAATGATTAGTTAAAGTCAAGAATCTTATATACAAACTGGATGTTGCGTGCCGAACTATGAGTTGAAGCCAGGTTCATTCACCTTTGCTCCTATGATAATCTATCTCTTTTCGACACTGTGATGTATTGCTAGGTTATTTATAAAAAAAAACCTTATTTTTTATAGAAATACGAATTATCCGGCATCAACTAATTAATTTACTTTAAGCTAATTTCCACAGAAATTTATATTTTTCTTATAAAACTTTCTGCAATCAAATTTACTTAGTTTTCTTTGTATTATACAAAAAAAAGGACCCAATCAAAATCCTCATTTAACTGGTATGCACCTCCTGCATACTATGGCAACACTAATAATAAAAAAATATGGCCGATATGTCAGAAATAGTCAGAATTGTCAGAAGTCATTCACCAATTTAGAGGATTTTTTTCGTGAAATAATAGTTTTTCGTCGATTTACTTGGGTTATGCGCTATGTATTGCATAGTAAAGCATTGTAGGAGTCACTGGAGGCCGAAATCCGACACCCTAAAGAGAGAGAGAAAAGAGATGCAAGATCGGCGTGACGTAATTCAAGTTCATTTTTTCTGGCTTCAAAGAAATGTTCGGCACGCAATATCCAGTTTGTATATAAGATTCTTGGTTAAAGTAAAAATCCATTATAAATAAATAAATATTTGGGGACAATCTTACACAGATAGACCTAGCCCCAAACTAAGCAAAGCTTGTAATATAAATAAAATAAATAAATAAATATAATTTATTTCAAGTAACTACAGACTCATATTTTATGGTAGTGTGTACTTACAGCTATGTTAGAATCTACATTTTCAAAGAAAAAAATAATTACTATGGCAATGTTTCTAGAAGTACCTACCTAAATAGTTAATAGTTAAACATAATAGGTACTTCTAGAGACATGCAAATCATCGCAATGCCTCAAATACGTGCAGTCAAACCGGTCGGCTATTGAACGCAGAATGGGGTTGGGGCTGGCCCGCACCCGGCGCACCAGGGATGTGCATCGTTTGCGCATAGCTGTATAAAAGCAATCTATATGCGCTTCAGCAAACATCCCTGATGCGCTAAAGAAGCGGGGCAGCCCCACCAACACCCGGAACGCGTTGTTATACTTGACCCGGAGGGCCCCGTAGGCCCGCTGCGTGTAGTACGTCCATAAGATGCACGTATACAGGGAGGTGCAATATGCTCTAAAAAGAGTTAATTTCACCTCCCCAGTACAGCGTGCAAACTTATGCGCAATCATGTTTGCCTTCACCGACAGGGCCCTCCGTTCGCGCTCGATATCCATGTTATCTTTTAAGTCTGAGGTGACAACATGACCTAAATATTTAAAAGTTTTCGTTTTTGGATGGCGTAGATCTCACAAATACTTAAAAGTTTTCGCAAACCGCAAGCCGACGCGCTCAACAAAACCATATCGTCGGCCTAACTTAAATTGTTCATCATCATCATCATCATCATCTCTCTCCTGACCGATTTCGGCCACAGCGACTGCAAATAATGTCTAGGAGCGGGAACTGAGCCGGTCCGCCCGCTCGTGCGCCTTCATGTGACTGCAGTATCCAATTTTCGTCTGCAGTGCTCGTCCACACCAAGGGCATGTCAGGACTCCGTCAGCGTAGTGATAGGTTAAGGCCGTAGGTGGTCGGGCCTTTAGAGCATCTCGCTTACTGTCACGGTCTACCCTCCTATGCTCTTCGAAATCATCAACCTAAATTACACAATTTTAACAATGTATTTTTTATGTGAAACGTGAGTGAAACCGCAATTTACGGTTTAAAATTTATGACGTATAAAAAAAAAACTACTTCCTAGATGTCGTTCAAACCAATTTTCGGTGGATGTTTGATTTTTTTGAGTTTTATCATTCTCTTATTTTAGAAGTTACAGGGACACGGACACACACACACACGCACACGCACACGCACGCGCACGCGCACGCGCACGCGCACGCACACGCACACGCACACGCACACGCACACGCACACGCGCACACACACACACACACACACACACACACACACACACACACACACACACACACACACACACATTGGAAGTGTCTCTCGCGCAAACTATTCAGTTTAGAAAAAAATGATATTAGTAACCTCAATATCATTTTTGAAGACCTATCCACACATGGGCTTGATGAATTTTTTTAAGTTTCAGTTCCAAGTATGGGGAACCCCCAAAATTTTTTGTTTTTTTTTTCTATTTTTGTGTGAAAATCTTAATGCGGTTCACAGAATACATCTACTTACTAAGTTTCAACAGTATAGTTCTTATAGTTTCAGAGAAAAGTGGCTGTGACATACGGACGGACAGACAGACAGACATGACGAATCTATAAGGGTTCCGTTTTTTGCCATTTGGCTACGGAACCCTAAAAACTAAATAAGATTTCTTCAATTTATTTTTCTAGCCAGCCGATTTTGACGTGCGTTACGTATATTGTGTATATAGGTATAGTAAAGACAATTATATGAGATCAATTAATAGGAAATATTGCTGTACAAATAAAATAAAATAAAATAAAATACATTGTTTTAAGTACTTTCACGTCAGCGACACCTCCAAGATTTTAATCAAAGCTAGCCCCTTTAATAAGCTACAAAATGAATGTATTTACTTAATTTTATCTGTGGTAGAACAAGGTGTTTATTTTTGTTTTTATATAAACTAACATACAACAATATACAAACACTATACATAATGTAAAATAATTAAATGAAATTATAATATTACAAAATTAAAACTAAAGTTAAACCTAGAAATAAAATAAAAACACAAACCATAAATATATTTTTTTAATTGAATACATCATTATTTATACATTTTCTATACCCGCTCGTTCAAACCAAAGAGAATTAAGAAGACATAAGAGTGCTCACTCCATTCATCGATTTTGTTACCAAAAATACTATCATTTTCGTAGTCTACATCTAGCGTCAAGTAGCGGAACTATCAGTACTGCTACTCGACACTAGATGTCACATGTGTCGCGACTGACGTAAAGTGTATTGCTCAACAATTTATAACTAATATTATATGCAGAAGGAGTTGAGAATAGAGTCCCGGTTACTATTATCTGGTATAATATTAGCTGAAAATCGTTGAGCATCAGACTTTCCGTTTGCCACGAAATCTATTGTCGAGTAGCAGTACTGAGAGTTCCGCTACTTGACGCTAGGTGTAGACTACGAAAATAATAGTCTTTTTGCAAAACAGAGTGTGCACTATGTCGTCTTAATTATCTTTGTTAAAACGAATCGATTAAAAACTCTAGAGAAACGTGCATGTTCATAATAAACACTGGCCACTTATAGACCGCGGGCCAGGGCAGGAGCAAGTATCGTCAGTCATCGCCTCTCGAGTCTCGCTTGATACTTTGTCAGATGATAGTTTAGTAGTAGTAGTAGTAGTAGTAGTAGTAGTAGTAGTAATCACTTTATTCACTTTGAGTTTAGATGCAATCATGAATTAAAAAAATAGTCAGCCGGTTGTATCGCGGTGGAAAGACTGTGAGTTGATCACATGAACATGTAAAAAAATACGCGCCTTACCGTTTTTCTATAAGAGGCCAGTGTTTATTATGATTATTATGAACATGCACGTTTCTCTAATGAGTTTTTAATAGATTTAGTTTTTAACGAGCGGGTATAGAAAATGTATAGTGATGTAAATTTTTTATATACCACGTCGGTGGCAATCAAGCATACGGCCCGCCTGATGGTAAGCAGTTACCGTAGCCTATGGACGCCTACAACACCGGAGATATTACACGCGCGTTGCCGACCCTTTAATAACCTGTACACTCCTTTTTTGAAGAAGCCCATACTGTAGCCCCTCGGGAAAACCTCGGCAGGGAGCTCATTCCACAGCCGAAGCGTACGCGGGAGGAAATTCCTCTTAAACCGCACAGTACGCGACCATTTAGGTGCTAGGGTGTGAGGATGAACACCCTGCCGATGGCGAGCGGTGCTATGATAGAAAGCGGCCGTTGGCATCATGTCAAACAGTTCTTCAGAGCACAGCCCATTGTACAAGCGGTAGAACACGCATAAGGAGGCGAAGTCTCTCCTTAGACTTAAAGGTTCAATACCGCTTGTGAGTTTGGGATCGTCGACGATTCGTACAGCGCGCCTTTGGACTGAGTGGAAGGGTCCAAGCTGGCATCCAGGTGCTCCTGCCCAAAGGTGACAGCAGTACTCCATATGGGGTCTGACTTGCGATTTATATAGCAGCAGTCTTTGCCCCGGAGTAAAGTATCGCCGTGCTTTATTGAGCACACCGAGTTTTTTTGGATGCCAGATCAGCCTTCCCTTCCAGGTTGCTACGGAATTGGACGTCACTGGAGATGTCGACACCGATGATCCCAATACTCCCTGACATGGTAAGGGCTGTGCCTTCAAATTGTGGGACCACAGTAAATGGGGTTTTCTTAGTGGTGAACGCGCAAACTTGTGTCTTGGTGGGGTTGAATCGCACTAAATTGTCCCGGCCCCACAACGAAACTCTGGATAGAGTGCCCTCAATATCCGACACAAGCTCTTCACGACTATCTAACACCACGGAACGAGGGATGTTGGCACGGCCTGCGTAATAGGCATCCCCAGTACTGTTGTCTGCATAGCAATGAATGTCGTCGATAGACAACATGTCATTGATGTGCAGCAAAAACAGCATTAGGGATAGCACAGAGCCTTCCGGAACGCCAGCGTTAATGTCCATGCTATTGGAGCAGCTTCCGTCTACTACGGCTCGTATGCGTCTGCCAGACAAAAAGCTAGCGATCCATTTGCATAGTCTCTCCGGCAATCCACAAGATGGTAACTTCGACAGGAGACCCCGATGCCAGACCCGATCGAACGCCTTTGCTATATCTAGGCTAACTGCCAATGCCTCACCTTGACTCTCAATGGCCGAAGCCCAGCGGTGAGTGAGATACACTAGAAGATCACCGGTCGAGCGACCGTGGCGAAAACCATACTGACGGTCGCTGATCAGGTCGTGTTCTTCTAGGTATCTTTGCGTTGATTATACGCTCCATGACCTTAGAGAGAAGGGAGGTAATAGCGATAGGCCTGTAATTCGATGGGTCCGATCTATCGCCCTTTTTAGGTACAGGGTGCACAAGGGCCGTCTTCCACGAAGATGGAACATGCCGTTTGTTGCTAGAGAGTGTGAAAAGACGCGCCAACACGGAACATAACTCAGGAGCACACTGCTTAAGCATAAGTGCTGGAATGCCGTCTGGCCCGCTCGACTTATGAACGTTTAGGGATAGCAACTCCCGCCGAATATCCCTCTGCGTGAATGAGATTTCGGGCATGGAGTATGCACACCGCGGGATGGTGGGCGGCACGGCGCTACCGTCGTCGTTCAGGGTCGAGTTCGAGGCAAAAAGAGTGACAAGAAGATCGGCTTTCTCTTTTGCACTGTAGGCCAGATCAAAATCAGCTTTTCGCAGAGGTGGTAAAGACGACTGACAAAAATTTCCCTCGGCAGCTTTGGCGACGACCAGAACGCGCGACTCCCAGAGGGATAGCCCGCTAGCTTGCCACCAATTCTGCCGAAGAAATCGTATTTAGCCCTGGCAATGGCTTTTTACTGGACCTCGAGGCAGCGTTTAATTTGCGTTTCACATCAGAAACGTTCGGATCCTGGTCCAAGCCCTGTAAGCGGCTTGCTTGCGAACTGTAGCTTCTTTACAAGGCCGATTAAACCAAGGTCGTCGCTTTGCTCCCGCTGCTATTACCGTGTTGGGAATGAAACAATCCATTCCCAGCAGTATGGTCTCGGCAACATTGACTGCGCAGGAGTCGGGATCTACTGATGTGAAGCAGAGCTGCCTCCAAGGGTACGAAGCGTAGAATTCACGCAGTCCGTCCCAATCTGCTGACTTATATTGCCACACGCGTCGCGAGCTAGTTGGCCGTGGTGGATCGGGCCGCGCGCAAGGCGCGTGTGTCCGGACGAGGCAGTGATCAGACGAACCGAGAGGTGCATTCACTGAGATGGAATATCCGTCCAGACGTGTAGTCAGCAGGAGGTCCAGTAAAGAGCTAGTATGATCCTCAATGTCTGGTATTCTCGTGGGAGAATGTACCAGTTGCGAGAATCCATAGGCCAGAGAAAATTCGTGAGCAGACTCCCCGCTTGGTCGGTGGACCGGGAACCAAGCCACTCAACGTAGTGGGCATTAAAGTCCCCTAAAATCACCAGCTCTGCGGAAGGGTACTGCTCTAGAAGTTTGTCAGTCGTCGATTGCAGGTGCTCGAAGAGCCGGGTTGTCTCCGTGTTTCCGCTATGAGACCTGTACAGACACGCGTAGACACGAGTGTGGCCGCTGTAGTCCACACGCACCCACAGAACTGACAGGTCCTGTCCTGTCTTCAAAGGCATGGAGGCGGCGACACCAGACCTCCTGCCGGGCTTACATGCATACACCAGCGCATCTCATGAACTTTAGGTTTAAGGTTTAAGATTCTTTATTCTCACTAAGAATTTGACAATTCACTTACATGAGAACTTAAAACTACACAAATACATTTATTTTGCATGAATTTAGCGAAAGAACTAATAACATAGAGGGTATTTAAACATACAGTAAAATAAAATCGGCCGACTTTTAACAAAACAAGGTGATTAGTGGTTAACATTTCCTCTACTTGAGATGTACACAAAACGTTTTGTAGTTGACAATAAGCTAAGGCCCAGTTTAACTTATTTCCGAGATTCGTAATAACTGTGCGTCAGCGGGGATCATCCCTGTACTGGTCAGTATAATGGGTAAGTAGACCGTAGGTGTCGCGAATGTCGGGACTGGTTTTTAGTTGCTATGAGTTTATTAAATATTCAACTATCGATCTTATTACCTAGTTATGTTAGGGTCTTTTTTTGTAATGGTCATGTACATATTTTATTTATCGTATGAATGGTACAATGCAGTGCAGCAAGTACGCTAACTTACAGATACTGGAAGTGGCAATGTTTTTATGTTTTATTACAATTATATTATAGTTTTGTTACAGTTATTGTTTTTATTTTATTTATTAGGTGTTCAATTTTATAACTCTAAGCGTTCTTGGTAATGTGATATGTAGATTATATACACAATGATATATTATAAAGGTGCTATTTAGGTATATACAGACAAGATTAAATTTTAAATGGTCAATTTTTTTTTGGTAATGTTATTTTTAATTTATATAAATTATATAGGTATGCGAATTTTTATTTTATTTTATACAGCTGCTGTTTATGATTGACATTTACTTTCCGAATATTTAAATTTATTCTATGGCGAATCATTGCTTACGTGTTTTTTCAATTGTTTTTTAAAGCTGTATATAGACTTGATTTCTTTTACATTTTTTGGCAGTTTATTATAACTTAAAAAAATAACTTGTGTTTATAATTCATAATTTATTGATAAAGGTAATTGTTTACACGTCAAGATTAGGTACATAATATTTGATTACGTTTAACTAAATGTAAATTATCCGCACAATACAATTGCGGTTTACGATTTATGACGTATTAAAAAAAACTACTTACTAGATCTGGTTCAAACCAATTTTCGGTGGAAGTTTGCATGGTAATGTACATCATAATTTTTTTTTAAGTTTTATCATTCTCTTATTTTAGAAGTTAGAGGGGGGGGGCACACATTTTACCACTTTGGAAGTGTCTCTTGCGCAAACTATTTAGTTTAGAAAAAATTGATATTAAAACCTCAATATCATTTTTGAAGAGCTATCCATATATACACGTATGGGTTTGATGAAATTTTTTTTTACAATGCATGTGCATGAAAAGTGCGTTTCCTACGGAGCCATATCATGCGGAAAGTACTACTTTTCCGCACTAGTGCTTTTTCTTTTCAATTTTTTTTTACAGTACATATGGTGCTACTTTCTCGCACTAGTGCGGAAAAGTGCTTTTTGTTTTCAATTTTTTAATAATTAAACTTATTTGCCATGATATGTTTTTTATTTACTCGCACAATGCATAGTAAAACATTGTATGATACACGTGCGTAAAGATGATTTCCGACTCGTATTCCTTTATACACTCGCTCGCTTTGTTCACTCGTAAATAAAATTCCACTCGTCGGAAATCATACACTTTCCGCACTTGTTGCATAAATAGCTATTTTGATTTTCAGTTCTAAGTATGGGGAACCCCCAAAATTTATTCTTTTTTTTCTATTTTTGAGTGAAAATCTTAATGCGGTTCACAGAATACATCTACTTACCAAGTTTCAACAGTTATTCTTATAGTTTCGGAAAAAATCGGCTGTGACATACGGACGGACAGACAGACAGACATGACGAATCTGGCGAAAATGTTTTTTTTTTTAAGTTTTTCTTGTACCTAGAGCAATATATCCTATAATTGATGTCATATAATTGTCTTTGTTGTTTTTATCCTATCTGGCTTTTACTCCCCGCAATTTTGCACGGGGAGAATGTTCGGTAGTCTGGGAGGTGTGGTTGGGAAAACCTAAAAACGAATAATTGTTATGAACATCACAGACAAACACATGACGAATACAAAAATTAGTAGAAAAGCGGGAAGTGGGTGACAGAACGTTAATAGTGCCAACATGAAGGAAGTGGAAGAGAAGAAAACGATATATAAAATAAATATGAAGTATAGAATTAAACATAAATAATTAGACGCATTAGATTATAAAAGATAAGACGCTATTTAGAGTTTAATGTTATTCGTTTGTAAATATTTAATGAGTATAGAAGTAAGCCTAGTATCCATGTGACAAAGCAGTGAGCTAAAGCATATATAGGTCGTGGAACATTTTCGGGTAATACATCGTACAGTGAATAGCTAAACCCTGAACAAGCAAAGAAGATGTGGTCCAAGTTACCCTCATCCAACCCGCATTCACACAATGAGTTCGCACGGACACCAATCATAGCCAGAAATAACGGAGTACATACTTTACCTAAGCGTAAACGACAAATGGTCGATATTACCCATTTCGGAGAAGTACGAAAACGATAGAACCACGGTTTTCGAGTAATTCGAGGTTGTACACAGCCATAATGTTTACCTGTCTGTAATCTAGAGGTATCCCATTGCTTCTGCCATGTATTAAACATATTGGATAGCGCACAACTCAATAGGTCAGTACTGTAAATTTCCTGCTTTATTGATCCGATGTCAATCGCTCGTTTTGCCCACATATCAGCCATCTCATTGCCGTTAATACCACAGTGGCTTGGAACCCACCCGAGAACAATATGTGGGTCCCTTGATTCATACCTACGTAGCAAAGCTGATTTCGAGAATCAATGGAAATTTTGCTTTAAATTTGAATTGGTTGCCTACAATAGCCTGCAGGCAACTCCTACTATCAGAGATGATAATGATGTTTTTAATATTGTGGGTCTCTGCATATTTGACAGCCTCAAGAATAGCAACTGCCTCGCCTTTGAAAATGGATGCTTGAGGAGGACATTTAAATGGGAGGGCAATATTGTACCGAGGAATCCACACCGCTGCTCCCACACATTTTGTAGGATCCACCTTTGAAGCGTCAGTAAAAACCGGTAAGTAATCTTGCCATTTATCTAAAAATTTATTGAACTTGTTGTTTGCTCCTGGATCATTTTTGAAAATTCCTATATCTAATAGAACTTTAGGTGAATATATTAAGGTCTCAAATGCCACCTCAAATAAAGGGTTAGCGCCGGATTTATATAGACTGGGGTTAATATTAGACAGTTTTGAAAAAGACATTATTATTCTTGGAAAGCCTTTATATGTCCAATATCGGTTTTCAGTGACCTCCAGTGCCAGTGCCCGCAAGCGTGGAAGCAACAAGTGGTTGTTGTAAGAGCTGGCTTTGATCAAGAACCAGTCGGCAAGATATTGTCTGCGGAGAGACAAAGGAGGTTCAACAGCTACCTGCATGCCATTCTTGGGAGAAGGAAGCATAGCACCCAGTATGATCCTTAAACATTTTGCCTGTATGAGGTCTAATTAATCCAGGCCATCCTTATTGCAAGGTTCCATTAGAAATGACCCATAGTCTATATGGCTGCGTATGATGGCATTGTATAGTAGCTTCTGGCAATAAGGGTGAGAGCCCCACCAAACACCTGATAATGCTCGCAGAATATTAATATTTTTTTCACATTTACTCAGTACATATTTGTGATGTGAGGACCCCGACATTTTGTGGTCTAAAATAACACCTAGAAATTTTACTGACTCTTTACTTGGTATCATGACACCACCATAACGGACATCTGCAGGAGGCATGATCCTTCTGCGACTGAAAGTCACTAAACAACTTTTTGTTGGCGATAGGGTAAGACCATGTTCATCAAGCCAATCTTTGAGGTAACCCAGCGCTGTATTCAGACTAGCAGTGGCTTTGTCCATTGAGTTTGCTGAGGTGTATAAGACCAGATCATCAGCATACTGCAAGACATTACAGAAGGAAAGGACAGATTGTTCCAAGTCGTAGGTGTAGATACTGTAAAGCAGGGGGCTGAGTACAGATCCTTGCGGGAGACCTCGCCACAAAGTCCGAGGCGGGTAATAGGAATTACCATTTCTAATTTTAATTGACCTACCCATGAATAAGTTGGTGACAATATGTACAATCTTCGCGGGAATGCTCAGATGAAGCATTTTTGCCCTGAGCACCGGAAGAAGGGCATTGTCGTAGGCCGCAGAGATATCTAGGAAACATCCCAGAAGATATTCGTTTTTTGAAAAGCTTGAATTGTCTTTACTATGTGCACAATATCGTGACGCACGTCAAAATCGTCTGGCTAGAAGAAAGATCATACTTGTTTTTTTTTTTTACAAAAAACTAAAGTTTGGGGGCTGAAATTTTGCATACTTGTTACAGTCGTTACTAATAGAAAGCCACATCATCTAACAAAGATTACAAGCCAAAACTCGCTGGGGGCAGATTCACTTAGCTTATCCTGGCATGGCCTTTGGATCGATCCATCTTCATTATTTTTTTATTTGGACAATAGGGAATATTACGCAAAACTCTGCGTAGAAGGCGTCACTGGCACAATCACAAGGCCTACCGCGAAACACGTATTTCTAGAGTTTGGTTTCTGCCTCTATAACTCTTGCATATTCGATCGATAGAGAGGCAGATAACGAAATTTCGATTTTCGCGTTTCGCGGTAGGCCACCTGTAAACAAACCGCCTTGATGCATCAATGTCATAGTGAAAACGTGTCAAAAAAACTGTATAAGGCATAGTATGTATATGTTACTATATGGTTTAGCATGTGCACTAGTTCTGCACTCTGGCGGCAGAACATGGGAGTAATACTCCCTATTTAGAAACAGAGTGTAAAGTACCTCTCAAAGTAGTCCCCGGCGTGCTGCACGACGGCGGCGTTGCTGTCGGGCTTGTTGCGGCAGTACGACACGTACATGTCGAACTCGCGCGCCCACGTCACGAAGCAGTGCCCGACGTCCTCCGGCATCGTCTCGTACTTGTCCAGTTCACGCAGGAACACTCGCTCGTGGAAACGATGGATCTCCTCGATGTTACCAAATATTATTTCCTCCTACAAAAACGGTAATACATTAAATTCTAGCGGGTTCATCGAAAACCGGTTTGAATAATTTACAATTGATTACGGTTCAAAGCATAGAGCAGTTATAACACATATTGGCTTGAATTACATACTTGGATAGTGATTTACGTTAAACGATATATCAGCAGGATTTTTATGTCTAAGTTCAGTTAATATACTGATTTAAACTAACACGACTTTCACTCATAATTTTAAAACTAACGGGACTTAATCGCGTACAAACTTACGTTTATTTATGGCCGACGTTTCGAACGTGACGTTACGTTCGTGGTCACAGGCAGACTGTATCAACACCTGGCGTTTATAAGATTGAATGCAGCTGTGGTAGTTCCTATATTGGGCAAACCAAACGCACTATAGCGGAAAGGGTCAAGGAGCATATCGTAGCTGTTAAACATAACCGGCCAAATGCGAGTCGGACTCGCGCACCGAAGGTTCCGTACATTACACAATTTAAACAATGTATTTCTTATGTGAAACGTGTGTGAAAGGTAAATTGCGGTTTACGATTTATGACGTATTAAAAATAACTACTTACTAGATCTCGTTCAAACCAATTTTCGGTGGAAGTTTGCATGGTACGATGTACATCATATATTTTTTTTAGTTTTATCATTCTCTTATTTTAGAAGTTAAAGTGGGGGGGGGGCACATCTTACCACTTTGGAAGTGTCTCTCGAGCAAACTATTCAGTTTAGAAAAAAATGATATTAGAAACCTCAATATCATTTTTCAAGACCTATGCATAGATACCCCACACGTATGTATGGGTTTGATGAAAAAAAGTTTTTTGAGTTTCAGTTCTAAGTATGGGGAACCCCCAAAATTTATTGTTTTTTTTTTTCTATTTTTGTGTGAAAATCTTAATGCGGGTCACAGAATACATCTACTTACCAAGTTTCAACAGTATAGTTCTTATAGTTTCGAAAAAAAAGTGGCTGTGACATACGGACGGACAGACAGACAGACATGACGAATCCATAAGGGTTCCGTTTTTTGCCATTTGGCTACGGGACCCTAAAAACGTCAAATAAATAAGTCTGCGGTAGCCGAACATTGCTACAGTCGGGACCAAACCACTGGATTGAGCTCCATAATCCCAGTCCTCTCAACGGAACGTCTTTAGTACAGCAGGAAGGTACGTGAAGCAATTGAAATCAGAAAACATCGAAATTTCAATCAAAATGAGGGACAGGGGATTTCGTCTTCGTGGAATCCAGTTGTAGTGCTCACCAAAGCACACTATTTCACGCTCACTGGCTCGATTCCACACCAATGTCCGGCAGACGTCCGTTCGTAACCGTAACTGTCATCGGACTGACTACCCACATCCGCGTGCTCGAGACAGTGCAACAACTGACACTATATCTAGGTATAGACAAACACTACATCCCTTCCTTGGTATAATTTATTTATTTCAATCAATCTTACTATGATTAATATACTCGCTTTGTTCCGCTTACTGGCCTCACTTGCATCAAGATCTTTCTCATCGTCTTCTGTTCATTCGCCGTTAGTGTGTTTCTTTTTTTTAAACTCTTTTATACTTATATTATAAACCTTCTTCCCTTCTACTGAAATACTATTCTGTGCACCACTTTTCTTTTCTCAGTTTTACATATATATGTAAAGCCTTACCAGAAATATATGATCATGCGCCATGTTGCGGAATTTCATTGGAACTAATTTCTTACACTGGCAATAATTTTAATGATAGGTTTTCACTGTTGTCAGTGTCATTGTGGCGGTTTACTTGAATAATGCTTAAGTGTTGAATATTAAATAATAAATGACAAAAATGCCCAAAACTATACATAGTCCGGAGCGGAACATTGTTAATAATATAAATAATAAACTGCTGGAAAAGAACAGTTCGGGAAATTAAACTATTTCACTACGAAACATTTCCAAATTAACACCAGAGCTGACAGGTAAACAAATCAAAATGTCATTATAGTCTGGTTATTACGACTTAGTTATTGTAGTGGTTTGTTGTACAAGCGAGGAAACACAGTAAAAAATGAATTTGAGCTTGAAAAATATTTACTATGGGCTTTGGACACGATCAATCTTGTTAATTGACAATGTACTCGTAGCAGAACCTATGTAAGGTTACGGAATATATACCTAGAAACATGACCATCATCATCATCATGTGGCCTTTTGGTGATAAAATCTTGGATGTAGGCGTCTTCCCTTGAATGGAGTAACATGATAGACGAAATATTTTTTCAGCTATAAAGCTGAGCTGAGCTGATGGTGTGGCTAATAGTAGTCACACCATCCAGTATGTTACGACTAAATTAAATATATGTAAATTTATATAAATTTCTAGGTAAATCGGAGGCATCGATTACGCGGATTACGAGAGAAGGTGGTACATCCTGAGGTTTTATGCAAACCAAAAATAAAAAAGAAGATGCAATTAGACGATTTTGACCTATGTGGTGATACGTAAGAAAATATATGAATGATATACGGCAAAAAAAGTACCGACTATAAAAAAAGTGTAGACCAAATAAATGGGTTCTGATTTTGAGTACGGCGAATAAAAGTAGATGTAAGTCAAACGAGTTGCCAATCCACATTGTTCAGACTATACTGAACTGTTGCCATATAAATGAGAATAATAGCGCCCTCTTGACGATGATCATATATTCCTGGTCAGGCTTTATATATATATATATATATATAATTCTTTTTTCTATCTATCTAGATGTCTTTATAGCGGCTGTAGTACTTAGTCGACCAATACCAGCAAGTATTCGTTATTGGGCAAAGGACCTAATAAATACGGTGCGACATCTATTCTATCCAAGCCTCATCAGGGATAGCGCCTCGTTTCATGTGTTTCGCAGCAATTAGTAAACCAAACATCCTTTACATGCTTCGACCAGAAAACTTTCAACCTTAGCTTAATACTTTTCATAGCAACTATGCCTGGGTGGCCCAAATGCGCTGCGTCTAGAACTCTTTTCCGCAGTTCACGAGGCAACAACCTGGCTTCCTCTAAGTAAAATATCCTCAAGGAAGCAAAGTTCAGACTCGAACACTTTATAGACTTTGACCAAATCGTCCCAATCATAATAATAAATGCCCCTTGTGAATTTATTCAATTCCTAATCATTTTTGGAAGAAGTTATAAATGAAATAGATATATCTTGCCCCTTGTGAATTTATTCAATTCCTAATTATTTTTGAAACAAGTTATAAATGAAATAGATATATCTTGAAATTTAATGTTTTATTATCCATAGAGACTATACATTGATTTAAACTTTCACGATTTTTACTCATTATTATTTATCTCCACGGGACTTAATCGCGTAAAATAGTTTTAAAATGTACCTCCGACGTTTCGAGGACGGCGTTGTCCCCGTGGTCTCGGAGAAGACTGGCTAAAGTTGACATCAACATCTTCTAGGCGCGCGAGTTTTTCGAACTACCCGCACTTGGTCTTGTTTATTAACTTGAACATTTTGCGCACTAGGGATGCTACCGGGTCGACACAAAAAAGTGCGGGTAGTTCGAAAAACTCGCGCGCCTAAAAGATGTTGATGTCAACTTTAGCCAGTCTTCTCCGAGACCACGGGGACAACGCCGTCCTCGAAACGTCGGAGGTACATTTTAAAACTATTTTACGCGATTAAGTCCCGTGGAGATAAATAATAATGAGACTATACATCTCTGTTGTATTGCAGTAATTATTTTTATTTCATACCGAACAATAATTCTATTAAGTTCTAATAAAAATACATAATATAATTCTTCTATTACCTTAGACTCATTTCCTGATTTAATCAGATTCACTTCTTTTTCATTCTTTTGGCGTTTATTAAACTTATTATCATTTTGTTTGTTTTCAAGTTTCCGTTTTTCAAGTCGGCGCCGACAAAGCGCAATAAAATGCCCCAATTTCCCGCATGAATGGCATTTTTTCCTTTTCGCTGGACACTCATGTTCTGCCGTTGGGAGTATCATTAGACCACATCGTTCACATTTGTTAGCTTTGCTTTTAATCCCGTCTCTCTTTCCTCGTAAATTTCTTTCCCTTGAACTTGCACCTTGATTAAAATGGCTAATTCTATTAATTTCAGTTAATTGTTTCTTCTGTTCTTATCCGCTCAATTGCTGTACTACTATTTCTGACGTATTAGCTTCCGTAATAATCTGATCCAATGTCACGTCACCTCCCAAAGTCAATATTTTCTTCCTGAGTTCGGAAGCCGCGCACTTCTCTACAATCTGATCAATCAAATGCTCATCAGTATTTGTAAATTCACATTTACTCGCTTGGTTCCTTAATTTTATAACAAACTTTTCGAATCGCTCTCCTTCTTCTTGTTTAAGTTGGCGGAAGACATATCTTTCGTAGATTTTATTCTGCTTTGGCTTAAAGAAGTTGTCTAATTTTTTAATGGTTGTCTCATAGACATCCACCCCTTCGACTTGTTCTACCATTGCTCCAGGCGTATTATAAATAATTTCCTGGAGGCCTAGCCCCCCACCGAGTAGCAAAGTTGCTCTTTTTCTCTCATCGTCCGTAATAGCTGAAGCCTCGAGGTATATGTCCAATGACCTCTTCCACTTTTCCCAACGGACCGCAACTGTAGCATTATCTCCTTCAAGGTCAAGTTTTTCGGGTGGAGGTAAAAGATTCGCCATGATGGAGTTCAATCGGGACGACCTGGAAACAACCATTGCTGGTTATTTCTGACTTCATAATGTCGCAACATTTTAAATCATAACAGACATAATATGTAGGATAAGAGCCAGCGTAACACATTCAGCCGCAAAACATTCAAGTATGGTTCACATGTAATGTAGGCCCATACAGCCGCAAATATTCAAGTATGGTTTACATATAATGTAGGCACATACAGCCGCCAAACATCCAAGCATGGTTCACATGTAATGTAGGCCCATACAGCCGCAAAACATTTACGCATGGTTCACATGTAATGTAGGCCCATGCAGCCGTCAAACATCCAAGTATGGTTCACATGTAATATAGGCCCATACAGCCGCAAACATTCAACTATGGTTCACGTGTAATGTAGGCCCGTATAGCCGTTAAACATTAAGTATGGTTCACATGTAATGTAGGCCCATACAGCCGCCAAACATCCAAGTATGGTTCACATGTAATGTAGGCCCATACAGCCGCAAACATTTAAGTATGGTTAACATGTCATGTAGGCCCATACAGCCGCAAAACATTTACGCATGGTTCACATGGAATGTAGGTCCATACAGCCGCCAAACATCCAAGTATGGTTGACATGTAATGTAGACACATACAGCCGCAAAGCATTTACGCATGGTTCACATGTAATGTAGGCCCATACAGCCGCAAACATTCAAGTATGGTTCACATGTAATGTAGGCCCATACAGCCGCCAAACATCCAAGTATGGTTCACATGTAATGTAGGCCCATACAGCCGCAAAACATCCAAGTATGGTTCACATATAATGTAGGTTAAAATTTTAAGCTACCTTTGCACCCTAATTAAAAATCAATATACATAATACTAGCAGTTGGCCTTGAACTGAGAACTCGCCAAGTTATCGCTATAAGATATAAGAAGAGAGATCGATTCAATTCCTTACACCTACCTAGTCATCAGTGGATTTAAAACCTCGTGCGATTCATTGGTAAGGTCTGTGTGGAGCCCTTAACTGACAGATTTAAGTCACCATAGAGATTAAAATAACCTGTACCTGTGGTAAGCCGTAATCCTTCTTGTATAATGACGCACTACTCACAATAGGTACTTGTTCGATCTATTGCTATATGTAAGACACACAACTACCTGCTGACCTAAAAAATGAGCCGTGTGACGAAGCATTTAAGCGCAAATTGAGAAACCTTTTGTTGGATAACCCTCTGTACTGTATAAGTGACTTCATGGAATTAAATTTGTAATGATATATGTAATTTTATTTACGATTCAAATGATTTATTGTATTTTAAAAATGACATTTACTTCTTTTGTGATATTTTATTTTGTTTGACATTTAATGATGATTCTAAATTGCTAAGTTTGACATCTATTTTTGACATGTTTTTGTTTATACATACTTATATGACGATCATTATTGGGAGAGAAAATTATTTTAATTTATTTTGTATTTTTTAGTATGTAATGTTTGACCATGGTCGTCAAACATTACATTACATAAGAAGATAAGCATAATTTTGACATTGATGCAATTTTATAGTGTAATTTTTATCCTGAAATAAATAAATTTAATCTAAATCTAATATAATAAACGTGTAAACGAGCACTTTAATTTGACACCAAACTCGACCATACTTGCTTGCAAAGATGACCCGAATAGCAATAACCCTCACAAATAGCTTTTTGCCCTTCTAGGCTCTTGTAGTTCCATAACCCATTAATCGAACCTGCTCATAATATGATGAATAAAATACATATAATGCCTTCAACAATATAGTTACCCAATTTCATTTAAATTAGAACAAACTTACTAAAGCCATTGCGTTACAAACCATCTCCTGACAGCTTAACTCATCGAAATGCTGGGACGCACCCCCAGCCAGCGGCATGTTCCAAGATGAATGAAAGAACTTCGCTTTCCTCGCTCGCTGGTTCGATTTTAACTTTGTTGCCAGATATGACAAAGCCCACTCAAACAAATAAAAACTAGGCTATATAACACTAAGCACGTAACAACAACCCAGTGTTAGTAAAACATTTGGTCCTCAATTCTCCTACCAATTTTGTACCTACGCGGGCCTCACATTCTTCCCCCACCAAACGCATACCTACGCTCAATGATTAGTACATTTTTTTAGTAGATTAATTCTCTTGTCATTCTCATTCTGTTACAACTTTTTTTACCAAATTCTTGAATTTGACTGTATAACCTAGATAGGTACCTAAGTACCTACACCTAGCAATAAATAAAATAAAATAAATAAATAAATAAATAAATAACGTTTTATTTCAGGCAAAAAGTACATTCGTACACCCATATCAAGATACAATTTAAAAGTTAAAACGCCAAAAGAAGTAGTACTTAATAATAAAATAAAATAAGTTGAACAATTTAAATAGCATAAATTACACTATTTTTTGTTCCCGTTTTGGTGCACGGAAAGCCAGTGCCTAAACATATTGCAACTAATGTTGCGATACACCAACATGAGAATGGTGTTTTGCGAGCGGCGCATACCCTCCCAGAAGGAAGCAATGCGCGCGCGTATCACTGCGAAGAAGTCAGGAATTCTGGCTTCCGCGAACATGGTGGAGGCACTGCAGGAACGCGGCAGCCCCATCAGTGTCCGGAATATATTATTATACTGCACACGGATGGCGCTGTAGGTTTTCCTGCTGTACCTGACCCACAGTTGACAGGTGTAGAAAGAAAGACAATATGCATTAAATAATGTACATTTGACTCCCCTGCTACACCTGGCAAACCTACGGGCTATCATGTTGCCACGAACAGCCAGCGCTCTTCTCTCTCGTTCCATGTCACTGTCGTCCCTCATGTCGTCCGTCAGTATATGGCCAAGATACTTGAACCGCTGCACAACACGCACAATGGAGAGATTTAGTTTGACTTCTGGTATGTTATCCGGACCCCTTCCAGCCTTAAAAACCATGAGTTCTGTTTTAGCTACATTGTAAATCAGCCCGTGAGAATTAGCATAATTTTCACAGACTGAAACCAGCTTTCTAAGACCCTTGATGGAGGGGCTGAGCAGTACCATGTCGTCAGCGTAGCTGAGACTGTTCATACAGACGTCACCCACGTGACAACCGACCCCAGTGCCCCTCAACCTCCCCATCAAGTCATTGACGTAAAGGTTAAAGAGGTCCGGAGAAGTAAGTCCACCCTGGCGTACCCCGCATTCTAATCTATAGCTATTAGATGTCGTGTCACCCCATTTTACACAGTAATATAAATTTGTCTATGTATGTGTCCACCATGTCCAATTGTCCATTTCGCATGTTTGGACCAGGTGACAGTCGGAACGAGGCATAAGCCTGTTTATATATATTATACCTACCATACATAACATACATAAGGTTGTCTGGAAGAGAGCGCCCCTCAGCGACAAAACCGCCTGCCGTCACCTAGTCCCAAGCTTGTATTGTGCATTTTATTTTTATTTGTTCGTGCACAACAATGAATATTTTACTCACTTTTACCTACCTAATATATAAGTATCAGTTTAGTTTTAAGTATGTAACGTGTAACGTAGAAATATTAATAACACAACTTAGTTAAGTATCTATTAGGTATCAAATAAGATGTATCGCACGATTTTACATCTGTGGTACGTTATTTTAATCCTAGAAATATCCGACAGTGTTATCTGCATGAACTTTTTACAAGATTCAAAGCAATAGTTCAATCTTATTCTGGTACAAAGTACCTACATAAATAGTACCTGCCCCAGCAAACTTAACTCTAAGTACTTACGCTGCCGCGGTTGTTTATGTTATCCTGGTTCAATTACCTACCTAATCTACGTGGCAAGCTAGCTTGTAAGTAGATTATCTCTTTAAGGTTTTAAAAACTGTTGTACTTACTTAACTACCTTTTGCTCTCAGATTTCCTTTTTTTTTGTTATTGGAAAATAATTTGGGTTGCATGATTGATTTTGCACTAACCTTTACCCGTCGCCACTTGTAGTGCTCACCAAAGCACACTATTACACTCTCACTGGCTCGATTCCACACAAATGTCCGGCAGACGTCCGTTCGTAACCGTAACTGTCATCGGACTGACTACCCACATCCGCGTGCTCGAGACAGTGCAACAACTGTCACTATATCTAGGTATAGACAAACACGACACCAGTGATTAGCAAATGTAAGGGGGAAAAAACATCCCACCACATACCATCTGATGTCGTGAGTGTTGTGTGTAGGCAAAGTGACAACCAGGGACCGGCCCGCTATCCCTTATCGGGGTTTTATAAGGGTATTGCATAAGGCTTAACTCACCATACCCTTTGCCAGACGAAACCCTTTGTTTTGGTTTTAAAAACCCTTATATAAAGCTACCACATTTGAGTAATCGGTAGCCCAAATACCCTTACAAAACCCTTATCATCCGCTCACCAACACCTTGCATATTGCTTATAAGGGTTAGCCTTATCAAGGGCTTCCCTTTTAGCATATAAGCGTGCTAATTTAAGTCGTTTGTTCATAAAGCACACATTACTTCGAATCCGAGCGATCGTCGGCGGCGACGGCGGCGTTCTTTGACTAGGCACGTATTTTCTTTCCTTTTCATACACTACCGTAGATATATACTAATCCTGTCTCTTTCACGCAAAGGGAAAACTTTATAAAAAGCGCTTAAAGATAAGGGTAACCCTTATTAAGAGCTAGCCTTATTTTTGGTTAGCTTTTCGGTAAGGGTTATCAAAGGTAAGGGTATGAATGGGCTTGCAGTTCAAAAGGGAAAGTCTTTCAATGTATTAGCCGTGTTTAAGTGTCGCCCATTGAAAGGGTTTTATCGCGGAAAGGGTTGTCCGGTCCCTGGTGACAACCCTAGCGTACAAGTTAATAATCAAGATCAAGTGCGGGTAGTTCGCAAAACCCGCGCAGCAAGAAGATGTTGATACAATTCCTCGCCAGTCTGCCTGTGACCACGAACGTAAGTTTGTACGCGATTAAGTTCCGTGTTAGTTTTAAAATTATAAGTTCAGTTAATGTTTATGTGACCAACGTCACGTTTTAGCATGATGGTGATTTGATTACTAATGATAATGTCTATGTTACGTATAAAGGTATTTATTAAAGAATATGTTTATATCTACCTTTCCCTGCAAAGCCTGAGGCACAGAATTAGGGTCGGTGCGCATTTCTCGCAGGTAGCAAGTAATACATGTTTCCAAATCTTTGACATAAGCACGTTCAGTCTGGAGTAACTCAGCCATTATAAACCTGGAACCAAAACTATGAGTTACGCCCATCATCAAGCTATATCATGTACTAAAGTTTTTACAACACAATGTTGCTAATTGATAATATTATTGCCATATTTAAAACGTAGAGTAATATCAATCCCACACAGCCATACAATACCGAATATCAACTATTAATAAAATCCAGCAATCGTAATCATACGATAAAACCAATCAAATGAATGAAATTATAAAGGATAAACTATTCCTAATACATATGTACAGTTCGCAGTAGACACACAATAAATGATAAATGATCCTTGAAAATCCCGTTAGCATTGCATGTTGTGTGTGATGAGTAATATAGAGGTGCACGTACTCTTTCCTGCGGGCGCTGCGGCGCTTGTCGTCGGCGGCGCTAGCGGGCGGCGGCGCGGTGCGCGCCTCGCTGTCGGCCGAATGCGAGGACGCCAACGACGCCGCCACGCCGGAGTCGCTCTCCGCTTCGCTTTCGCCGCCCTCCATACTTCCACTAAATTCTGCATATCTGTAACGAGTTATTTCATTTTTTTTTAATCAACAACAAGTTAATAGGCATAGACTGCTACGCAGCCTTTAAAAGTTATAATAGGATCACACTTCCTATTATTCACGTTTTATTAAAATGACAAAGACCAAGTACAAAAACTGTGTTAAAATTAGTTCCTACTTCAAACTGGGCGTCTAGTTAGAATCTAGAGTAGCATCAAAGTCGTATTAGTTTGCGACTATAACTACATACATTTTTAAATTTTATAGAAGAATACTCAGCTGTGAGATATACAGTGGCAATACCTGTTCGTAAATGCTGAATTCACGAATTTGAGGGATATGAAGAAAATAGGATACCTGGCATCGACTGCGGCCACCCACTCCTTGATCTGCACGGCGTGCGGGTGGCCCTTCTCGACGAGGCCGTCGGCGAGCTGCGCCAACAGGCGCACCCGCTCGCGCGACTCCCGCGCCACGCCGGCCGCCGCCGCAGCCGCCGCCGCGCCGCAGCGCTCCTGCGTCTCCCGGATCCATTCCACGGCCGCGCGCGCTGACCGCTCAAACAGCGCAAATTGCTGGCACTGTTCGAGCCTCTTCTTCCGGACCGTCCAGTGTTCTAATACCTGCATCAACGCCACATTTCAATACAAACGCATTATTAAAATGGAACATAAATCGGTCACTGTTTATTACCGGTTGAACGAGCAACATTAGATAAGACATCGCACGGAGCTCCCGAATAAACATGAAGTTTATTCCGACGATGTCGCGCCTCATGGTACATGTGCGAACACTGTCCGGCTAACGGCCTGCCTGATACCATCACAAACTCAGAACAAAAGCTTCAGCGCGGATTCGCTGATGACACTCACAATGACAATAGCTAACACCGACTGCCAGTGGAAACCTTGTACAACGGTTACATTTAGATATACGAGTAACTACTACGAACTAATTCGAATTTTCCACTCATTTACTCTAAGGTTAGCTGGAAGAGATCCCTTATAGGGATAAGCTCGCCTTTGTACCTAAATTTATATGAATTTCATGTTAACAATTTTTGTTTTGTACAATAAAATGATTTACTACTACTACTACGAGTATTATAAATACATTACACATACTTGGAATGATATTTACATTTTCTAAACAACAACGTAACTGACACAATTTTAGTAACAATGTTTATGTTTTTATTTTAATTCTGTAAACAATCCGTTCAAATTGTCGTTCAGACTTTCGATAATCCAATAGGATTGCGGACATATGACATATCATCTTTTATAGTAGTCCATCTACACACATATCATAAACCCTATGTGTGGTGTACTGAAGTATGACCAGTGGGGGGACACTCCTCCTTTCGGTCAAACTCGGCTTCGTTCGCTTGATTGATTGATTGAATTTTGACAACCCTAAATAGCCGAAAGGGATAGTGCCATACATTGACAAGTAACTTTAAAAAAAAATTTTTGTGACACACTTTTATTGCTGACTGTACTTCTTCTCGTTTGCATGTCTATCGAGTACTTCTTAAGACCTTTCTAATGAGCCTAAACTTGATGTGTTTGTGTTTTTCCATCGAGGAGTTCCTTTGGCTACCTACCGGCCGGCTATCATCAGAACACCTCCATATGCTATATATAATATTATTGCATTGTCACCGGAATTACGATAGTACTCCAAATTTCAACTGAATCAGATACCGGGAAGTGGTTCAAATTTTAGTTAATATATATATATTAACCTTATATATATATATATATATAAGGTAGGTGAGTATGTACGCAGTGAAGCTAAACAAAAGTGTGTAAAAAGGGACAGCAGGATTCGACTGAATCGCAGTCAAACTTCGGGTTCGTAGGAAGTGTCCTTTCTGTACGGTAGTACTATTACTTATTCTGTGGTATGACGTAGCAACCTTGTTAAGTAGCAGCAACATCTGTTGGTATTCATAATTGATATTTAACTAAGTATCAACTTACAAGGTAATAAAACTGATATACCTAGAGTAATTAATCCGTAACCTTGCTATTAACCTATTATTGTAAATGCCACTTAGATATTAAAGGTCATCACTCGTGTACACTAGTATAAAACCCACAAGTTTTTCCAATTAGCATTCAGTTATTGGAGGTTGCATATGTGTGCTACTGGCACAATACATAGTAAACTTATTACGACAAGTACTGATGTCTAATGATATGTCAATAACTTGTAATATATTGTTCCACACGTAAACTAGCGTTTTAACTATCTGCTCCACATCTCTGCTGAACCAAGAGTAGGGTTCTTCTAATATCAGTAACTACCCGAGTGTTTCGTGTTATTATTGCGCCCTCCAACTCTAGCCACTTCATATGATGCGTTCAAAAACCGCAATTTACGACCAGCATAAAGATAAACTGTTTTGTTAGAACAAATTTCTTATTTGTGTAAATGTTTCTATTGCATAATTAATAAGTTCTCATTTTAAATATCAATAACGATTTTAAAATGACATCAAATTAAAGCATCTTTTTGGTCGCCGTGCTCACTATTAGAGTATAGTAGGTAGGTACTGTAACCCTAATAATGTATGGACTACTACAGGCAGACGCCGCCGCACCTTATTCTCCTGCGAGAGCAACGTGTCGAGAATAGCTCTGGTCTGGTCGTGATGCGCCTTGCTGGCGGCGGCGGTCTGGCCGTGCACCTGCGCCGAGCGCGCCGCGTATTTGAGGAACGTCTCGGCGGTGCGCCGCGCCAGCGTGCACGCCTTCAAGAACGCCTCCTTCTGCTCGCCGTGCTTCACTATTAGGGCTGCCACCTACAAGCAAAATTACACAGCTTTGTCATTAAAGCTTGTACTCCAAAAGACTAGTGGTGTAAGAGCGTGCGACTTTCAATCCGGAGGTCGCGGGTTCGAACCCCGGCTCGTACGAATGAGTTTTTCGGAACGTATGTGCGAAATATCATTTGATATTTACTAGCCGCTTTTCGGTGAAGGAAAAATCGTGAGGAAACCGGACTAATCGCAATAATCGGCAGTTGCTTTAGTAACACTGGTGCCTACGCCAATTCTCGGGATTAGTTGCCAAGCGGACCCCAGGCTCCCATGAGCCGTGGCAAAAAGCCGGGACAACGCGAGGAAGATGTATGTAGGGTAGGGTGGGAAACAGTGGCTCGGAAAAAATAACCGGGTACAGTGGCTCACTCAACCTAATTCCAACACGATAGAGGCGATATTGGGGCGACTGAGCCACTGTACGAGCTGAGCCACTGTTTCCTACCCTACCCTACTAAGTTATAATCACAGTACAGTAGGCCGAGCACATGATTGACGCGACAGTCGTCTTTTGCTAACTGTATAATTTAAAAGGGGACGGGTAGTAGGGCGGGCGGTAGAATCAGCACCACATACGCTACTTATTATTATAACGCGTGTTAAAATGTCGAAAATCGACTGTGAAATGCTAAAAACATTAATTGCTAGTGCACTTAAACCCTTAGAACTAAAAATTCGTGACTTACATAAAAAAATAGACCATTTAAACAGTGAAATGAGTAAAATAAAATCCTTTTTCTAACCAAAAAAAGTGATTCCATCATTGCGTCTGCGCCGTCAACCCCGATAACGACGAGTAATGCGTCAACACCGACCAGCCGTCCCGCTCCTGCTCCCACACATGCACCACCGCGAGCGCAGGGACCAGCAGCTGTGCAAACGAGACAGCGGATAGCCGCGCAGGCTAAACTGCCCATACGGACGAAGCGCAACGACCAAATAGCGAAACATGACCCGCAGCAAACAATGGCCGCTGTAAACATTGCGACGAACGATAATCACAAGACTGTAAACGAAATAAAAGATAAACCGCCGAATGAGACTATGGATTTAAAGGCTAGTTCTACAGTAACCCCTAATTTATTACGGGGCCCAGTATAAGGTAGAACAAATACAATCAAAACGAGACAGTTATAACTCGTTCAAAATTGGTATCCCAGTTGCAGTCTACGATAGTTTCCTTTCGTCGTCTGTCTGGCCTATAAACACCAGCATTTCTGAATGGCGGCCCTTTCTCCGCTCCAGGGAGACCCAGTCTCCCACCGACGAAGATACCACTGGCCAAATCGGACGCTAGCAAAAAGCGAGTGAATGTATTGCACCCAAACATAAATAGATTGGCCAATAAAACCTGCAGGTTAGAAAGCGAACTCCAGCTCCAAGAAAAGATCGACGTATTGTGCCTATCTGAGCATTGGCTCGAGACGAGCCAAACATCCTCGGTAAATATACTTAATTATCAGCTCCGTGCCCACTACTGCCGACCCTCGAGGATGGGTGGAGGAGTCTGCATATATACTGCCACTGACATACTGACCTTGGAACGCCGGGAAGTGACTGACCTCTCCGTAGAAATGCATTTTGAGGCATGTGCAGTTGAGTGTATCGGCCTTGACCTAATTATTATATGTATATAAAGACCACCTAGTGGTGACATCATGATGTTCTTAAATAAGTTATATCTATTGTTAAATTTTATTTTTATTAAAAATAATAATGTAATCATAGTAGGTGACATTAATATTGACATATTGACTATTTGTAACATTACTAAACAGTTACTAGATACTATTAAAACCTGTGGATTCAGAAATCTTATAAACAAACCGACTAGAACTACCGAGACGTCTAGAAAATGTATTGACCATGCTTATTCCAATATAATTAAGTCTGACATAAATAAAATAATGTGTAATGAAATGTATTTGTCTGATCACTTGTCTTTAATTATTAGTATTAATATTAATAACCGAATCCAATCGAATTGCCATGTATTAAAGCGAAAGTTCTCAGTTTGTAACAAACAGGACTTCACGCGAAGTCTTGATTTCCAAAATTGGGATGACATCCTAAGTAAAAATAGCTGCCCAGGTGAAAAGATGAAATCTATCATAAATGTTTTGAAGCATTATTTCGATGTTGATTTCCCAATTAGGTATCATCCAGTTAAAAAAAACCTACAAAGTTTGGGTCAATGACACTGTAAAAATACAAAGAAATAACATTCATAAACAAGTTTGGGAACAAATCAAATTATTTTATTAAATATTTTTGATTTGTGTTTTTTTAAGTAGTCACACTACTATATATAAATTAAAAACTGTAATAGATGTCATATATTAAAGAAAAAGTGACGAAGCCCTCCAGTGGTGAAGGCCGGATTCGAACCGGCGTCTTTAGCTATCGCGGCTAACGCCATGAACCCCTAGGCCACCCCGCCACGGCGGTGCCCGTCCGAATTTCTCGACTATATGCCATCTTAGTAAGACTAGGCGTCTTTGACCAGCTCTAAGGGCAAGCAGTGCGCGCTTGCACCTCCTAAACGAACTCGCCCTGCGTATAATCGATGGAAAACCCGTAGACTACCCAGCACAGAGTTTGTTTAAAAAACACAAAATACTTACTTTACCATGCATATATATACTCACAGCATGCATGTATGTAAGATCCAACATCACCATGTATAAATATAGCACTCAAGCCCGTGGGTCTCAAATGCGCAGGCGACCCAGGCTACTTGCTCCTAGACGCCGACTTGCCAAATCACGACGGTCACTCAGTATCATGGGGCCAAACTTATATAATGCAATACCAAACGAGATACAATACTCAAAAACTGATGCAATATTTAAAAACAAACTTAAACTGTTACTTTTAGATAAAGCTTATTACAGCATAGATGAATTCGCAAGTATACGGTAGGATCATTGACCCAAAGCCGGTACCTATATGACAATAGCAACAATGTTATTATTATCTCCTTCTGTGGTCGCTCCCTCATAACTGAGAATCGTGATTATCAGTGGATCTGAATGTTATTATTATAAATTGTATATATAAATGTAAATAGTAATTAAGTAATGAAATGACGTGTAATTGTATATGTTTCTTTTACCAATAAAGTACTGTATCACTGTATCACGGTAGTCTATGTCGCGGCGAGATACTCTCGCGCCAATCATGTGCTAGCCCGGCAGGCAATATTATAATCACGATCACGGGTATTTTTTATCACTGCGTATACATTTCGTGAGTGTCAGGATGGCGGGTGGACCTCGGCGATTTCAACGAAATATTTAAAAACATATTGTACCTTCAGTGTACCTCAGTGTACCTTTAATAAAAAACAGTGTACTTCTCTCTAAAACGAGATATTGAACAAAAAGGTCCACCCGCCATTCTAGCGTCAGGATGGCGGGTGGACCTATGAAATCTTGCATTATACCGCACTAAAAGTATGCAGTGTTTAGAAATCAGTATATCTATCCCTAAAACGAGCTAGGCACAAAACAAGGTCCACCCGCCATCCTGACGTCAGGTTGGCGGGTGGACCTATGAAATCTTGAATTATTTCACGCGAAATGTATGTATGTTATTGTAATAATTTTAGTGTACTTTCAGTGTACCACTGTGAACGATTAGTAGAAATCGGTATATTTATACCTAAAACGAGATATTTAACAAAAAAACCGGCCAAATGCGAGTAGAACTCGCGCACGAAGGGTTCCGTACCATTACGCAAAAATAACTGCATTTAAATAGTTATTTTATTCTTTTTTTAGTATTTGTTGTTATAGCGGCAACCGAAATACATCATCTGTGAAAATTTCAACTGTCTAGCTATCACGGTTCATGAGATACAGCCTGGTGACAGACGGACAGACAGACAGACAGAAAGCGAAGTCTTAGTAATAGGGTCCCGTTTTTATCCTTTGGGTACGGAACCCTAAATAGGTTAAAAAGGTCCCGCCATCTTGGCGGGTGGACCTATAAAATCTTGCATTATTTCACGCGAAATGTATGTATTTGTAGTTCCGTTTTTAAAGGTACCTTTTCAGTACCTGCTCCTAAGCATTACAACTTGAAATAAAAAGTTTATTTAACACTATTCTGCGAGTACTTGGATTATCGTAAATACTCAGACAGATCTTAATAATGTTGATATTTAAGTTTTAAATATGGCTAGATTAACGTTTTTAGGTATGATATTGTTGAAAAGTAGGTAAGTAAACACTTTATTGTATGAATAAGAAATATTTGACAGTAGATAGAACGTTGTATTTTAGGTGGTACAAAGCTAACCTGTGCCGCCTTATCAACAGCCTGAGACTGCGTGAGCTCGTCAGTGGAAGGAACGGCGGCGGACCCGCACCAGTCTTCATCCCTGCGGTACTCTCGTTCCAGCGAGTCCAATACCGAGCACACTTGCTCAGCGGTTTTGTAGAAATTGAGCGACGCCGTGACAAGCTTGTGTCTTTCCTCCGCACAAGTCACCAGGCGCTGCCAGCGCTCAGTTACTTCTTCTGAAATTTCTCTATAACAATCACATATTATAATATTAACATTTGGATGCTTTTGCGTAGCGTTGTAATATTTCAATTGTTATGACAAAGAATATAGACAGCACGATTTCAGCCCAGTTCTCTATGCCAACGAATTTACACAAAATCCAGCAACGATAAAGCCGCTGCACCGCGTCGCATCCGCTTCAAGTGAGTATGTAACTTTAAATTAAACAAAAGCATATTTTAACGGCACCTGAATCTGATGTAATAATATACATAGTAAGCCAGTGAGATGAAATTACCTGATAGTATGTGGGTCATAGTGGTTGGCGGCGCGCAAAGCATCAGCCCTGTATTTAACTTGCACCGCGCTCGCGTGCGTCTTCTCCACGGCCACTTGGAACTGGTCGTGCTCCCGTTTGAGCTGCTCCGCCTCCGCCAGCGTCCCGGGAATCGAGAACGAAGCCGCCAGCATCGCCTCCCCGTTGCGGATCCAACTCACCACCTGCGTGGCATCTTTTTGGAACTGACCTGTGTGATAGGATGTTGTGATTACTAATTGATATAAATTGTACACAAACATTAAATACCGCTATTATACAAGGACAAAGTTTAAATGAAACAAAACATTAGAAATAAAATGTAGCTAGGAAGAATTTTCCTTGTATGTTCTATTCGAGTAAATTGTAGACATAATGTTACATTTATAGTACCTATTGATAAACTATCTATTGTCCTTCACTCAGACTAATATGTTGGTTTTATTTGTTATAATGATTCGAATTTTTAATACCTACACCATACAGGTAAGAGCGTAGAGAGTCAGCATCAATACTAACGTATAGACGGTATAGAACAACGCCCCAAAAGTATCTGCCACCCTCTAAAATTTTCACAAAGAGAAATATACCTGTTCAGTTGTAGGCCCGGGCCTAGGGCGCCAAGACGTTAGGGGTGTTAGGTGCGGCAGCAAGCGAGATGAGTGCTGAGAAAGGGGCGGCTAGTAGTTACTACAAGGCCTGGCGCCTAGGGCAGCCAACACTGCAAATCCGCCACTGTCTAATAGACATAGACATAATTTATTGGTAATAAGGTATTAGAAAATGGTAGATACTTTTAACGCGTAATCTCATACTATTGATACTTTTTTTTGTTCACGGAGTGGGCGAATGCATTTACGCACCGTCCGTCCCCCCGGCCGCGGGAAGGATCATACTATTGATACTGGCTGTACTAACAATATCAATGACGGCCAAAGTGGTCAAATATATCGGAACACATCCATATTCATATTTATTTGATAAGAAAAGTGTGTTACAATTCATTTGGCCACTTTGGCCGATAGTGGAAGCCGCTCGACCCTAAATTCAAAGAAAAACCGCAAATCGATGTACAGGTTAGCCGTTTGGCACACGCATACTAGAGGTCAAAACAAAATTTTTGAGCCGCAGTTCCTATAAAAATTTCCCTTAGGAGGGGAGTGCTGAAACATTTTTTTTTTGTATGGAAACAAATATCTGTTAGTTCCATAAGTCTCGTACCACGGAGTAGGATGGATATGGCAAGTGGGCGTTCCCATGTATTGTATTTATTGTCGTGGTCGACTCACTTTATGCACAGACTGTTTTTAAGAATGGGTAATAATAACTGTATCAATAAATTGCTCTGATATTTAGATTAAAGTAATATTTAAAACTTGACAATTTAAAAGTGCTTGTTGCTAGGCCTATTTAAATAAAGAATATATTAACTATTGACTATGATCAGTAGTTTAACTACATACTTAGATGACGTTTATGTGACACGTATGTTTATGTAACAAAATATTCTTTATTAAATTTAAAATGCCGTATTGTATAAATCTTTCACGCGGAGGTATTTTCTATAACCAGAAAATATTATTTTAGAATGTAACCTGATAAACACAAAAATACAGCTTGTGTTGCATTATTTACGTAACGTAATACGTTAATAAAATTCTATTTTATTACTAAGAACCTAGAGTTCATACTCTTTTGTCATGATTCTTTATATTTGTCTAGAATATTCGATATCCTAAATGTAAAATAACTTACGCTACTCAAATGATACGGCGAATGCCAAATAGTCTTATCATGATGGGAAGCTTACAGTCACATATAACCTTTTGGTTTCGGACGTCACTGCCGTCATTGGTGTGTCAGTCAGTTCTCAACAGCTGGCTACTCGTAGGCGTGTAGATATCTCGGACTCACCAGTGCAACGTGACCGTAAGCTCCGTAACAAAATATGCGTAATCGGAGAGCTTACTTATACCGGTTTTTTTAGCCCTTCACTCGCGTATGACAAGCGATTTTAATTAAAAAAATAAGTTTATTAAAGCGCCATCTAGTGCTGAGTAGCTGCATTAGATTAGGGGTCGTCCAGAAATCATGTGATCGTTTACGGGGGGTGAGATCGGTGAGAAAAATATAATAAAAATATAAAATACGATGGGGGAGGGGGGGATCAGAGAAGATATCACGTGTAATTTTTCTTCAAAGCGGGAAAAATAGATACTCACAATTTGCGGGAGCTATGAGACGTTTTTCCTCAATCATCCGCCATTGCTATCAAAATCGAATGAATATGACATTAGACTTGCTTAGCGTCTAAGGGCTAAGGGTAGGTACCCGCATTATAATTAGGGGGGGGGGAGGTTGCTTTAAAATCAGCAAATATCACCAAGGAGGAGGGGGAGTCAAAAATAGGCCAAATATTGATTTCTTGACGACCCCTTAGTGTTAGGCGAGCTTTTGTGAAATAATTAAAGACCAGATTATGTTTCATAACTTTGACGTTATATTTTAGACCGTGTTATATGTTACCTATAGTTGATATTCATTCTAAAAAATGTTCACCGGTAAAACCCTATTGGAATGGCAAGTTGCTGTTAATGTATGCTGTGTTGCAATTAACTATGAATGTGAGTTTGGCGACACTGGTTTTTATACTAAAAAGCTGTCATTTCATATCCACTAGTTTATTAAGGGGTCATTCATTAATTACATCACACGTTTAGGGGGGGGGGGGGGGGGGTCAAGAAAATGTGACATGTTGTGACAAGGGGGAGGGGGTCACAAACTTTGTGACTTCACATTAACTTATTTCAATTATTTTATTCGCTGTACAGTTAAATAATAACAAGTTTTTGGAACGATTATCGTTTTTAATCGTTTAATTTTCTTTCCTAATCAGTTTTGGATTATAAAATTACTAATATTTCTTTTGTCAAAAATATTTTGATAAAATATTAATAATACTTAATTCGATTTGCCGAATTGCAGATTTTATTGAAAAAATATGACGTCACACCAGGGGAGGAGGGGTTTGCCAAATGTGACCAAGTGCGACAAGGAGGGGGGAGGGGTCAAAAAACCTCAAAAATCGTGTGACGTAACTAATGGATGAACCCTAAATTCGTGTCTCGTACACACTACAGTTTGTGTTTTAACTATTAAGTCCTGCTCATAGATCATAGAAAAAAATATGCAACGGTCATTTGCAAACAAATAAGTAAATTTTTAAATTAAAGAAAATATGGAAAATTTTAGACCTACGGCAGGACTCGAACCTACGACCATTGGAACACCGGTCCAATTGCTTCTGCCAACTGAGCTACGGAGGCCTACCAGATGTGTGCGAATTTTTCTATTTCTTCCCTCAACGCCTTAAGTAGACGCCTTGTGTAGTTGTGCTGCACAACTACCTGTAAGAATTAAGCTTAACAAAAATAAATTTTTGGAGTAACGCTTGCAGACGTTTTGTGCTTCATAAAAAATAAATAAGTAAATGTATGGAATAATACTTTATAGTTTAAACAAACAAACCATATGAGATGCAAACTCAACATATACTACCTCTTCAACATTAATTTAAAAGAATAATCCAACGGCATCTTTGTGAGGCATCGTCATAATAGTTTAATGTCATTATAGCGCTGCGATGGTGTGTTTATAGTATTAAGACCGCCTTTTGTGACGTGTTTTATAATAATTTTTAAGAAAAAAAAACCGACTTCAATGGGGGATGCCGCTGAAAGTTCACTTATTGTTGATGGTGCACTCTTAGATTCCAGACAATGAAATGAAAAAGACAGCATCTTTTGCCTAATAATGTAGAAAAGGAGGTAAAACCACCCACTTTTCTAGTAGCATTTCGTTTCTGTAAGGGTCGCAGTTCTAACCTAACCTACTTTTCTGATAGCATTTCGTTTCTGTAAGGGTCACAGCTATATAGCAATAGCAATAGCAGTTCTGTTCTGTGAGAATCGCAGTTCAAAACCCAACCACCCACCTAACCCACTTTTCTAGTAGCATTTCCGGGTCCGGATCAGAGTCCGGGTCCGTGTCCGGCTGTCCGGGTCCAAGTTGGGTCAGAGTTTGGTCCAGGTCCGGGTCCGAGTTGGGGTCCATGTTCAGACCCGGGTCCGGGTCCGTGTCCGGGTCCAAGTTTAGGTCTGGGTCCATAAGGAAAAGAACAAATCGCCAAACGTGAACTATGTGTCATTGAAGAGTTCCATTCTGATCATCATCAGCAGTTCCACTTCATCAAATGTCCCTTTTTAAAATGGAAGTGCTGGATTTATTTATAAAAATACAAAAATCACTATATGTATGCCTTTCACATTTGAGGAGTTCCCTCGATTCCTCATGGATCCCATCATCAGAACTCGAGCTTGACAAAAATGTGTCTTCAAAACCTAACTTGCTTAACAAACATAACGAAGAGGACAAATCGCCAAACGTGAACTATGCATCATTGAAGAGTTCCGTTCTGATCATCATCAGCAGTTCCACTTCATCAAATGTCACTTTTTTAAATGTAAGTGCTTGATTTGTTGATGAAAATACTAAAATCACAATATGTATGCCTTTAACGTTTGAGGAGTTCCCTCGATTCCTCATGGATTCCATCATCAGAACTGCTTTTTGACAAAAACGGGACCAATCTGTATGTGTATACTTACAATCTAAAAAAGAATTTTCAAAATCGGTCCAGAAATGACGGAGTTATGGAGTAACAAACATTAAAAAAAAAAAAAAAAAAAAAAAAAAAAAAACCGAATTGAGGAGGCTTTGAAATCTTGAAGTCGGTTAAAAATTGTGGTCGTATGAGAAAAAGGTAGGGAAGACTGACCCAGCTGGACGCACTGTTCGAAGCGCGCGCGGCGCTCCTCGGCGAGCTCCTCCAGGTCGAGCTGCCGGTCGTGCAGGAACTCCAGCAGCAGCTGCACGCGCGCCTGCGCGTCCAGCGGAGCAGGCTCCAAGCCCTCCGCGCCGCTCGCTCCCATCGCGTCCGCCGCCTCCGCGATGCCGCCCGCCAACTCCTGCCCTTGCTCTACCACCTCATAAACAAAACGCACATGTATGCCTCGTCAGAGAAAATCATACTATATTTGTCTTACACTAGTAGTACCACCCAAAAGAAAAGGATGAGTATAGTTTTTTTTGTTCTTATTTACTGACTGTTTTGATTTTGTGTTTTTTATGACATGTGGGCCATAATAACCACAGAGTGGGTGCCCCATGAGTCAAACCGGGGATCCGGCAGACCTCGTCGGCGATGGCGGGATAACTTGGACTCCTGTTTGAGTGACTGGCCAGATGTAGCTCAAAACCGGGAGGAGTGGAAGAAGAGGGGGGAGGCCCAGCAGTGGGACACAATAGGCACGTAATAATAATAATAATATTTACTGACAATTTGGTTTGACCAACTATAGCTATCTATACTTGTATTCATTAGGGGTTGGAATGTTAGTCAACAGCAGGTACATTCAGACACCTTAACAATTCTAACTATACTTTATATTGTATCATAACCGAGCGCGTAGTAAGAGGGAGAAATTAGGCCCAGTTGCACCAACCTTAAACTACGTCCAAAAGAGAGGTATGGGCACTGTGAATGACATCTCGCTTTGTGTGGTAGGGCACAGGACAGCGGATGTCATTCCAGATCTAGAGCAGAGCCCAACTGGGGAGGTACACCTTACAGAAAACTGCAGCCAAATAACACTAGTCCCTACTAATAGTGTTGTGTTCCTGCCGGTGAGTAAGGGTGCCAGAGCTAGAGGGAGAGGAGTGTTAGGATCGGCAACGCGCATGTAGCTCCTCTGGAGTTGCAGGCGTACATAGGCTATGGAGACTGCATAACATCAGGCGGGCCGTATGCTTGTTTGCCACAGACGTAGTAAAAAAAAACCATAATTGACGGACTGATCAATGTCACACAGACCTGTTGATCTATGACTATGACACTTCACATACAAAAATGTTTAGCGAACGCTTTAACGGTGACAGACGATTTGGTGCAACTGACCCTAAGTGATCGTATCGGCATTGTTCCTACAGGGAACTGAATATTTAGATGCCTGCTTTATTGGATAGATTAACATAGAAGACCATACGGTCTACGGTCCATTCACTCATACGAGTGAATGAATAAAATAACATAATTAATAATCCATTTCAGTCAAGGACCAGATATTATGATGAACTGCTCTCAATCTACGTTTAAAATGATTAACGAATTTACCCAGGAATAAAACGTAGCAAAATTCACTTTCCGTCTTCGTAAGCTAATATACTGTAAATTTCATCGACAGAACGACAAGCCGTTTTGTAGAACCGATTAAGGTGGTTCGACTAGGTTACCCAAAGCTTAAACCCCGCTAGTTGGCATCACTTTCGCAAATTTTCAGGTTTTTTTTTGCGGAATAGTGTTGGTATCTGTATACTTAAATAGTATTTTATACAATTGTGATATAATAGAGAGCTTTTCAGTCGAGTACCGTGTTTAAGCAACGAAGCTTGCTGAGTTGCTTAAGTTAAGGTACGAGATTGAAAAGCTTGATTATATCACTATTGTATACAATACTTTTTCTACGAGACAAAAAAATAATACTTTCAACTAGTAGAATCATATAGGTAAACAAACCAAAAGTATACAGCTAAGATACGCGAGCTGCCGCAGCCCGCGATACCTTCATACTCGTACGCGCCCCGGCCGCCGGGCCCGGCGCCCCCGGCGGGTTGGTCAACGACACCTCGTAACTCATGAGGCCCTGGTACCTGCTCCTTGCTAAATTCAATTTTAAGACAGTTTTTTTCTCGATTTTGACCACCGTAGCCTATGGAGACTAACAAGCAACGCTAAGTGGTTTTCGTAGGGTATGGATGTTGCTATATGAAGGGTGTCACATGCGTGTTTCTGACTTATGAAGCAATTGTTTTTACTACAACATAAAATAAAATGTTTTTGTTGGCCAACCAATCACAAAGCAGATGCATTGAATCGAGTCTCCTCGAAATGTATAAAGTTCTATTTTCAAAAATTATATAATTGACTAAACCGTATCGATAAAATTCTTATGCTTGAGTCGGAAGTGCCATAGACTATCCAACGTTGAAAAGAGTAAGGTTGTAGTGTTGCATGTGAAGTTGTTATACACAGATTATACTCGACGAGTAGAAAAAGTATGTTTAGCGCACTCTTTACATAAATATTGAACTATTATAATAAACATTGAATACTTCATTGTGCAAAAACCACCTTTAATGTCGACAGTGTTTCTGTCATGCTATTTCCTACTATTATCACACATGCAAACAGTGTTTCCGTGATGCTTGTAGTAGACAATTTCATGCAGTGTAAGTATGCTGCAATGGCGTTGCGGTATGTTCGTGGACATACGTGCAAGAGGATTCGGGTTCGAGACTGGTACGACAGGGGTACTTTTTTTGTCCTTTTTGTGTTATCTTTCTTATACCTTTTCTTCTTCAAATTCTTGTCCGATTCCGATATAACCGAAATATATTTCAATGATATCGGAAACGGCTCTAACGATTTCGATGAAATTTGCTGTAAGGGGTTCGATCTACCTAGGTTCTTATCTCTGGGAAAACGAGCATTTTTGAGTTTTTACTTATGTTTTCCGAGCAAAGCTCGGTCTCCCAGATATTCAGTATTATTAATAAATTAGTTTATTAACGTTTTATAAAAATATGTGACGTTTTGAACTAAAACGTACCACTTTGTCGGTTGTCGATTAGGTTGATTTCATTTTGAAGCTTTATGGAAATAGCGTCTTATTGACAACAATAAGTAGGTACCCGTTTGGTTGAAAACGCCACATATATTGAAAACCTGACTTTCACAAATCTCACCTTTTTGGGTTCTTCCAACTCAGAATAACTAGCATATTTATATTGAATCCTGATGCTAATATATAAAACATGTCCCAAATATGTTTGTATAGAAGTTTTACTTTGTACTACGTCACGCAAACTGGGAAAATTTGTTGATACTAAAACATGACGTGATGGAATCGATATTTTAGAATATCTTTTTATGTTAGGATTAGGATGGAGAATACTGACGATTCTTAGTAGCACTAGCCCAAGGAAGTCCAGGTTTGTAAGTGTCAGGTATCAGTTTTTTTTAAAGCGCTAAATATATTTCTACAAGTAAAGCAATCCCTTACTGTAGTATTTTTCAAACTGGAAGGGTACGATGATAGATTTCATCTCCATACAATTTATAACCCAAAAATGCCGCATGTTGCAAAATTATATTGAATTGACATCTATCATCGTACCCTTTCAGTTTGAAATAGTTATTTACGATACAAGAGCGGAAAAGAGAAAATTCGAAACGGGTGGCGATAAATTAAAACACGACCGCAGGGAGTTGCGAATTACCTAATCGCACGTGTATCGTACAACGTTTTACAGTACATATGGCCCTTTAAACTTTCGACATATGCACGAAAAGTGCTCTTTACGCACTAGGGCGAGAAAGTTGCACCATGTGTACTGTAAAATACTTTTTAGTACATACATACACGTTACATATACGTTACATACGCTACATATACGTTACCGCCCTAGTGCGGTAATTAGTACAATACGTGCATATGTCGAAAATGTAAAGGGCCATAATTATGTACTGTAATAGTACATTACTACAGAGGCCGGGAAGTAAGGGGTTGCCGGCCGAATATATATACGGCCGAACGTAGTGAGGCCGGATAGTTATGAGGCCGACAACCCCTTTTCACGCCGATGTATGTATAGTGCTTTTCTCAAACATGCAATGAAATAAATAAAGAAATCTCCACGAAATCAAAGTTTTAATTCTAAAGAAACTAAAAGTAAACTAGGCACAAAATATAACTATCTACCTATCTTTTACCTATCTTTATCACACGTGTCGTATATTTTACACATGTAGTTAATCTATTTATTACACAAATGTTCAAAGGTATATTTATGTATCTTTGATTTTTCGCCTTGCATCCTTCTGACTGTAGTTTTAGCCACATAACTAAGATTACGTAGTTTTTTATGTTGATATTATGCTTCACATACATCGTTGCCTTAAACATGGAGTATAATTAACAGGTATTCATTTAATATTTTCGTCGGAACTCATATTAAATAACACAATAAACAACGCACAATAAATCCAATAAAATAGAATTACAGATACACAATGAAAAATGTTCAACTTTACCTCCAAAACGATTAAAGAAACACCAACGCGTGTTTGAGTAGACATTTTTACCGCTAATATTTAAATGAAATATATTTTGTCAAAGGACTGTCTCATTTCAAACATAGACAGAGATAATCATACTATCTTTGTCTTACACTGGTACTAACACCCAAAAGAAAAGGATGAGTATAGTTTTTTTGTTCTTATTTACTGACAAACTGGTTTGACCAACTATATTTTAAATCTGTATTTGTAGGTAAATTTGCAATTCAATATTATTGGAATTTGTTAATAATGTTTTATTTATATATTTTTTGTAAATTCGATACAATTAAAACTGCAAAATATATTAATTATCGTTTATTGTTTTTTTTAAGTTGTATTGGCAGAATGTCATTCCGAACCATAAGCAAATATTGGTTATAGTTTTTTTTTGGCTGAATGCCATGATGTTGTGTCACAAATATATGTGAAATGGAAATTAAAAAAGAGCCACTTCCCGGCCTAGGCCTGCAACTTTGTATGAAATTTCATTACAGGCCCCTCGTCTAGCCGCGCCGGAGTCGTGATACTTCCCAGCCTAATATAAAGAACGTAATATCAATATTACATAGCATGTTTGAGAAAAACGTTGTACAATACACGTGCGAAAAGGTAATTCGCAACTCATGTCGATTAAAACACTTCCTTCGGTCGTGTTTCAATTTATCGCCACTCGTTGCCAATTTCCTACTTTTCGCACTTGTATCGTAATGTACTAATAATAAAGTAGTGATTGTAAAATAAAATTAAAACTTTTTTTTATATATATATTTTGGATTCAAGTACAGTGAATAAGAACATTGCATGGCCTTCTAATTATAACTATTATAGAAAACGGGATATTTATCATGTTTATTTATATTATTTATTTCTCGATATTTTGGCCGGTCTTGCAAGACCGGTCGTTGTGGAGATCCCTGGGGAGGCCTATGTCCAGCAGTGGATGTCTTGTTGGTGTAGATGGATTCACACAACAAATGAAATAACATTTTTTTATATTTGTTATCCGTAGTTGTCCCTGTACCTGAAAGAAAAATAATATCATGATAGCACAAAATCTCTAATTTTATAGGAAGAAAGATGATGCATTAATATGGATTCTAATAAAGTTATCACTTACTTACCTGGTAGTAATAATTGTGTTTTTCATTCATATACAAAATTCCATCATTTTCAACCCCAGGAAAGTTTTTATTTTATTGCAGTGAGGATGTCCTGATTTTTTCTAGCTAATGAAGGAAAACATTCAATTTCCAAGATTGCCTCTTCATTTTACACAATACCTAAAAAAAACCTAGAGTTAGTGACACATTGACTATTCGGCAACCAAGACAGTAACAATTACATAGGTATTGTTCACTGCTTATTATCCTAGCATTATGGAAAAAGTGAGAATTATTTTCTAAAAAGATCGGCACGAGAAAATTACAATGTACAATGAAGGAGCGAAACTGTACTTTACGACACTTCACCATCATGAATTTCTCTTCAATTGAGCGTGAATTTTCCTGGATTTTCGCGGGCCAGAATACCGATGATTTTTGTAACTTGATTTAGACGTTGCTATCATTTTCGATCCACAAATTCCACAATCGAAGTGACAAGTCACAATAAACATAACCCCATGTGTCAGTGTCAACAAAAAATGCACTAAACATGACGGCAATGCAACTCACGTCAATAATGGTCGGCGGAACGGCGCGACATTGCCACGTCGCGCGCCACGTATTTGTACACGACATTTTTGACACACACATACGTAAAATAGATGAAAAGAGAACGTTGATTTATGCATGATTTCTGTATGAAACAAAGTTTTTTTATTAATTTAGCGCAAACGAATATTCGAAAGTAGATAAATGCAAAAATATTTATGTCGTAATAGTGTGTAGTGACTTAATTAATGCCGATTGATTTTTGTATGATAATCGAACCGCCTTAACGACTACAAATATTGTCAATTTAATCGCTCTTTTCAGGCAGCATCGTTTAACAAGCCATATTCGTGCATTACACACGTAGAAGAATTAAAAAGTGATGTCATAAGAACTTGGTACGACTTCATATATGCTTATCTCTTACTGTACCTAATAACTAGAAAGAGACCAATAAAGCCGCGTTTAAAGAAATTATAGACTTAAAGGTAACTTTTAATAGGGTCAATGACTCACGAAAGGTATTTAAATGAAACACCTTGATCCAAGTCGTTGCATAAATGAAAAAACACGTCGGTATCCGTCAATGGACAGGAAACGGTTTCAGGTTATGGAAAGTCAAGATAGTTCCGAGAAAATTACAGGATTCACTGTAATTAGGCGAATGTAAGTATCGAGTTAGAAAAGGAAATACATGATTAAGGATTAGAACATCACGACCAATTAAGTTACAAAAATTATAAACCAGTTATACTTTTCTCGGTTTTTATTAATGGCGTTAGAGTGGTCAAGTGGTAACACGAAGAAGGATGGTTATAATATTGCGTATATTTGAAAATTAAAATCACAGGTTAAACTAAAAATCTACATATTAAGTGATTTTTAAAGTGTTGTATTTTATAAATATACGTTTGGTAAGATTGTTTACTGATATATTTTTCTACATCACATAATTTAAACAGAAGGTACAGACTACACAATACACATATTAAAAAGCTAAATGTCTTTACCTCTCCGAGCATAACAACAAACAGTCATTAGATTGAGGTAGATTTATCAGAAAATCGAAATTTATAACAGTCTCATTAATCCTCAATATAGTAGAAAGTATCATTAATTCAGCGCAATATCGTACGGGCTCTTAAATACATAGAATATGCATTAAGTCATGTAATGACTGACTAAGTAAAACTTTGTGTACATTTGAACATATTTCTTATAATAAAATGGAGCTTGTAAACAAGTAATAAAGGTTTGCCGTAAAAAAATATCAAACTACATCTCAGCTACTCAGGAATCTCAGAAAAATAAAAAGAGCGTGAGTATCGGATGAATTCGGGCGGGGTTTATACCTACATTCAAGTGCAATAATAATATGTACTCTTCGTATGGAAATTATGAAGGAGCTATACCCGATATGTAATTTTTAGTTTTTGTTGTTATAGCGGCAACAGAAATACATTATCTGTGAAAATTTCAACTGTTTAGCTATCACGGTTCATGAGACATAGCCTGGTGACTGACAGACAGACAGACGGACAGTGAAGTCTTAGTAATAGGGTCCCGCTTTTACCCTTTGGGTACGGAACCCTAATTACCTGGAAGGTGGCGTGTTGCATCCTGGCGACGCTCTCGTTGTGCGCCGCCAGCGCCTGCTCGGCCTGCTGCGGGTCCCGCGGGGGCTCCGTACGCTGCAACTCGTCGCCCCACAGTTCCAGCCGGGAAGACACCTGGGTGAATTGCAAAAAATATGTACCTTTTGGATTTCGTTACTAAACTGAGAATAAACGAAACTGATAATTGCTGTAACGAAACTGATAACATAAGGCGTGGGACACGTGGAAAAAAATCTGTTGCCCGGTTTCATACAAACAGAAAATAATTATTAATGAAACATTATAATTCCAATCAACAATATTTATTATAAATTTACAACTTTAATCGTATTTTGTTTTAAATTAAGTAGGAAGTTAGGACACAAAGTTTTACTGTATGGACTAAGCCTTATATTTTATCAGTTTCGTTACGTAACGAAAAATAATGAAACTGAGAAGGATATATGAGAAATCATACCCTCAAAAAAATATATAAATAATAATAATAACGGGTTTGTAGCAACTTTGGGAATAATAAAAAAAATATAAACGCTACAAGATATATATATTGTTATTTACAAGCCACGGAAATTAACCTTATTAAATAAAATGTCACGGAAACCAATTTTATGATAAATGCTACGGAAATCAACCTTATTAAATAAAATGTCACGGAAATCAATTTTATAAAAAATGCCACGGAAATCAATCTTATTAATAAAAAAATGGCTAAAGCCTACTGGTACCAGTGGGGATCAGCCAGGAGTGAAAGCTGCGAGTAATAAATATTTAACAGTGGTTTAAAATTATAAAAAAATAAAAAAAAGAAGACGTTGAGTAGATTTCCTAAAATTGATGACTTCGTTGAATTTAATCGGTAGGTAGGAAATAGGTTGGTCACTTCCCTTGAGAGAGAAAAGCGAGCTCCTTGGAGAAACAGGCCCAGACCTACAGAAGGTGGATCTTTAAGGAGCACTTCACGAGAATGGCTCCTCGTCTCGTGGATGCTGCCTCGGCTCTGGGCCGCCTACTACCCAACCTAGGGGGGCCGAATGCTCCATGCAGACGGCTGTATACGGGGGTCGTCTGGAGTATGGCGCTCTACGGAGCCCCAATCTGGGCCGGACGACTCACGGAGGCCACGAAGGCGCTGCTCCGCCGGCCGCAGAGGGTGGTGGCCCAGAGGATGGTGAGGGCCTACCGCACCACCTCTCACGCAGCGGCGTGCCTCCTTGCCGGCACGCCGCCGTGGGAGCTGGACGTGGAGGTGTTGGCGGACAGGCACGACCTGAGGGCGGAGGCCAGGAGGCGTGACGAGCCCCCAGACGCGGAGGAGGCCGAAGGATGGCGCAGGCAGCCGCGGAGCGCCTACGAGCGCGATGGAGGGATGCCTTGGAGGATAGCCACTATGGAACCCGAACCATAGGGGCTATCCTCCCGGTGATGAATGAGTGGGTGGACAGGAGGAGGGGGGCCTGACCTATAGGGTGACGCAGGTAGTGTCCGGACACGGCTGCTTCGGACACTACCTGTTTAGAATTAAGAGGGTGCCGCGGCCCCAGTGCCACGAATGTGGCGCGGTGGACGACACACTCTGGAAGAGTGCAATCGCTGGGCCGTGGAAAGAGCTGCCCTCAGGGCGGCAACAGGGGTGGTGGACCTGTCGCTGCACAGCATCATAGCGGCGATGCTGAGCCCCATATGTTTGGGGACAGATTATAGCCCATCAGCAACAGCTACCATGCCCTGCTGACTTAGGCTGGTCCAAACAAAAGTTTAGAGATTTTTCGTTGCCGCTGCAAAACAAAATGCGCAGAAAGGTGCAATGCAAATGCGTTAAAAAAACTTAAATGCACGGACCTATGTGCATGTAGTGGCAATTGCGAACAATAGATATCTTATTTTAATCTGCATTGTTTGTCAAACATGTATGTTAATTTTATCACATTTATAATAGCTCTACTGGCGAAAGTTTTCGCGACAACTTTATTTATATATTTAATTTATATTTGTATATATGTCACATTCAGAAGTAATTTATTAATGTAATCTACAACCAGAAGAATTACAACTTATCAGAAATCATCTAAACATACTTAAAAATCCTAAAAGCTGCATACCGCTTTTACATCGCAAGTACGCCGCGCCTCACAAAACATTTTTTTTAACAGTTATAAAAAAAATGTGTGACAAGTTTACTATTCTATATGTATAGTAGGATAACTGGGCTATTCACAGGTATTTTTTTTCTAGAGCAAATCGCCATAGTTTTATTTCTGTACAGGATTTTCGAAGAAAAAAGTGTAATTTTTTTTTTTTTTTTTTTCAATTTGAATTTCTCGTATTTTTTGTACGGGTGAGTGAAAATTTAGTCACAGAAATGAATTCTTCATCCTCGAATTATACGAAAAAGATACCAAACTTGATATATTTGCTAGTTGTATGCAGATATAAATTTTAGAGTGAGGCGCGTCGGAGAAATAAAACAAACGGTACCTTATGACACTCGCGAAACGAATTATGTAAGCAACAAAAAAAAAACTAAATTATCGCAACTTTCCCAAAAGCTACTTTCTAATGTCTTTGACGTGATAAAAACCAATATTTCACCTGGCTGAAACATAACAGCCTTCCTTTTCTCATTATAGGTGTTTGCGTTCCGTTGAAAAGCAAAAACAAGGAATCAGCAACTTTCGCATAGATGTCTTGGAGTGCTACAAGACACAAGACTCAAGGCGCGATCACTCCGACTACGGACCAACTCTGGGCCTGGAGTCTGAGAATGGGGGCACGTTGTCGCGTAGTCTCCACCTCACGTCCATACATTAAAAAAATAGGGGTATATGAAGTTGCGAGATTTACGCATGAATTTAAATATAATGCTACTTTTGGCAAATTCCTTGCCCAAGTGCGATTATCATTACCTGTCAGAATACTAAGTCGTGATTACGGTTTGATTGTAACGTTCAGCGACGTTGGCCTGAGGAGGCGTGTAATAGGGCGTGTAACACGGACCGGGAATATCGTAGAACCTTAAAAAATCTACGAATGCTATGCTACGGACACAGAAAACCGCCAGGGGGTGGTCTGTGGCTACGGAAAACAGTCACGTTATCACAAAGAACGTTGAATGGCGTTCCATAGCGCAATATCACTTCCGACTCCAAAGCAACTGTGATAGATCTCGTATCAGCCTTCTTCAAAGGTACCAACCAATACAAATTTTGTAAAAACGTCAATTATGGTTAAAATATATCTATATCCGTAATAGGCTATCGGAAGAGGACCCACCAAATCTATGGAAATTAAATCTAGTGGAGCATATACAGGTCTTGGAGAAAGCTGGTGCCCACGCGGTTATGTGTTAGAAATCTTGTATGCTTTACAGACTTGGCACTCCCCAAGGTATTCGGTTACATCGCAATACATATTTGGCCAATAGTATAAACATCTCATTTCAAATAAGGGTGAACATTCGGGAACCCGTTGTGAATCTCAGCGATAGCCTCTCTTATTTTATCTTTAGGCAAAACCGTCCGCCAGGAGTTAGTCTCTAAAGGATTATTAACCGCCATCTTACGCATTAGAACCCCATCCCATATTGCATACGCCGGAAATATTTGTGACGACCTGTAAACACCCTCTCGAACCAGGGGTCAGTCGCTATGCTGTCACCCCGTCTGAAGGAAATCAAACCAATCTGGGGACGAGAAAGAACGTCTGGGACAACGTTTAATGCGCCTTTTCGGTGCTCGATCTCAAAATCGTATTGGGATGTTAGAGTAGCCCAACGAGCTAGTCGGCCACTTGGATTGTCTAGGGTAATGAGCCATTTTAGAGCAATGTGGTCTGTAATTATCTTGAACTTTATTCCATCGAGGTAGCCGCGAAAGTGTTTAACATATAAGTAATTTGCACCCCAACAGGGGAGATGATTTTTCACGTCCACCAGGTTGGATTTTAAAATCGTTGTTTTCGTAATCAGCGACCCGATAAACCATAGAAACAATACCCATGTTGATTTTTTGACATTGTCACGACATTTCCCCCTTTTAGGGATTATTTTTCAAAAAACCGGAAACACGTGTTTATTTATTTATCGTTAGGAATACTCTACTTGTTTTCCCATACAAACTTTGGACCCCCATTTCACCCCCTTGGGGGGTGAATTTGGAAAAATCCTTTCTTAGTGCACCTCTAGACATTATAAGAAACCTACGTGCCAAATTTGGAATCTCTAGAACCAGCGGTTTGGGCTGTGTTGAGATGTCAGTCAGTCAGTCAATTTCTTCTTTTAGTACTATGCCTTATGGGAAACGGTCGAAGAGATAGTTCAGATCCGGAAACCGCTACCAAATTTTAGTATGCTGTTGGGCATGGTACTGGGTCTCCAAAACTGCCGGGAGACAGCGGCGCCAGCCATCTACTTCAGCGGAATGACGTCATCAAAATGACTCCCGCCTCGTTGCGAATATTGCACTTTGCACCCAAACTATGCATTGCACATACACGTGTGGGATATTAAACGAAAGCCAATAAAATATTATATATTTTACTAATACACTATGTACCAAAATATACAATCGTTTAAGAGAAATTTAAAAATAAATCAAAATGAAAAAAAATATCGATTATTTGGGTTTTTCCACCAAACCAAGTCGGACGTTAAAGCAATGTACTACAAAATTAAAGCTGATGTCTCAAGCCATACACTGATATCAAAATAATCAAAATCAGACCAAAAATGTGAAAATTATGCATCAAAATGTAGGTATTTGCTAGAACAAAAGCATTAAAGTTAAAAAAATCGAAATTGGCCATTTTCGGGATAATCCGCATTAGCTTCTAGTATGTTATTAGCAATATAAAAAGGATCATAAAACTGCTGGGAGACAATCTCTATAGTGCCTAAACTTTTTTCATAAAAAGTGTTTTTTCTTTGTTTGTAACTCTTAAAATATACATTATTTTTATAAATAATGTATTAACGAATCATAATATATTTAATAACCTTTCGTCTGATGTAGCACATGTGTATATATGACTCATGGTATAGTTATAATTTAAATTTTGCAAATTTCGGCAGCGGTCACATATATGACGCCATTATTTGTCACTCAGGCTCTATAGAGATTGTCTCCCAGCAGTTTTATGATCCTTTTTATATTGCAAATAACATACTAGGAGTTTATACGGATTATCCTGAAAATGACCAATTTAGATATTTTTAACTGTAATGCATTTGTTCTAGCAAATACCTACATTTTGATGCATAATTTTCATATTTTTGGTCTGATTTTGATTATTTTGATATCAGTGTATGGCTTGAGACATCAGCTTTAATTTTGTAGTACATTGCTTTAACGTCCGACTTTTGGTTTGGTTGAAAAAACCCAAATAATCGAATTTTTTCTTTCATCATTATGATTTATTTTTAAATTTCTCTTAAACTATTGTATATTTTGGTACATAGTGTATTAGTGAAATATATAATATTTTATTGGGTTTCGTTTAATACCCAACACGTGTATGTGCAATGCATAGTTTGGGTGCAAAATGCATTATTCGCAACGAGGTGGGAGTCATTTTGATTACGTCATTCCGCTGAAGTAGATGGCCGGCGCCGCTGTCTCCCGGCAGTTTTGGAGATCCAGTACCATGCCCAGCAACACACTAAAAGTTGAAAGCGGTTTCCGGATCTGAACTATATTCCCATAAGGCAGTGCACTATTTTATATATTTAGAAGATTAGTTCGGCGGCGGCCGCTCATTGCACAAGTTGTCGTACAACTTTAACTCTCTGTATGAACATTTACCACCACGCATATACACCATGTCCAATAAGTCCGAATAGACATTTTTATACCTTAGCTCTAAAGACATACGGATTACAGGCCATAAAATTCTTAATTTACGTAAAAAACGTCAAGGATTTGTAGTTTGTTTTGTATCCATGATGAAACTGTTTCGTAAAACTATTATTAGAAAATTTTACAATGGCGACAGCCCAGGTGCTATATTTTTAAGGCGTTAAAACGCTTTGAAATAAACGCAATCTAGTTTACACTACAATCAAAAGGTATAAAGAGACCTCCTCAACAGAAGACAACAGAAAAGATCCGGTCGGCCACGTTCAGCTAGAATCGATACAGTAGCCAAGATTGGAAGAGACCGACTTCGACAGAAAGAACATAGCTCTTAACGAAAATTAGCTGCTGACCTGAAAATATCAAGAGGATCGGTGCACAATATTTTGAGGGTAGATCTTGGATGCCATGCTTATAAAAAAACGTAAAAAAAGTACATGGCATTTCCTAAGCGACCAAGAAAAAGAGAGTGCAAAGATCTAACATAATACTTTCTTGGCACGCAGGTGACGAGTTTGTTTTTTCTGACGAGAAACTGTTTGTGTTAGAGCAGCCTCATAATGCCCAAAATGATCGATTGTGGGCACCACGGATAGAAGACATTCCGGACAAACAGAAAAATGTTCCTAGGTTCCAGATCCAGAGCTCACCATCGGTCATGGTGTGGGGTGCAGTATGTAAGAGGGGTAAACTACCTTTAGTATTCATAGACAAAGGCGTTAAAATTAACGCATTTTACTATAAAACCGAGGTTTTGGAGAAGATTATTGCCCCAAATTTAAAATGTATGTTTGGGAATGAATATTATGTGTTCCAACAAGACGGAGCTCCTTAACACACGGCAAATGCTGTTTAAGCTTGGTGTCAGGCTAATTTGACAGATTTTTTGCCGAGACATGAATGGCCCACCCAGTTCTTCAGACTTGAACGTATTAGATTAGTTTGTATGTAGTACATGCTTTTAAAACTACATGATTATAAAATCATAAACCTGGATCATTTCAAAAAGGTTGTCGAGCGTATTTGGGACAAAATGCCAATGGAAATGGTGCGTACTGCGTGTGATTCATTCGAGAAGCGTTTGAGGCTGGTAATAAAAGTTAAATGTGGAGTTATTCCGAAACATTTCTTGTAAATATATTATATAAGTGTGCCATTAATAAAATATAATTTTAATTGTAGTAACTATTAGTACATTTATTTTATCAATATTTGTACTGTATTCGGACTTATTGGACACGGTGTATATATGATGAATAGCTTTATCGTGAACTCAATGCCTCCGCTTGCGGACGGACGAGACTGAGAACGCGCCCTGTTGCCCCGCAGCCGCTGGAGCGCCTGAGTCGCCTGCATCCTCAACAACCTAGATCCTCTGGTTTATATAGGTACAAACCTCTAGCGCGTCCCGCTCGAAGTGCCGGAGCTGCAGCGTGAGTTCAAGCCGCCGCTCGCGGTCTGACCAGAGCTCCTCGAGCGCGCCCCGCGTACCCCGCAGTCGCTCTAGCGTCGTCTCCACGGCGGTGGTACTCGCCGCGTCCGAGTCGCCCGAAGACCTGACATCATATCTTTATTAATTAATTTGGATTAACTAGTGATAAAATTGAGAGTTGGGAAGTGGAGATACATTTTTATTTTAACAAACTTGTCTAAGCCTACGTCAGAATTTAGTCACAGCCGAAAAAGGCTAATTTTATTTTTGATATAATTAATTATGATATTAATAGTTATTTATTTGTTCGCCTGATTTTTTTTTTATTACAAAAAGGCAAGCATTTGACCGCAATCTCACCTGATGGTAAGTGCCGATGCAGTCTAGGATGGATCATGCTTACCTAAAAGATGTCTATTTACTCTCGATTTAAAAAGATCCACGTTATAGTGGACTGGGAATATATTTGCAGGAAGTGAATTCCACTCCTTAGCCGTTCGCATGATAAAGCTGGATGCATAGCGCTTAGTACGAATCAGTGGCAGAGTAACGACGTAAGGGTGAAACGCAAGTCCGCGTCTAGTCCCACGGTGGCAGAATGGAGATGGGGGGATTAAATTATGTAATCCCATCGCACACTCCCCGAAATTTATCCTGTAGAACACCGATAAACAAGCTACCTTTCTACAGTGTTCAATTTAGTAAGAATATTAAAATTACCAAGCGCCGCCATTACCACAAACAAGCAATGTATGAAATACGAGTATAGCCTACCTGTAATTCCCAGTTGAATAGGTTGAAGAATCACATTTTTTTAGTATACCCAATATATATAATACGAGGGGAGATACAAATATTCGCGGAATGAAGTAGAAGGAGGTAAAATGGTACCAAACCCCGTTGCTTATCTGGTACTAGAGTTATTTGCAAATTAGTTGATAATATAACTTCAACAGGTTTGTTTTTCAAATTTTCAAACAAAGTACTGTCTATATTCATCATATAATTAAGAATTTTATGATGGTAAACACAATTTCTATATAAACTCACCTCCATCGTAAACACCGTACCGGAGACTTGTGTCTATGAGACCGCCGGTGATATTTGAGCATTTTACACAAAAATATCCATTTCACCGGCAATTTAAACTACTGAAGTTCGTCGTTTATCCACCAAAACCTAATTTATTGCATAAAATAAGTAAGTAAGGAAATGCAGTATCCCGATACTGACTTCACATGACAGTGACCTACAATTGCGCCGGCGCAAACTGTTATGTTACGGTTGGATAGTAAATCTCTTACGCCAATTTCCTCTCTTTATTGTATTTAACTACGCCGCCGTTCTGTCAATACCGTGCCTTGTTTAATTGTTTACGTTGCTGGACTTTCGTAAGGTATAAAATAAATACCACATTCCGATTTATTTACTTTTTAGTAATGTTACATGGTATGTCGACTCGTATTCCATAACGTCGGATGAGAACATCCGTCCAAAATGACATTTAAACAACCGGTAATAAACAACGCATTGCCTTTCTAATAATCTGACACGGTATTTTTATCATTTTTAGTTTTCGAACAACAGAAAGCACATAAGGTCGGATTAGACGATTTTATATTTTTCCGCGGGGCATAAGCATAGGTAGACATCCGTCTTTATCCATAATGTTGCTTCAAATGTTTCGTTTTTGTGAGTGGCGCTAAGTGACTTATGACTTTTATCATTCGCTTGCCCTTGTCCCATTCACTTGAGGTCGGCGCAGCATGTCTTTTTCTTCCATACCTCTCTGTCACCCGTCATCTCATCATTCACTTGCGTTCGTTTCATATCATCTCTCACACAGTCCATCCACCTTTTCCTCGGTTTTCCTCTCCTCGTACATCCCTCCACATTCATTCTTAATACCTTTCTCGTCACATGACTTTCATCCCGCCGCATCACATGCCCGTACCACGCTAGGCGATTTGCCCTTACTTTTTCTGTTATGGGTGCAACTTTCAGGCTTCCTCTTATATACTCATTCCTTATCCTATCCATTCTCGTCACGTCACACATCCATCTTAACATTCTCATCTCCGCTACACGCAATCTCTTTTCATCCGTCATATTTAGGGCCCAACACTTATGACTTTATGCATGTGAAATGCAGACATATTGCGATGTGTGTATCAGTAGGTAGAGGTACGACTTGTCTATAATTTTAGTAGCAGAACTACGTGTTTGATTTTAACTTGAAACCTTATGCCTAAAATATTTGAAAAGTAGAGCGTTAGCGGGTAAAAATACGAGGTAGAGTAGCAGACCGGTTTTCTTTGGCGGACAAAATGATTGAGCTACTTCCTATACTTTTTGATTTTCTCTCACTGCCCATTTGGATTTACATCAAGTAGATATTATTCTTTAATAAGAGACTTTATTCTTTAATAAGAAACTATAAAATGATCATCACTTGATTATTATAATGTTACCGCTTTTTTTCACTGTCATTTGTCACTTTCTTGCTTGCTGAATTCCACTCTCGTTATGTCGGAAGTTTGGGTGGTTACTGATTCTCTTACCTAGTTAGGTTATATCTAGCCAGGATCACTGGTACGGTACCGTATATTCTACAGTTCGAAGCTTCAGAGTCATAGACAAGGTCTCAAAAGATTGTTTTAGAGCCAGTTTAAGAATTCAAGGATTTTAGGGATAAAGTATTTCGATTGCTGGGTAGTTTGAATCCAATTGGCGGATAGCCTGCTTCATGTTGATCTACTTTATTCGTTTTTATGTGTAAATTGAATTTTATGATACTAATAGACAGCTTTTATTACTACCCATTAAACAAACTCGTTGCAAATCCGGCCTATTATATTAATGGAGGATTATAAGTTTACATTTTAAAGTTAATAAATTGGCAAAAATTTCAATGTTTAATGTGTAATTGAAACCAGTCTACGTAAAAACAATGTTACCTCCCTATCAAGCTATAAATCTATGTTTGCCAAAAGGCAATATAAAGCACAATCGGCACATGTATGTACAACAATATAAATAAGTTAATCAATATCTATCCATTACTGTTGTATAAGTGAAAGATAGAACTCACTAAATGGCTAAAACAACTAAGTTATGATGATACAGAGTCATTATCCTCTTTGCTTCGTCTTCTAGATTAGAAATAAACACAATGTAGTTTCACGTAATGCATGACCTGAAACATTAAATTTGATTACCATCATTCACAATTTTCATTGCTACGCCTGACACACGTTCTTATAATAAATAGATCTTTTTTCTAGCTAGAAATAAATTCTATTGTTTAATCATAGCGTACAATGGGTAAAAGAAAGCACAAGAGCAAAGATCGGGATTACGAACATTTGCTTCACAAAATAAAGACGCTAGAAAAGGTTATTAAACGACACCGACATGATGATGATCTTGTGCAATCCCCGAATAACATGGAAGGTCAGTCCTTTAACATTTTGTACGAGTATCTTTTTCAGCAATAAAGAAAATAGCTACTTTTGCATAGATATTCCTACAATAACAAACGAAGTTTGGATATTAACGAAATTATGGATATTTACGACAAATAATTATTTATCACGTGTATGGTTCGTACTGCGGGCAGTTTTTGGGGCTGTCACTTTACTTACTGACGTGAATATATACCTGATTGAAGTTGAATATCTACAGTTTAACAGAATGTCTACCATTTAACATTTCCCACGTCCCACGTGTATGGTTCGTACTGCGGGCAGTTTCTGGGATTGTCACTACGTTCTGACGTGAACATATACGAGCAATGCGGGCAACCTGTGGGGTTGTCACTTTGCCGTAATTACAAGCCTGTCATATATTTACAGACGCGTCGCCAGTAGATGATACACTGGTAGACTATCCCATTTCTACTATCAATGGTCATTATTGACCTCGGATCCGGTTATTTTATCATGGATAGCGGGATATGAGATAATTACACATCGTCCCGTGGTGCAGACTCATCCTCCTAAAGGCAAAACTTTCTCAATTAATGAGAAGCTTCAGATTTCAGAATCAATTGCAGACTTGTTAAAATCTGGCGCTATTTCTGAATGTAAACCTTGCAGTGGACAATATTTGTCTACAATTTTTTTAATTCCAAAGCCAAATGGTAAACACAGATTTATCCTTAATCTTAAAATTTTTAATAAATTCATTGACACGGAACATTTTAAACTCGAAGATTTAAGAACTGCTTTAAAGCTGGTTTCTGAGAGATGTTTCATGAGTACTCTAGACCTAAAAGGATGCTTATTTTTTAATACGTATACATTATCATGTATTCACGGAAATATCTTCGATTCGAATTCAATACAAAATTGTATGCATTTAATGTATTACCGTTTGGCCTTAGTACTGCTCCCTTTGTGTTTACGAAAATAATGAAACCCGTCACCAAATTGCTCAGAGCATGTGGTTACCTGTCCTCTGTCTATTTAGATGACTTTCTCTTAATAGGAAGTACATTTGAGTCTTGTTTGGACAATATTAAAGCTACAAAGCAATTGTTAACATCTATAGGCTTCGTTATAAATGAAGAGAAGAGCAACCTAGTACCTAATACTAGGTGTAAATTTCTAGGTTATATCATAGACACGAACAATTTCCAAGTTACTTTACCTGATGATAAAATAGATAAAATAAAGAAAGAATTGAATCATTTTAAGACTGTCCGACGGTGCAAAATAAGAGATTTTGCGCATTTAATCGGCCTGCTTAACTCGGCATGTCTTGCAGTAGAGTATGGCCGGCTTTATATTAAAGAATTCGAAAGACAAAAATACCTCAGCTTGATCAACGATCCAGATAATTTTGACAGCTATATGAACATACCTCGTACGCTGAAGTCAGAGTTTGATTTCTGGTGTCACGCCATTAATAAACCTACTAACAAAATTAAGTATGACGACTACTGCTTGGAAATTTTTAGTGATGCTTCTACCTCGGGGTGGGGGGCGGCGTGTGGAGAGAAATCTGTAGGTGGCTCTTGGTGGTAGGAGAGTCGCAACCATATTAACTATCTAGAAATAATGGCAACCTATCATAGCTTACAAACTTTTGCTGAAGGCATGTCAAACTGTCAAATATTACTTCGTGTCGATAACACGACGGCAATTTCCTATATAAATCGAATGGGAGGCGTGCAGTTTCCTCATCTCAACCGCGCTGCAAAGGATCTTTGGCAATGGTGTGAGGCACGGAATATTATTGTTTACGCCTCTTATATTAAGTCGGTAGATAACTCTGTGGCAGATGCGGAATCGCGTCGTCCACACCCGGATATTGAATGGGAACTAAATAATTCCGCTTTCAACGTTATTGTTAAACATTTTGGTATGCCAGATATAGATCTTTTTGCCAGTTCTCTGAATAAAAAATGTTATGCATATGTTTCCTGGTACAGAGATCCACATGCACTTACCATAAACGCCTTCACCATTTCATGGAACAAATATTACTTTTACGCGTTCCCTCCTTTAACGATGATTTTAAAGACGATAAGAAAAATCATAAGAGACAACGCTACAGGTATAATGGTAGTCCCCTTTTGGCCAACTCAGCCGTGGTTCCCATTATTTATGCAACTACTTGCCACGGAGCCCTTATATTTTGAACGTAGTAGCGACTTGATCATATCTAATTCCAGCGATCGCAGTGTACACCGCCGACTTACCCTGGTTGCCGGAGTCTTATCCGGCAGTCGCTGCTAAGACATGGGACCCCTCCGTCATCCATTAATATAATGGTTGCATCTCTATCTGATAATTCTATTAAGCAGTATGATTCTTGCCTAAAGAAATGGCACAGTTTCTGTACTATTAATAACGTTGATTTATTCACTTCTTCAATAGCAGAAATATTAACTTTCCTTACACAGTTGTATGAAGCTAATGCTCAATACGGTACTTTAAACAGCTGCAGATCTGCTCTGTCCCTACTTTTAGGCGCGCATATTGGTAACGATGATCGTATTAGACGTTTTTTCAAGGGCGTTTACAGAATGCGCCCGCCTTTACCTAAATATAATCAAACATGGAACACCTCAATAGTATTAGATAACCTAGCATCTTGGTTCCCCAATAAAAATCTTGATCTGGATAAGATAACTAGAAAACTTGTTACTCTGCTTGCTGTCGTAACAGCTCACAGGGCTCAGACATTAGCTAAAATTATTTTAAGTAATGTTGTATTTCATAAAAACGAAGTAACTATTAAAATTCCCGATCTCGTTAAAACCTCGAGGCTAGGTGCAGCTCAACCTATGTTAACCTTACCGGCATTTCCGGAAAAGCCAGAAATTTGTCCGGTTAAAACGCTATCGGTTTACATAGATAAAACTAAATTGTTACGTCACAATCACGATTCTCTCTTTGTGAGTTTAAAAAAACCTCATAAACCAGTAACTTCACAAACGATAAGTCGTTGGATTCGATTAACTTTAGGAGAATGCGGTATAGATATCACAATGTTTACCGCACATAGTACGCGACATGCAGCGACCTCTAAAGCGCATAGTCTGGGAGTAAACTTGGATGTAATAAGAAAGACCGCTGGATGGAGCGGGTCTTCAGCTATATTTGGTAAATTTTATAACAGATGTATTACAGAGACTGATATTCAACCTTTGCCAAAACTATTATGGCTAAAGTATTATAATTAATTGAGTTAATACTTTGGTAACCATTCAAGGTTTAGAGACAATTTGTTTTTGGTTAAAGTATTAAATTTATTTGTTACTTTTAACTTGGTTTATTTATTTTTTCGATATTTCACTATTCCTCTCAAGGTCTACATTAGGTTTATTTCTAATCTAGAAGACGAAGCAAAGAGGATAATTAATGATTAAACGAACTTACCATAAGTGAAGTTCTATCATAATTATCCGAGTTGCTTCGTCGAATAGCTTAGAATCCCGCCCTCCCGTTTACACTTGCCCTTATTAAATATCTTCAATAAATTAACATTAATAGTTATAGGGGTATAAACTATATGCATACTTAGATGTATGCACTTATATAAAAGTATGTTGTATCTCTGAACTAAATGATGGTAATATCAGACGTCAATACGATTTAAACTTTTTCTTTTTCTATTCTCTCAAATTTAGTGTTTCAGGTCATGCATTACGTGAAACTACATTGTGTTTATTTCTAATCTATTCGACGAAGCAACTCGGATAATTATGATAGAACTTCACTTATGGTAAGTTCGTTTAATCATTAATTATTGTATCGCGTAAATTATTAACTATACATAAATATATTGGCTGTACACATACTCAAAACATACAGCTTCCTGATTGTTAATTGGTCACTGATTTCATATAATTCTTTTGTAGGAAGTAGGAAACCTGTATTAGCAGGCAACGTTGCCCTCTCTCCACCCTTAAAAAAATTGTTTTGGCAGCGCCACCCCAGACAGTAATACAGTAACCTTTGACAGGTTGTGCAAATGTAGTATAAAGTTGATTCAGTAGTTCCTTATAGTAGTAATATATCTAAACATCTTGAAAATACAATTAAGTTTTCTTATTCTATTGTTAACATTTTCCAGTTGCTATGCCATGAGAGGCGTTGGTCAAGTAGTACACCTAGATATTTAGTAAATTTTACTTTTTCCAGTTCGATGCATTCACAGGGGCAAGGATAATCCTGGTTACACATGTGTATTTTTAGTTTTAAGTTAACATTAGGTTGCTAACAGTCATATTTACTAAAACATATATAATTAGTTTTGCTGGCAGTTAAGGGGCCCACTGACTATCAGTCCGCCGGACGATATCGGCCTGTCAGTTGTTCGGAACTGTCAAACTGACAGGCCGATATCGTCCGGCGGACTGATAGTCAGTGGGCCCCTTTAGAGTAAGTAGGTTATTTCTAAGCAATACAGCCACTGCGGAGGCAGATTCTGAACACTTCTTAATACTGACTCCCAGGATTCTCCATCGAACACTATAGCTGTGTCATCAGCATAAGAGCCGATGTGCCCACGTTGTAGTTTGAGATTCGTCAAATCATTGATATAAATAAGAAACAACGTGGGCCCCAGAACGCTTCCCTGGGGGACACCATAAGTTATATCTGTTTCGTTACTTATGTAGTCTCCTATTTTCACTCTTTGCGTACGCCCCTGCATAAAAGGAGAAATAAAATGGCTCCTGTTTTCATACAAAATCGAAATAGCATGATATGAAAGTATTCAAACCCATATAATTTTGCCAAACTTTTACAAAGGGTTTTATGTTTAGCATTATAAGAAGCGGAATTTATTGACATTTTTGAATTTCCGGAATAATTAACTAGTGAAATAAAAATATTGGCTACAAGTGCAAATATATCCGAACATAGTGCTCACAATGTTTTATATGGGACTTTAAGGAAAAATATTGTTCCTGCTCGCATTACAAAATAAAATAATTGATAAATGTCGTAATAAAGGCTGAGTGTACCGCTGTACTCCCTTTTTGGCGAAAATTGTATTGCCGAATTTCACTTGGCAACCAACTTTTCGCCAAAGTTTCATTTGACAAACCAATCGTTACCAAATAATTATTTCGCAACCATTTCATTTCCCAACCCCATAGTTGGGAAATGAAAATGACGTTCTAGGTTGGGTTAGGGTAGGTTGGATTATGTAAAGTTGGGAAATTAAATTCGGCCAAATGAAACTTAGGCGAAAAGTTGGTTGCCAAGTGAAATTCTGCAATACAATTTTCGGCGAAAAGGCAGAGAACCGAGTATACCATATGATATATTAAAATATGAAAGTAAATAAACCAGAAATACCTACCAAAGTCAGCATTGCTTCTCGTAAAAAGACTTAATTGGACAGGCCTTATGTATGCAGATTTTCAGCTCAATCGGAAATCGGAAAGTCGGTCAAATTTAGCTTCCAAGATTTGACCCACACTAACAAAACACTACATACATAGTAACAGGGCAAGTTAAATAAAAGCTTGTAAATAGATCTACTTTCTCGCTAGGCTATCAGAACAGTAAAACTTGTAAATATGTAGATTGAATATGATTGCGGCGCATCGTGATCGACTAATTAATGTAACGTGTACATGAAGCGCCGATGGAAATGCGAACATTCCATAATACGCGTCGTTTTCTACTGTCGCCGGAGCGAGGCGCATTCCTTGCGCTGCGCGTCAGCGAACAGTCGGAACAGAACGTTTTCAACCACTCCTCAAGCACAATAAACTAATACCTTCCATTATTTTATTGTCGTCCAAGGCGCTCACCAATCATTTTAATCAGGTCAAGATAGCTAAAGTGATAGTGCACGACACCTTGCATTTTGTGACTATGCTCTGAAACTTGGCACAGTTGATTTTTAGCTGGTTTTGAGTAGTTTCAGACCGGGAGCCATCGAGAGCCACGGCACATTTAGTGGGGGTAGGGGGAGAAGTTCAACGGTGCCGCGCTTCAATTGAAGCAACATTTTCTATAAAACCATACATATTAGGGCATGTGATATGTCATTTTCGGATAAATTAAAGATGAGGAATATATTTTTAGAACAAAAACAATGCTCTTTCTAAAAAAAAAATTTGAAAAGACTACTACGTCATAGAAATAACAAGTACTGGTTTCTATTAGCACGTCTTCTCATCTTGCCGTTTTACAGATCTTTTTTTTTAAAACAGATTCACTAAATTAGTTATGGTTTTTTTTTCTGATGGATGTTTAGGTAAACGCGCATTAAGCACTGATTTTGTCGCTCTTATTTGTAAATTTCGTGAGGTTTGGATGGCTACAAATGGTAATTTTGTATTACACACATCCTGTACTCCACCTTTTACAGACTACATTTTTATTATTATGACTTTAAAGTAGTGTAAATGAAAGTTAGACGAAATCAATTTTCTCCAGAAATAACTTCAAAACAAGTGACAATTTCTTTGAAAATCGACTCAATTTCAACGTAATTTTGATACTTAAACAATCTACAACATTTGCTGAAACTGCTCTTATACTTAGATCAATTTGTATAATAACCACCACAATTTATTGATGAATTTTAAAAAACTGCCCCATCTCTCACGCTCACGACCTCATTATTAAAAGGCCAGGTGAGAAGACGTGCTAATAGAAACCAATACTTGTTATTTAGATATAACGTAACAAAACGTATAATTTCAACGACTAAATCTATCAATTTTACATTGTTTCTCCCAAATCGTTACTGAGCTCTTAATTTATGGCTCTCGATGGCTCTCGATGGCTCCCGGTCGGAATCTACTCAAAACCAGCTAAGAATCAACTGTGATAAGTTTCAGCGCATAGTCACAAAGTGAAAGGTTCCCATACAACGGCGTGCACTATCAAAACCAGCTAAGATGATTATCTTAATTTCTTCTTCTTTATCGTCAACTTTTTTTAGGGTTCCGTACCCAAAGGGTAAAAACGGGACCCTATTACTAAGACTCCGCTGTCCGTCTGTCTGTCACCAGGCTGTATCTCATGAACCGTGATAGCTAGACAGTTGAAATTTTCACAGGTGATGTATTTCTGTTGCCGCTATAACAACAAATACTAAAAACAGAATAATATAAATATTTAAATTGGGCTCCCATACAACAAACGTGATTTTTTTGCTGTTTTTTTCCGTAATGGTACGGAACCCTTCGTGCGCGAGTCCGACTCGCACTTGGCCGGTTTTTTTTACTTATTACTTAAACCACTATAGTTTGAAAAGTTTTGAAATAATATTAGAATCCTAAGGCCTACGGTCCTACCCATAGTACTGATTATTCCATGTAACTAAACCATTTTTAATTGGAACAGCGTCACAATTTTTTCGCATATGTTAATTTTATTTTAACAGTTTTCGGAGGATACACTATTGTTATAGTTCGTAGATTTCAAACAGTCCCCTTTCGGCTTATCCTTTGTCTATTGTTAAATGAAACCGCACGTGCTACTTACTAGCATAAAAAAATGGTATGGCCGTTTTAACCGGTTATTCAATTACCACTCTATGGAGGTTGCAATAAGGTTTAAAATGAACTAATGGGAAAACATATTCCTTAGCTGTGTGGTCTTTGCGGTTACTGAGTGCCGGCAAGTCGAACGCTACAGAACCAGTCTAAAATGTGTCATCGATATGCGTAACAAAGGCGCGTTATCGGAGAGCGCACTTACACTGGTTTTGTTAGCGTTGAACTAGCCCGCGCTCGCCACGATGCACGAACCAGGTAAGGGACAGGGACGGATTGCGATTAAAACATTTTGATGGATTCGTGACAAGTATGTATTTACATATTTAAATTTTTTTACTAATCAGTTAAATAATAACATTAGGTAATAATCCGTTTTACAAATAATCAACTATTAAAATATTCCTCTCTAATGTTACAGACTAAAAACTAAAACTATATTTAACAAAATTAATACATATATGCCCTTTTTAAACAATATCGGCTTTGTTACAATATATAGGTATTACAGACAAATTTTTAATAAACTAAAATAACGTTTTTTTATACAATGTAAATAATAAACAACCAGCCAAACAGTAATGAGTTATACATACATAAAATATAAATTACTAACTAAAAATATAAATAAACATGCATTGGTACAATATAAATAAAGATGTAGATATATTCAATTAATATATCTATACATACTTGTCATGAATCCATCAAAATGTTTTAATCGCAATCCGTCCCTGTCCCTTACCTGGTTCGTGCATCGTGGCGAGCGCGGGCTAGTCCAACGCTAAAAAAACCAGTGTAAGTGCGCTCTCCGATAACGCGCCTTTGTTACGCATATCGATGACACATTTTAGACTGGTTCTGTAGCGTTCGACTTGCCGGCACTCAGTAACCGCAAAGACCACACAGCTAAGGAATATGTTTTCCCATTAGTTCATTTTAAACCTTATTGCAATCTCCATAGAGTGGTAATTGAATAACCGGTAAAAACGGCCATACCATTTTTTTATGCTAGTAAGTAGCACGTGCGGTTTCATTTAACAATAGACAAAGGATAAGCCGAAAGGGGACTGTTTGAAATCTACGAACCATACGAGATATGACAGAACACAGTGAGAAGTTTTGAATGTATTCATTTATATTCACCGATACTTCTGAGATACCTATTTACAAAAGCATACATTTCTTGCTACACTAAGCATGGCCCGATATGCTCTTAACCTATTTTAATAATAGTTAATGCCAAAACTTCCAAAATGTTGATATAGAATATGACCTACCAGAAGCGGAATGTCCAAAGAATCCGATTATTACTGGCTTGCCTATTTTGGGACAATCTAACACCTTATTCCACTAATATGGAAGAAAAAGCAATCAAATAATATGCCTAAAGATTGTTTGATGTCTAATTAGTAATTACATAATTCAAATATTATAGTAACTTCATAGTTATTTCTAGCAAAAGAAGTTATGACCATTAGCAGCCGGTAATAATTATAAGAAAACAACGCACGCGATAGAGAGTAAGTGCGGTTTAAATTAAACTTAACAGTTAACTTTATTACCGCCACATAAAATTCTACTCACGGCTCCAACAGAAACCCTTAAACGCTATAGCCTAGCTGTCCAACAATTAGAGCTCAGTGGTAGTTTTTATTGGTAGTTAAAGCTCATCCATCGCCGGCAATTTTATATCCGATTTTATGGATATGGGCAGCCCAGAAGCTTTAAAAATTTCACCAGTGGTGCCTTGTATAGATGTTATTGACTTCTTTTTTTTTCTGTATTAACAGCGCAGTGAACATAGCAAAGCACTTTGAAAACCTTGTTTAAATAACACATCACTAGTACCAAACTATTACATAAATTATTACATTGTGAATAATCAACAGTAAGATAAGATGAGAAATTCCCATCTTCATGCTACTATTGCAGTTCAGTATGGCAATATTTATTATGCAGACTAAATTGTTATCATAACAGAAATCAATTTACAAAGGGCAATTGTTAAATGGAACGATTATATTATAAATATTATCTAGACGCACACACCATATGCGTCCCCATTGTATTCAGCCTGGACTACCATTCCTGTCTTTTAGGTAGTTTTGGATTCATGATGCATTGTCCGTTACGTCAATGCCGCGCAAGGGCATCAGATATTAATTAAAAATGGCACGGTGCCAAATTCATTACAAATAAAGACACTTGTAACTTGGAATAGAATAGCCTAAGAAACAAGGAACAAACAATACGTGTACTATTAAACTAATCTGTTTATATAGTAGACACCAGGAATATGTATAACAAAGGTTTTTATATTTGTGCTCTAACTTATTAAGTAGACGACCAAAGCAATTTTAAACGACGGGACTTAAATTGACTTAATCGCGTAAAAAAAATTTTTAAACTTATTTTACGCGATTAAGTCCCGTCGTTGTAAATAATAATGAGTAAAAATCGGGAAAGTTTAAATCAGTGTTTTGCAAAGCAATTTTCTCAAAAATGGACGGCAAAGTCGACGTTGCCGGTTAAAAATTAGGTCGCGAAGTGCGTAGTTTATGGTCAGTCAAAAAATTAAAAAGTTAAAAACATTGCAGTCTCGATTTCGGGACTGCAATGTTGCATACAAATTCCATTATTTGTGGAGTTCCAAACTTTTTAAAAGTTGAAGTTGCCATATCAAATGAAGGCATAGGTCCATTAAACAGCGCGACTATTTAGCTGTCTCAAATAGGTTGGCGTATTTCCGGCAAAAAATTCCCTTCGTTTTTCAATTAAAAAAAATAAAAAGGCGGCAAAGCAAATCTTATCAATTGTTTTTACTTTTTTCTGTGAAAATATATACGTAAGAACGTTGCTTCTGTAAAATATTTCTATTCTATTTGTATTTATTGCGCCATTTTTGAGAAAAGCACTATATACGACTCGGCAGGAAGGCTACTTGCTGGCTTCGGCTTCAATTAAACGGACTCCCAAGGTCGTCCGTTTAAAACGAATCCTCAGCCAGCAAGTAGCTACTTCCGAGCCTCGACAATAATGTACTATTTAAGGGCCATCAATGACGGCGCATCGCCCTTGCGGTTTGCGAAAGAGGTGTATTTGCTAAGTACTCAGAAAATAGAAATTATAAAAAGTACTTAGAAATCTTCGAAAATACCAGGCAGCTAAATTTTAATATTTATGAGATGAAATGTTCTGTTTGGCCTTCTTTAGCCCCTTAGCGCCACTTGCACCATTCCACTAATCCGGGGTTAACGGCTTAAACCTGGAGTTACCATGGTTACCAGTACAATTTGACACTGTGTTAACGGTTTAACCACTTAACCCCGGGTTAGTTGGATGGTGCAAGTGGCGCTTATAGACCAAAAGCCCCATCACAAGACTAACGTTATTCTCAAATTATTTTTTACATCACCTATTAGAAAAGGGTACTTTTCTTCCCTGCTAGGAGGGATCAAAGTGGCACTTTTCTGTTCAAGGACATTTTGTTGCCAGTATGAAATATTGACACAAAGACATATGAAATTAGTATGCGTATAATCGATTACAATTTCTTTATAATCGATTACGTGCATACAATTTTCTAACTTAAATTAGTAGATTGTGTCACAAGGGAGCAAAATAACATATTTACGGCGAGGGCGTACAATTGAATCCTACACGAAGCGAAGGATTCTATAATAGAATCCTGAGCGTAGCGAGGGATTCTATCATAGAATCCTGAGCGTAGTGAGGGATTCAAGTGTTAACGCACAAGGTGAAAATAATTTTGCTACCATGTGACACATACTGCTTTTTACATCACCTATGAGGAAATTACATACATATATTAGGTTTCAAAACATTATTATTTTAAGCAAAGATCGATTCGGACAAAGTGCCAAAAATATGTATACATACACGACCTTAGTATAGGTACATACTTCTGGCACTTTGTCCGTATCGATATTTTCAGACGTGACTGTACTGACAAATTAAAAGTACCTACAGCTCATATACACCTAAAATGATACAATGAAAATCAAGTACATTATCTTTGTAGATTTTTCTGGTAACAAATTAACTCTTACCCTTTTGAACTAGATATGAGCGCCGATAGACATTTAGTCGCATCACATCAAACACATCATCGCAACACATCGGTCGGCGGCGGCGGCGTATCGGCGGCGTGGCCTTGAAAAACGGTTTTTCAAGGAAACAAAAATCAAACCCAAAATTTGCCGAAAAAATGTGTTTTTGCCTCAAATTCTTAAGGAATTAGACGATTTATTATTTTATTTTATTTATTTACAAGAACGGTTTATGGTTGGAGAGCCGGCAGTAAAGTTTCGAACCAACGTGATACCGCGATGAGATGCACAATGGTTTCCCATAAAAGTGATGCTAAGTCCGAATTTGATAGTCTGTCACGGCGGAACTGGCCGAAAGTACAAAAAAGATAGCCACTTCCGGTGCGAAAAAGGGGTGGTCATTTAACCCATCTGATACTGCAATAATAGCTATGGCATCAGTTAGAAAATTACTGGTAGATACAGAAAAGCGAAATCTGCCAGTATGATTCCTGCCGGAAGTGCTTGGCATACGCTCTCAAAGGTGACCATCGGGACCCCTAAATTAACCCATCTGATACCAGCATGAAACCAATTCCAGTCGGTAGATATGAACCTTCTCTTCAGGAATATATAAGTCTGACAGGGCGTTTTCTGCCGAAACACCTTGACATACGAGATTTTGTGGCGCAACATCCGTGGTACCCGTATTTTGGAATTGTACGTATTACGGACATTTCAAATACTGCAGGCTTATTAATTTATTACTCTATGTTTATATTTGTATATTATTACGTTATTAATAACATATATTTATAATAAATTAAGTTAAAATAAATTAAATAATGTGATTAATATGATTGATAGTCATTGAATTAGCTATATGAATCGTTTGTCTTTGTCTGTCATTTTGAGTTATGTATTTGTAAGAAAAGGATAAAACATAATTTAACTAATTCAGGCTCGTAAAGTTTAACGAATAAGGGGGTATTAGTATTCATAGCTAAATCAGGCTTGTAATGCGACATAAAATGATTTTTGGTGGTTTCTTTTACGCTTGAGGCGTTTTTTCACCTATTTGGTGTATCTAATCACTATCTTATGTAGGGGAGAGAGGGGCAAGACGAGTAAGAGGGGGTAGCGGCTTTATATGGCGACACGACTGACCAACCATCAGAATCCCGTTAGTGCATGACGATGCGTCGCCATCATGGCAATCAGTTCGCACAGTGACCGGCTAGACAAATGGTGTCGTTAATTATTTATTTGCAAAAAAACTGTTTTTGCCATATTCCTTGTTATTTTTAGGATTCCGTACCCAAAGTACTTAAAACAATACTTGTCATTTATCATTGATATTTTTAAATTATACGGACGTAAAACCCTTTTTTAATTTACATAAGTTAATTGGAGTGGCGCTGTTAACGTCCTCGACTCCACAAAATATCTAATTTGCGATTCTGAAAGTAGTAGTATCTAACAACGTCACGCCGATGGCGCCGCATCGGCAGCGGCAGCGTGGAAATTTCGTCTATCTACTTTGAACCAAATCTTCGGAAGAACACTATGAAGACTGCACGGAGTAGGATGGAGATGGCAAGTGGGCGTTCCCGTCTATCCGACAGTTAGTAGCGACCGACTCACTTTATGCACAGACTATGCTCAGTTGTTGTGTAAACTTCATGCTCGAATGACATTCACGTCGTACGTACGCTCGTCTAATAAAAATTAATAACGAGGGATTCTAAAGTAGAATCCTGAGCGTAGTGAGGGATTCAAGTGTGTTACGCCCAAAATGGAAATAATTTTGCTACCATGTGACACATACTGCTTTTCACATCACCTATGAGGTAATTATGATGTTTAAAAATATTATTTAAGCTAAAAAAAATATGTGCAATTTTTTTTATAGTGTCCTAGAACAGAAAAGTGTTACTTGGATCCCTCCTAGCAGAGAAGAAAAGTGTCACTTTGATCCCTCCTAGCAGGGAAGAAAAACCCGTTCTTCGAATTGGTGATGTGAAAAACATTGTGCGTAACTCCGGGGGTAAAAATATTGCAAACTCGAGTCGTGCATCTAAAGACCTCGTTTGCAAAATTTCACTTAAAATGCAGTAATTGTATTTTGACGAATCGCACCTTTGCCCATAGGCGGAAAACCCATATGTACAGCTGTGTGCAATATAATTGTAAATCAATGCTTTACATCAATTTATACCCATCTCATTCAGAAAATATTAAACTTTTCTATAAGACGATCTTTCTCGCAGAGTGTTGGTACTAATGCTCCATCATTAATTTTTGACCGACTACTTGGTTTGTTTACTTGCTTGAGGCTTTGGTGATAGTGACCGCCTACGAGAAACCACGACTGTCTATAATTTATTTTTAGAAATTGTATACTCAAGTTATTCTAGTTTAATAAACTGCTATTATATTGCACACTAGTACTGTATACCACAATTAACAAGTGCCTTTAGCTGGTCGGGGAGCTAGGATTAAATCGGTCATGCACAGAATAGAAGTCATATTTAACTAGAAATCTGGCATCGCACACGGTCACGAACAAGTCCCGGTTAACTTTACCAAAAGCAAGTTAGCAGGATTTTATACATTTCGGACGAGGTACATAGTTTAATTAGTATCTGAGACGAGACTGATAGTTATCGTTATATACACGTGAGTGTGCGAAGCGAAGAGAACGGTATTCGTTGACATTAGGCACGACGCTCGCCGCTCACGTACAACGCGTGGAAGCGTTGCGAGCTCAGATGAACTGTCCACTTTCTACGAAACAACGAATGCATTATTTACATGACACCCTATCTTCTTTAATGAAACCTTAATAGACATGAAAACGACACTAACGAGTCTTTTCATTTCTCAATCGCAGCATTTGGCTATGCGATCATTTCTTCTGCAGTACATAGGAGCACACAGAACCATAAGTTGTAGCAAGCAACATTTTTCCGGACAGTTTTAGTATTTGCCCTGTAAATATATCAGTACTTATACAAAGTACTCAAAAATATATAATTAAGCACCCAACGCCAAGGCGACAAGAATGTCAAGACATTAAAGTCGTGTCAATATTTGTGTCATTATTTCAAAAGCTGAATGTAAATAAATTGTATTATACTGATATTCAAAAAGAATAAACTGACGTTTGATTTGTTTTTTATATGGACATATTTTTGACTGTATTTCATACATATTAACCTTCGCAATTGCAGGCGCACAACATACAAAACATGCATGAAAATATAATAATTAGATGTGTCGTAATAATAGGTTTCATCATCAGTTCATATATACCGATAAAATGAAAATATTGCATATCCGATTTCCCCAGCAATGACAATAGACATTATCAAGCTTGCTTTCTCCACGATAAGAACCGGTAAATACTATAATTACGAACGAGACAATAGTTCCGCATTGGTAGTCATCAATTAAATAAAGCCTGCTCTGCATTTACATGTAGCCTTACACGGTAGTATAAGATGAATTCCAATAAAATCCACATTTTTTTTTCACTAGGGTAATATTGTCCACCTAAGCGTTCCCTAACTGCTATGGCGATTAATGTGTGTTCGTTCAGTACGCTGAGATATAAAGTCCTCGTCCAGGATAACTTGGTAGGGAGGGGACTAGGGGCAAATAATTATTTGTACAATCTGCATGAAAATTGGTTTGTTAATTCGTAAATATTAGCCTAATCATCAATAATATTTAAAGAAAAGGTTAATTAATGGAAGACAAGTGTTAAATTTATCCCATTAATATTTATAAATAAATAAAAAATCATAACATTCATAACGGACAAACTAACCTTAAGTAGAAAAAGAAATGCTATAAATGTACAATAGTACATTTCGATGCTAGTGCGGAAAGTATGTCATTACTACACGAGTACCGAGATATCCCGACTCGACTCGCCTACGGCTCGTGGCAAGACTCGGGACGAGTGAAGAATGACATATCCGCACGTGTATCGAACGACGTTTTTTAATACAGTTGCGAAAAAATAAGAAAATCAACAAGTAAGGAATGGAATTCGAAACTTTTATATTATTAATTCTGTGACACTGACATCATTGACATTATGAAGAGGTGTTTTTCTAGCTTTTATTCGACTAGAATAGATTTTGTTATTATTATTGAACCCACTTCAATGTTTTTTTGTTTCAAATGCATGTTCTATAAGACAGAAACAATTGTAAATATTAAAACATTGTACTATTATTACCTAAATATCGTTATTTACGATTATAGTTGGTCAAACCAAATTGGCAGTAAATAAGAACCAAAAAAACTATACTCATTCTTTTTTTTGGGTGCTAGTACTAGTGTAAGACAAAGATAGTATGATTATCTCCGTCTATGTTTGAAATGAGACAGTCTTTTTACAAACTATATTTGTGTATCGTATATTTATAAAAACAATATCGAATGTTGCCTTTGGAAACTTAAAACATTCTTGCAGTAAGAAAATACGCCTCTTCTTTGACAGGCGTTCCGTTCCATACTCATCCTTTTTTTTGGGTGCTAGTACTAGCGTAAGACAAAGATAGTATGATTATCTCCGTCTATGTTTGAAATGAGACAGTCTTTTGACAAACTATATTTGTGTATCGTATATTTATAAAAACAATATCGAATGTTGCCTTTGGAAACTTAAAACATTCTTGCAGTAAGAAAATACGCCTCTTCTTTGACAGGCGTTCTGTTCCATTCAGACAACTTATTAAGAACGGTTTTTCAACATTAAAAAATAAACGTGTTATAATACTTATAATGATGAAGAGGTAAGTAATAAAATATGAAATATGCATATTTTTCGTATTCTTACATTAACAGTAGGTTTTTATGTTGATTACGTTTAAAGGAAACTAATATTACCACTCATCAATAAGTAGTCATGAATTGGAACAAGTAAAAATTAAAAAAAATTGGAAAAGTAAAAAGGACTAGTTCGCGAAAACCAACTTTCCGCACGCTAAACAGCCACGAAAAGTAGCACTTTTTGAGCAACTGTATTAAAAAATATATAGAACGGTTTTTCAACATTAAAAAATAAACGTGTTATAATACTTATAATGATGAAGAGGTAAGTAATAAAATATGAAATATGCATATTTTTCGTATTCTTACATTAACAGTAGGTTTTTATGTTGATTACGTTTAAAGGAAACTAATATTACCACTCATCAATAAGTAGTCATGAATTGGAACAAGTAAAAATTAAAAAAAATTGGAAAAGTAAAAAGGACTAGTTCGCGAAAACCAACTTTCCGCACGCTAAACAGCCACGAAAAGTAGCACTTTTTGAGCAACTGTATTAAAAAATATATTTCTTTGCAAAATAAAGCTATTGTCCCCTCCCCTTTTAGTCCATGCTATATGTATGTAGAATGTAAAGAACAAGGGAATAAACTGTCTCAAGTGCATATCAATCGAGTTGGTGCAGAGGATACTTATGATTGTAACAATCCGAGTGGGGGCGAGAACGGAACCCGGGCTCTGATCGCGTCCTCCGTCGCCGGGGCACGACGGAAGCGGCGATTGTGAGACAATTTAAATCGTTCGCTGGACCCATCAGCCATTGTTGGCAGCTTCCCTACCTCAATTCACGAGATCATCTAATATTTATTTAGATATAAAGACCAAAGCTATAAAGCCCAGCTTTTTTATGCATAGAAGAGTGTTCTTAATGTTCTGATCTAAAATTTAGTTACTCAAGCTTTATTTAGTTCCTAGTTTCTGCTTTTCCTATATATATTTTTTTTATTTCTACATATTTGGTTACATAATACCAAGGCACTTATACTAAGCAATTAATTTATATTAAATATGCTTCCTTTCTTCAAAACTGCTCAGTTCTCCACGCAAAACTCTACTCATGCGATCACAATATTATTTATACCATTGTGAGGGATCTTTCAGTACTTATTGAAGTGGTGTAAATACATTTTTAGAAAACGATTAGTTTATTTTTTATTTTGTTTTACTTTGACGCGTCGAAGCCTAACCATCAGTCATGAAAATCAGTAATTGAGACTCCATATGTGCTGTCATTTTATAAACAGTATTGTTAAAAAAAACCAATTAGTTTTTTTAGGTGCTGTTAATTACGAATCTCGACCGTTTTTTTACATGTAAATCGTTTTAATTGAGTAAACATTATTATGATTTAATAGGTGTCAACAATTAGTCGAAATTAATTAAAAGTAAAAAATTCTGATATTTAATAATATATACATATACATATAACATTATTTATCGATTTAGACATTAGAAATAGCAGAAGGAACAGAATAATTGGTCCCGGGTAAATTTAAGTTCGATTTTCAAAGATTTCAATACTACGAAATTTATTTAATTGTGCCTAAAATTGCCGTTTTTTCTAAGGAATTCGTAACTCCATACAAAACAGCTTTCAGTTAAAAATATATAATTAAAAAATATATATTCCAATTAATAAAAAAAACATGGCCATAATTAGCATTGAAATATCCCTCACAATGGTATAAATAATATTGTGATCGCATGAGTAGAGCCGGAGCAGCTAACAACTTTCGGATCAGCCCTCGTATGATCGGCGGCTTAGTAGCACTTTCGCGTATAAAAACAACTTTAAAGCAGAAAAACCGCGTCTCGGCTTTAGATTCACATGAAAATACATTGCCGTATACTATATGTATTTATTTTGAATTGAACGAAGCAAAAAAATAAGGCGCCGGAATTCCTTCTGGGTACAGTACAGCAACATACCAGGAAAGTATTGACGTCACGTTGCAAGTGGACGACGTGCGGACAGGATGAATGGAAGAACAAAACCTAAATTATCCTTTAGCAACACCTGCCTTTATATTTCGCGATAACACAGCTCATGCTGACAAGCGACCTTAGTTAAGGATAGACATTATAAAATATTTAGAGTTTATTTTAACAGACTCCCAAAAGAGTATTGTTATTACCTCGAAAGTCACCAGCACAAACATTTATGCATTATTTCAAGTTATTCTCAATAAAATAAAGCAAAAAAATGTATGTTTGTGTTATGTTATGCCACGTCTCGATTGATTGTTTTTAAAATAAATACCCCATTTTTATAAATATTGTGCGTTAAAAATATAATTGTTGTTAAATTAATAGCATATTCCTAATAATCGCAATATTTAAAAACTATCGCGCATAAATTTAGTTTCCGAAGACGTAAAACTTTTATGATATTTGAAGTAACGGAACATAGGATCGTAAAAAAATATTAATCCACCTTATTCTGCGAGTAAGAGTACACACAAGTTATATCATATCCTGCTAATAAAAAAAATACCGTGCAATGTTGACATTATTAATCATTATATCGTTGAAATATAAAGCACATTCGTGAATAAAATGGTAGAGACAGCAATGCATTTCTACTACATGTGAAACCTAACGAAAAAAAACTAAGGTATAATAGTGTAAATCTTAACTTGATCGAATTAGGTTTGGCGCCAAATCACGAATGATAAGTTGGCCACTTGGACCGGTTCGCGGTTATTTCGCGGAATGCGCGTCTCTCCGCGGTGTTTGCCGCGCGCGGACTGGGAACTAATCGGGACGCAAGCACGCGACGCGACACTCGGGCCTACTCAACCGAAACACTATCTTACGCGTGCAAGGAAAACTACATCCAAATATCATCACTGAATTCTGTTAATAAATTTAAAGAATATGTAAAACGTAAACTTATCTCTAAAGCCTATTATAAGCACACAAGACTACATGAATGATGAAACACCGTGGGATTGTGATTTGAAAATAATTAATTATTTATTATTATGAAATTGATGAATGATGAAGAAATTGATAATTCAATGAAAACCTATATTAGGTAATCCGTATTTTTTGGCATTTAGATTTTTATTCTAGAAAGTGTATTTTTTACACAATTTTGGTGTTTGACGATCCTTTTGTGAAATTCTTATTATTATCTCCGTTACAAACTCTCGGGTTTTCAGGCCCGATCATTTATAAGGCGTGCGTGGGGATATAGATCCAACACGTAGAGGCCGTTAGGAGAGTTTTGATGTCATGTAGAACGCCTGCTGGAACCCATTCACGGGTACAAATAGATACCCGTAAATCGGTCCCAACAGGCGTAGGGGCTATTATAAATACAGTGAAAAAGAGTGCCGGTTATGGTATTGAAGTTTGGCTGGTCAAAAGATTGGGCTATTGCTAAGAGTTCCGGACACCTGCCATAACATTGTGCTATATAGGTACAGTGCTATCGAGGCAGGCGGTGACTCGCCACTCGCAAGATGGGCACCTGATGCGCCATTGTAAAGACGGCCAGGCGCAACACCGGCGTGAGCGGCTCAGGGGTGTCGAGAGGTGTGCTGCGCTTTCTCCGAAGTTACTCGCGGCGTTATGCCCTTTAACACTTCCACCCCTGGAGCATATAGCTCTTACGACTCCCCTCTGGACGGCCAATGAAGGCAAGCCAGAGCTGAGTCCTGCGGGTCCCCTTGGGGTCCACTCCGACCGACGAAGACACGCCAGAGACGGAGACCCTGACCGACTCTCTGGAGCACTCGGGTCCGTGGGGTCGTCACTCCCCAACAGCTCGCCACAAGCTGCCCTGTGGGCTATTATTATTATTATTATTATATATATAATAATTCAATGCTGTTAACTGCATCAATAAATTACTCTGATATTTGATTAAGGTAATATTTGTAAAACTTGACAATTTAAAAGTGCTTGTTGCTAGGCCTATTTGAATAAAGAATATTTTGACTCTGACTCTTGACTATATAAAAATTAAAATTAAATTAAATTAAATAATTATTTATTTCAGAAATTCAATTTCCAAAATGTGAAAAAAGAATAGTTTAGGAATGTTTAAACGATTTTGTAGTAACATTTGCAGTAAATAATAATAAAAAGTAGGAAATATTTATATAATCCATGCTAATATTCTAAATGCGAAAGTGTGTCTGTCTGTCTGTTACTTCTTCACACTTAAACCGCTGAACGGATTTAGCTAAAATTTGGCATAGACAGGGGGGTGTCACTGCGCAGTTTAGGTATATTTGGCCGGCGCACCGCCCGGGCAGGTGTATGGCAGGGGGCTGCCGTTCGCGCAAAATTGAAAATACGCAATGGCTTCGAAACCTAAATCGCGATCTAATAATCTGTATAAAAGATAATGTTCTGTTTACGGATGTCTGAATAAACGGAAGAACAAGGAAGCAGAAATTATTATTTTTTAAATTCCGGACTATATTGACCGACATGTTTTCAAAGAAATAAGTACTTCTGTGGCATACCTACTTCCGTGAGAATCAGACATACTATCTCCGGCTAAAAATTGTATGTTTACAGAATCAACGTTTGTAATTCCTACATATTTATCTTAAAAATAATAAATCAGTAGGTGTAGGTACAAAAACTTGTCAAGTGACAACCCCGTGCCGACACTCGCAGCTCGGTCATAAAACTGCGGCGCGCAAAGAAGATTCACGGTTCGTGCGCGGTTATAAGTTCCAATTTTGCTTGCAGGCGGCGAGTGTAGGTATAATTTTGTACCTAAATCTGGCTTTGGTGAAGGAGTGAATTTTCTGTACGGTAGTACTATTAGTTATTCTGTGGCATAGATATAAATTAAGTCCCGGGGAAGGACATATGATGGTTTTTATGTCGGAAGTAATCCCTAAAGAGGGTGGAAATGAGAAAATTAATGAATTGCCTGTTAATTGGTGTTAGCAATAAAGCATATTATGCTCAAAATTATTGCCATTAGATTTTATCCAGGCGCTATACTTACTGGAGCTTCTTAACTGCTGCAACTAATTCCACGCATTCCCAAGTCGCGCGCAAAAGCTAGTTTAATTAATGGAATGGACAGAAGTTGTAGCATTTTCGTGGCAGTGTAGTTGCGGGTTAGGAATAGTGAATTGCAGTTGAAATGATTCACTATAGTAATTTGTGCAACAGGTACATAATAAGGGTTTTTAATATGCAAGGGCCGAAGTTACAAAACGAAACGAAGTTGAGTTTTGTAAAAAAAAATTAATTTATAATTTCTTTATTAAGATAACTAGGATCCATTGGGGTTAGGTACATGGTGACTTAAAATCTATTGTTAATATTTAAAATACTAAGTAAAGACAGGCCCGAGAATTTTAAGACCTAATTATAGGTATGTACCGTTGCACACAATAACGTATGCGGTGCGGAGTGCAGTGCGTCGGTAACTGGGGATAAGTTTGCCTTGTCTACTAGGTACAACCATGACTTTGGTCTTGGAATGGTTGACTTGAATGGAAAGACCATCATATTCAATTTTCTTCAGAAGATCCGCCATTTCGATGTACATATTTCTTGTTGTTATCCCCGTCAGCCAGTTGACAATAGTACAAGTAAACAAACAAGGATGATGATTGCAACATTAGCTAGTTAGTTTTCCTTTTCTGTCGTACCTTGAGGTCCTATGGTACAGTCAGCAAAACTATTAGCTTAGCACCCCTGCATACATATTTGTATATACAGGTTGGCCAAATAACAGGAATACACTTTAGTTTTGTAATTTTATTCTATGAAATATAAAAAATATTAAAAATTCCTTGTTCATGGAAAATAATGTCAGACAAATGTCTACCTCTAGCAGCATGGCAGATGTGAACCCTTTTCATCGCGTTTTTCATCACATTTTCACACATTTCCTGCGTTATCTCAGTGACTGAGTATAGTGAATATTTTGTTTTAATTGCTGAAAGTTAATTGGCCTGTTAGCATAGACAGGACACTTTAGACAGCCCCACAGAAGCTGTTAAAGTCAGGAGCTGTTCAATCAGCCGATCTTGGGGTCCAATCAATGTCAACGTTTCCCCAATTTTTAGCAATTTTCTTAGTTTCCGCAATACATGATTGGGTTGACTAAACCGTTTTAATAATTAAAACACGTTGTTCCATCGTAAACCGCTCCATAACAAATTTGCCGTATCTACACAAAGTAATTTTCATGCAACAACTGTCATATTTACCGCCAAAACAAAATGGCGGCAAAAAAAAGGTTGTATACCTCCAAGTTGGCCATGTATTTGTATGCAAGGGTTCTACTATATAGCTTTACTGACTGTACATGAGCTCTGTGTATGTGTGTGTGTCGTTGCCTAGTTAATTGTAATGTAACGGGTCAATTGCTATCGGGCACGTTGTCGGGCCAGAGCAAGAGTATTTTTCTGTTTCACCAAATATCAGCACATCGTTAACAATATTTGATATCTAGACTTATATTTATTAGATGTTCAGATATCTCAAACGATCTTTTAGTTTTATTTTTAAAATATCTGACAAGTGACACATGGTTTGCCGCGGTTTTGGACAATAATGACATTGACAGGAGATTAAGTTAAGACAGAGAGAAAAACGCAAGCTGTTGGATAAGAGATTTGTATTGTTTAAATTATTGAAAACTCAAAAATAAATAATCTATTGTAAACTAATTTAGAGTTTTAGTGAGTGTCTTTTATATTGACCGGGATATAGACCGTGATTACCTTTTGTATTGTTTGTGAACTCCCGATATTCCCGATAGTCCAGTGAAACTAACCGTGAATCATTCAAAACTCTTAATGTTTGAAATGTAAAAAAATGATTCATATACAAAAATATCAAACATTGAACATTTTTGGCAATAAGAGACAAAGCAAACATGTCAAATATTGTTAAAGATGGGCCCGGACCCGATAGCAAGTGTGGATCTAATTGGCCCATAAGTTTTATCATGACGGAGCATTCTGACTTCGTATGTGAGGTGAGAGCATACAAATTCAAATTAATAGTTGAAAGTGAATTCACAATAAATAGGAAAAATTCTACTTCGTATATCGTTCCCTCATCTTTCTTGACGCCGAATACTAAGAATTACTCAGTTACTTTAATCGGTGTGTCAAAAAGTTTGTGCAACTGGCTATTTCGTATCATTTAAAAAAAATCGATAAATATTTACAAAAAAAAATTGTTAAAGCTGCAATTTCTAAGGGTCGGTTGCACCAACTCTTTGTCGTCGTTAAAGAGTTCGCTAAATTGTATTGTATGGAAAGTTTCATAGTAAACCGATGCGGCGCGCCGGGTGTCGTTGATCAGTCTGTCAAGTGCGGATGGTGCAACTGGCACTTAGTCTGCTTGGAATGATGATGATGATGATAGATAGAAACCTCCTAAATCCTATGGCATTTCACGGGCCTCAAACTATCTCCATACCAAATTTCATCTAAATCGGCGGTTTAAGCGTGAAGAGGTAACGGACAGACAGTTATTTTCGTAATTAGAATATTGGTATGGAGGGATAGAAGTAGAACGTAAGAATATTTTACTTAAACACTAGTACATATAATAATACTAGCGACCCGCCCCGGCTCCGCACGGATAAATACATAGTATAAAACAAAGTCGCTTCCTGCTGTCTGTCTGTCCCTATGTATGCTTAGATCTTTAAAACTACGCAACGGATTTTGATGCGGTTTTTTTAATAGATAGTGATTCAAGAGGAAGGTTTATATGTATAATACATCAGCATTGCACCCGTGCGAAGCCGGGGCAGGTCGCTAGTAAATTATATACCTAAACCTTCCTCAAGAATCGCTCTATTGGTATGTGAAAACCGCATGAAATTCCGTTAAGTAGTTTTCGAGTTTATCGCGAACATACAGACACACAGAGGCGCGGCGGGGGACTTTGTTATATAATATGTACAGATAAGTAGTACATATGTGCAAACCATACATTCTGACCATGCATGACCATGAACAAGACGATGCTCCCGCAGGAGCTCACTTGTCGACTTCTTTTCCTGTTACGGAGAACAAGTTCAAACGGGTTAATTACAGGACGCTTATTAGATCGAAGATCGATTTATAATTTTACTAGGCGTTGTTTCATAAAAATGGGACTCTAGTACCAAAATAATCTAGCCCCTAAGGGACTGCTAATAACAAGAAGGACTAAGCAGTCTAAGCACTAAATTGTCTGTCACCATTAATTAGCGTTGTAGCGAGACAGAATAATATTAGTACTCGCGAGGCGCGCGGATCCGAATACTTTCTCGCTCGCACACTACTACCTGTTGCGCTCAGCGGACCGACCGACTGCGGCGAGCGGCGCACGGCACTGAATATAATTTTTAAGAAAAAAAAACCGACTTCAATGGGGGATGCCGCTGAAAGCATTCTTAGATTACAGACAATGAAATGAAAAAGACAGCATCTTTTGCCTAATTATGTAGAAAAGGAGGTAAACCGACACACTTTTCTAGTAGCATTTCGTTTTTGTAAGGGTCGCAGTTCTAACCTAACCTAACCTACTTTTCTGGTAGCATTTCGTTTTTGTAAGGGTCGCAGTTCTAACCTAACCTAACCTACTTTTCTGGTAGCATTTCGTTTCTGTAAGGGTCACAACTCTAACCTAACCTAACCTACTTTTCTGATAGCAGTTCTGTTCTGTGAGAATCGCAGTTCAAAAGCTACCCATCCACCTAACCCACTTTTCTAGTAGAATTTCCGGGTCCGGGTCTGGGTCTGGATCCGGATCCGAGTCCGGGTCCGTGTCCGGCTGTCCGGGTCCAGGTTTGGGTCAGAGTTCGGTCGGGGTCCGGGTCCGAGTTGGGGTCCATGTTCAGATCCGGGTCCGGGTCCGAGTCCGGGTCCAAGTTTGGGTTTGGGTCCATAAGGAAGAGAACAAATCGCCAAACGTGAACTATGTGTCATTGAAGAGTTCCATTCTGATCATCATCAGTAGTTCCACTTCATCAAATGTCACTTTTTTAAATGTAAATGCTGGATTTGTTGATGAAAATACAAAAATCACTATATGTATGCCTTTCACATTTGAGTAGTTCCCTCGGTTCCTCGTGGGTCTCATCATCAGAACTCGAGCTTGACAAAAATATGTCTTAAAAACTTAAGTTGCTTAACAAACATAAAGAAGTGGACAAATCGCCAAACGTAAACTATGCGTCATTAAAGAGTTCCGTTCTGATCATCATCAGCAGTTCCACTTCATCAAATGTCACTTTTTTAAATGTAAGTGCTTGATTTGTTGATGAAAATACTAAAATCACTATATGTATGCCTTTAACATTTGAGGAGTTCCCTCGATTCCTCATGGATCCCATCATCAGAACTGCTTTTTGACAAAAACGGTACCAATCTGTATGTATATACTTACAATCAAAAAAAGAATTTTCAAAATCGGTCCGGAAATGACGGAGTTATGGAGTAACAAACATTTAAAAAAAAAAAAAAAAAACATACTACCGAATTGAGAACCTCCTCCTTTGAAATCTTGAAGTCGGTAAAAAAGGCGCTGCGCGGCCGCCGATAATCATTCGTTAGCTAGCGGTCTAGCTTGGGAGACGGCCTCTGCTATCCTCAATAGTCCGTTTGCTATGGGGCATGCTTGTATGGAGAGGTATACATTTTGGGGTACAGCAATGCCATTTGATACGAATGTTATACACGTCCACCTAAGCACAAAACGCCCGGTAGCCAGCTTGAACTCCGCGTCTGGTGGGGGGAGAGGGGGGGGGGGTCAAAGTACAGAGCTCCCGGCGGTGTAGGTAAAGAACCACGAATTAATAAACTAGTGGATGTGAAATGACTCCTATTTAGTATGAAAACCAGTGTCGCTAAACTCACACATTCATAGCCACGTTAAAATATGTCACACACTTACAAAATTGCTCTGATTCGTAGCAACTTTCCATACCAAAAGGTTATTACCGGTGAACATTTCTCGAACGAATATCAACTGTAGGCTACATGAGTGACGGTTTAAAATATAATGTCAAAGCTATATGACATACGACTCTTTCATTATCTCATTCATCTCACAAAAGCTCGCTCAACGTTCACCTAATACAACTACTCAACACCAGATGGCGTTATTTTATATAATTTTAATAAAATACTTATTACAGGCGAGAAAAGGGCTAAAAAGACCAGTATAAGTAAGGTCTAATTACGCATGGTTTGTTACGGATCTCACGGTCACGTTACACTGGTGTTTTCGAGATCTCTACACACCTGCGAGTAGCTAACCGTTGGAACTTCTTTCCATTCGACGATATAGGGAGGGGACAGTGTAATCGGAGTGTTTTATCGATATTTGTGTGTTCAGTTAGGTATTGATATTTCATTACCGTATGTTTTAACACATTTAGATGATACTTTATTTATGATTATAATATAGGTAGTGATAATCGTGATTGTGTGAAAAATAATATGTAGTACAGTACAACAAATATCTAACTAGAAATTTGTTTCTTATTAATTGACCAACTAGGTTGTTAATGTGAACATTAAATATATCTTAAAGTCAAACAGATAAAATCATAGTTCTTTAAAGGTCTATTAACTCGGTATTGCTGTTATTTTGTAATCACAAATCTGCAATTACTTACATAGGTAAGTATTCGTCTTTAACAATATATTTACTTGTAGCAGCATTTAAGGCCAATCTAGACAGGACAACCTGATTAAATTGTCAAATTAATTGTATGGTGTGAAAGCATACATGAAACTGGCTCATCGATCCCACTTGATTTGATTGTAAGATTGTGACCTATCAAATCAGGAAGGGGGGCGGCAAAATTCCAATATTTGACGCTAGTTTGCGTGGTACGGAACACTTTTTATTAATTTAGTGAGCCCAAATGTCACTAATAATTACTAAATTAGTAACTAAGTTTTAGGCGTGTGGACGCTAGATGAGATGTATGGCAATTTTATCCCCAGAAATCTTTCTCTAAGAAATGCTCCTAGCAAATGGTGCTATATTTTTGCGGAAACTAATTTTCTTGCCCAGTAGCATTGATCCATTTATTTTTAATATCGGCATCTTGTGGTAACCTACAATAATTAATAATAAAGAAATAGAAAATATAAAACGTTTATTCATGGCACATTGCATGCATTGTACGCATAAGTGCATTAAGTACCTAGTCTAATTATATTAACGATGAAAATATGATGGGTGTAAAAAACAAAAACGTGTGTAAAGGAATACGAAGGTTTGAAAGGTTGCCATGAAATGACCCCGACTTAACTTAGTGCTTGATGACCAGAGCTGCCATATTTACTAAGACATTGATTATCCCAAATAATAATTAGAAACGTGTCTAAAATAATAATTTATTACCGAACCAAACATCAAACTTGAAATATCGTAACTTTAACTTTATCGATATAAATATCGACATTGCGCAGCATCTGAGTAGCGAAGTTATTTGACATTTAGGATAGCGAATATTCCAGATAAACGTAAAGAATAGTGACAAAGGATTGTGAACTCTAAGTTCTAACTGATAAAATATAGATTTACTTAACGAACATTCGTAAATAATGCAAAATAAACAGATTTTTCGTATTTATTGGATTATATTTAAATAAATAACCACCGGTGATAGGAAATACCTCCACGTGAAAGATTTTTTAAACCGCTGTGATTTCTGCAGCTTAATACTGCACAATACGGCATTTTAACTTTAATTATCAATTTTTGTTAGACGAGCGTACGTACGACGTGAATGTCATTCGAGCATGAAGTTTACACAACAACTGAGCATAGTCTGTGCATAAAGTGAGTCGGTCGCTACTAACTGTCGGATAGACGGGAACGCCCACTTGCCATCTCCATCCTACTCCGTGTAAAGAACCCACTATGTATGTGCATATGTGTGTGCATATGTGTGTGTATGTGTGTGTGTGTGTGTGTGTGTGCGTGCGTGCGTGCGTGCGTGCGTGTGTGTGTGTGTGTGTGTGTGCGTGTTACTGTTTATACAGTGTGCATTAGTTGAGAGCCCCTCCGCAAGGGGCAGCACTAGTAGAGAAGTGAACGTGAAATGTCAGAGAGTTTCTTATCTATTAAAGCTTGAACACGCCAAAACGTGGGCACATAAAATTACGAATATATAGAAAATAAAGGTCTCCTGGAGCGGAATATATATTAAATATAGTTGAAAATATTGTGGTTTATCATGCTAATATACTAGACATTCATTTCAGGCTCAGGATTTGACATATCACAGACTTTGTGATGACCAGGACACGGGCACTTTGCAAGACATGATTACCGTATGTTTCAGGAGACCAAATTGTAGTTATTTGCGGATTAGTTAATAATATAACTTTAACAGGTGTCTTTATGATATATTCCTTGATATGGACCCAGTCCATTGCCATCCGCCTTAATTTAGAACCATCCGCCGAAAAAAGTACCCTTTTGGCATTGTCAGCATGTCTATCGTGATAATACCCCTTCGTCACTGTTATATTGTAGTGACAACACGATGAATGCTACCAAAATAGTAACTGTGGGCTGTGACTTCTTTAAAATAGGTTTAGGTCATTTTCACAAATGTTACTTGCATATACTTCTATGGTCAATGTCCCTTATGCGAATTAATTAACGGCGACGCTTGATATAATCACAAATAGCTTGCTGAACCAATAAATAATGGGGATACTTAGCATTAGTTTTATCTTGCAATCTTCTGAAATGTATAAGCGACTCATACAAGTCAAAGGTTTTATCCTGTGTTATTGTTTGAAGTTTGTATTTCTATAGAATCCATCGTCTAACACTTAACACGCTCAAATACGTTAAAAATGATCAAACGTTTTTATACCCTACATTTTGCATACAAATTTCATTTAGCACCACTATTTTGGAGGCAGATAAGCTCTTGCTAGCTCTTAATCTAACTTGACTTCACTTTTTGTGCATAATTTTGAGATATTTCTACCTTTTTTGCAACATAAGAAAAGATAGGTTTCGGTTTTTACATAAGAACGCTGTATGTTCCTAGTTTCTTTTTTTCTCATTTTAATCTCGTGTTTTTCTGCTTTCTGGTTGTCTTTCCATTCATTAACGTCTCCGCAACATTTCAAAAATACAAAAACTAATCGATTCTTGATATATTAATATTTTCAAAAGTTTCTTTAGCCTAAATCTTATTCTCCAAGGCTTTTTGTGCAAAATGATTTTGCTCCGTGATTGTTTTGCGGGCTTTCCACTAAAAAAGGGTAATGAGCGGATGAATCAAGTACAATATATTATTTACTAGAGACCTGTTGCGGCGTCAAAACGCCGCTAGAGTATGGTTCTAAAAGTTAGGTTGCCTGTCCACTGAAGCGGAGCGGTAAGCGGGGAAAAAATCCAGCAATAGAATTTCAATAAAATTTCAGAGCGGAGATTTTATGCCATTCAGTCGGTGGATTTTTTCCTCGCTCATAGCTCCGCTCCTGTGGACAGGCAGCCTAAGACTGAACGCTTAATGAAATCAGGAAATGTGACGTCTTCAGATGAATCACTGGCTGTCACTATCTATTTTATGCTGTCTATACCCACAGAATATGAAATCTTACACATAATTATTTCTTATAAAATGGCGACACGTTTGTATAATTTTAGCGTATTATATTTCGGTCGCATAGCACCTACACGCATGTTTTGTGATCGTTAGTTTTGATGCAAAAAAGACATAATTATTGTCTATCTTTTCGCATCTTTCTAAACTAAAAATCACGACAGTGATATGATACGGTAAATCAAGATTTCGTGGATAGGATGCCTTCTTGTCATTTGGCTCTCATGCCTAAAATTTCATAGGGCTAGAGTATAATTTATATTTAATTCTCTTTTTCCTATTATTCATGAGACTGAAGTTTACAAACATTTTACAAACATTCCGTGACATTCCGTGTCTGGGCTATACCGCGAAAATCGAAGTTCAAATTGCGGGCATCTTTCTCTGTCAGTCTAATTACGCCTTCATTGGAGTAAAAGAGAAAGATCCCCGCAATTTGCGAATTTCGGTTTTCGCAGTAGACCCTCTGACCTAATAATAGACATAGTATATACACGTAGTTATAGACATGAAACCGAGCGACCAGGGTATGGATGGTATAGAAAGGAGAAGCAGAATTGTTGCAAAAGTGACCGCTTTCAGCTTTAAATAATAGTTCCTAATCTCTCCGGTGGCGCTAGTTAGGCTCTGGGACATGCCTAATTACTGTTTTTTGATGGACACTTTTCGTACATAGAGATTTGGCTCCTTTATATAGTCTCCATGGACCAGGGGCACAGACCACCCCCTTTTTCTGTGACCAGGGGTAAGAGAAAGACATATTCATGTATTGACAGTTTCATGTATGGCAGCATAATCCTTTTTAGGGTTCCGTACCCAAAGGGTAAAAACAGGACCCTGTTACTAAGACTCCGATGTCCGTCTGTCTGTCACCAGGCTGTATCTCACGAACCGTGATAGCTAGACAGTTGAAATTTTCACAGATGATGTATTTATGTTGCCGCTACAACAACAAATACTAAAAAGTACGGAACCCTCGGTGGGCGAGTCCGACTCGCACTTGGCCGGTTTTTTCTCTTTCACTCTTATAAATTTCGGTATTTCGCCATCGCCTCCATTTCATTCGGCATTTTTTCATGGTCGGGTTATGCCATCATAGCAAACCCGACCATGAAAAAATGCCCGGTCGGTGATAAAAATAAAGCATGGCACTATTTTCTCTTTCCTCTTATTGCGATTCCTATTATTTTATTTCTCTATCAAAGAGTGTCAGGCCCTTGAACCTAATTTAGTTTTTTTTTAATTTACTTTTTTGAAAGTCTGTACAACGACTGGACCGCGACCTTGGTACCGTCAAAATATATCTTTCTCGCTCTCGGCGTACGGACCCCACCTTAAGCGTCTAACACATTACCGCACCGCACCGGTCATTGTGTGATGCACCTATAAGTAAGAGCAAGAAAGAGATATTGCTTTCTCGCTCTTACTTACCCATAAGTAAGTCACACAATGACCTTGGTGCGGTGCGGTAATGTGTTAGCCGCTTTATAGCCGTATTTAACAGACTATCGTAAAAGTCGTTAGAGACTACCACACCTCACCGCGGCCTTCGTGCGGTGCGGCGCACGTATCGATAGTGTGCAAGGTTGTCACTGTACATACGTTAAGGACGCAGCTATAAGTTAGAGCGAGTAAGAGATTTTGACCGCACCAATACGGCTTTTCGAGATATTCTCTTTCTCGCTCTCACTTATGGGTGTGGCGCACCAAGATCGCGGTGCGGTGCGGTAGTCTGTTACGGCTTTTACATACGATCGCACATACGCCGCACCGCACCAAGGGCGCGGACCGATGCGGAAAATGGGGTTGGCCGGTCGACATAATTAACAGAGGGCGCCAGCATAGCTTGCCCTGTCAATCCCTACAATTGAGACAAATTTTTGTTTTTTTAGTTCCCTGGATGCCAGCCCTTTAAGCCAAATCTCATAGAAAAAGGGGCAAGCTATGATGGCGCCATCTCTGCAAACCTTTGACAGTTGCCAACCCCATTGGCTGACCGTTTACCTTAAAGATCCGACATCATTTAACATCCTTATAAGAACAAACCTCGCCGTACGTGCTTTTTGAAGTAAATATAGATGCTTTTCCCCACCGTTTTGTATGGTTTATGGTGGGCTGGTGGGCTACAAATTCTGTCCCTCACGGGCACACGCGGTAAGCCACTTCTATAGGATCCTACCTTCTATGTGCCAAAGCAACAATAAAATAAACATGTGTCATCTTGATGAGTACGATGTGGATGACACATGTCTGACATGTTGTCAAACACAATAATAAAATTTTATGGTGTTTTAATATAATTTTTAGTGTGGTGTATAACATGCATACAGCATGTTACAGTCTCAAAACAAATATTTGAATGGATTGGATACCTTACATACATTGGATATAGGTTTGAGTTCAATTCAATCTCAAGTCAGAACAAAGGTCACGTGGTACACTTTTTCAAATTAACTTTTTAGTACGTTTTCGGGAAAAAATCAAAAAACTAAGAGCTTATTGCAAATCTGTAGCATGAGACGAATCAAATGACATATAATTTATTAAAATCGGACCATAACTGTAGATCTGATGGGATGAACAAAAATCGGCCTCGCGTAATATATACCTATATATAGATAAGTACCTACTTATTTAAATACGTTCCATTCCAATCAACTAAGACAAATGCAAATACAGCGACGCTTTAAGGTGGATGTCTAGGGATGTCCTGCCGACTAGCCACCAAAAGATGGCGTGATTGTGCACAAATTGTGGATTATCACTATTTCTCTCAAAACCCAAACGATTTTCAAAGATGTGTTGATATACGCATAAACAATAAAAAATATTACGTCTAAATCGACATATGTTTCCACTGAACAGTGTCTCATTTCATCAAAAACCGGTAAAAACTGCAAAATATTGCAATTTCTTGCATTTACGCACACTACCATAACTACTGTCATTCCGCAGTGTCAGTCTTGTGACCATTACGCCAAAATAGACTAGAGGTCGCTAGTTCAGAAGATGGCTTTTCTTATTACTCTCATTAGCTGACAAGGGACAACAGTGTAAACTAGATGGCGCGGTGTAGGAGATGAATTTTTCAGCAAGATTAATTTATGGTAAAGGCGCATCCAGACGAACTGAATTTAGCACCAGAATGGGCGGATTGTCTATGGTCACGGAAGGTAGCTCGTAGCGTGCGTTTACGTACCTAGGCGTTTGCTTGGTCTGATTCCAGCTACCTACATTCCAAATTATAAAATTTCAAAGGTTACGTATAAGTGAATAATAAGTATACTTTCTACAATGCGTTTTTTCACGCCGCAAAAGAGCATATATGCGTCAGTAAAATTGCCAAAAGAGCTTTTTCAAAAAAAAAATTAAGAGCATCACAACTTATCTTTTTGGGTTCTTCCAGCTCTGAATCACTAGCATATTCAACCCTGATATTTAAAAAATGTTCCAAAAATATGTGGCTTTACAAAAGGGTCCTGATGCTTCAAGTGCAATAAGGTCCTTTCCGCACTTAAACTATCGTGAGACATATTTCAAAAGGCGACTAAAAATAATAGTGAGTAAAAACCGTGCTGATAAATATTTTGAAGGTCCTTTCCATCTGAAATTCTGTTAAAAAGTCCTTATTACACATGAAGCATAAGAACCCTTTTCTAATAGAAAGCCACATTCGTATGGAAATTGTAGTTTCCACTTGTAAAAGTAACATAATTTACTTACAGACTAAAACGTGACGTAATGGAACGGACATTTTGGGACATTTTTTTTTAATTGACGAGATTCTAAGTAGAATGAGCCCAAGAAAGTCCAGACTTGTAAGAATCAGGTTTTCAATACCTATTTATTTATTTTAGAACTTGCCTAAAAAACTTGCGCTGAGAGATATCGCATTCAATAGGTATTTTTATCGATCTACTTAATTTCTTTATTCGTTTCATGGACAAAAAGTTGAATTTCAATGCAGAACGGAAATATTCATGTTTTACGGGAAAGTACCTAATGCAAGCTTTAGCTATTTTTTGGAACACAATACCATACCTTTTCCGCCTGGTACCTAAAGAACGAAATGAAAAAACATTTAAAAATTCCAAAAATATTTATTACCAAAAAGTAATAGGTATGTATAGTCGCCATCAGATATATCGGAGCGGCCGAGACTCTCACAAAAATCTGAACACGCCTCTATTGTCAAGGCGTTAGAGTGCGTGTTCAGATATTTTTGAGCACCTCGGGCGCGCCGATATATCTGATGGCGACTGTACATCACAAGTTCAAAAATCCAAAATTAAGTTAATAACTTGTATAGGAGGAATTCGCTCTTTCATACTTGATAAACATTGTAACTGCACCGCTAGGCGGTAGGCACGCCTGTAAGAACATATACGAGTATTATTATTTTATGTTATGTATGACTAAGCAGACCAAGTAGTTTTAGCCGGTTGACAGATTAAAACTTTTGGTAAATGTTAGTTTGTCTACAACTAAGTACCACAAATTCAAACATTAAAAATAAACTAAAAAATAACATAAATTAGCTAAATTTTCATATCAAAATTTTAACTGTTTCTAATTTGGACATTTTTTTCCGTCTCGCCGTAATTTAATTACTCATACCTATAGTCGTAATTACGATGAGTTGACACTTGAGGTTTACGTTAGAGACTCCGTGAAGACCGTGAACGCGAACGCATTCCTTATCTATCGCAATTCACACCAATACATTACAACTGCAAAAGTGAAGATATTGCAATAACTGTAGGTTTTCTATGACTTGATACAAACTAATGTTGAGCTTATGAGCGTTTTCACATTGTTCGATCCGATATCGGATGTAGGATCCTAGCTAAATCCTATCCAGTATCAATAGTGTCCTAGGGTCAACTTACGGTAATGTACTAAAAAGCCACAAATACTAAAACATTTACTATGGAGAAATAGTGAAATTTTATTCACAGTTTTTTATCTATCCTACAGTATCTATCAGTTCTACAGTAATGTCTTCATATAGTATTAACAGGACTGAGTGGCGATATAGAAAACTGAGTAAAATTTCACGTTTTCTTCATAGTAAATGTATGGAAAAAATGGAAAGTTTTTTTTTATTATTTGTGTGCGCTTCGCGTTCGCGTGTTGCTCGCCTAAGTAGTACGCTGCGTAAGGGTTCCTAGTTGACTACGGAACCCTAAAAGCATCCGTATGTTACAGCCATTTTACTCGGAATGTCCATCTAAATACACTTTCATCCAAATCGGTTTCAGCAAATCAAATTTGACGATATACCGATATTACCGATAGCAGCGCCACATACCGGGTATCCAATTGTTTTTTCGAACCATCCATGTACCTATACTAAAGGGGCCCACTGACTATCAGTCCGCCGGACGATATAGGCCTGTCAGTTAGAACAAAAATTTGACAGTTCCGAACAACTGACAGGCCGATATCGTCCGGCGGACTGATAGTCCTTGGTCCTGGGCCCCTTATAACTTTCCCCAGAATGTAACAAACACTTTTCTGAAAACCACATCAAAATCGGTCAGCCAAACGCGAGGTAATAGCGAACAAACATACATACATACAAACATGCGGGTCAAACTGAGAACCTCCTTTTTTTTAAGCGGTTAAAAATTAGCAAACTCAAAATTGACGCTTCCAAAAAAATATAATTATCACTTCGATTATAGCACAATCGGAATATGACTAACCTCGAAATCTCTAGAACAGTCCTGAAATTTGGTATTGTAACTTAGATATAAATAGTTGTAAATATGAAATACTGTGTTTGACATGTAAAACTATGTTTGGACTAGTTAGGAGGTAAACGTATCAAAAGTCCCTGCCCGTAACCCTGGTGCCGGTTCATTTATGGTATCAACATTGACACCATTCCTAAGTAAAAACTAAATTTAAAAAAATACTTTTTTTTAACTCCTCTTCACACTTAAACCGCTGAACCGATTTCGTTGAAATTTGGTATAGAGATAGTTTGAGTCCCGGGACAGTACATAGGATAGAATAGGATTTCGTAGGATAGTTTTAATAACCAAAATCAACTTTTGAGGGTGTGAAAAGTGGGGTGGCAGATGGTATGATTTAGATTCAGATTTATTTATTTAAGGATAAAAATTACACTATAAATTTGCATCAATGTCAAAATTATGCTTATCTTCTTATCATGATCGTCAAACATTACATACTAAAAAATATAAAATATAAATATAATAGTATATGTGGGGGATCAATAACCGCTGAACCAATTTAAATAATATTTGGGATGGTCTAAATGTTTGATTTAGTTGAAAATGATACCAATCATGACTTCAAACCTAAACTTAAACAGTATTAACCTCAGGAATTCAACTTCGGCGAAGAAGCTGAACTTCCCTCACACCAAATTTCACACCTTCAAAGTATGATTTTTAAGATAAAAACTTTCTTGTGTCCTGTCTTGGGACTTAAAACATCTCTACAAATTTCAACTAAACCGATTCAGCGGTTTGTGAAGAGGAGTTAAAAAAAAGGAATTTGTTTAAAGTTTATATGTTTTTACTTCGGAATGGTGTGAATGTGATACCATAAATGAATTTGGCACTCCCGATTAATACGAAAACGATACCAAACATGGCCTAGTAGCTTCATTGATGTAGATATCAAGATAAAATTTAGAGCCCCAAATAAACTTTCAATAGAGAATATCTCGAAGCGAAGACTATTCACGATATCAAAAAAAATGACTGAATTAAACTTGTAGCTAATTTAATCAGCTTTCGTTTTGTTTAAGTAGTCATGTCGCTAAGACGCAAGGTTTCCAAGATATGTGAAAAACCGAAAAACATAACCTCCAAACCACCCTCTCCCCCCCGGCACCAGGGTTACGGATGGGGACTTTTGATATGTTCATCTCCTAACTAGTCCAAACAAAGTTACTTAGTCAAAAATTGTATTCCTAGCATTTCCCTCTATACCTTCTTATTGCTTGGCTTACGGAAAAAATACATCTTGTTATAGAAAATATATACCCTTTCAGGGGATATTCTTTTAGGGGTCATGCGTTAATTACATCACACGTTTAAGGGGGAGGGGGAAAAGAAGAAAATGTGACATGTTGTGACAAGGGGGAGAGGAGTCACTTTAACTTGTACAGTACAGTTAAATAACAAGTTTTTGGAACGATAATCGTTTTTATTCTTTTAATTTTCTTTTCTAATCAGTAGACCCCGTTATCTTGTCGCACTGACATTTCTTTTTAGTAGAGCGTGAATGTTTTTTTATCGACTATCTCAATATCGAGGTTTATATAATGCAAAAAGTATATGCTCAATCTCAATGAAATTTTTTGATCTCACACAATCGGGTTCGCCAATCAGTCCTGTTACGTTTAAGGACCATAATACTGTATGAAGACATTACTGTAGGACTGATAGGCGAGATAGAAAAAAGTAAATAAAATTTCACGTTTTCTCCATAGTAAATGTATGAAAAAAGTTTTATTTAATTTGTGGCTTTTTAATACATTACCGTAAGTTTACCCCTAGGAAACTATTGATAGTGGCTAGGAATGGAATCGATTGGCATAAAAAATAAAATGTGAAAAATAAAAGTTATTTTCATACAAATTGTATGGGAAAAGTTTTCCTCGGCTTGTGGCTTTTCTAGCCGTTTATTTTTTTTTGGTCCCATAGAAAGTTTTGATCCTGGATAGGAATGGGATCGATTGGCACCAAAAAAAAGTTTGTCAAAAATTACCTTTTTCTCTCAACCTGTATGTATTTTCCAAAATCTGTAAACGCCATCATGTCAGTGCCACAAGATAACGGGGTCTACTAATCAGTTTTGGTTTTAAAATTGCTAACACATCTTTTGTCAAAAATATTTTGATAAAATATTAATAATACTTAATTCGATTTGCCGATTTTGTTGAAAAAATGTGATGTCACACCAGTGGGGAGGGGTTTGCCAAATGTGACAAGGAGGGAGAGGGGAAAAAAACCTAGAATTTTGTGTGACGTCATTAAGAAAATATGATTTTACTTTCAGCATTCTCTCAAGTCGGCTGTATTGTTTTTTCTTTAATAAAACAAGTGTAAACAGGTTGTGAAAGGCAAGAGGAATCTACCGATACGTCATTTAAAAAAATCCGCCCAGTATCCTGAGCTACAGGGTGTATTGATTATCAGTATTTAAACTCATAACCCTACTCATAAACTCCTGAAAGGGTGTAAGCGCTAAATCTGGATTCAGCAATTATTTTCTATTACAATATGTATGTATTTTTTCCGCAAAGATATCTAGGACTTTTTTGTGTAGAATTTAATAAGCTTTAATGTTGCTTTACACCATCTATTCATAGATAACGTATATTTAGAATAAAACGCAAATTTCTCCAGGATGGTACACATTTTCTAAGATGGCTGTGATTTCTCGGGGTCCCTAAAATGTCAAATAGTGTGGACATGAAAAAGAGACCTTTAATTAACATATGTACTAAATTTCATGACTGTCCAAGAGATTTCGAGGTTAGTCCTAATCCGATTGTGCTATTATGGGTGAAAATCGTTCTGGAAGTTCATTTTATGCCATTTTATATCTTGAGTATGTTTAACACGAAGAGGCTTTTATGTGCCTAAGTGACTGTAAGATTCAGAAGCTACGCACATGTGGTCACAATTAATCGAACAAAATATTTTCAACATTTGTTATAATTTTTATTTAATTTAGAAACTAAGGAAACGAGAGCGTTCCCAATTATCCCTTGCGTTCTCAATGATTCCTACTACATACTGATTGAAAATACAATATGTTTTTCTTTGTACATTGTTATACGCATATCCCGTGAGATAAAAAAAAGTTCCTTGAAAAGTGAAACTAAATTGAAAATCTGTCAGTGTTTCCATTTCCCCCGCGGACTGTTTCCGACTACCCCATATGGTTTCGGGTAAAAAGGAACGGCAAGGTTTTTGTTTTCGCCCAAATTTAGTAGGATAACATTAACTTATTTTGGTAAAATTAGATAAACAGACAACCACACTAACGGTTAGCATAAAAGTAAGATCGGCTTTTATATATTTTTAGAGCGTTTGAAGTGTTCCCAATTCCCCCACTCTCCCCTACCAGGTCCAGAATAAAATAATACAAAATACATACCTATTATTACGAACGTCACCAACAGGTACCAATTTACTTACTCAGCACTAGTTGAAACATTATTTATCACCTTATGGGCATTTGACGCTTCAGGTAAAAGTCTATCTTCTGAAATCATCATAGTTAATTATTAATTGTTAATTAATTTCTACTCGGCCTGCAATATGAAATAGTACTTAGTACTGCTACTGTAAGGACTTGGTTATTGGTTATTGAAACAACGACATCATAAGGCGCTATCTCACTCTTACATTATTGTTTTTGCATATGTCTATCCTTATTACTCCAGTGTTGTTATTACATACCATTTGTGTGGATAATAATCATGGCCGCGAGGACAACAAATATTATGAATGGTTAAAAAAATCGGCCAAGTGCGAGTCGGGCTCGCGCAAGAAGGGTTCCGTACGATTACGGAAAAAACAGCAAAAAAATCACGTTTGTTGTATGGTAGCCCCATTTAAATATTTATATTATTCTGTTTTTAGTATTTGTTGTTATAGAGGCAACAGAAATACATCATCTGTGAAAATTTCAACTGTCTAGCTATCACGGTTCATGAGATGCAGCCTGGTGACAGACAGACGGACAGACGGACGGACAGACGGACAGCGGAGTCTTAGTAATAGGGTCCCGTTTTTACCCTTTGGGTACGGAACCCTAAAAAGCAGCATTACAAAATTAAAGAGCCTGAGTATAATGTACGATTTGATATTGACAGTGAAATACATACGAATTGGTGCCATAATGGTGTTGTAAGGCAGCTTGAACTTGACGCCGTTTTCTTTTTCCATCGGACCACCGATGTGTTTTATACTCTCCTCCGTTAGTTTTCCCCATAACGACATTCTGGGTATGAACTAACGCTTGGCACAAGTTGACCTCCGAAGTCCGAAGGGCTCCTAATATTCTCACAAGTCGCCTGATATGAAGGCAACAATATAGGTAACACAAGGCTTTTGATGTTCACACTGACATTTAATGAATTGACATTTATTACTTACCTAAAAAGTAAAATGAATTTTAAGCAGTATTATAGGCTAAGGCGTCCGTATAAATAAATCCAGCGAGTAAATCACAACCACAACAACTCTTCCGCACAATAGTTAAATTAACGGTGAACGGGAAATAAAGCGAGCGGTAGTTTGAAAAAACGAATGCAGAAAAACGCAAGGGTTATCTATGGCATAACAAGTACCCTTCACACTGACGGTGACGGGCTTAATGATAATGTATTAAACTTAAATGTTATAATCTTATCATTTTGGTAAATCAATGATGAAGCACTAATAATTTATAAATAATAATTTTAATATGAAATCATTGAAAAAATTTTACCTACCAATCCAAGTTTTGAACTGGTAGTGGTAAAATTAACGAAGATTTCTGGAGACCCTTTAGAAAACCAAATCTGGCTTGACCTCCGATTAGGTGTTACATGTACGAATCAAGGGATCAAATTTTACCGGTTTTGGTTTTTAAGCTAAACCGGGTACACTATGTTTTGTGAATTAGATACCCTTACGATATTGCCACCTGTCGAGCTAATTAGACACTACTGAGTGAGGTCACCTGTGTTAAAGCGACATCTTGTTGGTTATGATTAAACCTAACCTCGCCATCTTGTTTTACATGGATAGTGTAAAGATCACTCACACAAACAAGCGTTAGAGCAAAATCTTCTCAATTTTCAAATGGATTTTTCAATAATATTATTGAATAACTGGTCATTATTCGTAATTACGCCAAGATAAATGGATATGGACTACCAAAACATCAAGGTTTAAAGTGCACAAAATGTACGTATTAAGAGAAAAACTGCCAATAAAATTGTATGAAATTCGCACAAGGAGATCCACCTTAAACGCACTTCCGTGAAAATATCTTAACAGCAAGTATGTAACAATTTATTTCCTGACTATGTTTTTAATAATAATTAGAGGCAACCTATTTCATTTCTTCTTCTTGATCCCAAAATAACTTGGAAAGCTTCAATAGTTTGATCCAACTTTTTTTGATTTAATTTAAATCCATTTTTGTCGCATATTTCATAGTTTTGAGAACATTCAAGCTTTTTATCCACAATTTGTGGTGCGGTGATCTGGGTGTTACAGCGCATAGGTAGTTGAGCATATTGTCACATTTAATGTTAGGTAACAAGAAATCAGTGGATCAGGATATAATTCATGTAAAATGTCGACAAAGGTAACGTATTGTCAATTGTGGTTGGATTTTATCATTAGATGTAGGTCTTTCTAATTTTGGCAGGTTGTAGTTGATTTATCAGATTAAGACCTAGGCTCGGAAAATAGTATCTTAATTATTTTCTTGTAAGAACGCTCTTAATATCTTAACATAAATCTGATCAAAAATATGTTTAAACGGAATTTATATTAAAAAACAACTTGGAAATAATTTCAAAATTTCCCGTCAAACCAAACGTCATTTGGTTTTTTTATTCGTCAAAATACGTCAGTCTGTCATTGTACAGTGTTTGCACTACGTATTAAAAAAAACTACTTTTACGTTTCAAATTTAATTTGTTTCCTAGTTCATTTGCAACGTAAGGTCAGTAACACTATCAAAACATTTTTTATTAAAATATATTCTTTTAGATTTAATTAAATACGATTAAGTTACCTGCTTAAATATTTGTTTTGGTATATTTTGTTTTCTACTATCTACACACAAGAATGATATCTAACCACACTCAGCCCTCCTTATGCTAAAAGGCGGTATCTCAAAAACGAATGAACTGGAAATGGAACGTTATAATTCAAATTTAAGGTACTTATTTGCATGCAATCTTCAATTGAGATACCGCTTTTTAGCTCAGCAGGGCACCACGGCTGAGAAATATATGTCCAGCATAACCCAGAGATGGCATTATTATCAGCATTACATTACTCCTCTTCAGAGATACTATACCATAGTTTAGTCCGCTCCGCTCACTCTTATTCAGTGGAAGCACTTATATGCAGTTCGCCATTGCGAGTTGCTCGTTCCGCTCGCAGTGGAAAGTGGGCAAGCTCGTTATCATGAAAACGAATTATATAATTGACAACTATTGGGGTATCATATGTTCCTCATGATAAAGCGATTTTAATTTAAGTAAACAAAAAAAACCACCCGTGACAAAAATCATAATCAAAAATGTGTGCCCACGTTTTGGCGTGTTCAAGCTTTACAGTAATAACATATACTAATCTATGGTCGAATTCGCGTAACAAAGTCTGCTCCGTTAAATATAACCTTTTAGGATAATTTACAAGCCCCGTAGTGGAGGTGGAGTAAAGGACTACACTACAGTGTGAACTGTGTGAATAGTTGCAGGAATATAATATTTATAACAATTTTTAGCAAGCTGTCTGTCAATGTCAAAATTGCTTTAGTAACTCGTAGTTTTGAAGTGGTTTATTAAGTTTATTGCGTGTTTAATATTAATATTAATAGTTCTTATTGTTTAACTATTCCATCCTAATAGGACCCAGTTAGATTTATACTTACACGTTAAATAGATTTCAAATGTACACATACGAGTATATCGCTAATTTATTTTGCTTGGCCGCCCGGCTCGCGGTCCGAGTCCGACCAGAGCGAGGGCAAGTTTTTCACGCATTGAGCAAGAGACTGCGACAGCGAGTGCGTACCCGCGGCGGAAACCTGATGAGTTCTTTGACCTTTTAAGGAATCGTTTTTACATTAATTGAGGCTTAGACGAAGCTGCAATACTCAAGGAAAAATGCACTCTCATGAGTCACAAGGACCGGGACGGTTTATTTTATTGCAATAAGTCACTACTACGTTTCCAATCATTTATTGAAAACAGCAAAACGTGATTATTTCTTTTTTCTTTGCCTCTTTTACTAATGAAAGGGATTTATGCAAGAGAGGTCTCGTACTTTAACAAATATGTTTTATTCTCTCTGTCCCATTCTAATCAGCTAAGGGTTGTAAAACGTATACCAACTTACATTTTATAAAAAATTGAATAATATATAAAATAGAATATTAAGATAAATGCTGTATTAATATGGTTCCGGCAACGCTAAAATCCAACTAAACAGATACGCGACGCGAGCATTCGTTGAATGGGTTCAAGGCTTAGTCAAAGCGACGGGCACTACTTTACCTCCCACAACATTATATTATTTTTGATAATTAAAATTTGTATGCCAGCCACCCGATCTGCAATACCCTTTTCACATACACCAAACGAACATATAATATAATTCCGTTACGGGCAACCGACTTCTTTTGTAACATTAATACAAGTGGTAAGTAGGTATGCAGTATAAAAGCTGACAACAGAAATAAATTGGACACTCGAATGTAAGACAACTTATCAGCTGTCCCCGCTTTCCTACGCGATTTTGTTAGCACAATACGCGCAACGTTGCGGAGAAGTGATCTATTGTGATAGTTTTCTGCGGAAAATCGCACTGTCCATGCACTACCCCGTCTACAGTATCTCTGAGAAAGTAGGGCACGCGGCAATAGCCCGACGGCACTAACTCTGTTGTATCTCACTCGAAACTGCTGAATTAAATACTTTGCAGACATGGAAATGAAGTTTTATAACAGAGGAATTTATTTAACAGCGATTAATCATGCACATTAAGCGCATTGAAAACAAGCTATCTAAATTACAAATTATGACACGGAATGCATGTTTATTACCAACGAATTACTAAGCTTTTTACCAGAGGTAATTCACAATAAGTCTGTATGAGCATCTTAAATAGGTTTCTAATAATTGCGAAGTGCGGTCCGCCCGTGACGGCGAGAACAGAATGAGATCGGGAAACATAGGGTGATTGCGCTAGTTTACCGTCCAGCTCTAGTTTTCGTCCACTTGGCGGAGTTGCTACAAAGAATTGCGTAAAATTTAAATATAAACCTATTACCGCACAATTTTGGAATTATTGCAATCCATAATGTCTAAACAATAGATCGATCTACATAAAAATTATATTTCGCAAGTAGCGAATTAAAAATAAAACATTAGTTGCAGCTTCGCATCTGTGCCTTAAAAAAGGTCATAATAAATACCAAGAAAAAAAAAGTTCAGGCAGGAAATGTTCATGGTAAGTTTATTAACTTTTCTAGCTATTTTAAGTAATTTTTTTAGCATGTTTTAATCAAAGAAATCTGAGAGAAATTTAGTGGACGGTAACTAACATACTAGTTTTATAAAGTACTAGCTGTTGCCCGCGACTTCGTACGCGTGGATTTGTATGTTGGTGGTTATATATTTTAAATGAGCATAGAACATTGTGCAGCAACAGATATCAGTAGGGACGGTTAATCATTTGTTAATAATTATACAGCGCATGAAAGTCTTTCACAAATTACGAAGTTTCAAGCCCCTAACTGAAAAAAATTGTTCTCGATATAATCCCTCTCAACACTTAGATTTTCAAGTCCACTATTTTAAAAAAATGTTCGCTCCCGTTGCAAACTTTCAACCCCCTTTTCACCACCTTAGGGAATGAATTTTCAAAAACGCTGAAATTAGTTTTCTTGTATTTTAATAATATATCTTTTAACGAAGTTTCAAATTGCTAGCTTAAAATAAAACTAGAACCCCATACAAAC